>NC_082607.1:23989683-24734828 GCF_030936135.1 Gavia stellata
TGCTGTCCCCGGCGTGTGTGCAGGTGCCAGTACCGGCATGGCGAGGGCAGGGTGCTCTGCTGGGCCCCAGCTCGCTGAACGGGGAAACAAGGACACTGGGTGCGCTGGGAGAGGGGATAGGAATGGGCTGAACAATCGCTGGAGCCCTCCAGTCCCTGGGGACCTCTGGCTGCTCCCGGGGGGACAGGCAGGCCTCACCGGCGATGGACATCCAGGGTGGACAGGGGACACTGGATGTGCCCAAATGGCAGGCAGAGCCCGACCACTCGTGGCAGGCGCATGCGGCTGGGATGCTACCAGCTACGCCAGTCCCACCATCATCAGCATCCGTCCGTCCCCCTGAGGTGTGTGGTGGGCCGACAGGCGCGTGAGCCCCCCACCTCCATGCAGGGCACAGAGCAGTGTGCCAACAGCCTCCACGGTCCGCCAAGGAGCCCCGTGCCCCTTGCCGAGCCTGGAGGATGGGCAGGCCCAGCCTGCAGCCCCATCCCCGGGGAGCGGCAGAGCTTCGCGCTCGCTCCGGCATTTCCGCCGGCAGTGGCAGGAATGTGGTGGCTGCGGGAACAATGCCGGCACCTTGCACCGGTCCCCTCCGTGACGGTGCTGGGAGCAGCTGCCCGGGCACGGCCCTGCTCTCAAGGAGTCGGCAGGAAGCAGATGGAGAAGACACCGGCGGCCGTTTCCTGCGGCAGGACACGCTGGCTTTCTCCACTGCTGCTCCAACTGCAGAGCCAGCAGAGCCGGAGGGACCTGGCGTCCACGGGCATCGCTGCTCGGGCCTGCAAAAGCCCTGTGCCACACGCTGGCACTAGCACCCTGCCGCGCCCCGCTCTCCCTAGGCCCTGCACCATGGCGACTCCCCTGGCTGCACCGTCCCCGGTGTGGCGTGTGCCAGGCCACTCTGCCAAACAGGCAACCGGCACTGGGCTGCACGTTGCCTGCAGGAGTCAGGAGCCTGCAAGCTGCCGCCCAGGAGCAGGAGCTAAACCAGCAGGAACCAGGGGAACGGGAACCTCTGCCGCTGTCCCCCAGCTCTGCCTGGCACGCTGCCGGGGGTGGTGGTGGTGGTGGGAGAGCCTGAGGAAGGACTCAGCTGCCTTTGGAAGGCTCCAGCCCCTCAGACAGAGCCCCGGAGCCCCAGGCAGGGAGGACGGCAGAGCCGAGCCGCAGCTCTGCGTCACGGGATGCTGCGGCCCAGCAGCAGCCACCCCGAGGCCGCCCGGCACGGAGCTACGTGAGGGACGGCAGGCTCGGTGTGAGCACCCAGCGCAGCCCTGCAAAACCTTGCACAACGGAGGTTTATTTGGAACAGTTTCCCAATAAATTATGTAATTTAAAAATTTTAAAGAGAAAAAAAAAAAGAGCCACAAGGTAGGGGAGCCCCCAGCAGCTCAGCCAGTGCACGGGGACCCCGGAGCCACATGGACACCCGTGGGCTGAGCAGAGGCACTGGTGGGGGCTCCGGGATCGCAGCCCCCGCCCCCCTCCATCTCTGGCAGTGGCCTCCCTCAGCTGAGGCCATGCAGCCCCTGGCCCGAGCAGGCAGGACTGATCAGTGTTTCGGTGGGACAGGCCTCCCTCTTGTACCCATCAGTCGCCGGCCCCCAGCGGTCCCCTCCCCAGCTGTGTGCGACTACAGCCCCCTCCCCAGCACAACACCCCCACAAGCCCCCGAGCCACTCCTCTGGGCCTTGAGGTGGATTTCTGGCTCATTTCTGCCCCCCACCTTCTCCCCCCAGACTGTACCCTCTGGTAGCACCTCGGGGAGGAGGGGAAGGATAGCCAGCATCCAATGCCACCCTGGTCACCCAGCCCAGGTCCTACCCCTGCGGCTCTGCAAGCAGGGCTGGGAGGGACAGGAGCTGCATCCTGCTCCGTGCCACACCCAGGGACTGCCCTGGAGAAGCCGACTGCAGCTCACTGCCCTGCCCAATCCAGGCCCCTCCAAGCCACCCACCATCTCCTGTGTCCCAGAAGGAAGCTGGGGCACAGGGGAAGGGAGAGAGGAGACCAAGGCCCAGGTGACAGCAGCAGAAGCTGGGAGTGCAGAGACCTGCGTGCCAGATCCCTACACACCCCAGGAGGGAGGGGAGAGGCTAACGCCTTGCTGAAGGGAAGAGGCCAAATGTCCAGACAACCCTCCTGGGACAGCCACAGTCCAGCTTTCATAGCACAGTGATGGGGCATCAGGGTTGCCTTGGTCTGCTGCACGACAGAGGGTGACATGTGCCCAACACCAGCCTGGGGCAGAGCGCAGGGCTCTCACCAGTACAGTCAGCACACACCAGCACGGGTGCCTCGCTCCGCAGGGACACAGCCTGCAGGCTGAGCACCAGGCAGCCGTGCCACAGCCCTCCAAGAGCAGCGGCAGTCTCCACCCTTCCCCGCACTGGCTTCAGGGAGATGGGGATGAAAAGGAGGGAGAAGCATGACTCTGGGAACTGGTGACATTGCCATGGGATGATCGGGCTGCTGGCACAGTGCTTGGGTATCAACAGATCCACCCAGCTCCCAGGGAGAAAGCAGAAGGCTCCTGTCGTGGATGGCAGTGCAATGAGCGTGCAGGTCCTCTGCAGCGTAGGGTACAGTGGCGGGAAGCAGAGGGGAACACGTCCCTTCCAACTGTAAACCGGGCACTTGGAGTAGCTTAGAGCCTTTTACCCTTCTGGAGCTGTCAGAGGCCCGGCCTCAGCACAAGGCTGGTGGCACAGGCCTCAGCTTTGGCACACAGGCAGGAATCACTCCTCATCCCCGGCAAGCAGGAAGCTGTAGAGGAAGTTGATGGCACGCTGGCGGTCCTGCTGAGTCTGCTTTGCCATGAGATTGGGTGGAGGGCGCAGGAGGAGGCTGGAGAACAAGGCGGCTGCAAAGGTAGGCAAAATTAGTTATTGGTCAGGAATGGAGACCTTGAAAGGCGCCAGGAAGGGGTTATATTTCTGTGAGGGCAGCAGGAGCAGAGCAGAGAAACGACACGCTTACCGATCATGGCGACACTGACATTGTTGTCTTCTGAGTATTTGAGCAGCTCTCGGAGGAACAACATTAGGTACCGAAACACACTGCGATGGCAACGAGGCAACTGAAAAATCGCCTGCAGAGAAAACAGAGTCAGAAGCTCTCCCAGCCTGGGCACGCTGTGGCACTCTGGACTCCAGAGGGGCAGCCTTCCCCCTTCTGCTGCCTTGAGGCTGCTGCGTGACCACTGGTGCGACGCACGGGCCCAGAAAGCAACAAGTCACCAGCTGTAGTCTAGTGCTGATGGCACTCATGGGCTTTGGCTCCTGGTAACACTGCCTCTAGGATAACTGCGTCACCAGGCAAAAACTACCACTACCCTGGGGCTGCTTCCTGCTCGTTTCCAGTCGGATCCCAGCTCTCACCCCCCTGGCTGCACAGCAGCAGCATGAGGACGAGGACAAAGGGTTTCCTGATGCCAATACTGAAAACGTGCCCCAAAACTTCTTCCTCTGCCCAAGGACATGCTCGGCCTTGTTTGCCATCCCACCAGCTATTTTTAAAAGCTGCTCTGTCATAGTCCTTAAGGGAAGCACAGGAACTGCAGCTCTGAGCAGGTACTTAAGCCCTCAAGACCAGCAGAGGCTCTTCCACTCCCTGGGGCTGCTAGTCCCCACATGCTCAGGGTGACACAGGGCACACTTGGGGTCTCTTTGGAAGCCACCAGGACTGCTGGGAGATGCTGCGGTGCTGACCTTGGGGCAGGAAAACACTGCCAGAGCACCCAGGTCATCCTGCCCGCTGCAAAGAACCTCCGAGTGCCTGCTCCCAAAGCACCTCGCCAGCTCACAGGAAGGGAGCGGGACCCAGCAAGCCCCAGGACCAAGGCAGAGCTCACAGCAGCAGGGAGAACTGCCCTGAGCCTGCACCAAGCGGACAGAAACAGGCAGCACCGCACCTGTCGGCACAGCCGGCTGTTGTGCGACCAGTCGAGACACCGCTGATACAGCTCGTAGCAGATCACTGGCTCTGGCAGAGCCTCCAGGAAGATGAGGAGTGCTTCAGCCACAGAGTGGTTACTGCCCGCTGGACCAGTGGGAATCAAGGGGTGTGCTGAGCAGGTGGACCACCTCCCTCCCCAGCCTGCTCCCTGCCTCTCCTCCTTCCCAGTTGCTTAGTCTCTGCTTCCTCCTTGCAGGTCTTGCAAGTTCCCTGCCTGCCTAACCGCTCCCTGACACCAAAGCCCTCCTCCTCCTCTGTTGTGCCCCATCCATGGAAAATGCTGTTCCATCCACCCTGCACTGCGTTTGCCCACCCTCTAGCCCTAGAGAAGTCCTCCGCTCCATTAGCCCCTTCTCCAGATCATGCTCCCCAGTGTCCACCCTTATCAGCTTTTGTGCTTGGCACAGCCTCGCAGAAGCTTCCACAGCTCAGGCCCTGTGGCTGCTTTAGCCACCATACGTTCAGCTTCAAGAGAGGCTATCTCCGGGGGGGACAGAGGGGAGCCAACCCCCCAGTAGGGACCCTGCTAGCTAAAGGTTGCAGACAAGCTGTCCTGAGAGGGAGCTCTTCCAGCAGAGCTGAGATCCAGCAGGCTCCTGGGAAAGGCAGGCGCAAGGATACGGATTGTCTCGGGGATACTGGTGTCCAGGCAGTCGATGATCTGCTCCAACTCTTCTTGCATGCCTGGAGTCTGGAACAGGTCCTCCTGCCAAAAACAGCACAGGGATGAACAAAGTCACCTTCCTCACAAAGGCTGAGGCACATAGTGACAGCAGGGTGAAAGCTGGTGCGCCCAGCCAGTGCGTCAAGCACAGGGGAAAAGCCCTGCCCTATAAATACCAAACTGGAGTTGATCTCCAGCTGCTAGTCTTGAATCAGGTCACCAAGCTCTCCAGAGCTTCCCAGCACAGCAGAGGCCCTCTCCCTCACCTGGTGGCAGGCATGCTTGAACAAGTGGTCCACCAAGAGCCAGATCTCCTTTGGCACCTGCAGTGGCATCCCACTTTCCTCCTCACTGTCCAGGGACCCCAGTGGCAGAACAGATTTCTCCTGGTGGCAAAGAGCACACAAAGTTTCAGGGAAACCTCAGTCCCTCTGGAAGGGCCTTGGTAAAGAAAGCCTGGAGAGGGGAAGAAGCAGGACCCAGGACTCATCCCACCCTTACTTGCTTCTACGGCACAGAGCCATCGCTCCGTAGGTCCCAGCTCTACTCCCTCCCGCTGCCCCACACAACAACCTGCCCGGTCCACCATGAAGCTGCAGAAGACATTCTCAGCCACACCTCAGAGGAGCTGCCTCCAGCCACACCAGCTCCCACAGGACGGGTCTCTTGCTGGCCAAGATGGCCTGTCCGAGTCACAACTCCCACCCTGCACCCTGCAGCCGACACTCTGGAGGAGTGGAGCATAATGAGTCCTTCTGCTGCATCAGCTCCCACATTTTAGGTTAAATCCAGCCACTGCACCCCGCTCATCCAGCTGATCTCCTCTGGATGCAGAGTCAAGGACATGCCTTTCCTGACTCCTGTGTGCTCTGGCCATGCCTGCCCTCTGGGCTCTGAAACTGCAGTTTGCTAAAGTTTCTTTCCTGATTTTCCAAAGGAGAGGTCTCTGCTGAACACAGACTACCCTGACACCATTGTCACATTTTCCCGCTTACTCATGCAAAGCAGCTGACGAGCTCAACTGCTCAGAGATCTCCACCACACCAATGTTTAACGGGATCAATGTTTTTTCACTTGATTTTAGTCTCACTTTACGATTGCTCACGTTCCTGAGCGCTCCCAAGGACGAAGTCATGCACAGCTCTCCTGAAGCACATTCAGCAGAAGCACCCAGAAGAGACTGGCACAAGCAAGAACACAACCCAAGGACACCAGCAGAGAGAGACACCACAAGCCAAATGCAAAGCGCTTCATTTCAGCTGTCAGCTTAGGTGACAACTGTGATCGCTGTCCCTCTGCAGCACACACAATCACTCACAGCCAGCTGGTGCTGGGTTCGGCTTCCCCCGGTGCACCCAGAGACACCTCGGGTTGGCATGAGCCCCGCTGGCACGAGCAATAGCCACACTGCGTGGTATAGCTTTGCTTTGCCCCGCACAGCACTAGATTTTACCCAGCTAGTGGACACTGGGTCGTGGCTACACGTCTGCCTTGCTTATCCAAGCACACAGGGAAGGTTCGGAAGCAGCATGTTAGGCAAGCGTGTTACAACTTTCCTCTAAGAGGGAAAAGGTGAGAGCTGTGGACCCTCTTTGCGACCTAAGGGCTCTTCAACAGAAAATCCCCACACCAGGGCATCGCAGCACTGGAGCTGCGTGCCAGAGCAGCACTCGACTCTGCCAGGCTGCCCGTGGCACGACTCGGAGAGCTGCGGGGACCCCCAAGGCAGGAGACCCCAGCTGCTTAGGGCAGAGGAGGAGGAGAAGGCTCGGGGCTCCTCAAGGCAGAGAAGGCGGAGGCGGCGCTGGGCCCTTCCTTGCGCACTGGCCAGGCAGCGAGCGCCCTCTCCTGCTGTCTGCGAGGAAGGGAAGGCACGGCCGCGTCCTCTCCGCGGGAAGGAAGATGCTCTGCGAAAGGATGCTCCCAGGAGGCAGGCACCAAACTCCTCCCTTCCCCGCCGCTAGGAAGGAGTCTGGGAGCTTTACCTGGTTCAACACCCGAGTTCAATCCCCTCTGGGAGAGGGGACATCCACTCCCTCTCCTGTTTTACCCTGTCACTGCGCTGACAGCCTGGAGAGGGACAAGTCACCCAGCCCAGGAAGCCTGCACAGAGCCAGCTCAACCAAGTTACCAAACGTCTGAACCGGCTCAGGGAGAGCAGGAACAACGCTGCCACGCACACCCCAGCATCTTCCACTTGCTCTTCGAAGGACAGATTTGACTCGCTTGGCCTGCAGTGCAGAGCAGAAGCGCAAAGCAAAGCAGCGATCCTGCTCATGCGTCAGTGGCTACGAGAGCCAGCAGCCCAAGCTCTGCTGCTCGAGGAAGCAGAGCAACATCTGTCTCCTACGCGAGGCCCTCCCTGGGCCCCCATAAGGACACATCAAAGTGGAAAGAGCAAAAGACTTCAGTCTTCTAATTCAGCCCTCTCTCCACATGTTTGAAGAGGGTGCTATGGTGAACCCCATCTTATGTGCATAGTTAGAGCTAATTCAGATATGTCAAAGGGTGCCAATCTTTTCTGGAAATATCTGTCAGTGCTGCTAGGATCAGGAGAGTATTTTTTTTTTCCCCCAAGCAAATTTGGTGAGCTTTAAGCAGCACAGTTGGGCTGGCCCATCTTGGCTATGGGGTCACTTTGTGCTCCTACACACTCTCATCTAGCCCGCAGCTGTGCTAAGAGGCTTTGCTGGAACAAGTGCTCCCTCTGCACCCACCTCCCCTTCCCTCTTCAGCAGAAAACAAGGAGCAAACTCTCATTCTTTACAAACAAGTCATTGAGAAGCAGACTTCCCCAGCAATTGCTTGTGTTACCTTTTCTAAGAAGCTGTCTTCTCCCTGAGAGCAGCGGGAAAGAGAGAAGAGGAAAAAGTATAGTTAAGAAAGAGAACGTACTCTCAGATTAAGCAGAAACCTAATTTGCATTACAAGAACCCACTGAATGCCAGGTCCTTCACACATTTTGCTGACATGGCCGAAGTTAAATCTGCGGTGAGAGATTTGCCTGCCAATTAGCAAAAATCCTGCTCACATGATGCGCAACCTTGTCAGGATTTCTACAAACTCCTCAAAGGGGCCTTGCAGCACCACTGTTCACTACCTAGCAAACAGTCAGGCCACAGGCAGATGAGAGGTGTCCACCAGGAAGAAGTTCCCCTTCTTAAATCTTCCCGGTCAGAAATAAATGTCCCTGTATTATTTCAGCCATCTTCCCTTGTGACCAGGCCAGCGATAAAACATTCACTAGGCTAAATCTGTATTTCTGAGTGTGTGGCAGCTGTGGAGCTAACAGGCCCCCTAAGCAGCTTTGTGTATAGTCAGGGAAATGAGTGTTTGTGCTCAAAACCCCGGGCTGCTCGCCTGTCTCAACCTAATAGCATTAACACACTGCAAGGAGGAGCATGCCAAAGCCCCCTCCAGGCTGCACGTCCAATCCCTCAGGCGATCCTGAAACACAGCACCCGTTTACCAGCACTGTGCAGGCTGGTAGCAGAAGACACTGTTCAGTGAAGTCCACAGGAGGAAACAGAAGCAGGCTGCCCAAGCCGAGTTTTGGCGGATCGGTGGGAGCAACCGAAATGCATTCAAGGGCTGAGCTGAAAACATAGCTGCAGCCGCCACGGCACTGGGCATGCCTGGGAGGAAGCTGCATCTCGGGCTCCCCTGTGACTTCTGCAGTGCCTGCTTCCTTTGGAGGCTCACTGAGTTTTAACACAACCACAACAGACCGGCCTCTTGCAGAGAACAGCTTGCTCCAAACACGAGCTGGCGCAGGTTCTTCTTCCAAGGCACAGGGGGAGGGACCGCAGTCACAGGTTTGGGACGCCAGATAGCCACGCTGCACAGGAGAGGTTCGTTTCATAACTGGGTGACTCATCTCAACAGCCTCACTACCACCTACCTGACTGCTTGCCCTGCTGTTCACCTCTCTTCCTGTAGTGTTCAGCACAATTAGCTCCGTGAGACTAACTTGCTCCTGACAAAGATTCTTCAAAAGGCTTTTTAAAGCCCACAGTAGGATCCCAAGAAAAAATAGGATGAGACACTAATACTGAAATCCCAAAGGCAAGATGCTCAAGTGGCAGCAGCTTCTCCCAGGGAACTAGGAGAACCATTTCCAAACAAGCTCCCACCCACACTTTGCTATCCTGCATTAAACTGCCTCTCAGACCCTTACTGACCTGCATTCTCCAGATCTCCCTCTGCTGAAGACAACAGATACAGTCTAGCCAGGCTGAGAAAAATGTTTGATGCAGTGAGTGACAAGCCCTAACACTACATAAGTGCGGGAGGGAAAATAGTTCTTAATACACAAACACACTGCCTTCCTTGCACACAGTCTAAACATCAGCTAAATACACGTAACTGGACCAAAACGCTTCTGGGCTGCAGAGTGGTTAGCATGTGCACCACTCTCCCTTGCAGAAAATGCTCAGCTTGTCCTGTCTCAAACAATTTCTCAACTCACAGGTATGATCAAAACCAAAAGACCTAAAATAGCTCTAACATGACAGCAGCTTTATAATCTAAGTGACTAAATTTTGCTTTGGGCCATTACACATCATATTCCTTGAGCTTGCTTAACATGTTCCCACTGAAGTACTGCAGTCACACCGAGCTCACTGACACAAGAGACGGTTTCTTTGCTGCAGCTACTGGGACAGGGTGCTCTTCTCCCATTGTTTTGCTTCCTGTACTTCTATATGTTTCACTGAATAACAGAAGAAGGAAACCTATAGGTAAAGGAAGCAGAAGAAGCCTCAAAGTACTCTTAGAAAAGTAATAGCGTGTGCCTGTGAGAGCAGAAGCTAAGAGTCTAGGCCTGAGTTCCTATCTATCAAGCAAGAAGTCAGTGCTGAGTACTGAGCAGGAAAAAGCAGGTGGAAAAGTTATCAAGACTGATGAAACACTCCAGACCAAGTTCAACATATTTCTAGAACAAGACCCACTTTCAGTCAAAACCTGAAAAGTACGAGGAGCCTGAGGCCTGGATTAGCTGCTTGAATTGAGGCAGCAAACACTGTATCTTGCCACCTGGATTCTGCTTAGCCTTATCTTGTGATTACAAAATCAAAATTCTGGTATGAAAACGGCCTTCCTGTATGTTGAGCCTGTGAGAAAAGTAGACATCTACAACAAAAGGTGGGAACTGGAAGAGGCAGCAAGAGGTATGGTGCAACTGCTAAAGGGAAGAGAAAGAAGTGTAAGCAGAGGGGAGTGGAAGCTGTCAAATCTACAGATGTGAAAAAGCAGCAGCTCACTGGACAAAAAAAAAAAAAAAGCATGTAAGGATGAGACTGCAAGATGTGAGAAGAGAGGAAAGGTATCATGTGTCAGAGAGGCTAAAAGAACTGGGCTAATCTTTCAGGTGAACAAAAAAGAAATGGCTTTCCTGGCTAAACGAGAATGGGTAAATAGACTAAAACTCAGGAACTGCTAAACCTCACTGAAGCAAGGCCAGGAAAGGCCATCAGAAGAGAGAACGAATGCAGGCTGGAAACAAGAATTAAGGTCCCCAAAATGGGCCTTAATCTCAGAAACAGCCATGAGATACCAAAAAGACAAAAGGTGACTAGGGCACAATTGCACCCCCTCACGCGCACACAAGTGGCTTCAGAAGGATGAATATTGATGCTAGGGGCCAGTGAAGCTTGGGGAGAGGAACAGCTATCTCTGCACCGCAGGAGAGCTTGCTCACTGTGGTCAGTGTGAGAGGAACTGGCCAGAGAGGCTGGCTGCGAGACTGGCCGTTGGCTGAGCTGTACTCATCAGTGCACCTAACAGAGTCAAAGTCCTTTCTTTGGTCCTCCTGCTTCTGCTTGTTCCTTCCCCTGAGCAACGTGAATGCCACAAGCCTCCAGAAGGAAAAGGATCCTGGAGCCCTCGTCACTGCAGAAGAAGCCTTGGCACCTCGGAGGAGAGCATTTCAATCATACCTCTTACGACACACCAGTGCCACCCAGCTGAGCCTGCCAGCACCAACATGACAGTAACACAAAACACGAGGTGCTGGGATCACTTTTTTGCCCCACCAAACAATATTTACAACCTACCGAGAAATAGTACAGATAAAATACAGGCTGCCAAAAGCCATTGGTTGTGGTGGAGGGAAGTAATAAAAGAGCACCTCAAGCTCTGGAAAAAGTAAATCAGCTCGGAGCCAGCACAGCTGACACAAGCTGAAGGCATTACTCCTGCTTTTCGGAGTAAACAGAAGGGAATATGCTCTCTCCCTGTTAAGAGAGCGGCTCCAGAACGCCGCTACTCACCAGGTCAATGAGTTTGGTGACTGGAACTTCTCGGATTGGTCGTCTCATTCGGCATAAGGCCTCCAGGGAGGTGCCAAAGCAGCTGGGCAGGTAGGTCCCACTGATGGTAAGGAAATAGTCCTTCCCTCGGTCCAAGTGAAGGACAAGAATATCCTCAATTTTATCCTCGCCAGAGTTCAGAAGGGTTACTGAGTCCTTACTGACGTACACATCCAGGGAGATGTCTGTGCTCTCATCTGCAACAGAGAGGAGCTCTCAGGAACACACAGATGCTTTCCAAAAGGGATGACAGGGACAAACATACAGTGGCAGGGACAAAGGCCACAAAACTGAGAGGACAAACAGACAACAATGACGGCAAGAAAAGGTGAGACACAGGAAAAGATGGGAAGGACTTGAACGGAGATGGGGTGGCAGTCTACACCAGTACGCATTGTGGAAACTGTGGTAAAACTCACCTGGCTCCAAGTAACCTTCACAAGGCTCGGCCCGAAGCCATGGCTTACAGTAGTGGCTATCGTTGAGCTTTGGGATGAAGGAGAAGTGACAGGTGACCTGCCCGTTATTGGTGATCTGGAACTTCTGCTTCTGCAGCTGACGGAACTTCACATTCTCAAACTCAAACTGCATAGCAAAGAGAAAACACACATCACGTCAGTGGCCATGATGGGACACACAGCTAGGCACCCAGGCTCTGCAGTGGCAACCCATGACTGAGAAGTGCCCACATAATGCAGAACTCCTAATAGAAGACCTGCCAAGAAGCCAAGACAAGATGTCCCTTCTAATCCAGTTCCTGATCATAAGATAATGAATAAAGTTCAATTTCCTATAATCCAGTTTACTGAATCAAAGTCTTTAAAAGTAGTTCTAGCACTTCTAGGGCTGCTGTGTTTGGGAAGTGGACGGTGATTCAGGTTTCATTCTCACTTCTCTCCTGCTTAGCTCCAGCGAAGGAAGAAAGTCGTTCTCCATTCTGTCCATTATACGAACGATGTCTTCAAACAACTTCCGATACCTCTGCTCATCTACAACCTTTACCTGTGAAAGATCAGAAAACACTCAGCAAAGTTTCTGACCAGCTTCACAGGAACTCTTGAGTAAACTGCAGAAGTGAAATATTTCTCTAAGCACTTGCTATGTGCAGCTGAAAGGCTAAGAGAATTTGCACGCATGGGTGCACCTCCAAGCTGCATATGCAGCTTTACGCATATTTTACCCCTGCAGATATTACTAGGGTCTTTCTGGCCGCTGATCACACCACTGGGAGATTACTGGGGGTGATCTCTGTGGGACAGCATTAGCATCCCGCAACATTACTCACGATTCTCCAGGAGGAGGAGGAGGAGGAGAAAGACTCTTTAAGGAGACCTGAGCTACCTAGGGAGCAGGAGGTAGCAGAAGTGGATGTGGACTCTCTCTATTCAGTAAGCTGGGAAACCCGAATCTGCTGCCAGCCATTCACCACCAAAGAAATTCAGACGTGAACCAGTGACATGCTCTCTTAACACATCAGAGGCAACGTTGCAACAGCAGGCACAACTATTTACAGGTTTCTGCTGTGCCTCCTTGTGGAGAAAACAGTAGCTCACCCATTCCAGTACTTGATATCATGGGTTATACCCCAGAAGCTAAGCATCATCATCAAAGCAGTCAATGGGAATGCCTTTCTATGTACTACACAACCACACCTGGTCAGGTAAACTCCAGCGATCACCTGCATTGCTGTGGCATACCACTGTCCCACTGCTACACAGCTGAGCTGCGCTGCATATGAAGAGCACAGCTGCAGAGTTGTTTGCTGAGCAGAGGCTGGCACGGCTGCCAAACAGCAGCACACCTACACAGTGGACACGCCTTATTTTTATTTACTCTGTCCTCTCGCAACAGCATTAGCAGAGGTGCCTTGACTATATAACCACCTCCCGAAGGAACATATGACAATACTGCGATCCTACCCTAGCATATGAAAAAAGTTACCCCGATGCGGAAAAGTGCGCTGACTGGCTTGTGGTCACTAGTCTTCAGGTCCATATGACTGCAATACCGGAGCTGATTTATGTTCCCTCCTCGCCAAAGGATTCGGTCACACCACGCTGGCACACGACACTTTCCACTACAAAGAAAAAGAGGATACCAGGGAAATCCAACAATCCTAATAAACCATCCAAGCTGTTCCTCTTCCCAGACAGGCAGCTCCCTCCACCCCCCACTGTCAATGACTGCATCAGCAGTGATGGGATGAACTCCCATCACTTCCTTCAACTTGAATACTACGTTATTTCTTGTGCTCTCTTCCCCTTTCTCTATACAGGAGCTAAAATTCCCCTCCTTTCCAGCATCAGGAAAAAAAATAACCTCAGACAAGACTGTTTCCACAGCCTGAAGCCATGTGTACTGTGATCCAAGCTGCATTAGCTTCTTTTGCTGCCAGATCTTTCTGCCCACTACAACCTGATCCATCACTTATTGTTTCCACTACGGAAAGTCTACTCAGCTATTACTATTATGTTATGAAGTCTGAATCCCGGGTTATCCTTTTCCAGATTGACTACTGTGCTGATTCATAAACACAGGCAGAGTAAAATCCAATTGCTATACGGTTTGAAACTCCTTCTTGGGAGTTTCTCTATTTAAAGCAAGCTTCTGCAGCAGATGCATAAATGTCTGTGGGAGGCACCAAGCAGAGGGCAGCAAGCAGGAACCGCTGCTGCTATCGCAGTGTAGCCAGCCCTGCGGGTGTGCAAGTCAGGGGACAGGATGACTCAGAGAGAGCGTTTCCTTATCTCTTCAATTCCTTTTATACTGTTTGTCTGTCCCTGGTAGCAGAAAAAAACCCCTCCAGTGCAGGGCCACCTGTGAGTTCACACTTTAACCGCCTTCATCTATTGAAATCAGCAGCAACCGAGGACTAAGGCATGTGCCTGGTCAACGTATACAGGCTCTGCTTATTTCAGAAAGTAGGGGAAACGAAGGAGTACAAACTTGTCCGTGCACTCCAGCCATCACCATAACACTGAGAGGAATTTCCAGCTCCAGGAAGCAGGAAATCAAGTTCTGTGAGAAAATGCTTTTTATGTCATAGGTAAATGTGTCCATTGGCAGCTGATTTACCTGGAGTCCCAGCGATCTGTTTTAGAGTCATATTTATATGTGGGGATGAATTTAATCTCTCCCTCGGTGAAATCTGCAAATGCTTTCTTCTGAGTGCGCTGAATATTCAGCTAAAGCAGAAAAAGAACACCTTAAAAAAAAAAACAAACCAAAAAAACCCAAAAAACCACCCCAACCACCCCACACACACAGCAGTGTCAGAGAGCAGATCTATAGGCAGAGCAACTGCAACCTGTGGCCATGGGATTCACCAGACATTCCCCAAACTGCCTCAGACCTTATACCTTTAACAAAAGTAAAAATACAACACAGCAGTGGAATGTTTTCTAAACAGACTGAATACAAATTGGCATAGCGCTGCTTACCAGACCATGCAGACAGCATAAAACAATAGTTAAGGGAAGTATTAATTGCTCCACTTGTGCTAAATGCCTTCATTAGTTTTCAGGCTTAAGCATGACTATCATTAATATTTCACTGCCAATCATTTTAGCAAAAGCCTCCAGGAGTGCGCTTGGCTGACAACCTGACACTACTTTCCTTTTCTCATTTACTCTTCTGAAAAATTTCCTCGTTGTTCCCTCACAAAAATCTAAGCTACAGTTGTTTTCTGCATGAAGCTCCGCAGTACCGCAGAAATGAGCTACAGAACAGAATCAATCAGATTTACTGTTAAATTGTGTCTCAGAGATGATATTATGCTATTTCTGTTTGTGTTTCACAGGTACAATCCTTCATCTTAAAGGCATTTCTGGTGCTGTCTCGGTTTTCAGTGTGCTGCAAAGAAATGCTGAGTGGGGAAGACCACAGAACAGAATTTAGGTCAAACTGGCCGAGCAGAGAGTCTCAGCTACCAGCGCCGGTCTCCAAATCAATACCTCTTCCAGAACACTGATTACAGCAGCTTTTGTTGCTGTTACAAATTCCTACGTTTTAGCTTGTAGTTTGTACGTGAGAGAGAACTCTTCCAATGAGATGCAAAGACATTTCTATGGTAATCGCCCCAGTCATCCAGTTAACCCCAGTATAATGCACAATCTATTTTTATTTAGGGGGTTGATGTCACCAGGATGCCCAGAGCTCTGTCTAGGGTCTTAGTGTCTATGTCTATAGACACTTTCGCAGAATGTCTGCCCGCTCCTCCCAAGCATAGGCACATCTTAAACCAAGATGACCTCAAAGTATGGAGCAAATGTAAGCAGAATTCACTGACCTGGTCATATGTCAGCAATTTCTGAAGCTCATTCTTACTGATAAGAGTTTTCACCTCACTGGCATCAGGGAGACAAAGTCTGTAGTTCAAGTCTCCTAGCCAGATGACAACACTGAAAACAAAGACAAACATGGGAAAGAAGAGCCAGTAGTTAGTATCGCAGGCCACACAGGGAAGAAGGGACACAGGAGAATAAGATGGGTGGTTGCTGATGGTTAAAGTTGAGACATATGGAAGGCGAAAGGAGACATGAAAGATCAAGTCTGACAGCAGAAATTTCTTGTGGCAGCGGATACTACAGTACTAAGTCCATCTCCTTCGGAACACCAAACGGGATTGCAGACTTGATTTAATGGGAGATAGTCGAGTTTGCCTCAGTCTGAAAAAAGCCCGAGAACACCACCAAATCTCTGATGAAGTGAAGCCAGTATATCTCACCAAGCTTCATAACCTCTCAAGCTACACAAAATCCATCTAGTATTCAGGCTCTTGTGCACAGAAGAGGGCAACGATACAGCTCGTTAAGCTGAGCCTGCTTGTCAACCAGTTAGGAAGGCTGATGCGCATGTATCTGCATGCTCATACCTCGTGCGATACCATGTTTTTACCAGTTTGTTTTCCACTGCCTTTCTTTCAACCAGAGCCGACCACTACTATATCATCTATCTAGCAAAGACTGACTGACGCAGAATTGGCAAAAGCTGAGTTAGGTTCCTGTTGAGTTTATGACCTCCAGAATGTTATTGTCCTATCTCACCCTTCAGCAATACCTCATCAGCACTGGCTCTTACTCTGCTCCTCTCTGGACTTTCAAACAGACCTACAGCGTTCTCATGACCAGCAGCTAAAGAAACACTTGTGGTATTCACTCTTCACTCCATAAAGGATTCATTTAAAGATTAAAATCTAAACCCCTCTCTAGTATCAAAGCTCCTCCTGTTTATACTCAAACCTCAAAATTTCCATTAGTGGATTATCAAGGATAATCTAATATTGGAAGTTTTTTCTGTACTAATCCAGTCTACATTTTATTTCCAGTTTTTAAATGTTTTAAATATTAACTACAGAAGTATTAATTGTTTGTATCAGGTTTAAGAGCACTCAATTTATATGCTTTGTTGTACGAGTTTGAGTTGGATTATTCAGCACCACTGTCACCTCACTAAAAACAGTAATAACGAAAAAAAAAAAATCAAGCATTGCCTGCGTATCATCCAATTCATTCAAAAAGAAACTGAAACAGCAATCGTAAGCACTTGTTACTCAAAAAAGCCTAAACAGCATAGCCTCTGCCCATCCTGCTATCCATTTTCTTTCCCTACTCATACTCCCATTTCCCATCACAAAAAACCCCCTCTGTTTCTTCAAGCCCTGTATCGTTCAGCCATTGACTCAGGAACGGTGCCTGCTGAAATGGAAGTAGTATACACAACATGCAAGGAAAGGGCCATTAGAGACAGGTTGCAAGTCACCACAGTGAGAAGGTGACCATGTAGTTTGACTGCAGGAGCTCTAGCACACCAGAGGCCTTGGCATTTACAGTTATGTTAGTAAGTCAGAAAACTTATCTGCACGAAATCTCCTGTTGCTGTGGTTCTGACTTGATTTGGATTATTCAACACCACTTCAAAAGGGAAAACAGCAAAATAAACTTACTCGTGTTTCGTAATGTTGAGCTGAGGTAGACTATCATCAGGGGTTACAAAACTCATCCGAGCACAGATATCCTTATAATCCTGATTTCGCCGCTCGAAGTCCTCCACATGAGCCGCGAGGTGGGAATTGACAATGCAGAAGGTCGTGTTGTGGAACACGAACCTCACCGCCACACCGCCCTTGTTGCCCTGGGGAGAGCAGGTATCAGCGGTCCTTAGAGAAGGCGACAGGGGAGGCACCAGGGAGGAGACGGGGTTGGCACAGACTGGTGAACAAAACCAGACTGTGCTGTTTCTTGCATGGATACATGGAAGCAATAAATAGGCCTCGGTGACTCACCATCTTTCCCATGATTCCTGTGCCCACAGACTCCGTCATGATCTCTCTGATGTTACTCAGCTGATCCTTCCTAGCAAATATGAGCAACATCATCCCAACTAGACGGACCATTTGCACCTGCAAAAACAAAAGGGATCCTGAGTTCCCAGAAAGGCAGTGGAAATGTAGTTCTCATTTGTCTGCTCTGCCTGATGTTCTGCTTCTCTGGCTCTCCCCGTTCCTCACCATGTGTTGTACTCAATCCCTGCTTGCAACACCACCCAAAGGACCTCCTGTCCCAAAGCAACGTTCTGGGGGACAATCCATCATCCCCAATAGCCATAAGCTGTGCTGAGCTCACTACATTCCCCACTCTGGTGGTTCCTTACAAACAAGGCTGTCTTGCAACATAACAGAAACTTAATAAACACTCAGTGCGTCTGTTTGTGAAGTCTCGGCCTTTTACGCTAAGTTGTGCTCTAAAAAACAACCAGAGGAAGATACCGAGTGCTCTAGTTAGGCACGTCGCAGAGAGCTGCTGGCTACGGCTGTCGCTGAGGGCTGCGGGTCCAGCTGGGAATCGGTGCCCACCTTTGCTTACTCAGAACTACCGCAGAGCCAGCAACACGAGCTAGAGGGCAACGGACAGAAAAGTTCTTATTTCCCCGAGGCAAACATGCCTGACATACAGGGTATCAAAAGGCAGCCATGCCCAAGCTATACAAACTGCTTGCTTTTCAAAAAACACTTGTTCTCTAATGCAAAGAGTCTCTTTCTGGAGCTAAGAGGTTCTCTTCTACTGCAGAGCTCAACCCATGTGCACTGTCCCAGCAGGGATCTCAGGACTGCCGCTGACTCTTCTACACATGCTAAGCCAATGCACTTCCCAGTCCACGACCTCCCCGTACCTTCAGAACAGGGGGGTCACAACTTTGAAAGCCAGCGACAAGGCCTAACCTTCTTGAGCACAGTCTACACGCTCACTTTAGAGGTATAAAAACATTAAGATGTGTTGGGATTAAGTCTACGTATTGAGGGAAGAAGCTGAAATCTGAGAATTCAACTGGAAGACCCCAAGTACTCAGTCCACTATGCAGGAGTGGAATTTGCATGCAAGCACAAGTCTTATCTATGGTTTCAGTCACTTCCCCCTGCCTGCAGCCATATCCTATTCTCTCCCTTTCACGAGGGTGGGAGAAGTTCACCTAAAACTCAAGTAAAGCAAAGGGACGGGAACATGAGCCTCTCTGCAGCTCAGGTCATGACCCCTGGCTCCCTCTCGATGAATGCCAGTTCAGCAAGGTGCTCTGTTTTCCTGCTGTGATTACCTGTAACACATGCCACAGAGCTCACCTCAAAGCAAGCAGGACAGGGGTGTGACAGTGAACACATGGACTAAGGAGGAAGGGCAAACTAGTTAATGTATTTAGGGCTGGTACCTACAGCAGAAAGGTTTGCTACAGCAGAGCTAAAAAACAATGGCTTGCTCTAAAGCAGCCAGAATAAAGTCCTGCTGCCACAACTGAAGCAATTCTGTCCCAAGGCAGCAGCCTCTGGAAGATTTTGCCTCATAGATTATCCCATTCCTTCAAGCAAAAGCTATCGTTTAATTTACCAGTGCAAGACACACCTTGCTTCTATAGTACAAGGGTGAGAGGGTAACACAGATCAAGAATTTGAACCCACTGCTATCATTCCATCGAGCATACTACTTCCCCAACACCTACCTCGTATTTTACAAAGTTATTTTGATCCCCATCTTTATAAATTTCTACTTCAAAGTACAGTATCCCCCTACAACTGTGGGGCAGAAATAGACTCTCCAGATTTAATATGGCATACTTGGCACATGCACAGGAACACACATGCCAAGTATACATCCTTGGTTTCTCCAATCACTGCTCTTTGGGTCAGGTGAGGAAAGGGGAAGCCCGTTTCTCTTTTCCTTCCACTCATGCCAACTCTATGACAAGACCCCACAACACTGAACAGAACTCACTTTCTTATACTTAGCCTGAGGGTGCAGGGACTTCTCCACAGCAGCCAGCCATTCTTGCTCCTTTGCAGAATCAAAGTAGAAAAAAGCCTCCGTGCTGAGGTCCAGCTCCTGGAAGCTAAAAAACAAAGCCAGCTTAGCACATCCTACCTCTCCTACAGATCACCTTCTTTCTACAGGAAGGCCCGATGTGAAACCTCTAGCAACAGCTCTTCTTGGAAGAGAAGCTCCTTATTCCCGCTTGCTAAATAAAGCTGAAGGATTTCACCACAGTGCCCCTGAGACCCTGCTGCAATACACTCCAGTACCCATCTCTCTGAGAAGTATTACTTTAGGTGGAGGACAACCAGAGAGCTCTGTGGATGCCTCAAGGAAAATCTATTTTGTTATGTCATGCCAGCCTTGTTTAATCTGATAGTCTGCCTCATCCAAATGGCTCTTCCCCCTCAGACAGCTCTTCAGAGACATAGCTCAGCTTCGAGAACATGACAGGAACTTAAAACAAATACACCCCACCAGTATCCAAGCAAGAGCAACAAGAACCCCAGCACCATAAGTAAATACGGGGTTGTTGATACTCACCCGATGCAATAGAAGTCCGGAGGCTCTGTGTCGCACACCAGCCAGGGCTCCAAGCTGCTGTCTGGAGACTGCCCATTCACATTCCATGTCCCCACAAAAAATCTACAAACACAAAAGCAGCTGAACTGTTAGAAAACACAGTAACAACCGCATCAGCCCAGTCTCTCCAGTGCAGGCACAGCAGCATTCAGGCTGGGAGCAGACACAACATGTGAGCTGTCCAAGCACTGGGCCATGCCAACTATGGGGTAACCAGAAATTCTTCCAGGCTTGGCTCATTTTCAGCGACACTCATCTCGGGGATTTTGCAGAATGCTACAAAACTAAAGACATTTCACGGGGGCCAGCGAACATCTGGCTCTTTTAACATCACGTCACGCGGGGCAACGCTAAGACAGCGTGGTGGGTCGGCTGCCTTTACCCTCCTTCTGCCCAACTGCTTCAGTCTTACTTGAAGGTCAAGAGATCTGACACACTAGGGGAAAAGATGCAAAAGGAGAAGCTGCACCGCAGGCACTTATTGACTTTCAGTCTGCAATGATCCTCTTTTAGCCACCCAAGCGGGGCACACATGAGCAGTTGTCAGATTTCAAACCTGGGCTAGATTTGAGTTCACAGAAGAGATTAAACAGCTTTGTCTTTATGCACGCTGCTCCTCAGTCACAGCTCTAACCTGAAGTTGTGAAGGTCGACATACGCCTTCTCTCTCTTGGCAAGCACGTGTTTGATGAGGCCTTCTCGTTGTCCCGACTGGGTGCTGGGCAAAAACATTTTGCGCATAGTGTTGGTCACTTTTGGCTGGTCTCTTGATGTACCTTCTCTCTCTCGGTGAAATCTAGGAAGAAAGCAAGAGCAGAAATAAAACTGGTTCTGCTGTCTAGGAAGAGAATGAAAAAAGGGAACAGATTCACCATGTTACTTACTGCCTATTTTGAGGCACGGGAGGAGGTGGGGGTTCCCGGCGAGATCCTGTTTGGTGGTTTTGCATGTTTCTTTTCTCTTCTAGGCTTAGAGTGTTGAAGTCATCCTCAAACCCCAGAGCTCCTATAATGAAAAAAAAAAGCACAATGCCCTGAGAAACAATTTAAAACAGCTCAGATCAAGAAGGAAAAAATATAACTCCACAGAAAGTGAAAAAGCAAACAATAATAGCAATATATCAACTCTGACAACTCAGGGAGTGAGAGAACAGGGTACTGACCACGAGTCAAGGCAAGAGGGAGCTTAACATACACAAACCAAGGCACTAGGCAGAAGACAGCACTCAAGAAGGAATGAATGGTCCAGGGCAACAGAATCCAAGGACCGAGATGTTTTATTTTGTGCAGGGTGACATGAAGGGAGGGAACGGTGCGGAGGCCAGACTGCTGAGCGCAGGGTCAGACACAGCTCCCTATCCCCGAGTGCCCCATTACTGTACAGACCACACAAAGGTGACAGTCAGTTCAGTACCTGAAGAAGAGGCCTGCAATAGACCTGGGAGGTTCTTCTCCACCTGATGCCAGCTGGCTGAGTCCTTACGTTCAGGAAGAGAAGCTTTCAGTTGGGCTGGAAAAAAAAAACAACTCAGCCCTGTCAGAAACTGCTGGCTGTCAGAGGATTTCACAAAAACAGCTGTAGCTCTGCTTACCTTCCTGTATGCTCTGCACTTCTGAAAGGAATCCTAAGCAACGCTCCTCATCAGGGATTTCAAAGAGCCGCTCCGCTGTCTCGTCACCTTGTATCCGGACCTTACAGCCTGCTTCAGGCATAAACACAGACTCACAGAGTCAGTCAAGGCTGGTGCACAGATATTATGCCCTGAGACTGCCCAGGCGTCCTAGATATCCTTTGAGTTCATCAATGAAAGCCAACTTCCAGCTACTGTTTCCGATGGAAATCTGCACCTAAGCTAGTTTCCCTATGCTCCTGAGATCTGCCCCCCGCTGCGGGTATCATCAGTCATGTTTTCCTCGTTTTAGGAATACTTCTGTCTACTGCGATCTCGCACAGAAAAGCTTTAAAAGTAGTAAGAAAAATTTCTCAAAAGGGAAAGCAGAATTGGTGACTAGACAAAGTGTTGTCAACACTGAAAAAGGCAGACAGTAACCTAGGCTCAAGTACAGGCCAAAGAAGCCGAAGGGAGGTGAGAATGGTTCAGAGTGCAATGCAGTGCTTTGAGAAAAGATGGAAGAAGTTAAAAGTTTAACCAATTGCTAATACTTTGATCTGGCCATTTAGGACCATGTCTGTCATTCACAACTGACTGTCTAAAAGAGCCAGACAACAACATTAGAGGACGTACAATCCCTGCTTCATCAAAAGACAAACACAGAGTATGGAGGAAGACTATGAAGTGGTAGGTAACATAAGCATGCATCAGTGCTCAACAGGCAGCCTGTTTCCTGAAAGGAGCTTTAGCCACATGACTGCAGTTATAAAACTTACTGTTTGTAGCTATATCAATCAGTAGAGTTTCTTCTGCCTCTGGAAAAGAGAAAAACAGGATCAAGAGAGTTCGCACTGAATGCTGCAGTAACTGAGTACTCAAAAAAGCATGCTGCCTGCTACTAGCCCCCAGAGTCCTAACAAAGGAACAAACAGCTTTAATTTACGTCTGTACTATTAATAATGGCTCTGGCAGAAAGAATGGTCATATCTGGACAGCCCGGACAGTCATTTCCCACAATCAAAGCGTCACAGTGGAGATACCTAATGTTCAGAGTTCTCACAAACCTGGATGGTTTGTTCCACACCAGTGTAGCGCCTTTGGGAAAGGCCAACCTGACAATGAACTTCAGAGCTTGACTACACAGCAAAAATGATGGGCAGAACCACACTGAACTACATAGAAGGGTTTAAGCTAATCCAGGAAAATGCGCTTTTATTCCTGAAGAAACATGTGCCCCAGGGACACGCACTGCTATTTAAGTTCTTCCAAGGCAAGGCCTAAAGCTCCTTCCCATTCCATGAGTGGCTCTGCAGACTTGACAGCTTGCCAGACCTTACAGAAGTTTTGCTGTAAACACGCAGGAATCGGAGTAAAGCTCCCAACCCTTGCCATGATGGAGAAGACGGACACCAGCAGACGCCAAACGTCAGCCATTGCAGGCAAGTGCTGAACACACTGGCTCTCCATGATGCCAAGCCCACCACTCATCCGAACCAGCCAAGTTCCTCACAACTGTATGCTGACATGGAAAGGCTACCCGCTCGGAAGAGGAAGAAGCAGGATTCCATAAACTGTGAGTTTTAGTTTCACCGGGAAGCATTTGATCTCTATGGGTGCTCAGGAGGCAGGTCAAGAAATGCCACTACATTCACGTTTTGCTGATAAACAGCAGTGGATTCCCGCAACCACAAGAGAGCCCGCTTCAGGAGAGTCAGTACCTTGTATGCATTTAAAGCGGCTGTTGATGGGAATATAATCCGGATCAGAGTTTTCTTTCTCCTGTGAATGGATAACTACCCTGGAGACAGAAAAAAGGCTTGTAAAAACGCAGAAACAACTCCCTCCTCATAAACAGACAAATGTTAGCACAGTCACAAGAGCTGTATTTACAGAGGAACGCCATGTTCCATTTCTATTGCTGTACTCCTGGGACAGGAGACGAGAAAGGGAAAAAAGCTGAGAGCCATACAGGATGGGGGTGCATGTGGTGAGAAAGCAAGCGCCGCTCAACTTTCACTGCTACAGGGCAGATTCGCGTTGGGGTGGCAGCGGCTCTGGCTGCCGGGAGAAAGCCCGGGGAGCAGGGGAACCGGGCAGGAACCCACAGCTGGCAGCTCGTTTCTCAGCGGCCTCCTCGCAGGATCCGGTCTCCCACGCTGGAGGGAGAACGCCGGGGGAAGGCGCAGCCGCCCGCACCCGCTCTGCCGCCCGGCCCCTCTCCGAACACAGCAGCTCAACGGCTCCGACGCTTCCCGAGGCGGCCACAGCGGCCGCGGCCAGCTCGGTACGGGCTCGGCGACCCGGGGGCTCGGCGGCGGGGGAAGAGAAACGAGCCGTTCCAGGACGAGGCGCCCGCACCCCCCGAGCCCCCGCAGCGGCGGCACCAGCCTGACCGACCGGCACAAGCGGCCAGACCGGCCCCGCCGGCGGCGCCGCCTCCGCCCGCCAGACAACCGGAGGCGGGCCGGGCCCTCGCGTCCCGCTACCGGGACGAGCGACCCAGGGACGAGCTGCTCCGGCCCCACCCGGGCAGACGCGGCCGTTAGCGGCCCCCAGCCCCCGCCGCGGCCCGGCACTCACCCGTAGCGGCCGCTCCGCCGGCCCAGGCTGAGCACGCACGGCTCCCGCCGCCCAGCCCGCACCTCCGTGCCGGCAACGCTCTGCGCCGCAGCTAAGGAAACCGCCGCCGACTGCCCGCCTCCCCACCGCCCGCCCGGGCCCGCCCGCCCCTCCCCGGCCCCCGGCAGGTCCCGGCGGATACGAGGAGGCCCCAGGCCGCGGCAGGCGGCTCCATGGCGGCGCCTCGGTCTCCCGGCGACTTCGCGCTGGTCACCGGCGCGGCGCAGAGAGGCGCCCGCCGCCCGCCACACCGCCCCCTGCCGACAGGAGGACTGCTCCACCCGCCTCCGTAACGGCGGAGGCGTGCCCGGGGCGGGGCTGCACCAGGGGGCGGGGCTGCACCAGGGGGCGGGGCTGCACCAGGGGGCGGGGCTGCACCAGGGGGCGGGGCTGCACCAGGGGGCGGGGCTCCGGGGACTCGGGGGTGCACCGCGGGGGTCCTCGCGCGGACGTGGGGGACGGCGAACGTGACTGTGGGTGCACCGGGCTGCGGGCAGGCTCCCGGCGGGGTGCAGCCGTCCCGGGGTGCCCGCGCCTCGCCTCCCGCCACGTTGCGGGAGGAAAAGGCACGAGCAGAGCGGGGCGGCCACCAGCAGCGGCGCGGCCCCGCCCTCCCGGCGCTGATTGGCTGCGGACCCCGCTCGTTTGCATGTCCCGTGAGGCGGCGCAGGGCAGGACGGGAGGGGCCGGCGTTTGAAGCGCGGGGCGGCAGCCGCAGCGCGGGCACCATGGCGGCCCCGGCGGCGGAGGAGGAGCGGTACCGGAGGTGAGCGGCGGGGGGGGGGGGCGGGTCGGGTCAGCGGAGCCGGGCTGGGGAGGGGGTCGGCGGCGCCGGGCCGGGCTGGGCTGGGCCGGGCGGGGGGGGGGGGGAGCGGCGGGCCGGAGGGCGGGCTGGGGTGGCGGAGGCCCCAGAGGCCCCGGGGACGGGGGTGGCGGTGCGGGCCGGGCCGGGCAGTCCCGTCCCGGTCGGTGCCCACGGTGGCTCTCGCAGGCTGGTGAGCGGCGCCAAGGCGGCGGCGGGCGGCGGGGAGCTGGAGGAGGCGCTGCGGCTGTTCCGGCTGGCGGCCGCCATCCGCCCCAGCGAGAAGCTGCGGGGCCGTATGCAGCGGGTGGAGGAGGCGCTGGCCGCGGCGGCGGAGCAGGAGGAGGAGGAGGAGGAGGAGGAAGGCTTCGTGGACGTGTGCGGCTGCGGCCTGCTGATCTACGGGGAGATGCATGGGAAGCTCTTCCAGCACCAGCGGGAAGGCGTTGCCTTCCTGTACCGCCTGCACCGGGAGGGCAGGCCTGGCGGCATTCTGGCAGATGACATGGGCCTGGGTAAGACCGTCCAGGTCATCGCCTTCCTCTCGGGCATGTTCGACGCTGAGCTCATCCGGCACGTCCTGCTCATCATGCCCACCACCCTGGTCAGCAGCTGGCTGGCGGAGTTTGCTCGCTGGACCCCCGGCCTGCGCGTCAAGGAGTTCCACGGCACCAGCAAGATGGAGCGCACCAGGAACCTGGAGAGAGTCCAGAGGAAGAACGGCATCGTCGTCACCAGCTACCAGATGCTCATCAACAACTGGAAGCAGCTTGCCAGCTGCCAAGAGCAGGAGTTTGTCTGGGACTATGTCATTCTCGACGAAGCGCATAAAATCAAGTGCCCGTCCAACAAAACGACCAAGTGTGTATATGTGATTCCTGCGAAGCATCGCCTCCTCCTCACGGGCACCCCAGTGCAGAACAACCTGCGGGAAATGTGGTCCTTATTTGACTTTGCATGCCAAGGCTCTCTCTTGGGAACGGCCAAAACTTTTAGAATGGAATACGAGAATCCTATTACTAGGGCAAGGGAGAAGGATGCAACTCTAGGCGAGAAAGCACTAGGGCTAAAGATATCAGAGAATCTAATGACAATTATAAAGCCGTATTTCCTCAGAAGAACCAAAGAAGATATCAAAAACAATCGTGCTGACGAACCAGACGCTCCTCTTCCTGAGGATCCAAGCGAGAATAGTGCTCCTGTCATGCCATCTCTCACTAGGAAAAATGACTTTGTTGTGTGGGTGTACTTGGCACCAGTGCAGGAAGAAATCTACAGGAACTTTCTCTCTCTGGATCACGTGAAAGAAGTGCTGATGACAACCCGGTCGCCTTTGGCTGAGCTGACTGTCTTGAAGAAGCTGTGTGACCACCCCAGGCTTCTGTCTGCAAGAGCGTGTATCCAGCTGGGCTTGGAAGAACAGGAGTACTCCGAGCAGGATCACAGGAGTGAAGCAGGTATGCTTTCGGGTGCTAATAAAATAGATCATCTCTCTGATGAGACTGTGATTCGGGAGTCTGGGAAAATGCTGTTCCTCGTAGGACTTCTAGAAAGACTGCGAGAAGAGGGACACAGAACCCTGGTATTCTCACAGTCAAGGAAGATGCTGGATATCATAGAGCATGTCTTGTCTCACAGACAATTCAAAATCATGCGTATTGACGGCACAGTCACCCACCTAACAGAACGGGAGAAGCGCATTAACGCCTTTCAGAGTAACAAGGACTACTCCGTCTTCCTGCTCACTACGCAAGTTGGTGGCGTTGGTATAACCTTAACAGCAGCCAGCCGAGTGGTGATCTTTGATCCCAGCTGGAATCCAGCTACAGATGCTCAGGCTGTAGACAGAGCTTACAGGATCGGGCAAAAAGAGAACGTAGTAATTTATAGACTGATTACCTGTGGTACAGTGGAAGAGAAAATATACAGACGACAAGTATTTAAGGATTCGTTAATAAGACAGACTACCGGTGACAAAAAGAACCCGTTTAGATACTTCTCCAAACAGGAACTAAGGGAGCTTTTCACATTAGAAGATACTCGAACATCTGCAACTCAGATCCAGCTGCAGTCTTTGCATGCCACCCAAAGAAAGACTGACCTGCAGCTGGATGAACATATTGCATATTTGCACTCTCTGGAAATGTTTGGCATTTCTGATCATGACTTGATATATACGAGGGAAATAGCTCATGAGGAGCAGGTTGACAGCGAAGAAGCCCATCAGTACATTCAACGGAGGGTACAGAAAGCCCACGAGCTAGTTCAGTTAGAGTCTCAGCTTAGAGACCAGAGGATGGAGGGGATCAGAAATGCTTGTGAAGAGATATGGCAAAGACCACCAGAACTGGTCTCCAAGCCAAAGAAGTTGTCTCCAGGGTTGAACAACATAAACCACCTTGTTTCACCACCAGCAGCTGACAAACACGAAAACGACAAAGTTATTGATCTCACAGAGGACAAGGAGGTCCAGGTCCTTAATGTCAGCTCCAAAATGACAAGTCTGACTATTGATGACTTGGATGAAGAGAAACTGGCACAAGATGTGTCCAGTATGGATACAGGGCTGCTTAATACCAGCAAGACAGTGAAACAATCCAACATACAAGAATCTGAGAAAAATCTTGACTCAAGCATTATACCATCATCGCCTGGACTTCATCCACTTGATAAAGAGAGTCAGAGTCTTGAACAGAAACGGTGTTCCCATGTAAATTCAGATAGCTTGACTGAGGCAGGGAATGGCCTGTCTGGGCATAGTCAGCATTCCTCTAATGAGTCTGGTATGGATGACGATCCCAACAGGTTAAGAGATGCAGAAGTGTCAGATCAGCTACTTGACCCACGTGCTGCCTTGGGGACAGATAAGAATGACGTTCCTGAGCTAGCTTGGGCTGCCGCAGTGCCAGATTTATCAAACATTACGCCAGAAATCCACGCTGAGCTCCAGAAGTCTCGTGTGTTGGAAGCCAGCTTGGAGGATACGTCTGTGCCTTCTCTCCAGGATCAAGTTGACTTCAATCTGGTCTTGGAAGAGTCTGAAGATGGATGGCAAGATGCCTCTAATAGGGAAAGATCACTGGAGCACCCAGAAAAGGACAGCTTCCAACTAAAAGCAGAAAGTTTTTGTAAGTCTCCAACAAAAAAATCTCCAACAAAAACTGGGCTAAGTGAGAACAGTAACTGTGGAAAACCCTGTCACACAACTGAAGAAGAGCCAAATAACTCCCTGCAAGAGAGTGAAGCATCAGAGGAAAGCAGTGGTGCCTTCGGTTTTCGTAGAAAGAAATGCTTAAAAAGAATTGTTTCAGACAGTGAGGATGAAGACCATTCCATTATGATCTTGGAGGAAAGCCAGTCTGAAAAAAGGCCCTCTCCCATGAACAGCCCGCTGCATCAGTTTCTGGGAGGAATTAGTGCATCCACTCCTAAATGTGACAGAAGTATAGCAAACCCCATCTTTTCTCCCCGACTAATTAACAGTGGTAACAGGTCTACCGCTTCCAGGCGATCTCTGATCAACAAGGTGGTAGATGAGGTTGAGGATATTGGAGAAATCATGGGAACCACTGATGAAGACGACGATGATGACGGTGACGAGGAGCAAGACGACCTTGTGGAAGAAGAAGCTGAAGAGTGTAGTGGGGAATCTGCCGAACCTGAAGAAGAACCTGCTGGAGAAACGCTTGATACAGCTGAACATCTAGACAGCATGCCCTCTGAGCAGTCTGAAGCAGATGAGACAGAGTCATCTCAGGAGGGATCCAGTGGTGATGTCGAGCTTCAGTCGGGTGAGCAGATAGACTACTTCACCCAGGAAAGCATCTCTGAAAAAGAGGTTGGTCAGAGTTCTTCTGCTGTAGGTGATTACAATACCTTGGTAGACAGTGGGAAGAAACTTAAAGATGATGGAAAACTACAGGAGGCATTGAACTGTTTCCTGCAAGCTCTTGACATAAAAAGTGGAGATCCTGAAGTTATGCTTATGACTTTAACCTTGTATAGACAGCTAGCCCAGAAATGAAATATGTATACCTTTATTAAGTACAGTCTTACTTTTTCTCATTAAATGTTTGTCTGAACTACTTCACTGTGATTTTTTTTTTTTTCTTTTATCTAGCTTAAGACTGATGGCTGCAATACACACTTCTTTCAGAGTGGCTGAACAAATTCAGCATCTCCTCCCGCGTGAAGAAACAGTCTAAGAATCTCTTTGTCAGGTGTTGGGTGCTGGGGAAGGGACTTCACTGTGGACTCAGTTCACAAAGATGAAAACAGTTCATGCTCCTCTCTGATTATTTAATAATAAAGGTTGTCTTTATGTCTAAACCCCGCTCCAAGCTTGCAGCCCTGGCTTTGTCTTTCTGCCCTTCAGATTCTGCAACTGCCTCTCTCCTGAGAGGAGGCTGAGGGTGTGATTCCTCAACAGCTGCACACAGTCTAAACTCAAATTGCTATAGTTCCTCCATCCTTGACTTGAAACAAGCTGATTTGTCTGCCTGAACATCACCCACCATTTGGGTGAGCTGGATGCAGGTGCAAAGGGGAAAACAGAGCTACTGCAGCCTGGTTTTAAGTTGGTCTGAGAATATATTTATTTGCTGTGGAGGAGACAAAAAAAGAAGTTGGTTGCTGCTATAAATCCTCCAAGCAATGGAGGCCAGCACACCATCTGTCTGGTGCCAGGTCTAACACCGAACGTGGCACTGCAGAAACCCTTCTGCTCGAATCCCTGCCAGGCCGTGGCTGCTGTGGAAGGGGTATGTAGGGGGAGGGTTGCAGAAGGACTAGAATAGCAATTAGACCTTGACTGCTGCAAGGTGCTGAACACCTCAAACCTTCTGGTATTGCTGGAGGAGCCAAGGACTTCAAAGGAGTCTCTAGACTGACCTTGTTTGGAGCCCTCCCCCCCTGTTTATTTCCCTCTGAGTAGTACAGAAGCCTGCTCTTGCACAAAGGCAGCAGGAGGGGGAAATACTGGTTTTATTTTTTTTTTTTTTTTTTTCTGGTAAGGAAGTCCTCTAACCCTCTTCCCACATACAGTTTAGCTGTGGTAGATTAAACATTTCTCTCTGGTACTGTAGGCATGTTAAACCTATGACGTGGGTTCATAGTTCAGAACCATGCAAGCTTAAAATCAGAAGAACCTTGTTCTGGCTTTAAGCAATGCTCTGCTTATCTGACTCGCCCCCCTGCCACCACACTGAGATAAAACTTGGCCGGGGTACGCTCATCACTACAACCATCTTCTGTACAGTCTTTCCTTGTGACAATACAGCAGTGAATTTTAATGCTTCTGCATGCCATGTGCATGTTTAGTGCCTAGCAAGTTTGCCTTCTGTATCACAGTGTGATAGCAAGGGATACTTTCACACCTTGCTGAGTTTTTCAGTTTTTGGAGAGGAAACTGGTCTGCTGAATTTGAATCCTTTCTACTAGGAGACATGACAAACACAAACAATGATCCTGTTGGTACGGGAGATGTGCCAATGTGCTTTTGCTAATGGGTAGAAGAAAGCTCCGGCAGCCTGGGAACAAGTAGTTTTTTAACAGAGCATTCCTTAAATGAGGCCACATCTACTCTCATACTGTAGAAAGGCCTGTCTGCCTTTCATAACAAAATATTAATGAACTAGAGCTTTGCAATCATTCGTTGGCCTCTCTGAGCTTTCCATTCTCTTAACAAAACAAACACCCCAAAAAGGGAGGGAAGAGAAAGACCTGCCCTGGTTTTGGTCTCACCTCTTCCTTGTATACGATCTTGAGAAAGGCGTTTTGTTCTCTTTGATGTTTTCTGAGCCCTCTGACGCTGCATGATGCTCACCTGTGAACAGAGCCGGAGTCTGGTGGTAGAGATGTGCCTAGTTTGAGTGCTGCCTTTCAGCAGAAAGGAGATCACTGCGCTGGGGTATTTATTGCTAAGATCCAAGAGGTAGGAGACATAATGCGCCATCACATCTGCATCAATCACACTGTCCTTCAGGCAATTTTACCAGAAGGATGAGGCGCAGCCTGCTAGGCTTGAGACACGTACTGCACACCTAGCAGCATGGGGCGTGCAGGAAGCAACAAGCAAGCGTTTAGTGGCTTTTCTCTCATTCAAGCCTAAGTTACACCATTTCTTCCCCCAGCTTCAAGTGGATAAGACGCAGCTTTAGGTATGGATAACTTTCTATTCAGGAAGACTCCATTCCCCAACTCGCCTTCCCCACCAGTGCTCAGCCAGGGTGCCTCCAGCCCCGGCCTGACCCAGGCCTCTGCTGGGTAACTGCAAGAACAAGCCGCCTGCCCGGGGCAGCGACCACTAGCTCTAGCTGTAGGGCTACCCACCCTCTACCAAAGGGACTATCCTCCCAGCCCAAGTCTGAGCTCTGGAGCAGAAACTGCAGCACAGGAGCTGTTTCCATCCTCACTGATGAGGATGGGGATAAAGATCAAGGCCCTGGGGAACCCCTCTTTCCCTTTCTGCATCATTTAATTTGCAATTAGAAGCCTGAGCACCTTATTCAGGTGGACAGATTGCAATGGGAAAAGCAAGAGGCTGGCCTGCCAGACAAAACAGATTTCAACAACTGTGTAAAGCTCTTAATTGACCTTTTCCAGGGAATGCTTTACCTCTCTAGGCAGGGCCCTGTTCTCTGCCAGCTGTAATCTGTGCATCCTGCCATGATGGCAGGGATGGCCGGCTGCCTCCAAGCATGCCGCTGGTTATGACCGACTTGCTCCAAGGTCAAGGTGTCTGGGAAGCTCTCAGGATTCAAGCAGTCAACAAAGTAATGGTCATTCATATTTTATTTTCTGCCTTCCACCATGATAATGTGGTACCCGAACTTTGTTTTGACAGGAGGGTCTGTATACACTGGCTTGTCCATGCTGCTCACGGGCAAGGCGAATGCTGCTTCCTGGAAAGGTCCCACCATGGAGCCTCTGGTCATCCAGCCCAAGTCTCCCTGGAAAAAGGAACCATCAGGGTTAAGCTTTGAGAACCTCACTGCAACAGCAGCTTTATCAGCAGGGAGGGTGGCTGATGTGGCTGTGGGACTGGAAACCTGTCCCAGCAGCATCTGTCTTGTCAGCGTGCACCACTGTGAGGGAGGCCAGCACAGGGAAGAGTTCCTCGCACGGGGCTGCTTCTCAGCAAGCACTGGCTGGCTAAAGCCGTGGCAGGCTTGGGCTCTACCCTCCCCGAGGGCTGGCCTGCTTGGGGCTCGTGTGCCTCAGCTCTGCTGCAAAAAAGTATTCACGGCTGAGCTGCCGGCACCTACTTGTGTCTTTGCCCAGCAGTTAAGGCTGCCCATGACCAGTGTTTGCCCACCCCACTGGGAACTCTGGGGGTGCTGTGCTCGAAGCTGTTGAGGCAAGCTTCTTGAAGGCACCCGGGAAGGACTTCCCAACAGCAGTCTCCCGCAGGCACGCAGCGCTGAAACAGCAACGACGGCCAGCGGGAGACCAGGCTGTCGGAGACCCCGCAGGCCGCTGCCCCCGCTGCCAGGCCGCGCTCCCCTCCCCTGAGAACTCCCCTCGGCAGGCAGGCGCGGCACGTACCCCTTGCCTGGCTTTGTCCTCGCTGTACTGCGAGGCGACTTCGCTGAAGCGCAGGCCGGACTTCAGCTTCTCCATGGCCTCCATGGCTTTGCCGTGCTTTTCGCACAGGATGTGCCGAACCTGGGAGGGGGGAGCCAAGCGGGGCTATGGCAGCCGGGCCGGGCCGAGGGAGGAGCGGGGAGGCACCGCCCCCGAGGGACCCTGCCCGGCCCCCCGCAGCCCCCCGGGCTCACCTTCACGGCGCTGCCGCCTCCCTTCGGGCCCTGGGCTTTGCCCTCGCTGCTGCCGCTGTCGCCGCCTGTGAACGCAGTACCCTGTGACCGGCCCGGCCCTCACCCCCCGCGCCCGGCCAGACCGCCCCAGCTCCCGGTGCCGCTGGCCCCCGGCCCCGCTCACCCTTGCCCGCCTTGCCGCCGCCTTTCCCTTTGGGCGCCATCTTGCCGCCGTCAGGCCGCGCTGAGGCCCCCGGGCTGCCCGCGGCGCGCCGGACTGGGGCCGCCCCTACCTCCGCCCCGGCGCCCGCCCGGCCGCCCCAGAGCCGCCCCCGGCCGCAGGACCCCGCGTGAGGCCCGGATGCTTGAAGGCGGCCTGGGCCTGGGCCTGGACACCGCCCCGGGCTGTCCCGGGAGCCCGCCCCGGCGGAGCCCGCCCGGCACCCCGGGCTGTGCTCAGCACCCAGCCCGGGCTGCCCCCGACACCCAGGGCTGTTCCTGGCACCCACCCTGCCTGCCCCCAGCACCCCAGGCCGGTCCCCAGCACCCACGCAGCACCCTGGGCAGCCCCGGGCACCCGTCCCACCTGCCCCCAGGACCCCAACTCTGTCCCCAGTCCTCACGCTAACCCCAGCACCCACCCCGGCCTGTTCCCAGCACCCACCCCGGGCTGTCCCCGGCACCCTGCAGCGTCCCTGCGCCCACCCAGAGCCACTGGGGACACACGAGCGCGGGGCAGACGCTGTGAGAGGCCCCGGCAGATGGGGCTGCGTGGGCCCCGCACTTGCCAGCGTCCCCTCGAGCCACCCGGGGTCATGGGGGTTGCCCGTCCCCCTGCTCCCAGCACCCTTCCCTGGGGCTGTGGGCCCCCTCGGCAGCCGCAAGAACCAGCACGCACAGGCAGCCCTCAGCAGGGAGCAGTTTACCAAGCTGGCGAGATTAAAAAGTACAACATTCAGAAGTACGCACCATGGCGGGCTGGCCCCCACCCCGCGGGACCAGGGGTTCATGCCGCCGGCCAGGCTCTCCCCAGGGACCACAAGCTGCTTTTCCCACAGTGAAGCAGCCACAGAAACGGTTCTGCATCCACAGCCGGAGGGAGGAGGAAAGCAAGCGGCAAGGGACGAGCTCTCAGCCCAGAGCTGGCCAGCTCACACCAGGAAGAGCCCATTCCTCCGGCCAGGGAAATGAGGATATCCGTCCCATGGCCCGACCCCCAGCTCAGCAGCCAGGATTCACTCCAGGCCTCCCAGACATTTCTTATTTGGTGGCGGATGACCGCTGTTGCTGCCAGCGGTGCTGGGTTTTTGCAGGGGTGTCCCCTCCCCGTGCTTGTCCCCAGCCCACTTTGCCAGCTGCCATCCCCCCGCTGCCGCCTCCACCACCACCAGTTTCCTGAGCAGTCATGTGCAAAATGTACCCGTCCCCAGTCCCCACGGCCCCATCCCCGCCGCGCCAGCACCCTGCTGCTGGGCCCAGAAGCAGCAGGAGTTCTGGGTGCCGTGGGATGGAGATGTAGCATGGAAATTTGTTAGAGCTTTTTTTTTTTTTCCTGAGTTTCTCAGCCTGGATCTTAATTACAGGCTTAAATTTGCAACCCCGGGAGAGGGAAGGGAGCAATGTGCAAGTAATGGGAGGGAGGGGAGGGGGAACCAACCGCAAGGAGTGCAGAGCCTCTTTTAGGGTCAAATCCAGAACGGGCTAGTGGATGGGGAGGTGTTTGCAGAGGGCTGTGCTCCCCGGGGGCCCAGGCTGTGTGCAGAGCTCCTGGGGGGGACAGAGACCCCCCGAGACGAGCCCTGGCCCCTCGGAGGGGCAGCTGTAGTGCTGCCGTGGTGCCTTCCTGCCCGCACCACTGCCCGGACCCAGCCGCATCACTCTCCCCCATGTACAGGAGGGCTGGGGCATGCTGGAGCTTGCAGAAATGTATCAAGAAATAAAGCGGAAATTTTCCTAAACACCCTGTTTCTTTGTCAGCCGCAGCCTGGCCCTTTCTCTCTTGCTAGGGGTGCGCAGCCACGCTAGTGCTCTGAGCTGGGGCTGGCATGTCCTCTCAGTCCTGCCCTCCTCCCGAGTTCTGCCCTGGCCCCGGCAGCTGTCCCTGCCCCGCTGCTCCTCACCGTGGCCTCTGTCACTGGCAGCTGGGGCTCCCATGCTGGAGCCAAGCCAGGAAGAAGCAGCTGGGGGCAAGGCGGACGAATCCCACCCTGCGCCTTCTGTTGAGTCCCGGGCAAGGGCTGGCACCCCAGCCAGGGACGTGCAAACCACCCCTTTGGCAGGGCTGGGCAACATGGCTGTGCCAGCACCGCATTCCCCTGCGCTGCCACGGCACGTGCCATCGCCTTGCAGCACCCACATGGGCAGCCGTGTGGGTGGGCGGGGAGGCACACACCGCGGGGCGTCCGCTGCACGCCTCGACAGCGTGTCCCAGCCCACGGGACGCTCGGGGGAACGCAGTCTGGCTGTCTCAGGGACCTGCGTGGACCAGGGGGACGGACGGTGGCACTGCCAGCAGCACTCTGGACAGCGGCAGGGTGCAGCCCCTGCTTTGCCAATGGTGCTGGCACACATCCTGCTCAGCCTCGCACAGCTCCCCTGCAGCCAGCGGTACAGGCGGAGTGGTGGGTAACCCTGGAGGGACCCCAGGAGTCACCTGGGAGGTGGCTCAGCTGACGTCTGGCTGGGTTTCACCAACAGCTTGGCGGCAGCCTAGGACCTCCAGCGGCTGACGTTTGCAGGAGCTGCCGTCGCAGGGTACTTCGGTGTGATGCAAGAGGCAGAGCTGGGGAAGGGCTTCCCCGGGCAGCGCTGGCCTGCCGCAGCCCCTCCATCTCACGGCGGCAGGGCCGCCCACACCCCACGTTGCCCGAAGTCGACAGCCTGGTGCAGGACCCGCTAACGCTGGGAGGCTGGCAGGGAGCGGGGAGGCTGGCGGACCTCCATGTGTGGTGCGGCTGGCGGGGTTAGGCTCCCCGGGGCTGGCGGCGGAGGCGACCCTGGGATTTGCTTTTGGATTGAGAGCTGAGGAGCTCTGAAATGCAGCATTTTGGGGGCTTTCGAGGGGCTGGGTTTTGGCTTGAGGTCGTCGCGCTGGCTGTGGATGCCGGGGTGCCTGTTCCCCATGCGGCAGGGAGGATGCTCAGGACGACGAGGGGGAACTGCTTGTGGCTCTTCCAAAGCAACCCCAATTCCAGCTGGCCCCCTTACGTCTTCCCAAAGTACATCTCCATATATCCAGCCGAACTCAAACCGAGGATCTTTGCCTGGGAAACTCAAGGTACAATGTCAAACGAAAGAGAATAAAACATCATCACCACTGTGCATTAGAAAAGCCATTTAAAGTACCACATGCCGGAGTGACCAAACAGTTTCAAGCTAGCTTCGCTGCGGGCGCTGAGTGACGCCAGGGGCTGCAGTCCCCCTCTGTTTCCCGAGCAGGCGCCTTCGGTCCTGGGAGCCGGCTCAGCCAGGGACAGTCCCAGCTACGGTGCCACCTCTTCCCTCCCGGAAAGGGCCCAGCTCTGCCAAACACACGGGGGCTTGGGCTCCAAACACTGCTTCTCTGCCGGCAGCTCTCCAGGGAAGAAACAAAAGCAGAAAACCCCCGGCAGGACACATGGACTCACCCGGGCAGCTAGGACACCCCTTCCACAGCAATACTCCCTCTGCAGCCATCTCCAGCCCTTCATGGCCAGAAGGGACCATACAAGGTTAGGGCTGGCTTTTGGGGCTGTTTGCACCATCTAGCTCGGGGGCAAACTCCGTCATGACCCTCCGAGCCAGTGGGTTTGTGGTCTTGAGCAGTTCGGCAGCAGATGGCCGGGTACCAGGGCTGGTTTTGCTGCTCTTCTTCTGAAGCAGGGCTTTAAAGTCTTCGTTCCTGCTGGAAGACTTCCCGGTGCTGCCTGCTGCTGCCAGGGACTCGCCGGTCGGGGAGCCTGAAGTCTTTACAGGTGAGTGGGAGTTGGGCCGGCTGCTAAAGGTGTCACCAGGCTCCTTCCGCCCCAAGACCTTCCTCTTCGACCTAGGCACCAAAGAGACATGCAGTGGGAGCAGCCCCGGGTGGGAGCTGCCACCACTCTGGATGGGGCGAGGTCCTACAGCAAGGGGCACGATGCCTGCCCAGCTGTGGCTGTGCCTGCTCTGCCGGGGCAAGAAGACAACCCGTGCACGGTGATGGACCTAGCTATTGGCAAACGCTCTCCTGGCAGCTAGGTCCAACTTACCCCAAGGCTGATGGGGCAGTGGACACCCCCCCTACACAAGCTGGTGACCCAGCCTGGACGCAGACTCAGGGTGCTAAGCTCTGAAGCGCTTGAGGCAGCAACACCCAGGTTGTCCCCAGATGTGAGCATCAGCCCCGGTGTGGAAAATTTAAGGTGTCACAGTGGGACACTGTGCCCGGCGCGTGACCGTGGCAGGGTGCAGGAGGTGCAGGGTGCTGTGCGCACCCAGTGCCACACACCAGCCCTACCTGTGGATCACGGTGAAGAGATCCTCCGTGGTGCGGGATGTCACAAACACATCGTCATCCTCCTCCACGATGGATTCAGCCGTCTTGTCGCTGGCGAAGCTCTTCTCCTCTGTGCCAGCCTCCACCAAGCTGCCTGCGGATGGGGAGGAGAAGGCAGCTGTGAACCACCCTGTGCGGGCACGGGGGGAACCTCCTGTCCCTGGGGTGAAACCCACTGTAGGAGCAGAGAGACCCTCACCTTGCTCCCAGGCAGGGTCGCTGGCTTGTGCTGTGCCCAGGGCCTCCGGGGACGGCAGGTCGTCGGGGTTGCAGCAGGTGGGGTCAGCGTCCAGCGTGATGATGGGGCTGGGGGTGGGCGCCTGGTCCCCCATGCCAGCTCCCAGCTGTGCTGTGGTCAGAGCGAGGGGCAGGTAGAGCACGCTGGGTTTTTTGGGCACTGGTGGTGGCACCTTGGCCTTCTTTCGCTCCCCCTCGCCAGCACTGCTCCGCTCTGGCTGCGGCTCGTCCTCCAGGCTGCCCTGGGAGAGCCGCCGGGGTCCCGCCAGGTTCAGGAGCAAGGGGGGCTCCCCTGGACCCCTCCTCAGCTCCCCTTTCCGCAGCACCACGAAGCCGTCCTGCAGCAGCCCCTTCTCCTTGGTGGTCGTGCCTGGTGGGGACGTGGGGGACAGGGGACCCTCCTCCCGCAGAGCTGGGGGCTTGGGCAGGATGCACGGGGGCCGCTTGGCCAGGGGCGGCTTCTCTGCCACGGGTGGCTTCACCTTCCTCTCCGACCCCAGGCAGGGACCGCGTGCCGGCTCCTCGGCATGCTCCAGGCCGTCGGCATTGTCCTCCGGCTCTGAGCGGCTGATGGAGCGGAGGCGGACAGAGCGCAGGTCGGACTGCGTGACCACCGGCATGATGGGTGTGATGGGGCTGGTCTTCTGGGCCAGCTTGGTGCCAAAGGTGGAGTCGGAGTGGTGCCGGCTGACCTTCGTCTTCCCCTTCAGGGAGATCTTCAGCCCCGAGAGGTCAAGGTGGGCAGGCGGCGTGAGCGGCAGGTCGAAGGAAAGCCTGGACTTGGGGCTCCTCTCCATGGGGGACGTGGGGGGCAGCGAGGACTTCCTCTCGGGGACCAGCGGCCTCACCCGCACCTGGTGCGGGGAGTGTCCGAGGATGGCAGAGGTGGGGACAGTGGGGGTTGGAGTCTCCGACTGGCTGGAGTACCCGCTGGATGGGGACATCAGCCCCGTGGGCCTGCCCGGGGAGGAGGTCTTGAGGTCCGCCTCGGCGGACAGCTGGGAGGGTGTCGTGGCCCTGGAGACGGAGGGGGATGCGAGGGACTCGGAGCTGCCCTGTGCCTTGGCGCACTCGATGGCTGTGGTCCCTGTGGCCGTGCTCGAGCTGGAGAGGGACCGGTAGGGATCGCCAGCCTTCCAGTCCGTGAGATGCCACTGGTGTGGGGTGGCCGTGCCGTCAGGCTCCCTCCCCACGCTCCCATGGGGGTCGGCGTGCACCAGCCGGTGGCCCTGGGGCTCCGGAGGGATGCACAGGCTCTTGGGTCGCTGATCCTTGGGCAGTGCTGAGCTGGGCCCCACGGCACCATCCTCTTTAATCAGAGAGACACTGCGCGTGGGTGGCGAGGGCTTCTTCTTCGCCTTCTTGAGGGAGATGCTCTTGGAGCGCCGCCGCCGCTGGCCCTCCTGCTCCAGCCCCAGGGAGACGTTGTCGGTGCTGGTGCTGCCCTCGGAGCTGGCGCTGGGGTAGCCCAGGGCGTAGTTGGCGCTGCCCCGCCGGGTCTCGGCGTACGCGATGTCCACGGAGCAGAGGGAGCCCGAGTCGGTGGGCACCGACAGTGACCGCTCGCGGAACCGGCACCCAGCCCTCTCCACCTCCAGCCGTGCCGGCTCCGTCGCCGGCTCCGTCTCCAGCTCCTCTTGGCTTCCTGGCAAGAAGTTCACTTTGGGTTCTTGGCCCTCACACCTCTGGCCACCCCCGGAGGTCGGGGGTGACTCAGGCACTGTGCCGGAGAAGGAGCCGGGCCCGTTGCTGCCCATGCGCTCCTCTGTGGTGATGAAGAAGGAGGCAGCGGCGGCAGGCGAGCCCGGGCTGGGCAATGGGCTGGAGCCGCCCGGCGAGGCACAGGCGGGCCCTTTGCCCTGACCGGCGGCAGGACTGGGGGGGCTCATGTAGCCCAGGGTGCTCCAGGGTGGGGGGAAGGGGGTACTCTGCGGCCCGTTGCAGGTGCCGGTGCAGGGGGTGGCCGCGTTGTCCATGGCAGCGGGCGGCTGGCAGCAGCGGGCCCCGAGGTCGCTGAAGGTCTTCCTCAGTGGGGCAGAGAGGGGCTGGCGAGGACTGGTCTCCTGAGGGGCCTTCCCGCTCGCGGCCTCGGGCACGAAGCTGCAGGAGAGGGACTCGGCGATGGGTGCGCGCGTGTTGAACACCGGGCCGTTGGCACCACCTGCGAGGAGAGACACGGCCCGGGTGAGCACCGTCCCGCTTCGCTCTCTGCCAGTGGGTCAGTGGCACAGTCCTGCCCCGCCTGCCGTGGGGCCAGGACTTGTCCCACACTGTGTCCCGTCTCTGGGGCTGCATCTCTGCCCAGGCATGAAATGTGCCTGGGCAGACTGGAGGGGACGGGTCAACATCCCCTTACCAGATGCTCTCCTACCCCCTGTACTGGTGTGGCCATAACCCAACTGGGGACAGTCCCCGGCCTGTGTTAACCCTCGAGCCTGGGATCTGTTGGCTGGGACGTGCTGTGGACAACTTAGCAGCCATGGCAGGAGTCTTCATCCATGGGGACATCGGCCCCACAGCGACCAAAGTGCTGCCCCAATGCTGCCCCGTGGTGGGGACACAGATGGAGACCAGGAAGAGCAGAGCAAGGCATTGCCACCCAGGTCGGGGAGGGACGCAATGGCTCCCAGTGCCAGCTCATCTCCGAACAGCCTGGATGGGGAAGGACCTGGGGACCCTGCTCAGAGCACGCCCAGCAGACCAGGATGCTCAAGGCCGCAGCAGGTTGAGGTCTCACTGTCTCCAAGGGAGGAGCCGTGAGAACCTTTTGGAGTTTTGACCACTGTCCCTATCCAGTGACAATTCCCCCTGGTGCAGCTGGTGCCATGGCTTCTCCTCCTCCTGTCCCTCCCTGCCTCTGAGAAGAGGCTGGCTCTGGTTTCTCTCTACCTTCCATAGGGGACGGCACGACAAGGCCGCCGGCCAGGGTGGCTGCTGTCCCCACGGGGTCCAACACGGTCCGTGGCCATGCTGGGAGTGCTGCAGGCACCCTCAGCTGCGTAAGCACCCTCAGCACGTGGGTGCAGGCCGGCTCGCCAGCCCCAGCAAAGACCCAGGCAGCGTGCGTGCCCCGCAGCCCCGGCACCCTGCGCGCGAGGTCTGCCCACAGCCGGGGAGAGCGGGCCCGGGGCAGGAGCTGCCGGAGCTGAGGCTGGGTGACTAGGAGAAATTCCGGCGGCCTTCCCGCCCCGTTAAGTGTGCAGGACCCCAACTTGGGGTGAAGGGGCTGTCCCCGATGCCACGCCAGCCCCAGGGCCAGCCCGGCGTCACCAGCATGTCCAGCACCTCGGTGCCCCAGGAGGGAGCAGATGCAGTGCGGTGGCCTTTACCTCCCCAAGGCCGGGGCATCCCTGGGGAGCCCCGCTCTGCCTGGGCTGGCTGCCAGCCCCTGGGGTAGCTCTGCCCACCGTCAGGACAGCTCTGGCGGGTGCCAGCCCTGCCCAGGCACTGCCGGGGCATGAAAGTGGCTGCGCGGTTCTTGCCGTCACCTTGGTCTCGCAGGGACAGGTTAGGGAATCCGATAATGGTCCGTCTACGCCGCAGGGTGGACTTGGGGTTCATCGCGGTCTCTGTGTTAAACAGGGAGTGACGAGCACTCGCGTGCCTAGCAAAGTGCTGCCCTGTAGCCAAAACAAACACGCTGTACGTGGCGGTGCCAGGAGGGGCTGCCAGGGCGGGGGCTCGGCCCCCCTCCATCGCCGTGTGTCCCCTGGGTGTCCCCGGGCCTGGGATGGTGACTGCAGGCAGGAGCGTGGGATGGCAGGAGGGTGGGTGAGCCATGCGGGATGAGCTGCACAGGAGATGGAGGCACAGCGGGCACTGCCGGCAGGAGGGAAGACAGAGATGCTGCAGATGGAGGTGGGATGCACGGAAAGCTGCGGAGACCGGCCCCGCTCTGCGCGAGGGACTCTGGTCTGTGCTGGTGAGGCTGGACCCCGCACCACTGGGCTTCATCGTTAATGGGGGCAGCGGTGCTGAGCCACACTGGGGACACGGACATGAGGAACAGCAGGGTGGGGAGAGGTCCCGGCACGTCTCTCCATCGCAGAGGAAAAGGGCAGAAAGATATCTTTTGCCTTCAGAAGGTGCACCTTACTCAGCCCCAGGCTCCTACTTGGGGGCAGAGTGTGGCACTGGTGCCTGCAAGGACCAGGCAGGACCGTGCTGCTGGGAGCTGCAACCCCATGAGGATGGACGGACAGACGGACAGACAGGTGAGACAGGCTGGCCGCATGGAGCGCGGCGAGAGCCAAGGTGACAACAGAACCGGCTGGCTGGGCAGCATGGCGGAAACAAGAGACCGGACGGCGGTGTGGCCGGTGGGTGAGATGAACAAGTTGTGGATGGCAGGAGAGATGGCTGGGAATGACAGACGCCAGCGTGGCCCTGCTGTCCCCTGCTCTGCCCCCGGTGCCCGCCTGGCCGGCGGGGACACAGGCTCGCAGCCCCAGCCCCCCCCCGCCCCACCGCCGTGCACCCTGCCGCAGCTGGATGCTGGGGCACATCCTTGCCTGCACCCCGCATCCTCCCCCCCCCCCCGATGCCGGCTCGGCACTGCCTCTCGCACCTCTCCCCCGCCGCGCCGCGGGGGTGCTGCCCTACCCGAGACATTGATGGGGACGATGTTGGTTTGGACGGAGCAGGACTGGTGCCACTGCTTCTCCTCCACAGTGGGCAGGGGGAAGGCCCTGGTCCAGGCTGGCTGCTTGTCTGGGCTGGTGGGGAGGCTCAGGGAGGTGTCGGGCGGCCGAGCACCGAGCGCGGTCGTGCCAGCAGTCTCCTCTTCGGTTGCTCGCCAGCTCGGGGGCTGTAGGGGGAAAGGCACATGATGCACCAAGGGGATGAGGGTGGGACACAAACGGCTCCCCCCGGCCTCACCGCCTGACCGGCCGCGCCAACCCCTGTCCTCCGGGCGATGTCGGGGCCGCGCTGCCCTGCCCCGCCGCCCCGGCACTCACCATAAGCACGAACTCGAGGCGCTTGGCAGGCGGGGGTCGAGGCGACGGCTCGGGGGGGGTGTCGGGGGGCAGGTGACCGGCGGCACGGAAGGTCTGCCCGGTGACCCTGCTCTCGGCGTACTGCTCCTCATACTCCTCTGCAAGAGAAACGAGCCTGGGACCCTGCTCCAGCCACCAGCCGGCCAGGGGTGAAAGCTTTGCCCCCGGGGCAGGAGGAACACGAAGGCGTGTGTGGCTGTCCCCGCTGCTTGTCCCCAGGCTGGCTTGGTCCCTGCTCAACACGGGCAGCTCAGAAGGTGAGGAAGGGAGACTCCAAGGAGCAATGCCAGGGCTGGGGGCGAGTCAAGGCAGCGCTGGGACCCCAGCAGCCTGCCCTGCTCCTCCCAGGAGCCTGGGGACGCAGTGGGTCCCGCGGGGAAGCAGAGTCCCACCGCCGGGGACAGCCAGGAGGGAACTCAGTGTCTCCCCATCCTGTAATTGTTGAGCTAATTAACGCTGGTCGCTATGGCCTGGCAGAAATCAGGTCTGCTCAGGCTGACTTAATGAGATTACAAGCCGGGGGAAGGCCAGGCTGCTGATCTAATCGATGCCTGCGAAGCATCCAAGCTGAGGCCGCGTGATGGCTTGGTTAAGAAATTGGAAGGAAACACAATCAACGGCCACGCTGATCCGGTTAGACAGATCAGCGGCTGGGCCTCCAAGGCTCTCGTGGGCAGAACCGTGCCGCGGTGGGGCTGGCAGGCTTCTACGGCTTGGTGAGGTCTGAAGAGCAGCTTGGACACGTGCACATGGGAGACGACCTCGCTGTTTGCATGGCGGTCACATACGCAAGGCAGCGCCCATCCCCGCCACCCTCACCCAGCCCGCCGCCGGCCCTTCTTGCCCCGCTACCTTGCAGCAAGCTCTGGAGGTTGAGCTGGGCCTCCTGGTGCAGCTGCTCCATGCCCGGCGGGCGCCCAGCCGCCAGGAAGACGTTCACTGGCTGCTGCCATGACAGCTTGGCGTGGCCGGCTTTCTTGCTCTCGAGGTCCAGGTTAGAGGTGGCTGCAAGTGGGAAGGAGCAGAGTGAGAGGGAGGCGGGCGGGCGGCTTCCCTGCGAGCACTGCCGCGGGCTGCCAGCCAACGCCGCACCGGCACAGCGCGCTCATCCTGTCCTAGGTCTCTCCAGGAACATGTGTCCTGTCCCGACAAAGCCACCCAGGCAAGCTGCTGCCGGGTGGGACCAGACCCCATCACTGCCACCGCTGCTGCTCGAGGGGCTGGACACTGTCCCCACGGGCTGCCAGAACAAGCCAGGAAGGGAGCAGGGTGAAACTGGGGAAGGAAGCAAGACCTGTTGCCCCGGGTGACTGCCTGGCTGCTCCTGGGCGCAGGAAATGCTGCAGGCTCTGGTGAAGCAATCTCTTGGCTGCAGAAGAGCAGAAGTTGCAACCGAAAAGGAGGGAGCGAAGGGGACACGGTGCCTTTCACCACACTGGTTTCAGCCCGCTCAGCGAGGTTAACGCCCTGCCCCGGCGGTGGGCACCCCACAAAGGTCTGCTGGGAAGGAAACCTCTGCGAGGATGGGGCCAGGCACTTGCCCAGACCCTCTGAAACACCCATATGGGTGGAAAAGTCCCTGGGAGAAGGATTTGGGCTCGCTGGGGAGCTGGCCATGCTGGGAGCTGAGCGGCGCTCCGGCAAAGAGGCTTTGCCACCGGAACCCCTGCAGCTCTGGCACCTCTGCTCCGGTGCAGTGCTGGCCCCGAGTGGATATGGGTTTCCTACCCAGCACGGTTTTGTGCCGGAGTCAAGGGAGTCCTCCTGCCAGCACGCTGCCTGCCGAGCACATCCAAGCCCCGAGCCGGGCAGTGAAGGCAGAGAGTGTGTTTGTGAGCTTTAAACGGGGCTGGTGGATGACCAGGGTCTCATCCCTGGGGATTTAGGGCTAATCATTCTCCAGCTGCCTCTGCTGTGGGCAGAGGGACAGCTGCTCTCGGCACCGGGCACTGCGCAAGGTCCTGTGCCTGGTGTCACCCACCGGGCTGGCTGTCACCCCTGGGGACCAGGGCCTGATGTCCCTTCGCCCTGTTTGGTATCCGGGATGTTCCCGCTCGGCAGCTGGCACTGCTTCATCCGCCTGGGCCGAGTGATGCACATCCCGAGTTTGACTCACATTTTGCAGGGGAGAGCGGCAAGCGCGGGGGCCAGGGGGCTGAGAGCTTTCCGATGGCGCTGGGGTGCAGGCATGCTCTGCCTGCGTGCCTGTCCCCGTCCCATCAGTCAAGGTGCTCCTATTACCAGAGTGACAAATGCTTCCCCTCTGCCGCCCACAGCGCGTGAGGCTGTGGGGTCCCCGTCCCCCGCGAGCACACCACCGCCCCAGCTGCCAAAACGCAGCCGTCTCTGGCCACGGCACCCTGCTTCATGCCAGACCCCAGGCAGGTAGTGACACCAATCCCACTTGCCTGGGTGAAGGCTAACGGCCCCAAAACAGGGTCGGGCTCCCTGGCACACCCTGCGCAAGCCACGTCCCCCTCTTCCTGCACTGTTGGGTCAGCCGTGCCCTGGCTCACCCGGCACTGCATCCTGAGCATCACCCTGCTGCTCACGGGTGCTGTCCTCCCTGGGGGTGCCATCCTGCCCACCCTTCCCCCCAGCTCCCGCTGATCGAGCGGCAGAGCCTGCACAACGCCCAGCACCCGAAAGCAAGATGCCACGTCCCTAGCCTAGTTACTTTTATAATTTGTGTTACCATAACGACGTGCCTTAACACCAGGCTTTTTTTTCCCCCTTTTTTTTTTTTCCTCCTTTAAATAATTTGCCTTGTTTCCATATCAACCAAGAGGTGTCGGGGCGTGTGTGTGTGTAAACCACGCTGAGGCTTCGCCCGGCTGCAGAGCCCCATCCCATAGGGCAGTGCCATGCAGCTGGGGGTGAACTTTTCCCTGCTGCGGGTGAACAGAGCCCCCTTTTCTCACACAGGGATGTGGCTTTTCCTCCTCTCGCCTCCCAGTTTGGTGCCTGCCAGGTTGCGATGCCCGCAGGGGTCAGGGGTCCTGGCAGAGGTGACGGCAGAAGGAGCCCCGTGCCCTAGCCTCCGGCTCGCCCCACGTGCCCGGTCATCCCCTGGGGATAGAAGCTGGGAGCGCGGCTGGGCATGGGGCAGGGGCAGGGCATCTCCCCAGAAACCTGACCTACAGGGCCGCAGGAAGGGAGCCGGGGGCACAGAGGGGCCAGGGGCCACGCGCTCACCTCTGCAGACCCCAGCCACCCAACCCACTCTCTTTGGCGAGGTGGGGGATCCACTGCTGCCCCCTCCATTTCTAAGGGCACCCCAAGGGTGGACCCCACACCCCAGCTTGCTGCACCCCTCCACCCGGCTCACACACAGCCAGCCTTCGGCCTCAGCGTGTGCCGATGCTCCTCGCCTTCTGCCCACACGTCCCCCGGCAGCCACCCCCACCGCCCCCCGCAGAGGCTACGTGGCATCCCCCCGAGACTCGGGGACACCCCCAAAGCTCAGCCCCCCACCACCCCCACCACCTCCCCAAGCTGCCCGGCGTCAGCATCCTGCCGGGGCGCAGCCCCCCACTGCCCTCCCCGGAGCCACAGTATGGGAGCTCACCTCCGCAGCTTCGGCCCCGCTGCCGCAGCACCCCCGGGCACCCACCCTGCGGGCTCCAACCACGTGGGCAAACCGCAGCACCAAAACCCGGGGCCGCCCTGGGGCGAAGCGGAAGCGTGCCCAGGCAGCCAGCGCGGGGGGGCCCAGCACCCTGCCCTGCCCACCGAGCTGCAGGCAGGGCAGAGAGGGCAGCACGGCCAGCTGGCACTGGAGAAAGGGGGAAAGGGCAGCGCAGGGCAGTTGTGGGGGTCCCTGTCCTACAGAGCTTTCCACCCTTCGCAGACACGCGCTCATTTGGGAATACAAGTGAGCCGGCAACATCCTGAGCTGAGGCAGGCAGCGGCGCGGGCATCGCCAAGGCGCTAGCTGGGCTGGTTTCATCTTCCTGGCAGAAGCAGCAGCTGAGGAGGAGAAGGGGTGGGAAAGGGCGGCTCGGGCACCCCAAACCCGTGCCTTGAGGGGATGCATCCTGCTTGCACTACCCTGCGTGCAAGAGCAAGCGTAACACCCTGATGTTTTGGCTTTTGCTCCTTGGGAGCAGTCGCTCAGAGGGTTTTTTGGGCACAGCCCTGCAGCCACTCTCAGCCCGGCATCACACGGCGGCTCTGCGATGTGGTGCAAGGAGCCAGCAGCCCGGCCCGCAGCAGGGGCTGATAAAGCGGCACTGCTGCCTGCGCTCCCGAGGGCTAGGCTGTTTTTGGTAGCGGCCCGGTGCAGGCTTGGTGCAACAGTAGGTTTGGGATGCCTGTGCAAACCATGGCTGCCACCTGCATCCGTGGGGGCTCGGGATGCCCCAGCTGAGCCGGAGCACCCGGCGGGAGGACACAGTGGCCATCGGGAACGGTGCAGCCTGCTGCCCTTGGCGGTGACCCTCCTGCCAAGCTTATCGGTGACAGGCTCAAAATACGAAATGCCTCTGAGGGGCCCCCACCCCGTGGCAAATGCCTGCGGGAGGCAAAGGGCGTCCTGGGAGAGCAGAGCTGGAGGGCTGGCTCCATCCCACACACCCCCAGGACTCTTGACCTGAGCCTGGCCAGCCTCACTGCTGGGGGGAAACTGAGGCACAGCTCCCTGCTGGTGTCAGTCCCCCCTCCCTGCCCTGGGGCTTGTGGAGGGGAGCAGACCGGTGCTGACCGCAGACTGGCGCAGGTATGGGCAGAGGTGTTAAGGACAGGCAGCTGGAGGCCAGGGCTGCCAGAGGCTGCTCCCCGCATGTCCCCATGTCTCCCAGGGGGTCTGCCCCTCTTGGGCTGCAGGCTGGCAGCAGCAAGCTCTGCCCCTCGCCCGGGGCTGGAAGCAGGGGCAGTGCCGGCAGGCAGGGCCACGGCAGCATCCCGCTGGGATGGTCCCTGCTGGGCTGCCCCAGGCAGGGGTGCGAGCCAGCACCATCAGCCGCAGCAGCTGCTGCTACCTCTGTAACTGCTTGCAGAGTCTTACTGAGCGCGAGCAAGTGTTCAGGCTCGGGATGCCGTGGCAACTGTGGCTGTATAAGGACCGGGGCTGAAGCCAAGGGGAGTTTGCTCCAAGGGGAGCTGAGCTGCACTCTCTCCTGGGAAAAGAGTGTTCCTGCAGGACCCCCAGCTGCAGAGCACAGAATACGTGCCCTCCGTGAGCATCTCCCCAAGTCACCCCCATTCCACACCAGCATCCCTATTTACCTACTGCCCAGGCATCCCGGATCCACAGGGAGATATTCGACAGAGCCATCAGGAGTTGTTTCAATTCCGGCCGAAGCTCCCATGAGATGATGCCTCTTACTCGAGCTCGCCGCCAAACTTTTCCTTCTCAAGCTCTCTTCAAGCAAGCGGGAAGCACCAGCAATGCAGATGGTGCCGCTCGGCTCCTCGCTGCCGATGCAGAGGTACCACAGGAGTGATGTAACGGCAGCAGCAGGCGATGCACCATTAGCAGAGCAGCCATGGCAACGGGTATCGGCACAGCGGCAAGCCAGCCGCCGCTGCCGGTCCTAGCACACCGGAAGATGAGGACTGCGAGCTTGGAGGCTGAGACTGATCCCGACAGCAACCCAAACCCCACTGGCAAGGAGATGATGCATCGCAGTGCCGGCAACATACGCCGCCGGCTTCGAGCAAGCGCCCCGGCCCGCCGCCGGCACCGCGACTGCTCGCTCCTGGCGCGTGCGGCTTGATGACATTCCCTGTGGTACGGAGCCAAAGTGCACACTGCTCTGTGACGAGCGCAGAGGAAGAGAAAAGAGCAAACAGCGGGAGCTGGCAGTGGCCGCAGAAAGCACCTCCTGTCCCAAGCTCACCCCCCGCTGAACTCAGACCCGCCGGTCCAGCTGCCCTGCCGGGATGCGGACCTGCTCGCCTTGCCGCAAGCGCTTGCCGTGTGCGGGCTGGAGAGTGCCCCTGTCCAAATCCGGACCCTCCCTGGGACATCGTCCCTCTGTTACACGTCTTGTGGGCACGTCTCTGAGCCCTCAGCAAGGCAGGGCCATCCTTACAGCCGTCTGACCTGCTGGTGGTTGAGGCTGGAGGGGCTGGAAGTTTTTTAGGGGGGTGCCCATGCCAGGATGCCAATGTTGCCCTGCACAGCAAGTCTGCGTGCTTCTGCACAGGTGCCCAGCAGGAGCGTGGGACACTGAAGAATAACACCACCCTGCTGCACTGAATTTGCCGGAGGCTCTTGGCTCTTCTCACTCTCCCTGTTTAACATGCAATCAGCTGATTTTTGTACTGGCAGGAGATAACAGCACCGCAGAAGTTGCTGGCAGGGGTGGTGGGTTTGGCAGCTGTGAGGGTCGCTCAGTTGTGGGGAGAAGGCTGGATTACTTGAGAGGTTTCTATTAAAACCACCAGCAGCAAAACAGTCAATAAGGTCACTGTCCATCAGTAGGGCTCAGAGTTAATAGTGTCCTAGGGCACTCTGCCTGCCTGGCCCTGTGATGAGATCCAGTAAAACAGATAAAAGCCCTCTTTCTCCAGCCAGATCCCAAGTGATCCATCACCTTCGCCTCACGCCTTGTGTAGGGCAGGAGCGGAGGGGATGTGTGTGCTCCCCAAGGACAGTGCCAGCCATGACCCCATACAGACAGACCAGGGGAGCCTCCTGCAGTGGGGTGCCCTGCTGCGGTGGCAGCAGGGTGACAGGGGAACAGCTGATGCTGGTCAAAGTCCTCGTGAGCTGCGGCACCACTGGCTTGGTGACTGCCCTTGAGCCCAGCAGGTGCGGCGGCCGGGCAGTGGGTGAGGGCCACTAGTGAAAAGCCGCGCCAGGTACGTTTGGCTCCAGCAACGCGAGCCGGGACACTGTCAGGGATTTTTGGCAGGCAGGGAAGGCGCGTGTGCTGTGGGGAGGACTTGGCCAGCGAGCCCGGCACAGGAGGAGCCCCAGCGCGCCATCCGCCTGTGCTGCGGGGACGGGAACCGACCGCAGCCGCGCTCACAGCGGGGCTTGGCCTGGTACCGCAGCCGGCCAAGATGAACTCAGGCTGCTCTGTGCCAAGGGGCTGAGAGCTGCCGCTCCCGAGGATGGAGCAGCAGCCCTGGTACTGGTGGGGGATGCTCTGGGCCTGGCCGTGGGTGCTTTCATCACCCTGCCTTTGCCGCCCCAGAGCCTGGCCGGACCCAGGTCCCAGCAGCAAGCCACCAGTCACGGGTGGCAGGATCAGACCCCTTGGAGCCCTTCTCCCAGCCCTGCCATGTCTCCCTAGCAGCCCGGCTTCCTCCTCGTATCGCAACCCTCGCTCTCATGCGCTTCCCAGCCAAAAAACCAGGCACGAGCCTTTCCCGAGAGCCTCAGGAAACCCGGCACGGCAACCTGCCAGCCCCAGCCCCAGCCCCAGCCAGTCCTTGGCACCCCGGCACAGCATTGCTGTGCACCGCGGCCAAGGGCACCCCAAGCACAGGGCGGCCGAGGCCAGCTGCCCGCTAGCTTTCCCCTGATGATGTCCCCAGCCTGGCTGGGATGGTTCGGCAGCGCGTGGATGCCTGGGGCAGCGCTCGCAGCTCTCCCAGGCGCGTGGGCTGCCTGTGCCAGAGAGGCTGCAGCCCCTCACCGGGCAGGGGTGCTTCCAGGAAAGCACCATTTCCCCTGTGCCTGGCTGGTTTTACACTCCACGGGGCTGGGACAATGCGAGGAAGTTGCCTGAGAGGGGAACGCGGCCAGGCCCCGGACAAAGGGGCCCGAGATGTGAAATCAGCCACAGCAAGAGCGATGGCGAGAGCAGTGAGGGCCCCGGCTGACTGCGATGTGGGCTGACCCACGCTCCTGCAGTCCCCGCTCCTGCCACCACCAGCAAGGGAGAGCTGCCAGGAGGGTACAGCACCACAGGGCCGGCTAGGATCTGTCCCAGAGGGGCTCAGCCGCAGCCGGAGGAGCCGTCAGTGGGACGCACGGGCTTCTCTGTGCTTCTCTTGCTTTGTCAGAGAACAAGGACGCCCCAAGGGGCTGGGGAACAGCAGCAAGGATTTAAAAGGGAAGGGGACAGACCACAGCTGAGGCCAGGCTGGGAAAGGCGGGACAAGACCCACGCTGCCGGGCAGCACCGACCCCATGGCTATTGCACGGCCTCCGGAGACGAGAGCCTCCGCATCCCCATGCCCGAGAGGTCACGCCAACCCGGGGCCTTGCCCTGCAGAGCGAAGGCACCTGCAAACTCCACCACCCTCGCTGCCCGCTCCTCTCGGAGGAGGCTGCGCCGCTGCCTTACCTGCCCGGTGCCAGGGCGCCAGGAGCCACTCCGCCTTGGCCATGGCTGCGGGCGCGGGCAGGAGGGTGCCCGCTCCTGCCGCCCGGGAGCCCTCGGTTCAAAAACAGGCTGAGCGGAGCGAGCTTCCTCCGCCTTCCCCGCCCGCGGCCGGCTCCAGCCCGGGGGGAGAGGAAGCGACCAGGAACTGGCTGTTTGAGTCAGCGCCGCAGCCCATTGTCCCGGCCCCGGCCCCGGCCCCTCTTCCTTCCCCGCCACCGGCCCGGGGGAGGGATGGCGGAGGGGCTGTGGTTTTGCACAGCCCATCCTCCGTCCATCCACCCTGTCCACCACCCTGCCGGCGGCTCGCCCGGGGGTCCTGCAAAGGCGGTGGGTTGGGGCAGAGGGGCCCGTCCCTCTCTCCGTACGTCCCCGCTGCAGTGCCCGGAGAGGGGACGGGGTCCTGGGGGCCGTGGCAAGGACAGGCTGGGCTCCCCCCGGCTAGGAGCCAAAACATCCCCCAGCCACGTCCAGAGCAGCAACCGGCACTGCCTGAGAGCCACGGGTGACTTGGGGGGACACCAGCGCATGCTGGCTCATCCGCCCCAGCAGAGCACGGCTGTTCCTGCGTGTCCCAGCTGGAGCAGCCCAGCTGGAGCAGCCGTCGGCATCCTCACCTGGAAATCGGCGCCCTGGAGCCTGCCGCTGCCTCCCAGCTGGGTCGAGCTGCCTCTTCCCCCAGGCTCTCAACACTTACTAGCTAAAAAAAGTGGGGGAGCTTTCTGAATTCACCTGACTTTGCCCTGGAAGCTGTAAGAGCCCCCAGAGCTTTCTCTCGCTTTGGCTCCTTCCAAGAGCTGCAAGCAAAGGCTCCTCAGAGACCACTTTCCCAGCGCCCCAGGCGTTTGTAAAGCTGAGCCTGCTTTTCCCAGAGGACGGAGGCCCCTGGGAGCCAGGACTGCAGCAGAGATGGGGAATGCAGCCCTGAGCCCTGGCTTACTTCAGGAATTGGCTTTGGGGCTGCTGGGGCAGCGCAGGGAGCACGTGCCTTGCCAGGGGCTGGTACCGTCCACCCCCATGCCAGGCATGCAGCAACACCGCAGACCCAAACGATGGGATGGGTAAAGGATGGAACAAACCAGCAGAGTTCATTTTCCCCCTGGCAACCCAGGCAGCACTTGCACGTGGCTCTGACAGACGGGGGGACGCGGAGACCTGCCCCAATGGCCGGTGCTTCTTCTGGGACCCTGTCCCTCAGTTACAGTGCCAGCCGAGGACAGACGCAATAACTGGAGAGCTGCCCCCCAGCCCCACCAGACCATTGGGCACAGAGACCTGCGAACTCATCACATCGGTTCCAGCAGCCTACGAACATGCTGCGTTCTCTGACGAGCCCTTCCACACACCGCCACACTCGCAAGCAAGCACCCTGGGCTCAGGAGCAGCCTGCTTGGCTCTTCCGATGGCGAGGAAGGGGTGCAGGGGGACGCGAGCCCTCACCAGAGTTAGAGGAGCATTCAAGATGCATATTGGCCAAGTGTGCAGCGCCAAGGTTCGAATGCCCCAGACTCATGCAGCCTTTCCCAGCCCATGGAGACATGAGGAAGGCTGGATTTTAACGGTCAGGGATGCCAGCGTAAAGACCCCTCTGTGTGCTGCCCTGTGCATGGGGCAGAAGAACGATCCTGCCTAAGATGAGCCAAGGTACCGCCTGGCACAGCAGGTCCCTGCCCTCCTCTCCCAGCCGGCGGGTGTCCCACCCTGCCGCCGACCCAGACCCACCGCAGGGCTGCTTCTTATCAAGTTTCAGCTCCTTTCCCTCAGCAGATAAGCTCCAGCCTGGACCCAACGTCGCCTCTCCGCAAGGAAGCCTGCGTGTAGCTGCTCAGGAATGCCTAAGCCATTGAGGTCCCAGCAGCCCCAAGCCTAAATGGCCTGGGAGCATCCAAGCATTCGCCCCAGCTTCACGCCCGAGATGAGTTTCGAGCTGTCCAGTGCCAAATCCCATTCCTCCCTGCTCCCAGCAGCCAGCCACGCACAGCTCTGCTGTCTCCCCAGGGGAGGCCAGGCACAGGGAAGAAGATCTGCTGGAGATCTCCGCACGCACCCTGCACCCGAGGACGGAGATGAACAAGCTTCGGTGCAAAGGCTGGCCTCGCAAACCCCCCTTGGGCCCTTCCCGGCAGCGCTGGGAAGGCGATTTGCAACTCCCAAGAATCCCTTTGATGATGCAGAAGTGCGATTAGCTCCTGTCCCACTCTGAGCCGCGCCGGACAGTTGCAAGGGTGGGAGAGGCAGGCAGGGAGCAGGCCAGCATCCCCTGGCCCACTCTGAGCCCAGCAGTCCAGTCCCTGCTCGCCTCCCGTGCCCCGTGAGATGGGAGCCGAGGGCGATGTGCTGGGTACCAACCGGCACAGCATCCTTCATCCCTCAGGACCTGCCAGATCAGCGTCCCTCCTGATCCCCCGTGCAACCAAAGCTCTTTTGCCCCGTTTCAGTGCTCTGCAACAATCGCTACAACGTCGGCTGCAAAATTAGACAAGAGACAGGCTGTACTTCCACCCCCTCTGCCCGCTAATTATTAAGCTGTGACAGTCGGGCTGTGACAATCACTCCCCATTTTCTTGCAGCTTCTAAGCAATTTTCCTGAGGTCTCTCCCAGGGCTGGCAGCTCCCTGCTGCTGCCCGCACTGCTGTGTCCCGACTCCCGAGCCAGTGGCCAGGCAAAGGGCAGTGGGCGCGGGAGCCGGGGCTGGGAGAGCCCGTCACGCTGCACTCCGGGGCACATGGGGAAACAGACCTGAGATGGGCCCCTGAGCCAGGAGCCATGGCAGACCCCAGCCTCCCGGGTCTTCTGGCATTTCCAGGAGCTGGGCTGGGTCGGGGAGGGGAGCTGGAGTCCTGGGTGTCTGGAAAGGGTTGCTGAACTGCCTGGGCCAGCCGGGTGGGGAGTGACCGGACAGGTCCTGCCTGCTTGTTCGACCCAGCTTTTTAGAGGGCACCTGCGCTCGGCTGCCCGCTCCCAGCTCAGAGCGAGCCCTCCGCTCGTCCTGCTCCCCGCAAATGTTCCCTGCAGATTTGCAGGGCCTTCTGCCTGTCTTAGATAATTTGTGGTATGAGGTCCCTCAGAGACACCCACTGCCTTCACTATCGGTGGGGAAAAGGGGCTGGGGGTGCGGGGGGTTATGCAGGCATGGGCTCCCTGCCTGGGCAGGACCCAGCTCCAGGGCCAGCAAGCGCAAGGCTTCCCCGCTGCTGGAATGGCTCTCCACTGCCCGGGGCTGGCTCCCCACACCTTGGGGCTGGCTCCCCACACCTTGGGGCTGGCTCCTGCTGCCTGGGGCTGGCTCCCCACCCTTGGAGCTGGTTCCCCGCAGCTCAGGGCTGGCTCCCCATGGTTGGAGCTGGCTCCTCGCTGCTTGAAGCTGGCTCCCCACTGCCCGGGGCCGGCTCCCCACTGCCCGGGGCCGGCTCCCCGTGGCTGGAGCTGGCTCCCTGCAGCTTAGGGTGTGGGTCAGCACCTGTTCCACACGCCGGAGGCCCACGGCGTGCCCCACCGCGAGCCCCATCCCTCGCTGGCCCCGCCAGCGAGGCCAAGCCTCAGCTGGAGGTGACCTCTCCCCGCGTCCTCCAAGCGACCCACAGGGGCCGGGTGGCCCGGGGGGGCGGCGGCAGAGGCCGGCCCCCCCTCCCCTGCTGCTGCCGCCGGCTCCATCCCAGCCCGCGGCGCCCGGGGGGGCGGCGGGGGCCGCGCGGGGAGCGGGTCCGGTCCCGCCCCGTCCCGTCCCCCGGTACCTGTTGCTGAGCGCATCCTGCCCCGCCGCTGGCTGCGCGGCGCCTTCCGCTGCGCGTTGCCCATCCTCCGCCGCGGCCCGCCCGGCCCAGGTGGTCAGAGCGCCGCCGCCCCCGGGCCGCTCCCCGCCGGCTCCATGCCTCCCCCGCCGCCGGGCCCGCCGCGCCGCGCCGCCCCGCCGCGCCGAGCGGGGAGGAGGAGCCGCCGGGCCGGGCCGGGCCGGGCCCAGCCGGGCCGCATCGCATCGCGCCGCACCGGGCGCCCCCCTCCCCGCCGCATCCGCGCGGCGGCCGCCGGCCCGGCCGCCCCCTCGGAGCCCGCCCGCCGCCGCGCCGGGAGCGTCCGCGCTGCCGGGCGGGCGCCCAATGGCGGCTGCTGCGGGGGGCGGACGGACGGGGGCAGCGGGGCCGGGCGGGCGGGGGGGGGGGGTGGGGGCTGGGCAGCCCCCCGGGGGGCTGGGGGTGGGTGGGGGGCACCGGGGCTGGGCAGTCCCCCGGGGTGCTGGGGGTGGGTGGGGGGCACCGGGGCTGGGCAGCCCCCCGGGGGGCTGGGGTGAAGGTGCTGGGAGAGGGTGGGGGGCACCGGGGCTGGGCAGTCCCCCAGGGGGCTGGGGGTGGGTGGGGGGCACCGGGGCTGGGCAGCCCCCCGGGGGGCTGGGGGTGGGTGGGGGGCACCGGGGCTGGGCAGCCCCCCGGGGGGCTGGGGTGAAGGTGCTGGGAGAGGGTGGGGGGCACCGGGGCTGGGCAGCCCCCCGGGGGGCAGGGCTGGGTGGGGGGTCCTGGCGCTTGGCAGGCCCCTGGGCTGATGGGGCTGGGTGGGGGTGTCCTGGGGCTGGATGGGGGACCCGGGGCTGGCCCGGTGGGGTGGCAGGCTGAGCAGGGGATGGAGGGAGGCAAGAGGGCGGGGAGCGTGGCAGCTCTGAGAGCAGCTTGAGCCGTGCACTGTGCGGTGGGAGACAGGAGGTGCGGGGTGAGCTCCTGCGCCCAGCACCCCATGGGGAAAGCCTGTGTGAGAGCCACGGGACACTGCAAGAGCCAGGCCTGTGGGTGATGAGGTCTCTGGTAGGAGAAATGGCGGGGGGGGAGGTGTCTCTGGCTGGCAGCATCTCCAGCAGCCCCATCCCTGGCACTGAGCATCCCAGGCAGCGCCACATCTGCACAAGGCTGAGCTGCACTCAGGGACCCCCTACAAGAGGGCTGCACGCCTGGATCAACTATTGCCCTTGGGCTCCTTCTTCCCCCAGCCCAAACCTCACCATATCCCTCTGATGGGAAAAAAAACACTCCCAGGTAGGGGTAAACTTGCTCAGTGTGCCCCCGCCTCCAGCAAGTGAATGTCCCTTTGCACCCAGGAGCTGGAGGTAGTTGGTGATAGCTCAGCCCGGCTGCTCCGTCCCAGGCTGGAGCATCCCTTACACGCCGAAGCTCTGCATCCGCGTAGCGACAGAAAGGACCAGAAAGCGCTGGGAGGTTGTTATGGAAACAGCCACAAATTGGATCAGTACTTGGCGCAAGGAGCGGTTTGTGTGACTGATGTGGGAGCAGGTGGGTGTGACAGCCGCAGCGGTGCGGGGGCCCCGCGGTGGCACCCCCAGCTCCCGTGGCCCTGTGCAGTGCCCCCGTGCCGGGGCGGGGCTGCGGCAGCGCCTTGGCTCGCAGGGACAGCCGGCGATGGGGCCACGGCAGGCGCTGCAGGCAGTGCAGGCGTGCTATCACCTCACCCTGGCCTCCGCACACTCTCCAGGAAGAGGAAGATGAAGGATGGAGGCGAGCCTGGGGTGGTTTGTAGAAAAGCCATTGAGAAAATACTTTCTCCCATTCCCCCAAGCCCCCAGCCAAGCCAAGGCACGCAGTGTCGAGCCAGGCTGCAGTGGCACCTCTGCAAACGGCCCCGTTGTGGGTCATGGGGTCCGCAATTCAACAGCACAGCCGGCTTTCCGCACCCAGTCCTGGGGACCCGAGCAAGCTACGCATCACTCCTAGCTACTCGTCGTCTCTTGCAGCGAAGCCCTAGACCCCGTGTCCTCCTCCGAGCCCCGTGGGTGCATGCAGCTCGCCTGCGCCTTCCCAACTGTGCGCTTCGTGCAGCCCAAGCGAGCTCCCCGCGCGCTGCGGGGTGGCTCCTGGAGGGTCCTTCCCACCCGCAGCACAGGGGTGCACCGTGACGGGGCCCGCGAAGGCTGGAGGGTGCACGCGGCCGAGCGTGCCCTGGCTGCCCGCTGCCGGCGTGGAGCAGGGGAAAAGCCCGCGCCGGTGGCTCCATCCAGTCCCGAGCGCAGGGAGTGGCTCAGCATTCCCTTTCTAAAGTAGTCCCTCTCCTGGCAGAGAAAGCAGCTTCTTGGAAGAAGCCATAAACACTCGCTAAGTGGACGAGCTGATTATTTTCCGGCCAAGAGACCATGTTAAAAAAACAATAACCAGCAAGGCAGATGAGCTCATTGGAGAACAGCGGCTCAGGGCTGGGCCACGGCCGGGGAGCGGGCCAAGGGCTGCGCGGCCCCGCACGGGCACTGCGGGGCGCCGGCAGCACCGCGCGTCGCTCCCACGGCTGCCCGAGACCCTGAGGGGTCCCGCATGCCGGCAGAGCGGGTGCCGGCGGGGGCACGGCCGCTGGCAGGGCCCCGGCCGAGCTGGGAGGCTGAGCCCAGGCCGCCGAGCCCCACGGCGGGCAGCCCCTCCGCTCGCCCCGCTGAAGGTGACCTCCCGCCGTCCCGCACGGCCGCGCTGCCCCGGCCCGGCCCTGGCAGGGAATCTGCCTGCAGCGACGGAAAAGCTGGGCTGAAACTGCCGTGCCACCTCGTGTCCCCGCCGGGTTCTGCATTCCTGGCATTCCTCCCGTGCAGCAACATCTTTCCTTGCTCCGTGCCCCGGGAGCTGCACCGAGGCACGAACCCGTCCTCCCTGGGACGGGGAATCGCCGGCGGTGCCCTCCGTCCTCCCGCTTTGCCCGCGGCTGGAGGAAGCGGCAGCCTGGTCCCGCCGAGCAGCCCTGTCCCCCGCAGCCCGCCGGAGCCCGTCGCTAAGCCGCGCACGGGCCGGGCGTATGGGGGGACACATCCTGCAAGTGCTGCAAGGGGCTGCACCAGCCTGCCGACCCCGCGCGCCGAGCCCCAGAGCCTGGCATCACGGTGCCCAGCTGGCTTATGGCCGTGGCACAGCCAGGCTCTTCTCCAGGCTCAGGACCACCGCTCTGGGCCCTCCCAGCTGCTCAGGGCTGGGAAAACACACGGTGGGCTCAGCGCCGGGGTCCTCTGACAGCCACTGTGCCACCAGCACAGGACACGCTGCAAGGCAACCGCTGCCCATGCAGAGGTCAGGCCCAGGGGACACGGGGACCCCGTCCCTGATCACCCCAACGACCTGCACCTTCACACCCAGTCACTCAGAGCTTCCTCTGGCGCAGGAAAACTGAACGTACCCCAAAACTGCTGTACAAGAGAACCAGCGCAGACCCGCACTGCCAGGGCGAGCCACGATTCCATCACTAGTTTGTGTCATTTATGAGCCATCACAGGAGACGGGGTGCAAGGCATGGCACAGGCATCTCCCCCCACACAGCCACCGGATCCCCCAGCACCTCTGCCTGCAGCGGTAGGAGGTGGGCAGCAGCGCAGGGGCATGCTGGGCGCTTTCCTCCTGACAGGGTCCCTGCGGATGCTCCCTGCCCGAGCCAGTGGTGAGGAAGAGGAGGGACACATCCAGCCCTAGGGCTGGGCATGGGCACTGCCCAGGGACCGGAGGGCACTGCATCCCCCCTCATGGGGCTCTGCCCGCTGTCACCATCGGTGTGTCCCAGCGCTGTGAACTCTCGCATGACAGGCAGCGGGGCGCCCAGCCGGCCCCATACCGCCATCCCCATCGCTCAGCGCGTGAGGGTAGGAGCCAGAAGGAGCCAAGCAGGCGGCTCTGCCAGCCCCAGCCATGCAGGAAAGCCCTGGAGCTGCCCACTGCCAGCACCCGCCTTTGGAGATGGCTGCCCATCCCGTGCCGCGCACCCACCATGCTCCCTGCTCTCGTCTTGCCGTGCTGCCAGTGAGTCCAGCGGGCGGGGAGGAGGATAAAACTTCTACGTACCCAGCTCTGCCTCCTCCTCTTCCTCTCCTTGCAGGGACCGTGGCCACGGGGTACGAAAACTGCCCCGTGCCCTGTGGGCTGCTCCGAACCCCCATGGCCACTCATGGGGTGAGCTGGCGGCTACCCCAGCCGGGAGTGGGGGAACAGCCACGGCGCCAACTCTGCCGCTTGCTCACTTGCTAACGCTAACTCGATCCAGGTTTGCTGGGAGAAAGGCTGGATGGAAATGCTTCTCCCACCCCAGCCCAGGCCCTTCTTAAAGATATAGCTACACGTCCCCGCTGCAGATGCCGGAGCCATGGAGACGGAGCGGGGCCGGAGCATCCTGCCAGCCTGCCCCAGATGGCATGGCTGCCAGCTGGCATCCCTCCAGCAGGTCCCGAGAGCCGCAATGAGGGGCACGATTGGTTGGACCCCTGGAGAGGAGATGCCACCCCACCACCCACGCTGCCGCGCTGTGCCAGCCTGCGTGGCTGCTGTGGGCAGCGCCAGCCTCCCCTCTCCTGTAATTAACAACCGGGTGAAGGGCTTTGCTCCAGACTCCAGCCTGGAGCGGGTCGAGCAGCCCCCCCTTGCCTATCTACAGGAAGGGGACGGTCCCACAGCGCTCTCCATGCCAGCAAGAGCACTGGGCTCAGGCACGCTCCCAGGGGGGCTCGGGGAAAGGCTTTAGGAGACCCTTGCCAAAGCACGGGTGGTACAGGCTGATGGGCACCATGCGCGACCCACCAACCTGCCCCTCACTGCCTGCCCAGAGCTCCTGGGTCTGCCTGGGGGCTTCCCTTAACCATGGCCCTTCCCCGGAGCTGGAGAAGTCCCAGGGAAGGAGCAGGACAACGTGTGGGGCAGGCAAGGCATCCTGCCACCCTGCCCTCACCTCTTGCTATGCCTGTCCTGGGGGCCAGCAGGCAGCTTTTGCCGGCGGAAATCCCCCCCAGCCTTTTGCCTGACTTCTTCCAGCCAAGTCCTCTGCATTGGGAGCCCTCGGGCTTTCCACGTAAGCTTGAAACGAGCCATTCCCATGCACACAGCGTAGGCATCCACAGCCTGTCCCGGCCAAACCAGGAAAAGAGGGTTTGCAAAGCCAGGGTGCTGCATGGCCACGCGGAGCCAATGTGGGCTGTGGCAGGAAAGGCACCAGTACTGTCAGCGACCCTCCAACAGCTCCCGTCCCAAGGCACCCGCTGCCAGTTCAGGTGTGCAGTAGCTTCACTTCATGCTCCTGTTGCCCATTCTGCTTGCTGCAGCAGAAAATCCCCGTTAGCCTTTTTCTGCCACTTCAGGAAACGATCTGGCAGCCTCTGCCTGTCTGCCAGCTCTGGCAAACAACTCCTGGGCGTCCGGCCCCATCACTCAGGGGGTCATTTGGGCACGTTTGGAAAGGCTGTGCGTGCCCATGATGTGGTGTGCAAGGAGATCTGCTGTGTGCGAGATGCCGCCTGGCCGCTTGCGAGACAGTGGAGGGTGAAGGTGCCAGGTGGCAAGCATGGCGCAGCCAAAATGCGTGACATGCATGGATGGACTGCTCGGGTGCAGGCGAACCTGGCGTGCCAGCGATGCTGCACAGAATACCAGCTGACGTGCACCCATGAACTGCCTGTGCGTGGGTCAGGTGTGCGGTACAAGATGGATCTGCCACCTCCAGACCAGATGGTGCAGGCAGGTCTGGAGGGTTTTAAGGAGCAAATGCAGCTCCTTCCCACCACCACGCACGCTTTCCTACGGCCAGACATCATCTCTAGCCCTGGGCCTGGGGGGCAGAGCCTGAGAAGCAACTCCCTGGATGAACACACGCTATCACCCCCCTTCCCATTAGCAACACCCCAGCTGCTTTGGAGGAGCTCGGAGACCCTCCCTCTTCTCCGTCTCACTTGGGTACCCACCAGCCGGCAGGACATTCTGCCTCGTCCAGCCGCTGCCCAAACCTGGCCTGCCCACAGCCGTCGGCTTTCTCTTCTAGTGTGGGTTGCAAGGGGATGAGTTGGAGCATCTCAGACTCCTGGCAGCCCTTTGCCAACGCCATCGGCCCCAGGGATCACTGGGGAGCAGCCTAAAGAAGCCCAAAGCCGGCCCCACAGCCCCCCTGGGGCTGACTGCACCCCATGGCCTTTGGGGAGGCAGCCGTCCAGGCTCCCCTCCTTGGCTGGGCTCCCGGCACGGGCAGGAAGGGAAGCCGGTCCCACACAGGCAGCCCCTTGCAGGTGGCCTCGGCAGCCCACGCACTGCCTGACAGCCGGGACCACCGGGGAGGCTGCCGGCTGCCGGCCGCAGCTGCGGGGAAGGGGAACACCCCAGAGGGCTGGCCAGAGCCGGGGAGCTTCTCCGTGCACCGGAGAAGGGTGCACCCACAAGCTGGATCTGCAAAGAGAGATCTGCTCCCTCCGCTCAGCAGGATGCCGCCACGCGAGAGCCCCCGGGATGGCGATGGGCGAGCCCTGCCCGGCGGGAGATGCCAGCGTCTGCTGGGAGTGCTGGGAAAGAGCCCCGGCACCCAGTGCTGCAGGCAGGGAAGGAGCCCGGGCAGCCCCGGCTCCACTGACGCGCTGGGGCTGGCAGTCATGGGTGCAGCAAACAAGCTGTGAGGGACAGCAAAGGGCGCTGGAGCAGGGATCCTGCAAATGCATGGGGTTTGTCTCAGGGCTGACCCCACAGCAGCAAAGACCCCCCAGTTTCACTGTGCACAGAGCAAGCACATCAAGACAACTCGCAGTGCCCGGGCAGTCAGGGGGCTGATAACTTTGTTGGCGCCTGCTGCGAGCTACAGGAACCCCTTTCCTTCAGGATTTCAGAGACCACGAGAGCCACGGACTGGCTGAGGCTCCTCCGAGAGCAGCTGTCGTGGAGCACTGGCGGCACAGATCCCAACACGCATTGCATGGCAGGAGCCCCTCGCCTCTGCAACAGGCACATGCGTGCACACTCAGACACATATGGACACGTAAGCATACGTGTGAGGATGGTGTTTACCTGGAGCCAGGGATGTGGGGTGCCCTGCTGTCCCCATCCTCCTGCCTGGCCACGGGGACACTGAGGCAGGATCCAAGCTCACGCTGGCGCCATGCTGCTCAGTACAGAATGCAACCGGTGACTCAAGGTGCTGGGAAGGGAGGAAAATTGCCGCTAACAGCCATTGACTGGTTAACTGGAGGAATTAGTTTGTTCCCCATGTGGCTGCTTCAATCTGCCACCATTAGATTAACTCGAGGGGCTAACAACTTGCTCCCGATCTCTATACTGCCCACCACGCTCAGTCTCCCCCTCCGCGCCGGGCAGCTCCACTAAGGCTCCTGGAGCTGCAACCAGCTGCTAGCCATCACACCGTGCCAGGCTGGCATCTGCACCGGGGGTCGGGGGGGGTCTGTCACCCCAGCGTGCCGGCGAGTACTCACCCAGAGCAGTGCACGCACCATTGCTGGAGCCCAAAGCGCCAGCCTGCTCTCCCGCCAGCAGCATCCTGGTGCCTGTGGCGGGCGGCTGTCCTCGCTGCCAGGCACGAGTGCAGGAGGAGGGCGGCAGAGCCTGCTGGCATGGGCCAGAAGAAGAAGAGCCGATTCTCCCCGCCAGCATACTTGGCCCGTTCAGCGCCGTGCCAGCTCTCCCTCAATCCAGGCTTTGTGCTGCCAGCAAACGGCCCCTGTGCGCACGCAGCAGCCAGCGTGCTGCCTGGCCCCGTGCCAGCGGCCACGGGGTGCTGGGTATGGCCAGTGGGCATGGTGGTGGGCACCAGGTACTCGGGAGCATGCACCATGCTGGGAGCTGGATGTGAGTCCCCAAGGGACTGATGGGTTCCTAAGCAGCCAGGAAAGGTCCCTGGTGGGTCCCTGTGTCCCCCCCATGCCCACCAGGAATGAAGAAGTGGGTGCCCAGCAGGCACAGGCTTGGCACGTGAGAGCCCTCAGAGGTATTTGGGCTGTGCTGAGCAGTGCCAGGCACAGCCCCAGCCACAGTCCCCCATGGGTGGCAGCGAGGCCACAGGACATGCTTTGGGGGGATGCACATGGCACCCCGCTGCACAGGGGTGTCAGAGTGGGGGTTTCATTGGCCTGCCTGGAGGCACAAGCTGAAGCCCTGGCACCCACAGCAGCATGCGGGGAGGCTGGCAGCCAGGGTGGGGGACAGAGTGGCATCCACTGCCCTCAGTCCCAGTGCTGTGCAAGGGACAGGGCAGCATCAGCTGGGCAGTGGGGACAGTGAGGGCTGGGTGAGGGACACTGGGACATGGGGGTCTGTGGGGGAGGATGCCGGTCACTGGGGTGCTGCGGGGTTTGGGAACAGGACATGTTGCTGGCAGCTTGCACTGGCATCCCCTCCCCACGCTGTGGCTGTCCCCACGAGGTGACTGAGGGCATGGGCGGGTGGGCAGCACAGAGCCAGCACCCACGGGTGCCAGAGCGCTGCCAGCTGGGCACCCTGCTTGCTTTGCCAGCCCTGACGTGCCCCAGCCCCGATGCCACAGCAGCCCGGTGCTGCCTGCACTCCTGAAATCCCCCCTCGCTGGGAAGCAGGGCTTGGGCTTTGGACATGGGGCAGGTCTATGGGGTGCCCTGAACACCCCAGCACGCAGCCCTGTGCTCCACATTGGGTTGTGACAGGGCACTCCACACACTGGCCCCATATATTTCAGCCCTGGAAACAGGGGTAGGAGCCCTGGCCATGCCCGCTGGATGTGTCCCAGTCCCTGTTGGCAGTGGGGAGGCTGGTCCTGGGGTGAGCAGCTCCCGCCTTTGAGTTATTACAGTCTCAAGATGACCTTTGCCGTGCTCTGGGGCTGCACCACGTGCCGTGTGGCGATGGTCCATCAGGTTTGCACAGCATCTGGCACCTGCCAACTGGGAAAGTCCTACAAACGGCAGGCGCTGGGGGGATGAGCTGCTGATCCGCAGCAGTGTGGGTGCTTGTGGTGTCACCCCTGGGTCCACCCACCCCTGGGTCCACCCAGCGGCATCCTCTCGAGGTGGGACAGAGCCCTCCAGCCTGGCCCAGGGGGTCACCTGCTCTCCAAAACACAGCCCCACCAGCTACTGGCGCTTTACAAAGCAATTGGCTGAAGGAGAGAGTGGGAGGCCCTTCTGCAAGTCAGGATGCTCCTTTGGGCAGAAATCCAGCCAGTGAAATGACATCCCTGCTGCTCCTCGCTGCCCAGACAACCCACACACGTGCCACGGGAAGCGGTCCTGCCTGCATGCTCACACCTCTTCCTTCTCTGAGCATCAAGGAGATCTCCGCAGCTGGAGAATGGGTTGCCAAAGTGAGCTCCAACTCTTGCTTCCACATGGAGGTGAATGCATCCTTCAAACTGCTTTAAGATGATGCAAGCTTCTTTGGTGACACATAGTTGAAGCTAATCCATGTTCCTGTGCACCGTAACTGCTGCTATAGTTGCAGCCGATGTGATGTAAGTGCTTCCTGAGGAACCACTCTACTGCAGAAATGCTGGTACTAAAGGAGTCTCTCTTCCAAGCTCACGCCGCAGGGGCTGGCCCAGGCAGGAGGAAACGTGAACACCAGGGATGTGTGAGGCTGCAAGGGGACAGTGGTGGCCACCTTCCCTCCTGACTCTGCGCACTCCTTGCTGGGTGACGGTGGTCCTGAGGACCTGCTGCACCCAAGGGACCTGCTGCCCCCAAGGGACCTGCTGCCCCTGAGCGCCACAGCCCAGCTCCTGAGGAAAGACCGCCAGCCAGATCAGTTCTCACGTCAAGGCTTTCAAAAGGATGAAAAATGCTTCCAGTTGGAAGCAGGATTTCGGTCCATCTAAGCAGGAATCCCAGCCCCAGCAAAACTCCAGCAGGGAGGGAGAGAGGTTGCGGCAATAACTGGAGACACCACCCTCAATGTCAGCTCCCAAGGCATCCCGAGCGTGTCCTCCCGAGCAGGGCCAGGCACCACAGTGACTGCCCATCCCACGGGCAGGGTGTGCTGGGCCGGGGCTTGCGATCACGGAGGGTGGCAAAGCCCAGCCGGGGCTGCTCTTTCCTTGCAGCCAGGGACGGTGTCTCCTCCTAACCACCTCTCTGCCTGCAGCACACATTTTTGGAGAGCGGCTATCAGCCCACCACTGAGGATGGCTATCAGCCAAAGCAGGTCCGGGTGGGAGTCGTGCGTTATTCATTTGTCCGCCTTTTTGCCGAGCCGCTCCTGCAGACGGTTCCTGTTAAAAGGGAGGGTGCGGCTCCCCGCTCCCCTTCCTCTGGCAGCCAAAGCCATCCATCCCAGCCTTGATCAGCTTCCCACCTCCTGCCTGCGCCGAGGCAGCCTTTGGGGGAAATGCACTCTCCTCTCTGACGCTGAAATCACTGCTGGTTTAGAAAAAAGCAGGCGGAAAAAATATCTTGGAGGTCTGAGAGGTTTTTGGGAGCTGCTCTGCTCAGCAGAGGAGGATGCGGCGGGTTGTGGCCAGGCTGAGCAGTGCCAGGCTCCCAGGGCGGGGACCTCTGCAAACTGCTTTGGCATCGCCATGGGGGCGAGCAGCCTTCACCCTGCACTTGCCACAGCCTGTCCTGATGGCCGAGGAGATGCAGAGCTGCCCCGTGACAAATGCCCCTTCCCGGCAGTGGTGCTGCCTGCAGCCTGTCAGGGCTGCCGGGGAGGAGAGCACCGCTCCCTCTGTGCCTGCAGGCAGCAGTTGCTGGCAGGCAGGGACCTAAGGCACGTCTCACTCCGAACCAACCCTTCTCGTCCCCTGGGTTTGGGGTGTCTCCACTCTGCACGGCGAGAGCCCTGCACTGCTCCCGGCATCTTTGATCCAGCTTGAAGGGCACTGACCCCATGGATGCCTAGGATGGGGCATGATTACCCATTCAATCCCTTCTGCTAGTGTGGGGCTGGGAAGAAATGTCATCAAAGATTTCCTTAGCATGTACTGGTAGGGAAAGAAGGAGGAAGGATGAAGAATCGAAGTGAATTGAATCGAATCAGAGTTGCGTTGCGTTGCGTTGCGTTGCGTTGCATTGCGTTGCGTTGAGTTGAGTTGAGTTGAGTTGAGTTGGAAGGGACCTACAATGATCACCGAGTCCAACTGCCTGACCACTTCAGGGCTGACAAAAAGTTAAGCATGTTATTAAGGGCATTGTCCAAGTGCATCTTCAACACTGACTGGCATGGGGCATCGACGACCTCTCTAGGAAGCCTCTTCAGGGTTTGAGCTGGCGGGGGCAGCTGTGGGGCCAGGGGGAGCAGGGCTCAGCTAAACAGCCCCCAGAACAGAGCCATGGGTCTCTGGTAGGTTCACACCAGTGCATCCCTGGGGCTGTGGTCACAGCTGTGAGAGATGGCTGCAGCCCCTGTCCCTGGCAGTGGCTCTTACCCACCCATCGAGGAGAGAGCCGAGCAAAGGGCGCAGGGGACAGTAGCCCCCGGGGCTGGCTGGTGGCTCTGCCTATCTCGATGGCTTGTTTCAAGACGAAGGCTGGGAGGTCAGAGGACGGTGAACGCTGCATGTTTCAGCAAGAGCAGTAAACAGCTCCTCCTGCCAGCACAGTCCAGGGTTTCTTCCAGAGAACCGTCTTCAGGGACGACGTTTTAAATAGCTCTTGGCGCCTGGCCCCCATCCTCTTCTTTGCTGAGGTTTATTTCTAGAGCTGCTGGGTCCCGAGGGGAGAGGGCTGAGCCGGGAGCGCTGGCTCGCGTCACCCAGCTGGTGCCCATGGAGCTGTGTCCCAGCTGGAGATCAACATGAGAGCCGCTGGACTGCCAGGGCCTTTCCTGGGCTGCAAAGTGGCCCCCGCCTTCAGCGCCAAGTGCTGGCAGGTTCAGTGCCACCCCTCTGAGACATGGACGTGACCAGGGAGTGGGACAGGGAGCCTGGCCCCTGCTCTGCCCTCGGCCGCAGCAGGACCCCCGCGCCCAGCCCCGGCATCCTCACCTCCGCGCGCCCAGGGAGGCATCAGCGCGGAGCTGCTGCTGGCGGGCAGGATGTGCCCAGCTCCCTGGGGACAGGCTCGCACCCTCCCCGCTCTCATGCAACTGCCGATGAATAAGAGCAGAAGAATCCAACAGCCCTTGGCTGCTGTCTCGCACTGGAAACAACCACGCTGCCTCGTCAGATTAAGTGCTCCCCCGGCCCTTTGCGGTGTGATTCCTTCGTCTGGCAGCCACGCCACTACACCAGCATCTCCCCCTCCTGATGAAGAAGATGAGGCGGCTCCCGCCGGCTCACAGCCTCCAGACAAACGGATGAACACATCCTGCTGCATTGTGGTGACCCAAGCTCCCCAGCCGTGGGGCTTCCCTTGCCGGCGAGGAGACCCACGGCTTTTAACCCACCTGGGAGGAACCGAAGCCAGGCAAAGGCTCCTGACCCACTTGAGGATGCCCAAACCTGGGAGCTGAAGCGGCGCAAGGACTGTCCTTGGGAAGGGCAAACCACCACGTGCCGACCTGAGCTGGAGCGAGCTCGGCCGTTCAGGGCTGGGCGGCCGACCCTGCGCCCTGCCTCCCCCCAGCCAGTGCGGCTGCGGTTTCCTAGCTGGGGTTTGGCAACACCTGGAGCGCTCCCACTTGCTGCGAAAGCCCCAAGAAGTCTCTGATCCCCACTATACGGTGTCAGCGAGGAGCTAGCGGATGGGACTAACCCAGCCCAGGGGAGGTTGTGGTGAGCAGGTGCTGCAGCCGGCGCTGCGCCGGGCTGGTGTTGGCTCCAGCCCTGCCTGGGAGGGATGGCACTCACTCGCTCCCAGGGCCTGATCCATCACTGTCCTTACAAGCTGGTCAGGCTGGCTGCAACACGTCGCCCAGACCTCACTGGCTGTGTGAAGGCTACGCCAGGGCACGTTTGGTCCTGGGTGATTTTCCCCTGCATTTCCCAGGGACAAGAAACTGGGGTTTTATTCCAGTTTAAGAGGTGAAATGTGATTTTTGCCATTGGATCCTCTTCAAGAAATGGAAAAAAATGGAGAAAAAAAACCCCAGACCCCGAGTGGGGTGTTGTTAAGTATTTGCTCCTCACTCAAGGGACTCCGCGTGGTGCCACGGCTCTGTGCAAAGCGCTCTCGCGCAGCCTGGGGCTGCCTCCGCTCTCCCCGCAGCGCCGGGGGCTTGCAAGGAGCTCCCAGCCTCCAGAGACATGAACCGTTCCCCCGCGACAGGCTGATGCTGGAGCTTTTAGAAAAACAAACAGCAATCGGAATTTTGTTCTTCCCCGCAATAAAGGGTTCAGTAAAGCCGGAGGCTCCCGCATCCCCCTGGCTGCAGGAACAGCGGTGGTGGATGGATGAAGAGCAGGCAGGAGGGTGGGTGAGTTGTGCTCCCCTTGGGGTGCGGGAGAAATGCAACCCCCCCCCGAGTCTCTGCACTGCTGGAGCGAGGGTGGACCTTGGAGGTGCAGCGGGCACGGCTCCGCTCGCTTCGCACCACCCCAGCTATTCCCACAAAAAAAATCAAAGCATTTTTATCACCACTCACCTCCGACCCCCAGCTAGCCAGCCAGCTCAGAGCATCATCCCTGCACATCTGCATACATGCATATTCACGGGGCTCTAATGAGGAGCTGCAGCACAGGAGGACTATTTACCCACTGCATTACGCACACCCCTTGCAACTAGCTGTGATGTTGCTCCACGAGAAACTCCAGGCGCACGGCACTGACGCGCAGCTGAAAACACAACCCGGGGGCTACAAACCCAACCCGCCAGCTGCTGCCTCCCCACCCTCACCGCCCTGCAGCCATCCCTGCCGTCCCCCACGCTGTCCCACCCGCCTCCCACAGCCATCACGGCAGCACACAAGGCTCCCGCGGCCACCAAGAGCATTCCCAACCTGCCGGCCAGACGCGGGCAGTGAGGGACCATCTGGTCACCGTCACGGCCAGCTCCTGCTCCGGGAGACATGGGTCCAGCACATGGTGTGACAACGCTGCAGGGTTTGGCGCTGCACTGGTGCTGTGCACGGGTCAGCTTGGGCGACTGTGGTACCTCCTTGTCCCCTCGTTTCTCTACCGGCTGATGCATAGGACAGCGGGAGCCTCTTCCTACCCCGATAACTGATTTACTCCACCAGCATTTGCAAGAGCAGCACATCTCCCAGGCCAAGGCTGAGCGTTCCGCTTGCTCCCTGCATCCGGGGAGCACGCTGCGAGGGTCTGGCAGTCATTTCCCATGGCTCCACGCAGACGGAGCAGCAAAACAGTGCTTGCAAGGGGGTTCGCAGAAAGCACAAGAGGCACGCATTTTGCCAAGGGCCTGAGAAATGCACTGCAGTTCTGGGGAAAACGTGCTCGAACAACACTCCCCCTCCCTGCCCCGCAAAGCCTTTTAAAATAAACTTTTATAAACAATTCCAAAACGAGCTTATTTTAAGCTCCTCTGAAACAGGCTGCCCGCTTCTGACCCAGCACAGAAGCCTGTGCCAAACCGAAACGCTTGAAATGGGAAATGAAAGCAGTCCAGGCAAAAAGAAACGCCGCTCGCTGCCAGGAGAGGGGATGAGCAGACAGGACGCCCGGGATACAGCTTGTCATTTTCCCCGGCCACACAAAACCCCGAGTGAAAGCTGCTCCGTGCTGCTCTGCGGCTACACACTGGCTGAAAGCACAGCGAAGGGACGGCCACCTCGGTCCCCAGCCCCGGGAGGGGGGTGACGCATCCAAGGCAGGGACAGCGTGGCGGAACCGAGGACCCGCTCTCGCAGCCCAGCATCCCCCCTTTCCCGGAGAGCCTGGAATGAAACAGCCCCCAGTAATCGGGGACGCAGCGTGAAACGCGTGCTTGGCCGGCAGCCTGGAAAATGCCCACTGCGTGCGGGAAAATAAGGGCCAGGCAGAGGGAAAGGCTGCTGCCGAGCTGTCCCAGCCTCACCCCAAGGCAACAGGCCGGCACGCTTCCCCGGCCTGCCCCGGCTGCCGGGACGGAAGGGGCTTGGCGGTGGCATCGCCGCTCCCCAGCCGCCCCGTTCCCCGGCTCCGCCAGACCTCCCCACGGCCGGAGGAGCGGGGACCACGACAGCGGGCCTGGGTCAGCCACCGCGGGGAGGGGACGCGGGGCACCCGCCGGGGACCGCGCCGGGGAAAGCGGCGGAGCCCGCCCTGCGCGGGGGAGGGGAGGCGGGGTCCCCCTCGGGGCGGGCCGCAGCCCTGCCGGGTGGCACCCCCCGGCCGCGCATCCCCCCGGGGCTGGGGGACCCAGGGGACCCCCGGGGGCGGCGGGGCGGGCGGGGGGGGTGGCCTTACCTGGGGCGGCGTGCGCCCCGCGCAGCGGCCGGCCCCGCAGCAGCGCCTGCAGGCGGGCGGCTCGACGGTGCAGCCGCCCGGTGCGGCGGCCCAAGGCCAGGACGTGACCCTCGATGTCTCCCAGGAGGGCGAGCGAGTGGCCGCAGAGGTCGGCGAGCTGCCGGAGCAGGGTGAGCGCCGCCAGGCTGCAGACGTCCCGCAGCTCGGCCAGCGGCACCGCCGACCGCCCCCGCCGCGGCACCACGCTCCGCTTGTAGAAGGGCATGGCCCGGCCCGGCCCGGCCCGGCGCGGCTCCCCGCCGGCCAGCCCCGCGGCTGCCAGGGCTCTGGACCGGCCGCGGCGCCGGGGCTCGGGGCCGGCCGGTGGGAGGAGGAGGAGGAGGAGGAAGAGGAGGGAGGGGCGGCCCCGCTCGGGGATGCTCGACCGGCGGCGGGGCCCGGGGGCGCGTCCCGGCAGCCGGGAGGGAGAGACCGGAGCCGGCGCGGTGCGCTGCGGGGAGCCGCGGGTCCGCTCCGGGCTGTCTCCCGGCGGGGCCCCCCGGCGCTGGCACTGCTCGGGCTGGGGGCACGGCCACCCCCCGGTGCCGGCTTCTCCCTCCCGGTGCCCGGTCGGGAGGGCACGGGCATCCCGCCGGCTCCTGCTTTCCCCGCCGTCGGCGGTTCCTCCGTGCCAGGGCTGGCGGGGCGTGAGGGCCTTCCCACGGATCCCTGGCTCAGCTTCTCTGGGGTTTTGGTGTGGCCTTTGGGGTTGCTGTTCTCCAAGAGGAGGGCGGAAGCCCAATGAACGCAGCAGGGAAAGCTCATTAATCTTGCATTTTTCTGGCATTCCTCTCCTGTGGATGTTCTTGGCCCCCAGCAGCTGCTCTCCTCTGCCCGTCCCCCCTCTCTCCAGCGCACACTAAAGCAAATATTTGTGCTGGCCCAGTAGCAAAAATTCCCCTGTTTGAAACTGCAACCTGCCATCCGTCTGGGGTGGCACTGGGATGCTGCGGAGATGTGCTGGCTGCTGGCTCCCAGGTCACTGCCGGTCCTGTGCAGGGGGTGCTCCCCAGCCCTCTGGGCAGCCCGGTTTGGGCAAGGCTTGGGCAGGGTTTGAGCTCAGGCAAGGCAAAGCCACTGAGCAGAGATGTGGGGCTGCTTTCTTCCCTGGGGGAGTGTGGTCATCTGGAATGAGATCTCACTGCAGCCTCTAGAGCCTCTTCCCTCAGGTCCCTGGACTTTTAAGCTTCGTTTTACGGCCACAGCGGGTCTGTACGTCACCCTGGAGCCACGCTGATGAGTGACCCAGTGCTGTGTGCCCCTGGCTGTGTCCAGTCCAAGGGACAAGCATGGAGAGGATCAGGGTGCCAGGCACAGGATGATGAGTTGGGTTTTCCAGTCCTTCAGCCAGGCTGCTCGCACCGGGGCCCCAGTCAAGCGCAGGAACTCGGCATCCTCGGCAGGAGCAGCAGTGAGGGCAGCGGTGAGGGCAGGATCCCTGCCAGCACTCGAGAAGCCTTTTGCCCTTCCCTAACCAGGCTAAATTTAACATGTTCTTATTTGATCCGTTCTTCATGCCAATATTTTTTCCTCTTCAGTAAGAAAAAATGTGCATTGGCAGCATATTCTTGAGGATGTATGGGTGTCCCCTGGAAGGGACACAGGGCTGAAGCACAGTGCCAGGGCGGGAGGGCTGGGGGAACCCTTCTGTGGCTCAGAAGAGTCCCTAGGGAGGCCAGGTTTAATCTGAAAATGCATTTACTAGTTCCTGGCCTGCATCCGCCCCTGTGCTGGCACATGTCCTGGGCAGCATGCAGCAGCAAAAGTCAAGAGAAGAGCGGCCGTGGTGGTGCACCCCCAGACCCAGCTAGCCTGGCACCCCGTGCCCAGCAGCCCCAGTGGCCTGTGGCAGAGTAGGAATGGAATTCCTACTGGGCATTTCCAGAGCTGGATGCCATTTCTCCCTGCACGGTGAACCTTGCTGGACTCCTGAGCTGTTCATGCTCTGCTTGGGCTCGTGTAAATGTTTGTGCATCCAAACCCAGCTCCACAGGGCTGCTACCACCATGTGAAGAACACACCGCTCCCTTCCCTTCCCTTCCCTTCCCTTCCCTTCCCTTCCCTTCCCTTCCCTTCCCTTCCCTTCCCTTCCCTTCCCTTCCCTTCCCTTCCCTTCCCTTCCCTTCCCTTCCCTTCCCTTCCCTTCCCTTCCCTTCCCTTCCCTTCCCTTCCCTTTTTTAGCTTAATTAAGTGCCCCTTAGCTCTTCTCTGTGATGAGAGCTCGACAATGTCTTTTCCAGGAGACTATTGGAGCTCTCCTGTGTTGTCTCTTCCCTGGGTTGACTCTTCCCATGGTGGTCAGCACCTTCCCAGGTGGAGTTCGGGCAGCAGGTAGGAGCTGAGGAGCACTGCTGGGCTTGGCTCTGCCCCCAGCAGATGATGCTCCAGGACTTTAGGTTGTAGCTGCACGTTTATACTCTGCTGCCTGCATTTCCCTGCGGCCAGACTCCTAGGTGAATAGAATAGAATAGAATAGAATAGAATAGAATAGAATAGAATAGAATAGAATAGAATAGACTATTTCAGTTGGAAGGGACCTACAGCGATCATCTAGTCCAACTGCCTGACCACTTCAGGGCTGACCAAATGTTAAAGCATGTTAAGGGCATCTGAGAGGCGTGGGGCATTGACCACCTCTCTAGGCAGCCTGTTCCAGTGTTTGACCACCCTCTCAGTAAAGAAATGCTTCCTCATGTCCAGTCTAAACCTCCCCCGGTGCAGCTTTGAACCATTCCCATACGTCCTGTCCCTGGATCCCAGGGAGAAGAGATCGGCACCTCGCTGTAGGTGCGTTCCTACAGCTTGCAAGGTGTCACCAGGGATGAACCCCCCTCGAGCCTGGCCACCCTCGGGAGCCGCCGCTGCACACAGGTCTCTCCAAGGGCACAGGTGGCACGGGATTGAGATCCTTGCAATGCCGGGGATGGGGCCCAAATCCTGGGAGGCAGGAGCCTGGCCTGGCTTTTCTCTCCCGTGCACACATGTGTGGCATGGCAGCGGGTCAGGGGAGGCAGGTGTGTTGTAGGGGTAGCAGAAAGCCTGCAGGATGGCTTCTTTTTAGTCTGATTGGTTTCAAAGCAGCTGGGGGGCAGCCAGGACAGCCTGCAAGCACCCGGTTGGCCTGGACCTGCGGCTGGGAGCCATGGGCAGGCAGAGCCTGGGAGATGCAGGCTGTCCCAGTCTGAGCAGGACAGAGGGTGGAGCGTGAGAACCCCGATGGAATGGCTGGAGATAAGCGGAGCAGCTGCCAGAGACGGCGCGAAGGTGGTGGAGAGGCGAGGGCTGGCTTTCCCCTGCGCGCATGGATGTGGGCTGACGCCTTGAATGGGAGCCCTTCCAGCATGAGGGGTTAAGCTGGAGAGGGCAAATTCACCACGGCATCGCGATGACGGGTTTGAACCTATTTACCCCAGACAGATGCGTGTCTCCCCGTGTACCCCTCTACAGAAGTGTCCAGCTTTTGTGTACTGCCTGTGAAACCTCACAGTAGCTTTGTTGAGGCACCTCCCCTGCCAGCACCATGCAGGTCTCTGCATGTTGCATATGGGGAAACTGAGGCACGAGGTCGCATCCTGCCGGGAGGTAAAGAGGGTGAAGTCAGCGCTATTGTTTTGGCCTGGTGACTCCCTGATCATGAATCATCTTCCGCGTAAGGAGAGCATCTGGAGCCCATCAGGATCACTGGTATAGGTCTAGCGGGGAAGAACAGGCTGTGCTGAGTGCAGGGAGCTCGCTCCGCTCTGCTCCGCTCGCCTGCCATCCCCAGCCCACCCGGCCTTTCCGGCACTGACCTCTCCTACTGCCAAACGAGAAAGAACACACACGGACAATGTGCCTAATTTTGTGGCTTTTCCAGCAGAGATCTGCTTATGTCCTTCTAGAGCAAAATTCAAGAGCCAGGTTTAAACTGTCCTTCCTAACAGCTGCAATGCACACCCGGACGCGATCCGGCTGGTGCCTGGGGGTGAAGGCAGGGAGCCCTACCAAAACATGAGTTCATCTGATTTTCTTCTGTTTTCGAGGTGGTTTCCTCTTGCTCTGCCTCGTGATGCAGGTCTGTTACAGCAGCAGCGTTGAGGTGAGCAGTGTTTGCTTCGGCTCGTTACCAGGTCTTGAGGCCAGCTTAGCGAGCAGGGGGATTTTAAGCCTGGTAAGTGGCGAGGGCTTTTTCTTTTGCTTTCTGTGCACCTTTGGCCTCATTTCCAAGTCTTTCTCTGCAACTGGAGAGGTCTGAACACCTCACCATCAAGTGCAAGCAGAAATCCTCGGGTAATCACCTGACTCCGGTAGGCAGGGGATTCATAAAACGATCACACAGTGCAAGAGCCTTAATAAATCATGAAATCTGGTTGCTTAGGAACTTAAACTGGCTTTTTTCTAATTGGAGTGTGTTTTCCTTAAGTCTTCTGTCAAATATTTAGCATGAGAAAACTAAAATGACCCTTTAAATGTGAAGTAAGCTGAATAATGAAGTCACCACATTATTATGGTGATCATTACATTAAGAGCGGGGCTGGCCAGGGCTGGAGGGCTGGACATGAGCTGCGATAGCTCTGGAGCTGCTGGACAAGCCCCAGGGAAGAAATCCTGTGGGGAAGCAGTGCGGGAGCAGTGTAGCCCCGTGCCTGCACTGGGCTGTTTCCCCTGAGGTGCAGGGTCTCAATTCTCTGCCGGGGCCGGACCCCTTGGCATGGGCAGAGCCCGGAGCCAGGCGCTGCTCCAGAGATGCAACTCGCTGTAACGGACGTGCGAAACCCCGGCGCATGGAGCAATGGGCTCAGGATCCTGTGGGAAACAGCTCACTTGGCTACTGGCCGGGAAAGAGCTTAGCCAGTTCTGCAAACATTGATTTCAACCAGATGCTGCAGAGGATGCTTTTCCTGCTCCGGCTCCGCTCCGCCCTGCAGCGGAGTGTCTCCCCGGAGGAAGAGGACATGGCATGCCCTGGAGGTGATGCCTCAGGCGGGCTTTTTTGGGTGGCAGGGCTTTGCATGAGTCTCACGTGCTGGTGAGGGGGCAGGGGATGGGGGTGCCAGGATCCTGGAGGGGGTTAGCAGGGGAACCTGACCTTTCTCCTTCTCCCCTGCTTGTCCTGGGGCCTCCCACTGCAGCAAGCAACAGGCAGCAGCTTTTAAGCTATGAAATACTTGCCAAAGCGCACCGGCTCGGACAGCTGCTGGCTTGGCCTCCACTTTGCTTCCAGCCGAGAGGAGCAGCAGGGAGGGAGCAGGAGGCACGTCGAGGAGCGCAGAGCCCCAAGCGCGGCAGAGGAGCAGCCTCGCCCGGCCGCCCTCGCCCCGCAGCTGATGTAATGCCGAGCTGGAGGAGGGGGGTGGACAAGTTTGGCAGCGAGGGCTGCCAGATGTCTTGTACGGTTGGGATTTCCTCTGCTCTCTCATTTGCTGGGGACTCCTGCAAGCTGATGTGCAACTACCCAGCCTTGGGTTTTGCTGCAGCCTCTGAAAGGTGGCCAGCTGGGCAACTTGGGGTGCCCGGTCCTGCCCTTGCCTTGCAAACCCTGCCGGGAGCCCGTGAGGCTGACGGCCAAGTGCACATGCTGCAAGGGCGAGAGAGAAAATGCCTTTGCCTTGTGTCTTCTCACTTAACATCTGGTGATATGAGTAAGGATCATCATCTCTTTACAAAATTGTCCACCCCAGATACACTCTTGGAAGCCTATAGAGCCAGAGCAGCAGCACTGGCTGGGACCGATGCCTACGGCGTTTAGCATCCAACAGCCAAACTTGCATTTTTTTCAGAACCGCCTCTTACTACACCGAGACCTCAATCCCGAGGGCAACGCTCAGCTGGAGCCCACGGCCGCGGAGGTGAATCAAGCTTGTGCTCCCATGGGCAGCATCTGACTGGAGCAAGAGGCAATGGGTGCAGGATCCGGGCCAGAGCTGCTCTGCTCCAGCTGCTCCCAGGACCCTTCACCCCGGGTCCCTGCCATGCTGCCCTGATGCCTGGGTCCCTCCTGTGCCCAGCGTGCAGCGAGCAGCAGGCGTGGGGCTTCCACTGGCCTCCCAGTGCCCACTGGAGGGTGCTCTCTGCCAAGGTTTGTGCCGTAGATGCTTCCGAGCAGCCCTTGGTGCAGCAACTGGTGAGACAAAAATAAGGTGGAGGTTGGAACGGTTTTGCTGGGATCTGCAGGTAAAGTCCCTTCCCCAGCGAGGAGGCAGTGCAGGACCCCACCGGGCACCGTGCAGGACCCCCACTGGAGCCGCACTCCCCGGATCCAGCTCCTGCCTCTCGTTTGCCCCCCTCCCCGCCCCACGTTTATTTACCCTCCCAGGCCTTTGCTGTGGGGCCGTGGTTTTGTGGATCGGCAGCCGAGGGAGCATGGCTGCTCCATCTGCCCAAGCTGCGGATAAATGCCTCCAGCCCACGCTGCATGGCCGTGCCGCTCACCGTGGCGTGGCCGTGCCGCTCACCGTGGCGTTGGGGCACGCTGCCTTGGAGCCTGCGGGGCTGCGGCTCCCGCGCCATCTCTTACGGTCCCTCTGGAAAGTCCTTTTCCTGCTCCTGCTCCAAAATCCATCAGTATCTGCAGCCTCCCTGCTTACTCTGCGCCTCCTCCCAGGACTCTCCAACCATCCCGGGTAATTTTATTGAGCCGCGCCCAGCACAGGCAACACGGGCTGTGGCCCAGGACACCGAGGACAGGACAGGGAATATTGCCTGGGGTCAGACTTTTCTTCCATGCAACCCCCTTTTTAACTGAGTTATAAGCAAGGTCCCCAGAACTTCATCTGAGTAGCAGTAGATGTCCCCACCCAGGCAAATAGACCACAGCTACTGCCTCCTCCCTGTCCCTATCCTCCCACTAAAAATTAATCGGCAGACCAGATACTCCGAGAGCGTCTCCTACAACCAGGTCTTCTCACTGATGCCATTCGCTACCAAAATTGGATACAGCATCCCCTGTTCTGAGCTCACATATGGTCCTAATCATTATAGTAGGCTACATGGTCCTAATTGTTATAGTAGTAGCTCTTTTTCTCTTTAAATTAGCTCACCTCTACCCTGGTAGGGACTGCCGCATGCACTGGAGCTGGGCTTTGCACTCGCTGAAACTTGTGTGCTGCACACGTTTGTTTGCTGAAGTGGATATTCAGCTACAAACTCATTGCCCAGTTCCCTGGCTTAGGTTTCTCTGAGGTGCTTATGGGTTTTTCTGGATTCAATTAACTTCCCTCTGTGTCATCTGCGAACTGGGCTCTGCCGTCCAGTTCTTTCTCCTTTCCAGATCACTGCGGAAAACATTAACATATGTAGTGATGAGATCCATGGTGGTAGTGTTCACAAATAATTAAAGATTAAGTCCCTTTAGTTTTCTGTCTGAGCCATTTTTTTCCTATAACAGTATTCTTCTCCCGCCCTCTTGCCTGTCTTTAGTGCTGCACCTTGCTCAGACCTCTGGCTAGCCCAAATACGCCGTACATCCTGTTGGAAGTAGGAGCAGTATCGGGGATGTTTTGGAGAGACCGATACATTTCCCTTCATGGAATTCGTGTCATCCCATCTGTGCTCCATTAGTCTATTTTTAATCACAATTTAAAAATATTTTCCAGGAACAAATACAAAGCTTACTGGCCTGTAATTCCTCCAAGCCCTAGTGACCTCTTAGGTCCAGGTACATGATTTGCTGCCAGGTAGAGCAGGGGCTGCATTAAAGGGCTGCATATTTTTGAAAACAGATCGACAATTAAAGTCTCCCCCTTTTTTATCACATTGTTACACCCTGTTGAGTCACGTTGTGCGCCTAGTTGGTTTTCTTGAGCTAGAGGCTGGTAATATTCCCCTACGAACCTCAGCTCCTGACAGCCTGCATGCTGAATCCTGCAGACGCGGATGCGGGTGCGTGCACACTCTTGGCATAGTGGCCTTCCTGCTTGGAAGGGTACGTTGGATGAAGGGTTGCACTTAAGCAAAGAAGTTATGTGGATTTCATAGGTTGCTCAGGGTGCAGATTGCTGTCCTCCCTCCAGAGTTCCGTCGACACCGAGACCAGTGCTGGTGCCTGGTTGTCAGCGAGCTCCCCGGGCCACCCCGCGAACCCTGGCTGACGCAGGACACCAACCGAGCAGGGGTGCAAGGGGGCAGTGCGTGGTGGGGTCTGTTGGGGGTTTCCTCCCACGGAGGAGGCGTCTCTGCTGTACCCACGTGTAAAGTGCCCCAGTGCTGGGGGCCAAGCTTGTGCAACGCTGCCCGTGGCCGGGCCCTGGGGGACCTGGGGGCACAGGGCGGGAGGGGGCTCTGCGCTGCTGGTGCATGGGTGCCACCAGCCTCTGTGCAAAGGGACAGCAGAGCACCAGGCTGTTCCTCGGGGTGCAAGGCAAGGGCAATGCTTTAAACTCTTTTCTGTGCTGTGACCACTCTTTTGAGGCAGAGGAAGCAATCTTCCTCTTTCCCGGGGCTTTTAACAGCTCAGCCCCCCCCGCGTTGGGCTATTTTGTCCTGTTACACGGACAGCCCCCGTGGCATCCATCTTGTCCTGTTCCCAACAGAAACAGGATGGTTGTGTGGCTCTGACAGGGACACAAGGAACTTCTCCCACCCATCTTAACACGGAGGCGTAAGGTTGCCCTTAAGAATGAAACTCATCCTGGGCACCATTCAGCTGTGCCTGGGAAATGTCCTACTATTCAGGTGCTCTCTCTCAGTATCAAAATGTTCATTAAAAACTTTGCAAAGTTCAACTATATTTCCTCCCCTGTATTTTGCAGCATGTTGCTATTTAATCTTTGGGGACAAAGAACTCATTATTTGATGTGCTGGCAACGATGAGTAAGTGCTTAAATAAACTAGTGCAAAATAATAATCATCTGACAAAACCCACAGGCAAAATTCAATCTACAGGGCAAAGAAACATGGTTCTTCTAATAGATACACTGTAGGTATTTGTGTCTGTACTGAAATGACACTTTGATACTGTGCGAATACCTGTGATTTTTGAATGAGTCCTGATATATGGGTCACCTGGGTAGAGCCTTTGTGGATGTATCTTGCCTCATACTCGGAATTACTTATCCTTTTCTTTTGCTGAAACAGAGGGCTCCAGGCATGCTGACAGTGCATGGCATTCTCCACAGCGACATTTTTGTTCTCTATTTCATCCTTAAGGTAATTCACTCTTGCAAATGAAATGAGATTTTTTGCTGAGCCAATAGATTTTCTAAGATTTCTACCAGGTTAAAAGCCAGGGGCTAATGTAGCCCTGTGGCGGGCAGTGGCTTGGCAGTGGCGTGGGAGGACATGCGGCAGCGGCGTGGGAGGACATGCACCCGTGGATGCCAGGAGAACCGGAGCGGGTCCGTGCCCGTGACAGGGGAGAGCGCACCGGTGTCCTGTGCTTGTCACTCAGCACATGAAAACAATGTGCCTGCTGGGACCAGGTGTGGCACTCGCTGCCTGAGAACCGAAACAAGGGCTGGTTCTGGGGTAGTTCGAGAGAGAATTAGATCCCCAGGTTAAATGATAACCAGCACCCTGGGGAGGCTTTAGCATTTAGACCGGGTGCTGTTAGAGCTCATGAGGACACAGCTGGGAACAGGTCATTTGACATCCATCTGCTGCAGGAGTCTCACCATTTCTGGTGAGTCCGTGCCTGCCCATCACCTTCAGGACAGGAGGTGCAAGTGGTTGGACTCTGGCTCAGGTCCTCTGTGGTCCACCGGCTGGAGATAGTCCCTGTTACATGGGCAACTGCAGTGATGTGTTGCGAAACAAGTTTCTGAACTGGGGTCTGAAATGAGGTATGTCTCAACCAAAAAGCTTCCGGACAGGATGGCCAGTCACTGCCTGAGGGATGTTGACCATCCGCCAGCATCCTCGTGGAGGTACCGCCAGATTGGGCAGGGGAGAACTCCCAGAGACTCATGTTTATTTGTGTGGGGGACACTTTGTACATGCCTCAGTATCCAACTGGTCACAGGTTTGACCCATTCCCTTGCCCACAGCCACCTGCTTGAGTTATAGGGTGTCTTCTCCCCAGAAGAAGTTGTAAGATTTCTGTGAATTCGTATAACCAGGTTATGGAGGGTTATATAGACATCTGCACCTGTGCCATGTCCCAGTAGCTGCCTGGAGTTTGCAGCATAAGCAGCCTGCTGAGGTTCATCAGTGATGTGGGGCAGGATGGTCCATCTCAGCATCTCAGAGCCAGCCCTGCCAATCCGGCAGCCAGGTCCGTCACAGGGCCTGGCAGGGGTGATGTGGCTGGCTGAGGACATCACAGGGGTCATCTCTTGGCTGCTTGGTTTTGGTGCTCACGGATGCCTTTGCCTCTGCTGGAACGGCACTGTTAGTGAAACTTGGGATATTTTCCTGACTGGCCCATGGGTGACACTGGAGAACATCTGAGCATCACAGTCCCACATGCCCTGTCTCAACTTCAGCCCCCATCCACCCATAAACCTAACAAATATTACAATAACTTACCCTTAACCCTGGTTCTCAACTCCGATGCAAAAGCCAATGCATGCTTTAACTTCAGTTCCATTTTTGTAGGCACCAAAGTAACCTGAACATGAACCATCACCCGACAGCCGCTGGCCTAACACTAACCTTCATCCCGTTCCCAGTATTCAGCTTTTAACTGAGCAGCCAGCACCTGCCTGCAGACTGTTCCTGGAGCTTAACACCATGTCCTGACCCAATTTCTAATCTGCTCTGCTCTTGTGCCCTAGTAGTGTTGGTACTTTCCCGGTGCAGGCTTTGGGGACAGTGTGCATGAAAGCTCCTCCTCCAAAGGCTCCGAGATTTTGCCAATCTGCAAAATTATACATGGCTGCAAAGCACCAGGGATGAGGGCCGCCGTTTTTCATGGAGCTGTGTTCCCTGTGGAGGAACCCCTCATGTCTTTCAGAGGCAGCAGCTGACCCATCCTCCTTACAGGGAGCACAACCTCACAAGGATGTGTCCTCACCTGCAGTATTGCCACAGTCCCTTGACATGTGGGAGCAGAACATGCCGTTGCCTTTAAGCAATGCCAGGCAGAATCGGGGATACAGGTGTTAAAATCCTCCCATTCTTACCCAGGGTTTGGCAGGGCTCCTTGCAGCCCAGCCTGCCTCAACAGCTCATTCTCTTCCATTAGCACGCGGTGGTGAGAGGAGTGTCACTCAGGGTGATCAATCACTGTCACTTCCCATTACGATAATAAATGTCTCCTGTTTCCTAATTTGCTCTCCTGGTTCTGCCAGCCGTGGCTGTGCTCCCCACACATATTAAATGCATGACGATCATTGTCGTTACTGTCCGTGTCATTCACTAAGCGACTCTCAGCAGGTTAAATAAACGTTGGTTAGAACTTCTCCCCTTAACGATGCACCACCACGTGCTCAGGAAACGCGCTCTCCTCCTCCCTTTGCTGCCCAGCTCCTCTCCTGGAGCCCTGCCGCCTGTGAAGATCCAGGAGCCGGAGGCAGGTGTCTGCACGCGGTTTGCACACTTGTTGCCCTGGTCCCCAAACCAGTGCCGTACTGGGAATGCAGCAGCACAGGGCTCTTGAGTCTCCTACAGCGGCCGAGTCCCGTGCTGAGCCTTGCCCGAAACAACTCCCCAGGCTTCAGAGCCGTCACAGAGGCAAAAGCTCGTCTTTCTGCTGTCTCCCAGGCCCCATCGCTATCTATACGGTTTCAAAACCTTCCTCTGCCATCCTCCCAAGCAGCACAGCAGCGCATCAGACAAGCTGTTCCGTTGCTAACGCAAGTGTTGATAAGGTCACATATGGCTGCTTGTGCATCAGCTGTTCCACCCATGAGCTCTGGGCCCCGGGCCACGAGCGAGCGCCAAGCCGGTGAGAGCATGTGTAAGCTGTCGTTGGCCTGCGTTTTCTGAAGCAGCAGCAGAATCAGACAGAAAACAAAGATACGGAGAGCTTTTGCACCGGGGCACCCCGTGTCTGACTGGGCGCCGGCGAGGCTCCCGTGGGAAACCCCTGTGCAAGGCGAAGGAAGCCTGGCAGCTCCCCTGCCCTGCCTGCTGCCACACCACCGGAGCCCCGGCACCGGGGCGAAGGGGCTCTGAAATGCTGACTGGGACACAGAGGGCAGAGAAAGCCTTTAAAAATTAAGCAAAAAGGAAGCAGTGGCCAAAGCAAATGGCTGGTGCTCGAGGGAGCTGGGTGCAAGCTGGGAAGCACCATGCCTGGGCCCTCCCTCTTGAGGGACCGCCAGTGGTGGTGGTCCTGGTGCATCCGCCCGGGAGGGATGCACAAGCGGGAAACTGAGGCACATTGGGTGCCAAGGCTCGTATTAATAAAGAGACATTCGATGTTTCAGCGGAAAACCAGGAACACATGCCAGGGCTGGCCCGCTGCTGCCTCACGGTGCAGTGTGCACCACGCGCGATTCACGTGCCGCAAACAGCAGCCGGGGAGGAGGGGAGGAGAGGCGGTGGCAGTTCAACTAATGCCTCGTTTGGGAAGATGAGTGTTTCAAAAATGATCTGTTGATCGAGATTGCTGGTTATTTCATACTACTGGATGGGTTTGAAAATGAGCTTTTTTATGGGTACACTTCACTGGCTGGAACAGCTAATTCAGTGTTTCATTAATACATACATTACATTTCATTTTTCCCCTCAGAGGGGGCAGAAAGAGAAAGGGATTCAGAGAGGGCTGTGACTTTGATTCAAAACTCCTGAGCCGTGACCAGCAACCTGCAGGCAGCTTTCCTTCACATCTCGGGCCAGCCAGGGTCTCGCCTGGCAGAGCTCAAGTCATTCAAACCTCAATAGAAGACAAGAAAACACAGTTTGAGACACCTAGGACCGTAAACCCAGCTGCTGTGAGCAGTAATCCTGCATGCCCACACCACCCAAGGGGTCCTGATGCAACCATGGCACTGGGCCATTTGCAGATCAGAGCCTAATTAATGGTCACAGCCAGGGCAGACGCTGTGCTCAGGTGCTTGCTCTCCCCGACACGGAGGAGCTGCCCAGCACCACCGTTTTACCTCTCCTTTGCCACAGGGACCTGGCCGGTCCCATCTTCCTGCGGGCAGGCCACCAGCAGAGAGGATGCTGTGCACTGCTGCTGCCCCAGCCATCACAGAATCACAGAATCACTAAGGTTGGAAAAGACCTGTAAGATCATCAAGTCCAACCATCAACCAGCCCCACCATGCCCACTAAACCATGTCCCGCAGTGCCTCGTCCACACGTTCCTTGAACACCTCCAGGGATGGTGACTCCACCACCTCCCTGGGCAGTTTATTCCAGTGCCTCCCAGCCCTGTCCCCAGTCTCTAGAGGTGCACGTGCAGCCTGGGGTCAGCCATGTCTCGGGGAGATCAGGCAGACACAGGATGCCTCAAATGTCCATGTATCACAGGCGTAGTTTTCCCATAGTTCCTTCAAGCCCTACTCTACTCAAGCTGGCTCCTAACACGGTGTTTGCATGCACGATCTTACCTCTTCCAGGCAGAGGGCACTGAGATCGGTTTTGGATGTATCTTGCCCTGATTTTCAGAGCTTTAAGTGTGGCCAGTTCCTGGTTTGCAAAGCTGTGAGTTTTGCTGAACCTCCCATCCTAAAAGGACTCAAGACACCACCAGCGACCTGGATTTCTCCCCTACAGTCCTGTGACACAAATGGGGACACTTTCTTTCCCCCGTGGAGTCCTTTCAACCTGCGAGCAGAGGGAAACGGTTCTGGGAGGCAGGAGCCCCGTGCTCCAGCCTGGCTGTACCACCAGGCTCCACACACCCCTCACGTCCAGGGCATCTGTGCAGCAGCCCAAAAACATCAGCCCGGGGTGGCTGGGACATGGGAGATGCATCAACCAGGGTCTCTGCTGGGAGTTGGGGTGGGACCAGGGATCAGGACCCTTGGGGCAGGACCGCACTCCAATGCAGCTTAATAAAGAGAAACATGGGACGATGACCAGCCTTCCCTGCAGTGGACATGCCCTCCTTGCGCCAGGCACCCTGGGCACCCTGGAGAGGTGTAGGCACCTCCAGGACCTGATCTGCTTGGCCTCCTTCAAACAGGAGAAGCATCACCAAGCGTCACTGATCCTAAAGGGCATTTGGAGGATGGAGCTGAGGATGCCAGCACGTGAGGGCACTGTACCTTGAGACCCTGGTTTTGGCTGGTCAACATGAAGTCATGATTCGCCCATGGCCATGGGAGTGCTGCTCTGGGTTGGGCGGGCGCCGGCTGTGGCATCGGTGTCTGAGCACCTTGTAGCCGTGCCCGGACAGACAGAGGTGGTGCGCGGACTGTGCTGAGCTGCCTCTTGCTGCGCATGACTGATGACAGCATCTCCTCCCAGCAGGAGAACATCCCACTCAGTCCTATGGAGAACAGGCCACATGGAGCGGGAGGAGCCCAGGCAGGTGGGGCAGACCTGTGGCTCATCCCAAAACAGGCGGGATGTGTGTCCATCAGCTCTTGGCCAGCTCTGCCCCAGCTGGACTCAGACCAGTGCAGAGCAAAGGTCATCTCAGAGAGCTGGCGAGGGGTCCAGAGCAAAGTCCCTCTCTGCCAAAGCACAATTTTACATTTATATTCAGTGGCTTTAGTCCTCTTCTAGTCTAAACTTTTAACATATTGATGTGACTGTAAATGGCTGAGCAGCAGCCTTATACAATGCTGCAACATATTTAATTAAATATGGGCTAGTTTATATGCAACATATATTTTAAAGACATACTAAATTACCAACATATTTTTTGCCTGGCTTTATATAAATATTTATAGGGCCCGGGGGGTGACTTCCTCTCCTGGAAATAAATAGTGTTACTTTTCAATATTGAAATATGTATTTCTAGAACAGAAATGAATTATTTATTCTCCTCGTGTGAGATGTGTCCAGCATCAAAGCAGACTACAGAAGGGGAGCGTTTGCCTCTGATCTCGATCCGGGGTTGCTCTGCAGAGCTCCTCTGGACGGGCGTCCCCATCACCTCTGTCCCGGCGTGGCGGCTGGGTGTGACGGTGACAACTTTCGGGGCCTGTCCTCTGGGTGTCACTGTGCAATCACTCTAGAAATGCCGAGCATCACTGCTTGGGAAGGGATTTGGCCCAAAAGAGGAGAGGAAAATATGTCTCATTGTCTGCAAGGACCCCAGTGCTGCTGATGGCCAAGCGCTCTGGCTTGCTTTGGGCTCTCTTCCCCCTTGACCCGCTCGCTCCTGCCTGTTCTCCTCCAGTTGCAGCGCTCGCCTTCCTCCTGCCAAAATCCTGGACCCCCTTCAGACTCTCCCCTCCTCCTCCGGCTCCGGCTCCCTCTCCTCCTGGGAGGCCACCAGCACGATTCCCTGGGATGCTCGCCCCACGGGACACCTGGCCCAGCGTCCCCTCCAGTGATGAGGGGTGGCTGCCGGCGACGGCTGGTGCCCCATGGTCGTGGCTCCGTGGTGGAGGGCCCGGAGCTGGGAAGCCCAGGCTCTGGCGGACTCTCCCGGAGATGCCCCTTGCCGGCTGCCCTGCAGCATGTCTGTATTCCTTGAGGCTTTCTTGAAGCTGAAAGAGCACAACCCAAACCTGTCCAAATGAACCAATTTGAATGACTCCTGGCTGGGATTTGGGATCCTCTAATTTTCAGTTATCACAGGTGGGATCAGGAGTTTGGAGCTATGGTGGAGAAAGCCCCTCTCCAGTAGGCTCTTGGGGGGCACACCAGCCCTGATATAAATCCCTGGCACAGGTGGAGACCTCAGGCGGGGAAAAGAAGCCTTTTTTCACGCTTTCATTTGAAATGAGCAACAAAAGCACAGGCTGTTGGCGTCTCAAGGCTAGGACATGTGCAGCTTTCAGCTCGAGCAGAGGAGAGTGCCAAGGACATGCTGCATCAGGACGACTGAGACCTCTACACCCACCGTCCAGCCTGGGATGGCTGGGGAGGGAGGTCTGGAGGCACAGCACCTCCCACGCGGGGTTTCGGCGGTTGTCCCTGCCCTGTCCCACAGGTACCTGCACGCTGGCAGCCCCGGGGCAGCTCCAGCATTGACACAGCTGCCAAGGCAAGTGCTGGAGCATGTCCTCCCTCACAAGCCCATGCACGCTCTGCAGGTATAACGGCCCTCTCCATCTCTGGCTGACCCCCCTTTCCATTCAGCGCACTGAGATAATTACGGCATGCCTGCGCTCCCTGCGCAGCCCAGCAGCCTTAGGACTTGTGCGTGGGCAGCTGTGGAGAGCTTTCTGCAGGGAACGGACGTTTCAATTGCCACTCCGCCGTTGGCTCTGCAGACCCAATTACGGTGTCAGCAAGACAAGCAGGAGGGCTAGCAGCCCTCACGCCTCCAGTCCCTGAGGTGTCCTCTCCCACGAGCTCCGAGTCCTGCCACAGCCATCCAGCCCTTTCCTCCGCTGCACAGGTCCTTACTGCTGCTTAAGCAGGATAGGATCTAATTAGGGTCTCCTGGGGAGGGGAGGAGGAGACTCATTAAATGGAAAAGCCCCGGCAGCAGATGACAATCTTGGCAGGTGGAGATGCTTGTTTATATTGTGCCTGTTACATTGGCTGTACGGTAGCAGCAAAATCCATGTGGAGAATCCTTGGCTCTGGGGAGGAAGGATGTGGGGGATGCTGAACCCCGCAGCTACGGGGCAAGAGGTGGGTGATGCTGGGCAGCCTGGGCCGTGCGCACAAGGAGCTCAGCCACGAAATGTGGAGGGGTGTGGGGAGGAGGAGATCCCGTTCCCAACCCAGCAGAGGCCCCAAGGACTCCACGGAGCAAGCACTTATGCTTGGTCTAATCCATAGCTGCTGCTGTGGCTATGGGGGGAACCTCTCCTGCCGCAGACCCCTCATCTCCGTGCGGGGAATTGCCCTTCCCCGGCACGCTCCGGCCCATCCTGACTGCTGTTCCTGGGGGCCGTGTGTCGGTGCCAGGGCTGAGGAGTGCTGGGGTTTCCATCTGGGACACAGGGCTGCCGATCCTGGGGTGTGGAGAGCCAACCCTTTTGTCTCGTTGCCATGAAAGTGGGTATGTTTTGCTGCTCTTTGCTTTGCCTGTACTGGGTTTTGTCCCAAAATGTTTGATCTTTTGTTGGTGATGCTGTTAGGACACACAAATAGCACTGCAGGTGGAAGGGGAAATGGAATTAGACTTTAATAACAGAGGGGCACCTGAAGGCATTGGATACCTCAGTCCTTAGCAGGCTTCTGGCAGGTTCAAAGAACAAACACGATCAGCCCAGCTGAGCTCACTCTTCCTAGTCTACCGCAAACACTTACCCTGCCTGTAGACAAGAGCTGGGAGACAGACGGTTGGACTGGCTTCGGAGGGCAAAACCAGAGCAAATGTATTTGCCAGGGTTTCTCTCAAATCACGCAATCCCTTTCCTGGGAACCCAGTGGTCACGTCAGCCTGGCGAGAGGACTTTTGCTTTCTCTGGACTCTTCCTTGATGTGCTGCTGGGTCTGCTGCCACCAAGGATGCTCATAGCCTAGTAGTCGACATCTCCAGCTGTCCAGGAGGAGAGAGGCCAGTGCCCACCCGTCTCTTCTGGGCAGCGCAGGTCTGCCGCAGTGGGTGCCCTCCCTTGGGGTGCACGGCTGTTGCTCAGCGGTGCTGTGCCCGCCGCGCCAGCTCAGGCTTGCTCTATGCATGTCCCTGTGCGCGGGACTGCATCTCTTCACCTCTGCATGTCCTTTGTATTCCGTCATGCAGGAGAACAATGGCCATGCCCCGGCTATGGCACACCTAGAGTTAGGGTCCAGTGACTCGTTAGGGATGGAGGGGACAGCAGGGTGACAAAACCTGCAGAAGATCTCTCGGCCCCAAAGGAGTTTTCTGTTTAGCAGAGAGGTAAATAAGGCCAGTGCAGGAGCTTGGGACTTCCCTGCCCGGGGGAGGAGACTGCACTGGGCTGGAAAGTGGGAGCTGATGGTTTGCCGGTGTTAAGCGGTCCTGGCGCGTAGGGCTGCGGATGCCACCTCGTCCTTGGCACGGCTGAGGCCAAGGCCACTCATGAGACAGGAATGGCTGGTCCAGCCACTCTGTCCAGAGCCTGCCGCCGTGTGTGATGCTTGCGATAAGCTCGGAGGGGAGCACAGATTCTGTTCCTCCACCTTTATGTGCCTCTCCCCTTACACACACATTTTCTTCCGAAGAAAAGGAGCAGCTGGGAAAATCGGAGCCCAGTGCGGAGCCACCCGCGGGGTTACGGAGGGTTTGTTTTTCACTGCAGGACAGAAAGCCCCTGTCCCTCCAGGCACGGTGGGAGCAACGTTAGGGGCAGCACTGCCAAGTTCCCAGCCTGGACCTTGCCTCACCCACACCCCATCCAAAGCTTTGTCGCAAATATCGGCACGGGCGATAGAAACCAGCCCAGGAGCTGCTCTGGTGCAGCGTGCTCGCAACACGGCCCCATCAGTGCCCGGGCGATGCCCCAGGTACCTTCCTCCCAGAGAAACACAGTTTCTCACCTTGCCGGTTCCCTGGGACCACTGAGCCTGCGAGGAGGGGAGGGTGCGTGTGGGGTGGGGTGGGCAGGGGGGGAGAGGGGGGCGAGGGGGTGCTGGCAGCACGGCACAGCTGGGGACGGCCGCAAAGAGCAGGAGGGAGCGCAGGAGGACAGGCTTTAGAGGGGCTTTGAAGAGCTGCTGTAACTCCTGAAAGTCACAGACCTGGGGTGGAAAGCGGACCGAGCGGAAAGGCCCTGCTGGGAGGACGCGGGGCGGGGGCAGGTTTATTTATGACCACCTTTCATTTTTGTTCTGACACGCTCGGCTGCTGCTGAGGTTCTCACACTTTCAAAAGCAACTTGTTCCAGTTTCTCTTCAGGTAAAACTTCACTTTCTGAGTATAAAAGCTCTTTTTGGAGGAGCTCATTACATAGAAAAAATCCAGGCAAACCCACCTCAAGCCTCTCACTGCTCAGGACCCTTCCTCCCATCACAGATACAAGACCCCTGACCCCAGCAGACTGCTGGCATTTGCAGCCTCTGCCCACCCTCCGGGCCACGTACACCATACCACTCCCTGGCACCTTCCCACTCCCTTCTCTCTACTCCTGTTAATTTTTTGCCCGAAAGCAGCAGCTCCTTGGGGAAGGAGTTTTTTCCAGGCTGTGTTTGTGCAGCTCCGTAGCAATGACCAGGACGGTGGGCACTGAGGGCTCCAGCTCCCGGGGGCACGTTTTTTGCAGTGGAGTCAGCCCTTCCGCAGCGTCTCTCACCCTCACGGTCGTAAAGAGAAGGCTTTAAACGTAGTGTGGGTTAAGTCACCCAGAAAATGTTTGCTAGAGTCTGAGAAATCATGGAGAAGGGGCTGTTCCCTGGAACTGGATGCCCTGCTCTGTGCGAGCAGCTCAAAGGCAGTGGCCTGAGCCTGCAGACATCCTGGGGCGGTCGCTATGAGATGGGAAGGAACACTGAGCATTAGCCCCAGGGTGCTCCTCGCATCTGTGGGGGTGGGTGCCCCTAGCACCCTTTTCCAAGAAAGACCCTGACATACCCCGCACGGCACTGCCCGAGGAAGTGGCTAGGCTTGCACAGATTCATTAGGGACTTTTGGAAGGTGGCCGTGTCCTGGGTGAGCAGCGTTCACCTCTGGAGAGTGGGGACCAGGGGGTGGGAGGGCTGTGCGGCCCCCAGGGTACTTTGCAGAGTAGGGGCAATGTCCTCAGCAGGGTGAGGAGCAAGTCTGGGAAGCAAAGTGCTCGCAGTCCGCTGCACTTCCCTGCTTTCCTGCCTTGCAGGGTGCGGGCACGGGCGAGTTCCCACATTTCCTTCCTCCGAATTGCCCTGGCGAGGGTTTTCTGGGGTTTTTCTCATGGCTCTGCTGGATCCTGTCGGATGCTGGGGAGAGGAAGGGCCAAGAGGTGCTGTGGCAGTAGAAAACTGTCAAGAAATTTTTCCAAAGAGCTCAGCCACAGGGTCAGCGCAGTACTTCACAGTGAGCACAGATATTTAATTACCAGGGTTGCAGGGCAGTTTGGCATTACTGTTTCTGCCGCACTGCAATCAAATGGGTTCATCCAGGTTAACGATCTCACGTGGGGAATTTGTCATGATTGGCCACTGATGGCACGATGAGGCTCCGGGAGGGACGTGCTCAACCCAGCATGGCCCTGTGACATATTCAGCAGGCAAAGGCAGCTTGGCACCCCACGTGGCCTCCCGACTCTGCTGGGGACCATGAGACCATGGGCATCCCAGTGTATCACAGGACTCCAGAAAGCAGTAGCCGAGACTCCTCTTGGAGCAGAGAGCAGTGTGAGGGGAGGAAGAACCATGCCCTAGAGCGGTGGATGGAAGGATCAGCGTGGTATTATGTGTCCATAAGAAGTGGAAGAGCTATGAAGGGGCAATAAGAGACCTGGGACTGAGCTCTGCCCAGACTCTGGGCAACTCACCCCTGTCTTTCATCCCCACACTGTCTGTCTGGGTTCCTTGTGCTGCAGATTTGGGATGGGGAGCCATCCCACTTCTCCTGCATAGGTGGGCCCAGTCTTGGTGGGAACAGATAGGACCTACAGTGCCATAAAGAATGATCACAGCAACTTTGGACTCCCCAAGGAGGTGACAAAAGACAGCACAGGATAGTGGGAGGGAAATGGGGGAGGACCTTGCAGATTATTTCTGCCTGTCACCGCTGCCAGCACTGCCTTCCAGCTGGCCGTCTGGACCAGGTGAGAGCGCTTACAGCCCATGGACAGCTTCTCAACCTTGGTGCTGTGCCGGTGTGCTTTTCCTACAGACTGCAGACAGGCAGCAAGTGCAGTGCTGACACCTTCAGCTATGGACCAACACTCCCAGGAGAGCTCTGAGACCCTCTGATGGGGTCTGGTGTGTCTGGGGCTGGAGAGACTGGGCATGGCCAGCGTCAGCCCTCAGTTTCCACAGTGAAAGATCCTGCAGGGAAGGAATGAGTCGTGTTCCTCAGACACTTCTGTGCAGCTGCTCAGGAGGGGTGGCAGACCCTCCAAAGCCCCCCCTCCGCAGCGGCGTGAGAACAGGCAGAAGATGCTCACGCTGAGCCCAAGGCTGTCGGCAGCAGCTCCTGTGGGAACGGAGCAGCAGAGGCTAGCGACGAAAGAAAACAGTGGTAGGGAACGGATGGAGCTGCGATTCTTCTTGTCAGGAAATCGATAAATCAGCAGGTCTCGCACTCCTTTTGGCATCTCATCCCACTTACAAATCCAGCTGGGAGGTGGGCAGTGCAGGGAGGTGGTGGCTCTGCAGAGAGACACCAATGCAGCTCAGCTTCTAAAGTCAGAAGCCAGAAAATACTTAAAAATAGCAATTGCACGGCCTTCCCTGACCCCATTAGTCATCTTTCTCCCCAGAAGTGCAGACGAGACCAGCCTGGACTCCAGCTGAAGGTCTGCTCTTACCCAGTGGGACCATTAGTAAGGAGGGGAGGGAAGAGGCACTGCACCTTTGGGCAGAGGTCCTGGTGGAGATGGATCTGGTGCTCAGCTTTCCTTGTGAGCAGGCTCTCCCTGCAGCACCAGCCCCTGACCCTTCGGAGATCCACTCTGGAGCCTGGCTTGGGAAATGCGAGCTTATGAGCCCAAGTCAGGACCACGGCTCTTCGTGACATGCAGGATCTCACGGGCTGGAGACCGTAACGGCATCTCATGTTTTCCTCTCCCTATTGCTTCGCCTCTCTCACCCGGGGACAGCGTAAGGCAGCAGCTCTTTCCCCGTGGAGTCAGACAGTGTCCACACCAGTCCGCCAGTGTAATTCAGTCACTGGTGGCAAAGGCATGGTGGAAATGCCTTCCATTTCCTTCTACAAGCAGATCCACCTGAGATGAAAGCTGATGTTTGTGATTTCTTCTTTTATCTCACGGCAGTTGTATGTCTTTTCTGGCCCAGCGTTTTTGGCCATTTCAAACTCAGAATTCCTGGTGAAAACGACCAGAAAATGCATTTGGTGGTTTAACTCTTGATGGTTTAATTCTTGGTCCCCAGTTAGCATTAGCTGGTTTCAGTTTCAAAATTAGCAATTGTAATTGATATCTGAGAATGGGATAACTACTTCTGGATTGAGCTTCTGTCAGCCTTCATGACAGTTCATTCAGTGACAAGATGATTTATGCAAGCTCAGGGCTTCACAAGTACAATTTTCTGTTTCCCTGCCTATGAACTGCTTTTATTTTATTCTCTTTGCCTCTTATTCTAACTCACAAATTGATGCTCATCTTCTGTCATTTGTTTGTATTAGCTTAGGACTGAGTGAACACAACATTCATTAAGGAGGCGAATACAAACACGAGGCATGTGCGCACATACAGCTGGAGCTGTGGCAGAAGATAGAGAGAGTCCACATCCCGCGGCTCATGCACACATGAGTAAACTCATAATTCTTTAACTGATTCTCCCTTTCACTTCACGGCTCAGGTAGAAGCCCTGGCTGGATGGGGATGCACAAAAAGCAGTTGGGTTTCTCTTCTGCACGCAGCACGGGTGCTGCCGAGGGGGCCAGACCCCGGAGCGAGGCAGACGAGGTGTAATGCTTAGACGGTACATGGTCTAGGAGGTTGGGAGGCTGGTGAGCATCTCAGCCCGGCGGCTCTGCCCCATCCACCCGCAGGACTAGAGCTGTGGTATGGAGCTTGGCTGGTGTGACTGCAGGACTTTATACCAGCCAGCCCCGAGTTTCTGGCAATACCTGCAGGGCAGTCTGTGATGCTGGCAGAAGAGCTCTTCTGCTGTCTTGTTTTGGGCTGTGATGAGGTGCTGTCTGCTGGGTAGGGTGGGGTGGTGTAAGCCATTGCCTGGACGTGCTCAGCACTGCCCTGAGGGATGGGGCGTGGGAGCACGCTGCTCCCCAGGAGGGAAGGCTCGTGCCCCAGATGCAGCCCCTGTGCTTGAAGCCGCCTCGCCTGCCCGAGGCTGGGTGCCCACGGGCTGCAGTGTGTCCCAGCTCCAGCCAGGGCATGCGGAGACAGACGCTGCCCCGCAAGGAGACCAGTGTGGCTCACCAAGCAGCAAAGAGGCACAGAGAAAGTGCTTACCATCATTAACACAATGCCAAAAAGCAAATAAAAGGCCCTTTGTCCTTCTCCTCATTAGTCTGCGTGTCTCCCCACTGCAGGGGAAGTAATTATCCATTTCTTCATGCTGGTGTGGAGAGTCTCCTCTTTCCCTTGGTGTGTGCCCAAACACCTTGTCTGCAGAGTTAATTGACAAGCACAATGGGTTTCTTCTTGCTATTCCCATTCTCTGAAAGGGCTCTGTGTTGTGGGTTTTTTTCTTTCTTTTTTCTTTTTTTTTGTTTTTTTTTTGTGGTGCCCACTCAATTAACCAAATAGGGGCAATTTTGCCTTTAGGGAAGGGATTATTCCCCAGGCGCTGAGCAGCACTCAGACATGCACACAAAGTCTCCCCTTTCCAGGCTCTGCGGGGCCCCGAGCAGGCGGCTCATGCTTCCATGAAGGGTTGGCCACCAGCACAGAGTGGGACATGCTTCTGGGGACTCATGTCTCCGGCTGCTCGGTCCCACAGCTCTGGGCACTGAGATACCTCTCTGCCCGTGGGCTCCTCTTCAAAGCAAACGCCACACCGCCTGTGGGTCACATCCTCTCCAGTGAAAGGAGACTCAAGGTTATGAAAATGAGATCTCTGTTCTCTTCCACCAGCCATGGCTTTTCGCAGTTTACCCAGGGGAGTCTGAATCCCTGTGGTCCAAAGAGCAGGAGGTATTAAAAAAATGTGTAGATGTGGCACTTCGGGACATGGTTTAGTGGGCATGGTGGTGTTGGGTTGATGGTTGGACTTGATGATCTTACAGGTCTTTTCCAACTGTAGTGATTCTGTGATTTCTTGGAGCAGCATCGCATGGTGGATGATGAAGGAGCGGCTCTGGCTGTGCCCAGTTTTAGCCCAGGTGGTAAATTGTGTGCCCAGCTCCTGGGCAGCCTGCACAGCCCTGGCATGTGAACAGCAATGCAGTGCCCGGCAAAGGTGCTGAGCCCTGGGTGGTACGGGATGCCTCTCAGGGACAGGCATCCGTGGGCAGGGTGAGGGCTCATCATTTAAAGCCCAGTCCTGCACCGCTGGAGCCAGATGGAGTTTGCTGGAGGCAGGACTGAGTCCTGATGTCTCCCAGAGGACCGGAGCCCCTCCTCGCTTCTCTCTCTGCTGCGCTGCAGGAGTTCAAAGGGTGCAGACACAGCCAGGGGCTGCTCAGCCCCTGCCAAATCCAAGACCCCTCCTGCGGGGAAGCCTAATCAGCGTAATCTCGGAGCAGCAACGGCGCTACAAACCAAGGCCATGCAAATCCTTGCACCTCTCTCTAACAGCTGTTTTGACAGCCCTAATGGTCTCTCAGTTTAGCCTCGAGCTCTTAAAAAACACCTCCTACCTACTGGTTATATCTAATTTGGAAGATGTTATTGAATTAACACTATTGATGTCCCCTCCTGAAGGTCGGGCTGGTAATAAAGTCATACAATAGTATTTATGCTAATATTAAAATTAATTACCTGCCATTTTTATGTGTATTAATGATTTGATTGTGATGCTCTTTATAGCTGTAATGGAAGGCCAGTGACTGATACCTCTGTTCTTTATGAATGTAATTAAAAAGAAAGCACTTTAAGGCATTTATTCACAAATAACACCCATGAGGATCTGAAACTCAGGTGGTATGTATGATCCACACTGTTTATTAAATGTCATATTCACAATTATGGGCTCCCACATGATTTACATCAGGTTGCTAGAGTGGGATGTGGTCTCTAGGCACATTGCTGGGTGAGCAACAAGCGGGAGTTGCAATGGCAGACACACAGAGACGCAGGGTCGAGTGCACCCTGGGCACGGAGCGCAGCATCTTGCCTCACCTTCCTCTGGGCAGCTGGGTCAGTAAGAGGCTCAAAAAGCTCCTGGACGTGAATGTCCTTCGAGCAAGTGCTGCACGCAGCTATGCGAAGTCCTTGTGGCAGAGCAGCACTTGGAGCATCTGCTGAGGAGGCTCGCTGCTCTTCCCAGCAGTGCGAGGGAGAGAAAACCACAGGGGCTATGTCTGAGATTTTGGGGTGGCACAGGCTGCCGTGGGCATCAGTGACGCTATTGGATCTGTGTGCGGTCCCCCAATTTCTTACACTTGCAAGCCTCCTTCGGATGTCACAGGTCAACCCTCTCCCAATACTAGACTTGGAGCTTGTTTGACTTTTGGATGCCCTTAGGGATATTAGCACGGTAATAGCGGCCCCGCTGAAGGTGACAAGGACCTCACCCCCCAGCTGTTTCCTAAGGAAGTGCACTGATATACACATTCTTTTAAATCCTGTGGCTGCAAGATGTCTTGACCTCTTATATTCAGAAACTGCAGCCTCAGAGCAAGAAAATGCCAAGCTGGATTTCTGCTGATGCACTCCCTGCCCCAGCAGTCCCTCATCTCTCTGGCGTCCACCAGCCCACACTGGTGTTTTAGACATTTCACAATCTCCATATCCAGGGGGGACGTTTAAATTCAGTGGATCTATCTGGGAGAACTTCCCCCAGCTCTGAGCAGGAAGGTCATCCCCAGCTTACTGGCTGTCACTGGCCATTTGGGGCTGAGCTCTCAAGAGGCTTTGTGCAGGAGATGCGTCACTGGTGGCTTTCATTCCTCCAGATGACGGTGGAGCGCTCTGACTGCGCAGCGTCTGACAGGCAGCGCGTCAATACAGTTAAGCCTCTTCCTTCTGGCTTCTCCTCCAGCCATCTGACCTCCTTCTCTGTAGAGATCTGAGACGTCACTGTTGATTTTAATACTCTCTGTTTATGGGTTGCTAATCTTCTGTTGGGGTTGGTTCCTGCTGCACAGGAAGCCCCCGTGCCCCCAGGTATGAGGAGAGCATTGCTCAGCACCCATCCAGCTGGTGCTGGCTCTCTGGCAGCTCATCCTGTGTTGTTCTTTGCCATCCCAACTGGGCCACATTTTTGTCCTGTCCACTTGGGATGGGGAAACATCCCAAAGGGGTGGGCAAACAGTGCTCCATGGAGGAGTCTGCAAAGGCAGCACTTCCAAGTGCTGTGAGTCTGTGGGGCCCGTCTCCATCCACCCCATACTCCCCTGCTCTCCTTGCACACAGCCCACAGTGTCTTCTGATAAACCTGTGGATTTTTTTTCTCGTAATATCTCGGTTTCTTTTGTCCAAAGGGACTGTTTTTAAGACTGGTATTTTCCCCGCCTCCTGCAGCCGAGGTGTGGCGGTGAGGTTTCCTGGAGAAGAAAGATGATGGCAGCCTTGTAATAAGGCTGTTTCCATTTGAGCTTGGCTATTGAGACCTGGGAGCAAGCAGGGCTGCGTCCCAGTTTTGCTTGTTTAGAATCTCTGGAAACCCAAGTTTGGAGCTAGTGCAGCCCAAGGCTGCTGGGGATGCAAGTCATGGAGCCGAGCTTAACCAGAGTCCAGGCGGGGCAAGAAGCACCGACGTTGATGTGGCGCGGTGGGACCCGTTTCACATGGGACAGGGTTGCCCCTCTTGGCTCTGCCCAGTGCCACCTGAGGCCACCGAGCAGGAGGAGGCGTGGGGTTGCTCTGTACCCCCTGCTCTTAGAGAGGCATCTCTAGATCTCCTCCTCGTCACGCCTCTCAGGAAACAGAAGATGTGTCATCTGCAGGAGTAAGAGCACAATTTTCAGAAACAGAAGATCAGAACAGGCTTCAGAAAAACTACTTCTCCGCAGATTGAGACTCTGAAAAAAGAAATGGTTTCTCAAGGAACTAAAGTTTTTGACTCTGTTTTAACCACTTCTTAATGTTCTAAATATATTTTAAGGCATTTTTTGAACTTACTCCGGGGGATTACTTTGGGAGGGGCTCTGACATAAGCCATTGGGCGAGATCAGCAGGAATCTGTGATTTATTCCAGAGATAGGCTTGCGTTTGTGATGCTGAAACCTGTTGGAAAGCCTCACCTATCTCTAGTTCCCCTAGAAGATGTGACCCGTCCCCTCGCCACCCCTCTATGCTGTGAAAATTTGGAAGCAGCAGCAATTGTCAGGCACTGTCTTCATGGCACATATCTCTGTCACTCATGGCAGTTCAAGTGAGCTTTTCTGCTATTGGCAACTGCGAGTGTTCCTAATTTATATTAAGCAGTGCCTCGGCATCCCAGGCAAGATCAGGGCAGTGAGGCTGGTGCGTAGCCCTGCCGTGAACGATGTGAAATCTGAACAGATGGACAGAGAAGCAGGAGACAAGCCATGGAGGATCGCTTGTGACCTTTCATTTTGAGGCAACGGTGCACAGTTGCTTATGCAGAGAGGGAACAATATTCTCTACGTCTGACTAGTATTAAATATTTCACGACTCACAAAGTCCCGGCGTGCATTAGCATATGGCAGAGTTGCCTCGGTTTTGGCTACTGCAAGAGTATGATTAATTAGTAAGACGTTTTTATGTGTGAAAGGAAAAACATTACAATCCTTGTGGTTGGCAGCATGCTGATGTTTTACATTTCTGTAAGGAATAGGAGGATATGCTCATTGGCACGCTTCCCTGAAATGTTTACCAGCAAACATTTATTCTTGTTTTCTTAAATAAAAATATTGCATATTGCATATTACACGTTAGAGGAATAGCATGTTGGAAATAGACCCTTTCGAAGGGAAATGGGATATTGTGATCTCCTGCTGAAGAAATGCGCTTCTCTAAATGAAAATATACAAATTGTTAGGAGGAGAGTTACACTTGGAAGAGGAAAGGAAGTAGGGAAGAGATTTGTGGCACAGCCATTAAGAGCATTATGAAGTGGAAATGGAAGTGCAGGTGTGTGAAAGCACCAGAAGCAGCACTAGAAAAGTGTCTAGGGGAGTGAGCCATTTTGATAGCTGATGACAAGACTGATGGCTGAACCAAGAGGCACTGCAAAGCCTGTGGCTTGTACCAAGACCATGTCACGTACCATTTGTTAGCGGAGAGCCTTCACTCCAGTAACAGGAAGATAGCACTAAGGGACAACTCATCATATGTGCATTTCTATTCCTGTGGTCACAACAGGAGGGCAGATGGTGCGTGAAGGTGCCCAAAACCAAAGAAAAAAACGCAATGGGCAGCAACGTCATCTGAGCACCTGAAATTTAGCAAGCACGGTCCAGAGACAGAAACCTCCCCCACAATAAACGTTTGACTCCTGAAATACGTAAGGGGCCAGTGTCCTGGGCTGCGGAGGCTGCGGGAACAACAGAGCACAAATGCACCCTGGATGGGGATCCTGGATTCACCTGCCCCAAGATCCTCCTGCAGTTCCCATGCTTTTCCAGCTGCCGGCTCCTTTTGTGACCCTGCTCTGCAGGTCCTCCCACCGGCTCCTGGAGGAAGAAGACTTCCTGTGCGAACTGAATGCACGAACAGCTTATCCGAGTTCTGTCTCCTCACAGCCTCCTCACTGGTTTGGAGTGCATCAAAGAAAACCTTTTTTTGATCCCTTCCGAAATTACAAGAGTTGCTTTAAAGCACTGACGTACTGTTACAAGGATGCTCAGGATGGCACAGGCAAGCTCAGAAACCATACGGCTTGTGAAGAGAGCAACAACAAACAGCAAGACTTACAAGACAACAGATCCCAGAGCCTGGGAGAACCACCGGCACCCTGGTCAACAGGCGAGGACCTTGAAATCTCTCCCAGAAACTTGTTAAGTCATGTGCTCATGGAGATAGTTTGTCTTTAGGAGCTCCATGCGACGGCCAGTCCATCTTCTCTGTCAATGACCTGATCTAGGCTCAGACAGCACCAATGCCTAAGATGGCATCTTCTCTCAAGGTAAAACATGTCTAAATTTAGTTTCCTGAGATGGAAAATGGTCGGACCTCCGAAAGCAGTTCTGCGAAGCTCTCAGCTGCCAGGACTGTTCTTCGTGCATCAGCACCCACATGCACCAAACGTAGTGCCTCTTGCTCACGCCCCGACGGGTAACTCCTGGAGCTCCCAGCACCTCCCCTCAGTCACCTGCTTTCCAAACCTGACTGTGCCGTCCCAGAAACATTTGGCTGATTAAATCCATTTCACTGGATTGTGACCAATCCCTTGGATCACCCCAGAAGAGCAGCTGTCCATCCTGAACCCTGTCCCACTGAGCTTTGCTATTTGCAAACTTCCAGTGATGACTTTCACGTCATTGCTGCAGTTCTGAAAGTGTGCTCACCCAAGAACTACTTCTGGGGGATCCTTTCTGCAAGAGAGCTACCAGCAAGCTAGTTTCAAATGTATCATCTAATGGCTGTCTGACTAATTTCACATGGTACCAAGATTTGTACCAAAATATCGGCGTAGCATTGAGTCAAATTCTCCGAAAGACTGCATGTACCTCTAATAGTACAATAGCTTTTACCCTTCAAATCTTTTGTCCCTTCAAAAGGATGAATGTATGTAGGTCACAGAGGCAGGGGGGCAGGAGGCAGGGCGTGCAGGGACAGGGGTCTGAGCGAAATGGGAAGGAGGTGCGTGCTGGAGGTGGGAACACCATGCTGGGAGAGGAGGGAGCAGGAGCAGGCAGAAGCACAGGCCACATAAGAGCACAGAAATATTAGATTCAAATCTAATACGGTGTATGGTGCTTTTGGGTCAGAAAAAGTAGGCAGTTCCCTGTCAGATCAGGTCAGCACAGGGACATGCACAGTAGTGCACAGGTGGACAGAGCAGGTAAACCCTCCAAGCTCCCCACAGAAAGCAGTCACAGAAGAAGGCCCAAGGGAAGATGCACGTTAGCCATGGTCTTGCTGGAAGACTCAAAGCACCGGAGCCCAGCTTTGGAGAGGGTTGGACCAGGAATCCACTGCCGCTGCCTGAGGGACCACTGGTTTTTGTCTCCAGCTCATCACCACCGAGCAACCTGCCTTCCTGCACAAATGCCGCTGCAGAAATATCCCTTCCCTTAGTGCCCCCAGGAACGTAGCAGCTCTCAAGGTCCATGTGCAAGGATTTCTCTTCGCTTGCTTCTCCCTTGTTGAATAAGCGGTGGCAAATTAGGTCATGTGGAGCTAAATTGAGCATTAACTGTTCTCCCTTCAGAACTACTGCTGCAGCCTCTCCGGGGAAATAAAAACTGTTTCAAAATGTGACTCGAATCAGATTGCTTTCCCTCCAGTGCTGGAAACCTCTGGGCTTTCTAGGGATGAACGCCTGGGAGAAAGCTCCTGGCAAAGACCAGGGCTTTGGGGAGGCGTAAGGATGAGCAAAGGCAGGCAAGAGTGTTGGAGTCTCCAGCCCGCACTCACAACCCGCACGTTGCTCCCCACCATGCAGCTCTGTTGCTGCATCTCAGGGCTCTGCTGCAGCAGCTGCTGCCAGCTCCCCGCACACCCAGCGATGCCTCTTCATGCGGACCCAAACCATACATTGCTCTTTCGGGCCTTCAGAAGTAAGTATGACTCAGAGACAAAGAGCCGAGCACGACTCAGGTTCTCCTTCTGCTGTGACCTGCCTGTTCCAGGGAGGAGGCGCAGAGTCCCCAGCACCGCCGAAATGGCCCGGAGTCATCCTCGTCCCTGCCGCCTCCCCTGCTGCCCGTGTAAGATGGTGGGTGGGGGCCTGGGGCGTGAGCGGCACAGGCAGGGCTGGGACGTGGGGCAGGGTTTCACCTTCACATCATCTGCCGTGCAGGCAGCGTCCCTGTCTGAGCCGACTCCTGGGCTGTCCTACAGCCTTCTCTCCGGAGAAGGAGTCCTCTCCCGGGGTTTCAGCTGTGCTGCCCCAGCTTGCTCTCCGAAACATGTTACTGAATCGGTCCTTGACAGCAACCTGAAGGGTGGACAAGTAGGCAGCTCAGAGAGGGGGGATCAATCCCCTTTGTGGTCTTTTACAGCCCTGCTCTCTCACAGCTGCTGCAGGGGCCTGGAGAAAGCTTCCGAGATGCTGCACTCTGTATCAGCAAGGCGAGCACTCCAGAGACTCTCCCGCCCCTGTGAAGCTTTGCATGGATTTGACCTGTGCTCGAACCTCCATCCCTGCTCACCACGCTGCCGACAGCTCCGCTCTCTCTCATACAAGCACCCTGCCTGCACTGCCTGGCATCAAGAGCACCACGGGGCACTCCGAGTCCTGCACCAACCTCACGCCTGGGGCACCCCGTCCCTCTGTGACGCAGGGGACTGCCCCAGGGGTGCCTGCTGGGCACTGCTGCCCCACGGGAGTCCGAAGCGCTTCACAAATCGGAGCGGCGCAGGAAGAGCCGTGAGCAAAAGCTGCTCTCCGTCACGCTGCCTTCAGATCAGTCGTTTCTTCCAGATTAAGAAGAGTCTGTCTTTTGGCAGAAAACCAACATTGGCAGACAGGAGAAGAAGCATCTGCTAAATGAGACACATGCAAAGCTTTCTGTGTGTCAATGATTCAGTCTAAGGCTGAGCGCAAATGTACTGAGCTTCAAAGGCAGCCGGATGGTGCGTCATGGGATGTGCAGATGGAGAAGTGAGGAACATGTCCTCCTGGCTCTGAAGACACCTGGGCTGGGACTGGTGCAGCCTCCTGTCTCTCCTGGAGAAACCCAGCCTATCCAGCCAAGCCCAAGAACTTTGGGAATAAACTGCCCAGGGAGGTGGTGGAGTCACCATCCCTGGAGGTGTTCAAGGAATGTGTGGACATGGCATTGTGGGACATGGTTTAATGGGCATGGTGGTGCTTGTTGGTTGATGATTGGACTTGATGCTCTTACAGGTCTTTTCCAACCTTAGCGATTCTCTGTGTGTGATTCTGTGTGTGTGTGGTCAGTATTTCCTAGGCACAGCTCAGGCAGTGATGGGAAAAAGGTGGCAGGGAACCTCTTCCTAGGACCTCAGGGGCTACTGTGAGACAAGGCGAGACGTTTGATACGGCACAAAAGAGGAATAATGGGGTAAAACTTGGCAAAGGCTGATTGCCGGGAAATGGCTCCAGACAGTGAGGTCAGGTTGGGTAGGACAGAGCCGTTGGATACACATGCCAGAGTCACTCTGTGGGCCTTTTTTCCCTTCCCACTCTTTTCCCAAGCTGCCCTCTTGAAAGCGCCTGTCCTCACATGCAGGTTCGATGGGTATGTTCCAGGCTAGTTAATGAAACCCGAGAGCTGCTTATGGCTGCTTCGGCATCAATGAAATAACACTCTCCCCTGTGTAAGACGGTGACAAATTCACCAGGGCCAGCTTAGCCTGATAGAGGCTTTTCATCCTCTAAGCAAAGCACCCATCTCCAAACCCACACCACGGAGGTACCTCCCTTTGAGGTAAACTGAGGTAACTTTTGGTGGGCAAAAAGGGCAAAACTCAAGGCATTTACAGAGCTGGGCGCCTTCTCTGAGGCGGCTCTGCGGTCTGTCGGTAGCCGGAGAGCCTGTGCCCCAGGAACACCACTTCTCGCTTTCGGATGCTGTGTGTCCCCTTTCCCACTGCACGATGGACCCAGCTAACCTGGCCCATCGTGCTCTGATTCGTCCCCAGTTACATACTGGGCTTCACCTGGGGCAGGGGGGTCCCAGGGCTCTACTTTACAGGGCTCCTAGAAATCCCACGTAACAGCTTCCAACCCAGGCATCCACCTGCACTGATAACGAGGCAAAGGGAGGATGTCAGGACATATTATACTGCTGAATATCCCCCTGCTCCAGAAAACACCCTCCCTGTAGCTCAGCACTGCTGCTGCCATGCGGGGTGGGCTGCAAGCCACCAAATCGCACCGATGCCCCAGCTCCCACCCTCCCCGCAGGCAGCAGAGCCTTCCCCTGCACAGCACTGGTAGGCAATGGCTAGTTAATGGCGTGTAATTTACTGCCCTAGTGTTTATTGCCAGAGGGAATTACCAGATTAATGACAACTGCTACTACAAAGTTCTGTAATAAAAACCTAAATGAAATAAAAGACGGTCAAGTGATTCATTGATGGAAATCCTTCCCCTGTTCCCAATGAAAGTGCTTGCTGTAATCTCCGCGGCATTGTTTCTTTCAGTTCCCTGACTTTAATCCATAAAACACTGTTTCGGCTCAGAGATATCTTGCAGGTTGGGAGAGCTGGGAAAGGGATCATTCCTGGCAGGCAAATGGCAATGAACCCTTCAGGGTCGGCGAAGCTCAGGCAAAGCTGGACGGAAGCTGGTCTGTCCGTGCAGTGTGGGGCACGCGAGAGACATGACCTCGGGCTTTCCCATGTTGTTGGACCCCCAAACTTCCCCAGCCGTGGCTCTTGCAGGAGCGCTGGCCCCGAGGCTGGTCGGAGGCGGCTGTGCCCCAGCCGCGCTCACCGCAGGCAGAGCTCAGCCGCGCTCAGGGCTGCTCGGCCTCTGGAGAGGAGACCAGAGTCCAGGGGTTCCTCTCCGCGGCCGATCCTCCTGCAGCTGCTCTGCAGAAGCAGCCACGGGAGCGGGGGATCGGCCAGCTCACCTCCGGCAGCGTCCAGAGGACAGCAGCACCAAGCCCGGCACTACCTCGCCTTGTTCCTGGCTTCTGCAGCGCCGTGTCTGTCCCACACCCTGCTAATCGCAGAAGCTAAGCTTTGCAGTAAGACTAAAACTGTGTATCGTCTTTTTCCTTCTGGTTCTTTTCAATCTTTTTTGTAGTATGAAAAGGTGGGCATTCTTCATCAAAAAGATGTGTTTGTTGATGGGGCACTTCAAACATTTTTTTCTCAGCTTCCAGGTGCTTCCTCAGTGACAACTGGATGCTGTTAAAGCTTTTCCAGGTGGTTGTAGTGGGTTTAAAAGTTCACATGTGTCTATAAGGGGCAGTAAGCAATGCCTTCTTCCAGCTAGCATGCCTGCCAGGTTTGCTGCTGTGGTCCAAAACACTGTGTTTTACTCCAAGGGAGCCTTGCCTGATGTCACACCGCCGACGGTCGCAGCGTGCCGCATTGCCCGCTGCGTGCTTCTCCTCCCTCAGCCCCCCGGATCAACGGTGCTGAGAGCAGGACCCCGTCCCACACCGTCACCCTGTGCCAGCACCAGAAAAGGGGAGCCGGCAGCATGACCTGGGCTCTGCGCCTTGGGTGCCACAAAGGGGTGGCTGAGCAGAAGGCTGGATCCGTGCAAGCTGTCGGCAGCTGGAAAACAGCCTGCAGCTAGCCAGGCTTCCCCTCGCGAAGCGTCCGCCTGATGCTGGTTTTACTTGTTGCCTGAGATGAGGAGTGAATTCAAGCTGTGATTTGGGAAACTCTACATGCTTGGGGGAGCGCAGGAGCCTGGCCCGCTCGTCAGTCTGCCGGGGACCTCTGAGCAGTTCCTGGAAAACCCTCGTATTTGGCTCCTGCACTCACAAGCTGTTCGCCAGCAGCTAAGGAAGACCCTCTGCCATCCAAAACCAGAGGACTTCTGTGCTGCACGGAGGGGGAGGAAACCCTGAGAAAGTGGTCTAGGTACCTCAGGAAACAGCTGATACCCTCTAAAAAAAGATTGCATCTCTTCCTAATGCTCTTCACCTGATCCTTTCCTCACTCCCTTTTAACTGCCGTGCTCAGGCACTGACAAGCTCATCAGAGCAATAGCACCCTGGTGCTCTTGCAGTTTGTTTGATGGGACTTTGGAAGCAGTTGCAAGCGCTGGCCTGGTGGCAAGGGTGGTTGCTCGGGCTGGTGTCCTGTTCCATTGACTTCTGGGGAGGTTAGCGGCCGGTGAGAGTTAGTGCGGGGCTCTGACCCTCCGGGTTAGGCTGAGCTGCGGTGGACTTGCAGGCAAAACCCTCCTGGGCTTAAGGCAATTCCTCCCCTGCCACTTGGCATCTGCAGACAGCAGGAACCTGCTGGGACTTATCCCCTTCCCTGGTGTCCTCCCTTCCTTGGGGAGGTCATGGCAAGGAGGAACCCAACGGCTGAAGAGGAGGCCAATGAGGCTGCCCAAGGGCAGGCAAGCCCAGAGCCTGGGCAGCAGCGCAGGACCTCCTCTTGCCTTTGGAGTGCCTGCAAGTCCAGGATGTTGTTGGATTTGCTCAGGATGCCCAGCCCAGCAACTCCAGCGGCTGAGCAGCAGGATGTGGCATCGGGAGAGAGAGGTCCCTCTCCTCATACCGTAAGTAGGTAGTTGTAAGTACCCTGGGGTCATTGCTGAACATGTGTGGCCTTTTGGAAAAACATCCACCTTCCCTAAAACATGGTCTCCTGGCCAAGGCTGAGATACACTTTAATGAGACTTGAGTTTGAGTAAAGCTGGTTTAAACAGTCCGTTGGTTTTACTTAGTTATACAGTGCTAAGAATGAAAAAGATTCCAAGTTTCTGCCAGAAAGAAATGTATGTTTGCACAGATTGAAAAGGTTACCTGGTTTCACTCCATCTGAGATGGGTTATTTACCATAAATATGTTTGTACTGGAGTTGTGAAAACTAAGGCATGTTGATTGAAAACCTTACAGCAGATGTTGTCTTAGCAACCCCCAGGAAACTGTCACAATCATCTTTTCTTAATCTGGAAGTGACACTTGCTTCAGAAACAGTTTGGGAAAGGAATGTTTCGCCGAGGAGGGGTTTGTGTTGTGTTGCCAGTGGAATATTGTATTCCTGTTTGATGCATTAAGCAACGTGTAAAAATTTAATCAAAACCACATTTATTATACATGATAGTGAGGGGGGAAAAAACCAAAAAAGCAAGGGCTTTTGCTACTCATTAACTACCTTAAAAATGACTGGAGAGAAGAGGGGAAAGTGCCTGTGCTTAGCAAACAGACTGGAAAATAAGAGTGCTGTCATCAACATCACTGACCTAAAAAAGGATTTGGCGTGGGATCACACGTGAGCTCCCACTGATGAAACCTAGCGCTTAGGTGAGCAGTCACGGATAGCCAAAGGGATCGTAATGCACTTGGGGTCTTTATCTACTGGGGTCCCTTCTTCATACAAGAAGCAAGCCGGCTGCGGGGAAGCCTGTGCTGCGCTGTCTGTGCCGGCTTGCACTGCTGGGGGCAGGGGTTGCTCGGTCTGTCTCCACATTCAGCTTTTTCTGTAGTGGAAGCAGCAATACAGCACGGACGTGGCAAACAGATGCTAGTTGCCACTCTGCTGAACGAGTCTGGGGAGCAGCTGGGCTGACCTGGAGCTCCCACCCCACGGGGTGCCTGTGGGGACGGGAAGAGAAAACGAAGGTGGGGGGGAAATAGAAGAGACCAACCTGGCTGTGCTTTGCCATGCAGGCACAGAAAGAGGAAGCCTGGGCAGCAAAGTGCATGAAACCTCCTAAAGCAGCTGCTGGTGGGTGTACTGTTGGTGGGTCAGTCCCAGCGGGAGGGGATGGGGCTGGAGAGGGGCAGGCACAGGCTTCCTACAAACCTGGGGAGACCAGTTTTAGAGCAACTCTGAAAGCCCCGGAGTTGCTGACAGAAGCCAAGCTTACAAGGCTTGTCCGTAAGGACGCTGTGGGCAGCAGGAGTGGCTGTAAATCCCCTGTTTTCTAGTCTGCTTGCAGAATTGCTTTGTGTGCTCTTTAGAAAGAGTTTCTGGTCCGAGGAGCTGCTCAAAAAAACCCTGCTTCTGAGTTTGCAGTTCTGTTTGATCTTTTCAGGGGGCCCTTTTGAAGGAAAGGACAGATGTCCCTCAAAGCCCTGCCCTTCCCAGTGTCTTGTCATGAGGCCAATGCACTTTTTTGGCACAAGTTCCTTGGGAGCAAGGGGCACCCAGACAGAAAGTTCAAAGGCATCTAAGAGCTTCGTAGGAGGGCTTTAGGCTCAGGAGCTTGAAACGTGGTAGGGCAAGGTGTTTGCTGTCTGACCACGGGTGGAAACGCTGTGCACATGCAACGGGATGGAGAGCGCGGTGGAGTCGCTGGGCACATTTGGGGCATTTTTGTTAAGGTTCCTGCTACGCTTTAAGGCTGGGTTTGATGCAGAACTGCTATTTGGGCTTAACAGCTTGTTCTTGCACGGAGAGACCAGCACATAGGACTTGCGAAGTGGGGGTAAGCGGGCTGGAGTGGGGGAAGGAAGACGTGCAGGGCAGAGAGATGGGTCAGCCTTTCTTCTGGGAGGATTTCCTTGGTGAATGTCCTTGCACTAGGGTTGCCCTGTTCCCTCCCCAAAGCTGCGCAGGAGGTGAGCACAGCGCAGGGGCCACCGCGAAGGCAGGAAACCACAGGAGGAGTGGGCTTGTGCAGCATCGGGGGCACAGCCCCCCTTCCTGTCCTAGCACAGCGATTGCCTCGCTGGGGACAAGGAGCAGAGCCCCAAGGAAAGCCGTTCCTGCGGAAGAGCCTCCCTGGCTTTTCTGTCTCTTGCTGGGAGAGCAAGAGTCTGTCTCCAGCCTGAGCAAGGCAGCTTCCTAGGGAGACCTAAGCATGCTCACTCCATCAAGGGGAGCGTGTGAAGGATGGGCGCTTGCTGCTGGGAATTGCTTTTCTCTTGCAGAGCCCCGCTATAAGGGGCCAAGCGAGCTGGAAAAAAAGTGGGCAGGTTTTTATGGAAAGGGTAAAAGTCTCAAGTGCAGGTGGGAACTCTTTATGGACCAAATAAAGGGACCAGACTCGCTCTTTGTGGTGTGCATAAATATTGTGGAGGCTAAGAGTTAAAAGCCGTGCCTGGCTCAGTGCAGCTTAAATGGCTCAAAAGAGCTGCGGCAGCTCTACGATCTTGAGGAGTCGGTCTGCAGGAGGGGATGGCGCAGCTGTAATGCTCTTATGCTGTGTCCCAACATAAAGGCTGCACCGAGTCAGATCCACCCGGGGGGCTGTCGGTGCCCCCTTCATGGGAAGGTGATCTGTCCTGTCATCTTAAATAAACCCACTTTGCATTCGTTCATCTGCCTCCTCTCCACGGCGTGTGGTTTGGGCTGCAGCCCTGGCTTGGCAACGAGAGCAGTGAGCGGAGAGGAAAAGGCTGCTGTCAACAATGCTTAGAAATTGATAATATTTGGAAAAAGGCAAGGCAGTTAAAGAGGTTTTCTTTTTTCCAGCAGTAAAAATTACATGGTAACAAAAAAAAGAAGAAAAAGAAAGAGAAATGAAAGAAGAAAAGCTGGTGGGAGGAAAATGGATCTGGAAATCATGTATCTTGGTGTCAGGGGGAAATCGTTTTCAGAGAGAAAATTATTGCAAAATACTGCATGAATAGGATTTTACCCTGTCAGACAGAAAATAAAGCTAAGGGAAAGGCTGGACGGGTTGCAGTTGTAATTGATTTTGACTGTAATTTCGTAAGGGCAGGAACTGTTGGAGCAGGGCCCAGCAAAGACTGCATTATCTTGCTTGTAAGAAGAGCTGGGTGGCATGCTGCTAGAAAATGACTTATTCCTTGAAAAATGGAGTTTGAGTAAAGTTATTCAAATATCCAAGGTAAATTGAAAATTGTAACTGTTTAGGGGAAAGCTGAAATGTTTAATTTTGAGATTTTTAAAGAAAATAATCCCATTTTTCTTTTCAAATTAATGTTCTGAAATACGGTGTAGGCTTTTTTCAGATTAAAATGAAACAACCCCTCCAAATAAAATGAAAAGGGTTTTTTAGCTCAAGAAGAAAATGGTAACGCTTCTGGAGAAATCCAGAATAGGTTTTATTTTCTTGGTTTAATGCCAGCCTGAAAAACAAATACCTTGCAATGCTCTGGTGCGTGTATGCTGTCAAAGCACACGGGGGGGGGGGGGGGGGGGAGTGGGCAGTTGGGGCTTACTGCAGAGTACATGAGACCTTTTTGTACTGAAGGGGAGAAAATGTTGAAAACAGATGTGTCAAGAAACTTATGAGAGGTTATTTGTCACTGGCTGTTGTAGGCGCTGGCCATACTGTCAGGCTTTTCATTGGAAAATCAATAATAATTGTGTCCCCTACGCATTAGCTGCAGCCAGTTGGTCTGCAGACTGGTGGAGATGAGCTGGTCTCCTTCAGTCATCTTGATTTAAACACTTGGAAGGTTTGGGGAAAAGGAAAAACTCATCTAAAAACAACACAAATAATTTTAAAATGTGGTTATTTCTGCAAAGTTTTTCCCAGAGAACTGCGTTGCACCCGCCATGCTCGGGCTGGATGTCTGCTGAGGATGTGTGAATTAGTCTCGTGACTCTTTTTAGCCTGATCAGCTCGTGAAACGAGGTGTGCGCAGTGAGGCTGTCTGTCTGCCGGCAGCCTGTGCTCACACGGGGTGGACGGAAAGAGTGCGTAAGTGTCTGTCTTTGGCTACGCAGCCATGTCCTGGAAAAATCTGGCTTGCCCGGACAGGGTCTGACTGCTCGATGAGTTGGGAAGTCACCGGGGAGGCAGCGATGTCCAGGGGATATGTGTTCCTGGCTTACTCCCTCTGTGCAAACAGGAGATGGGGAAGTTTCCAACTGTCAGAGCACAACAGAAAACAGCCTCTACAGGAGAGACGTGGGCAGCAGGAAGGCAAAACCTCTTCTATTTCAGAGAAGGCGTACGATAACTCCCTGGGTTAAAGGTGTTTGCGGTGGCATGACTCTGGAGTCAGTCTTGTTCAGGGTGCTGCTGATTTGCTTTGCTTTTTCAACCTTTGTTTCTGTTCTTTTCCATATTTTGCCTCAAACCTGCATTGACATGGAAATGAGTGGTACTTCTTGACAGCTGTTGACTTTTATTGTTGGGTTTGCTATTGTCTGTATCTGCATGGCAAAAGGTACAATTTTCCTTTTATTTAATTTCAAATGATTGTGCATCTCCACACTTATCCCCCTTTCTTAAAATTTGGAAAAAAAAAATAATTATACAGGTGGTTGCTGGTCTCCAGGGGAGGGTCTTTCAATTTCATTTTGATCTTTGCGCACCCACTCACAGGCATCTCGGACGTGATATCTTAAAAGCTGTTGCTGGTGTGCAGCCAGAGAGAGCCATTCTGTGCAGCAGTGCATTGGTTTTTGCATGCCTACATGGATGATATAGTTTTTTAAAGATTAGCAAAATATGCAGGTTAAATAATGACGGGGGAGTCAGAACATGCAGACTGCCCTCTGCAGACACCCAGGGTGAGAGCTGGGTACCAGAACATACAGATTTGATGTTGTTTGGCATGATCTGGAGTGTCCCAGTTTGCATCCACTGCCTTTTCAGGAGCCTTTGGGTCTCCCATAGAGCCCATGGAAATGTATAGGACATCCTAAGACTTCCACAGTGGCACAGGACACCTGTATTTTGGTACCCAGTGTTTTCTTGGAAGTAAGGTGGCCTCTGGGGACCCACAGAATTTATTTCAGGATGCTGGTTCTTTTAAGACTTGCCACGCAACTTGATATTAGCATCAAGTAGATGTGTTTTGAGAGTGGATCTAACACATGCTGTTGAACAGTATTTTGCAGTCACTTTGTTTTTTATCCTGGAGGTGCCAGACATGTTCAGGTTCAACTTAGACTTTGCTCTGTGAAGTCAGGTTTAATACCTATATTTGCTCCTTATTTTATAAGGGGATGCAGTTCAAGCATGAATATTCTGCCCTGCAGGCTGGTTGTGCTTTCAGGTCAGGTAGCGTCTGCTTTCTCAGTACAGATTGTCCTGCCAGCCTACAGAGGAATAAGGTCCTGAAATGAGGCAGTGGATTGCCCTGTCTGTCGAGGCTCTCGGGTGAGCCACCCAACGCGTACTGGTATATGTGAGCTGGAGGTAGTGTGTAATGAAGGTCGTTATTCTTGTTCAGAAGAAAAATAAATGTCATTCATCCCTGAGCTGCTCCTTCTCAGCAAAACCCCCAGGGAATATACGCCACCACGGCGAGCATTGGAGCCATGAGAAACCCGCCTTGGCTCCAGCACACTCCCGGACACTGCTGCTGGTGGCACGGGGGCTGCAGAGGACCAGCAGCTCATGGCACCGGTGAAGTAGGGTGAGCCCAGCTGCTGCTCTGCCTGATCTGAGGGCTTCAACAGCCTCCTCTGAGCTGAGAACAAATCCTGCTCCAGATGACAGGAGCAACCTCCTTTCTCACACTTACAGTCCCTCCCATGGCTGGAGTCACTCTGCACGTGCTGCTTTCCGTTAGCCAAATGCACGCGGACAATGTGGTAATTGGCCACCAATGTGCAAAGTCTTCTGCTTTTGCTACTCAAACCTGGGGCTTGTGGTTAAATCCCAGCCCCTGGACTCTGCACCAAGCTCTTGTCTGTGTCTCACGCACACCCACATGCGTGTATGCTCACGGCCTTGGCACAATGCCGCTTTTCTGCCCTGCACTGTGGTCTCTGGAGACCAGCAATCTCAGCCAGAGACCATGCCTATGCTGGGAAGGAGTCAAGGGAAGAACTCTAAGCAGTAGTAACAAAAAAGAACAAGTTATCCCGGGATACATGCAGCACTCCGTGGACTTAGTCGGACAGCCTGATGACAGGATGAATATCGCTTGTGAGTTCAGCAATGCTCTCAAGTGTTTTTGGACCCTGATTGCCTGCATGCCCCTAGGACAGTACCTCCTCGTGGTACAGTACATGGCCAGTGGATCCCTTAGGCTGACTTCTTATATAACCATATAAATGTAAAAGACAGCAATATACGCTGTTATCCAGCTGTGCTCAGCCAGTCACACCATCTGTCCCTTGCCCTGCTTATTTTTTAACCAATGCCAGCTGGTTCGTCAGATTTCCTGAAGTTTTCTGTGAGTGCTGGGAGCTGAGTAGAAAGTCCATCTCTGCCCAGCTGCAAGAAAGTCCACCCTGCGAGCTAGCTGTCTGTCCAGTCTGGTGGCCAGTGGGTCAGCCTGTGCAAAGCAGACACCAGCGGGGCATGACCAGCTCGTGCAAAGTGACTCGGCTAGCGTAGCATCAGCGTGGGCTGTGGTAATCCTACACTGGTAGAGAGTGAAGCGCTAGTGCAGATCAACACTTCCAGAGCTGACTTGTGGAGGCAAAATGTAATTAGCTGGGTTGAAAATACTGATCTAAGACCTCAGGATGTGGCGGAGGTGCTGCAGGACTGTTACAACCCATAGGGAGGCCTTTGGAGATGAGTTATGGGGACGGTGCCGTATAACGCTGGGTCAGCACTGCAGCACTCTCGCTGCAGTGGCGTGCTCTGCCTTGGGCTCCGACTGTGCAAACACCGTCCTGACTTCCCCCTGCTGCCCTTTCTAACAGGATCACGGTACAGGAGGGGAGCGGTTTTGGAGAAGACACTTGACTGTCTCCAGCTGTACTCAGATGCTTTGAAATTCTGCATATTTGAATGAGAAGCATCACGATTCTCACATGAACTCTTTGCATAAAATATTTTGACTTTCAGTCCTTGCCAAATTTGCCGCCCCATGAGGCTGTTGCATGGCACAATGGTGATGGTCTTGCTGAGCACCAGCCTTGCCATTCCTTTCAGACTGCAGCATTCCTCTTTCTCACTGGTTTTGGTGTCAGGTCTGTTGAGTCTGCAGGTGAGAGGATGATCCCTGTAGCTGCAGCTACAGGACCTTTTTCCTGGGAAACATGCCAGGTTCTCCTCTGGGTCTGTATTAAGACGCTTGTGTGAATTGGGGTGTGTGTGCACATCTAGTTGGGGAAAGCGATGAGGTTGGGTTGGTGCCTTTGCCAAAGACCTTTAATCTCTATGTGGTTTACCTGATTCCAGCAGGAGCAGGAGGTTTTGCACCCTGAGCTGGACCTACAGTCCTGCTGAAGACAGGCAGGCCAGAAAAGGCTCCGTTCCCTGCCTTACGGGTGGGCATCCATACGGCTGGCTGTGATAAAAAGAAGGCACGGTCTCGCTCAGTGAGGATGCTCTTGTTGTGTGGTCTCCATCCTTCACAGACCCACGCTTCGGGGGACAGTCCGAGCCCTGGCTTTTCACTGCCAGTGGTAACACACTGGAGAAGTAAACATCTAAACTTTTTAATAATGGACACTAACAGATAGACAAATTTCCCAGGGCTGGGACAGCTTTGGGTGTCTTCACTGGATCTGAGCTTACTGCTGGGAATGAGGCCATTTCTGTAGCAAAGCGTTGCATAACATGGGTATTTTTAGCATTTCTAATTTTGCTCATCACCACTGGCTGCAAAGGATGTAGCAGAAGAGAATCAACTATGCCGAATGACCGGTAATCCCTGGACCTCACTGGAGGAGGGATGGAGGACCAGGAGGAGCAAGAGCAACACTGCATTCTCCAGTATTTAAGTTCCCCGATGCTGTTGAGCTGCAAAGGGACCGTGCTGGGCACAGGCACCATCTCTTCGACTTCCTATGCAGTTTTTCCACTTGGCAATCCCAACACAAGGGCTGGCTTGACAACATCATTTTCATGTCTTGCCCTGTTAGTCTATCCATCATGGCTTAATCTGCTAAATGTATTGTTCTGGGTGATTTTTACAAGGTGCTGCCTTGCTACTTATTATGGATGTGGAGTGTCATAGGTCGCAGTGTAATCCTTCAAGATCCGATGGTTTGAAAAAGATATCGTATTTGTGCTAGAAAATGTGTGATAAGACATTGCTACTGACGGTAATGCTTTACCCTGACAGTAAACACAGTGCGCTCTGAAACATCAGGCGTTGCTGCGCCGGTGAGAGATGGCTGTGCACTCGCAGAAAGATTTCATAGATTTCGCCAAAGCAATGATCCCGTCTGCACACCGCAACGAAGAAGCATCATTGCAAGGGCGTGGATATGGCCCTAACTGAATCCTACAACTGAGCTGACGTGTTGCAAAAAGTCACCAAAGAAAATTAAGATAGCAGGAGTTCTGGCCTGTGGAAGGGCATCATCTCTTTGCAGACCGGCGGCACTGGCGTGAGCGGCAGCAGAACATTCCCAGCAACACGGTTGAAATGGAGTTATCAGGGAACTGAAGCTTTCCCAGTTGGCAATCACTGTGTTGTTTGTGCCTGACAAACTGGCAACATGTGAGTAATTATCTAATTAACCTCAACCCTGCAGAGGCAGCGCAGGAGAAGTGACATGTCCCTCCCACTTTAATAAGATTCACTGTTTCCCGGTGGATTTTGGCAAATGAGAAGAGGAGAAACACCCTCCCGCTAAATGTGGTAGCGACAGCTGGTGCTTCCCGATGTTGGGGATGCTCACCAATGTGGCTCCCAGCCCTCTTCCAGGACCGAGCCTGAATCCCTGCTGAGCGCCAGCCATTTGGATTGCAGTACTGTGCCCAGGTCCTACGGGAAGAGGCTGGTGCAAAGACTCATGAGACTTTGTAATCTGAGGGGATAACGATGGCACCGTAAGGAGGGTGTGAATGGCATTGCAGCCAGAGCGCTGGCTGGCCGGGCACTGAGGGCTCGCACCGGAGATGGCAGGGAAGAGGAGGTCTGAAGGGGTGCCGGGGTCCAGTTTGGGGCGTGTTGGCAGGGGCAGGAGCCGCCCGTGGGTTTCTCTGAAGACTTTCTGTCCATGCAATGCAACTGGCAGCGACGTGTGCTGGAAGATAAGAGAGGGCCAGGCCCTGGACATGGCAACAGCTTTGATGGAGGAGATGCTAATGGTGACCTGGAGAGCGATGGTTAGGAAAATGATCTGCCGTGGCTAGTGGCAGCCAACCTTGGGCTTGCCAAAGCCAGGGGCGCTGTAAGAAGGTGAGTCCCAGGCACACGGAAGAGTAGGGAAAACTGTTTCTCAGGCACAAGAGGCAAAGAGAATCCACCAGATTCAGAGACAGACTGTGTGTGAGGACTATAGAGCAGTGCAGGTAGAAGATAACACTGATGTGAGAGACGGGGGTAACTGGGAGGACAGAGGGGTTCACAGAGACTGAGGGGAGTGTTGATGGTAGGGTCAGGGGAGACTGAGACCACTGCTGCAGTAAAGTGTCACTGGAGGTGAGAGGTGGGGGAGACATCAGAGAAAAGGCCAAGGGTCCAGTTGAGATGAGGAGGAGACCTGGGGAGGTTGCAGAGCCATCAGTAGAGATGTATTTTCTGTGGGGGCTGCCAGGCACAGGCAGAGAGAACAAGAACAGCCTCCGTGGGACTTGTTGCAAAGTCGGTGGCTGGAGAGGGACACACTGAGGAGAGGGCGGAGGTTAGTGGGGACATCGGATGGGGTGGCCACAGCAGCCAGGAGGGGATGAGATGAAAGAAGGGCAGCACGGCTGAGGATTTCAGTGGAGCCACAGGCAGGAGAATCACAGAATCACTAAGGTTGGAAAAGACCTGTAAGATCATCAAGTCCAACCATCAACCAACCCACCATGCCCACTAAAACATGTCCCACAATGCCTTGTCCACACGTTCCTTGAACACCTCCAGGGATGGTGACTCCACCACTTCCCTGGGCAGCTTATCCCAGTGTTTCACCACTGAGAAGGTCTGGGAAAGGGGACTGTGGGCAGCAAGATGGATACGTGCTCAGGAGGCTGAGTGAAACAAAGGCAGCTGTGGAAGAGAGCTGAGCTGGGGGGGCTTTGAAGGCTGGTGAAGCTAGAGGTGATCCTGGTTGACTGGGGAGAAGCAAAGAAGGCAGTAAGTGGGGAAGGAGCTGGGGTCTGGGTGGCCAAGGGTGAACCATGATGCCGGAGGTGGCCTTGCTTGGCATTCAAGCCAGGGTGAGGAAACTAAGAGCTGGTTTAGGAACAATATGCTGAATGAAATTTTTCATTTTGATGTCTTAAGCAGTCTTTAGTTTACACACACACGCGCACACACACAGAAAAGCGCTTATATAGAAGCTTTGGGATTTTTCTTTGCCTTACTTTTCTCTCTGAAGTGAAAGAGGGTTCTTTTTTTTCCTCCTTTCTTTTTATCCCTGGAGAGAAATGCTAGACACAGAAAGCAGAAGGAAAAAGGAGACCCAGAAGCTTTTTAGGCATAAAGATGAAAACGGACAGTGTTGTTTTAGCAGAATCATGGAAAAAAATCAGGTTGAGGCAGACCGTGTTTGTAGAAGCACAGGAAGTTCTGGGTGGGAAGAGATCTCTGGGGGTCTCAAGTCCAATCCCCTGCTCAAAGCAAGGCAAATCTTACAGCCAGGGCAGGTTGTTCACAGCTTTGTCCAGATAAGCTTTGGAAATGTGTTTGTAGATGAATGTGGTGTTGGAGATTTTACAGCGATGAGTTAATAACCTTGTGTTTAGCTTATATCAAGTTTTCTGGCTGGTGGCTGCAGCTAATGTCCTTTTCTTCTAGACCTGAGGTTCTCCACTGCTTTTCAGTTCCTCTGCTACAAGTTAGGATCTGCTCGGGGTAATGCAAACCTGCAACGTACAGCGAGAACATTTTTCATCCCATGCTAGGGTGAAGCAGTTGATGTGCTTTGTGCTTGAGCAGCCAGTGTCATGATGGACCTGAGGACCTCTCTGCCCAGCATGGTTTCACCACAGAGGCAAGTGATCTGTGACCAGACCTGCCTTCGGTTTGGGCTGGGGAGAGAAAGCCAGCTTGGGACCAGCAAACTTTGCAGATGTGCAAGTGCGGTGGGGTTGAGGGAAGTCCATTCTGAACCCAGCATTTAGACCTCTGAAATGTGTGGCTGGGGTCTGAGGTCTTGTCTGCTCGTAGCTGTGCAGTAGCGATGCTGATACGCAGCGATATGAGGCTGCAGGAGCTTTCAGACCCTGGCACAGAGCGGACACAGTGCATCAGCATGAAGCACCTTCACACCACTGTAGCAGCAGAAGGGCTTGTACCAGGGCAGTTCCCAGTGAAAAAGCCTTTTTTTGTTGGCCTAGCCTCTCCAAGCATTAAAGACTGTGTGGAAAACTGGTTCTCAGAAGGTGCTATTCTCTGCCAGGAGCAGAGAGATCCCCTGAGCACCTCCACGGTTCTGTGTGCATCAAAGCCTCACTTCCAGAAAGGAGGAGCCCCACGTTAACCCCGAGCAAGCAAATCCCTGCAGAGCAGCGGTTGTTTTAAGCAGACCTATCAGTTGTGTGGGGTATGCTTGGAGGAATGCGGTGAGAGACTGGCCTTAATGAGATTGCAAACGCCAGCCAGCGCTTACCAGCCCTGGTGATGCTCATTATTGCACAGTGCAGTGTCTTGCAATAATTAGAGCATGCCTTCCATGTTGTGATTAATTTCTTTTCTAATTAAGTGAGTTAACATGGTTACAGCTTGTTATTTGTGGGTAATTAGCAACTTTTCCTTCCTTTGTGTATTTAATATGTCTTATTTATATTTGCTCTATGTTTCAGTGGCACCATGGCCCTACAAGTGCTCCTCTTCCCATGAACCACATGAAGGACTTTGGAGGGACACGGGGTCCCATCTTGCTGCTTAACTCTGGAGAGCTGGCAGAGCTGGAGTGAGGCAGGTTCGCACGGTGCTTCACTGGGCAGATAGGACATTGCAGAACTTTCCCCAGCCCTCATCTCATCAGATTTGAGGTCTGCAGTGACTGTGTGAGAGCTGCCCCCCTTTCTTGCGTTGCCTGTGCTCCCAGACAACCCACTGCCTCTTTGGCTCTCTCCCACCTTCCCCTGGACATGCACTGCTGTTCTGGTGATACTGACCATCAGTCCCTGGGCTGCACCACTGTGACCCAAAGCAGATGGCACTGCTGAAAAATCAGGGTCCTGCTCTGAATAAATGCAGGGTCCATTCACTTCCCTCAAGCCTGTCTGCATCCAGCAAGTGGCCCAAAAGATAAGTTCTCTGGTGCTTTGTGGAGGCAAGGGAACTCTATTGTTGGGTTCCTCCTGAACTGCCACTGTTTTGGGGTTAGCAACCCATGAGACCGTGCCATGGGCATCTCAAATGCAGCAGCAGCATCAACAGCTGCAGTGTGTCCCTCCTCTCTGACAGTCGTCTTGTTCCCGTAAGTGAAACCCAGCTTCTCCCCTCGCTGCGGGCCCCTGGGACCACGTGCAGATGTGTGCATCCAGGCTACCTCCCATGAGCTACTTTACAGCCCCAGCCTTGCTGCTGGCTCCCAGCTCCCTTGCTGGTAGCAGCTGTTTCTCTTTGGAAGCCGTCCTTGGAATATATTTGTCTCAACTGAGTGTACATAGGCCAAAGAGACGTTTGTGCCTGAAGAACAACCAGTCACGGTCCCGGCAGATTGGAAAAGCCCAGTGCTCTGCTATGAAGCCCCTGTTGGGTCCAGTCTCGGTGGTTGCCTCTGTTCTCCCGTGTTGGTGGGGCTCAGGCACAAGCCATTCAGGGAAACGTGTGTACGGACCTGGGCTTACTTCCACGCAAGCTCCCAGCCCAGGGGCAGGGAGGATGCTGTACCAGCCTGCAACTGAGGAGAGTCAGTGCTGTCCTGCCAGCACAAGACCTTTTGCCAAGTTGTCCTAAATACACTGCCCTAAATACACAGGCAGTGTTGATACCAGTTCTCCCTTTTCCCAGTTCTGTGTATTTTCTCTGTTCTCTCTCCTGGATACAGATCAGAGATGATTTTGTTTCAACAACGAGCTCCAGATTGGTTATCTGACGGAGTTTCCCCTGGTCTCCTGCATGTTTTCCTCTGAATGAACATGAGCATCTCTCTAGGGAGAGCAGCAATGGGCAGCAAGCTTCAAAGTGAGTGCCACGGGGCTAGGGGTGACCGTGCCCCGAGATGGGGTCTGTGGGGCGGGAGAGCTGAGGGGATAAAGCACATGCTGGAGGGACCAGGGTTGGCCAGCTGTAAGGGTGGCGAGGGGATGGTGGCGGAGCTCCAGGTGGAGTATGGGCATTGACTCCTGCAGAAAAGCAGATCTCAATAATGGCGTCAGCCGAGGTCAGAGATGTCTCAGTGCTGCCCTGTCATGACACGTTTATCTAGGAGCTTGACCTTCTGTGATGCAAGATCTTAATGCAGAATTTAACACGGATTTGCTAAATGTGTCTCCAGACATAGCTCTAAGCAGCATCCAGAGGACTCTGCTGTTGACAGAAGGGTGGTGGCCTGGCTGCCCAGGGACATGGGCAGGGTTGGGTTTTTCTTCCCACTAATCAAAAATCCCTTTCATTCTCTCCTGATTTATTTAATTACAAACCAGTGCTGGAAAAAAAACACCCAACCCCTAGATAGGGACAAATGCAGCTCATTTAGCCTGAGGGGCTGAACACAAATGATATGTTTCATTAAGGAACAACGCTGCTATGTTGCTGTTAAACAAACCAACTAACTGACTTTGAAGACACATCCTTTTCAATGAATAAACACTACAGCCAACTGACCTGTCCCAAGAGCAGGACACACTCCAGGGAGGAGTCCTCAGGCTTGATCCATCTTGCCCAGGCACACAATAGTCACAGAGGGAGGGGATGTGGGGAAGTATCTGCTCAGAGCAAGGCCAATTTTGGAGTCACGTTCAGCTTTGAAGTGAGATCCTGATGCCTGTTTAAAGCCTGGCCCCAAGATCCTTAATGCATCAAGACTCACCCACATCAGAGACTAGCCTGAGTCTGCGAATGGGGGAAGATCACACAGCCCAAGCACAAGCTTATGACAGCTGAGACTGAACTGGTTTATCTGGGAGCGTTGCCTGTGGAAAGACTGGCCAGGGAAGGCTGAGCAGAACTGGGCTCAGGCAGCAGCTAGAAAACCTTCCTGGTGGGACTGCTCCCTCTCTGCTTCTCCTTAACCTTCTTGCCTAAAGCAAAGAGAACCACAGCCCCAACCTGACCAGATCTGCTGCTTCCCTAGGCGAATTCCTATTGCACACTCCATCGTGCCCAGCAAGACTCTCGTGGGTTTCCCAGGCAGAGTGGCTGCAGCCCTGGGTGGCCATCAGCATAGTAAAAAAGCAGGAACCCCCCTCATTTCGGCCTCAAGTGACTCAGCCCAGCTGCAAACAGAGTGTCTAAAATCCTGCCTAACAGGTATCTTTCTGCTGGTGACTGCAAGCTGGGCAGTGGGACTCGGGACACAAGCATCCCGTCCTGCTCAGCACTGCCACCACACATTTTTGGGCTGGACAGGAGAGGACTATTTCTTAGTACTTTGGGATTTCTTGCAGCAAGCACCTTTTTTCCCTTGGGTCAGAGAATATAAAGTCCTAATCTTTCTTTGCCAAACGATGCAGGGGTTCATAGGCTCTTCTCCAGACCTTTCTTGTCTGTCTCCTTTCTGAAGGAAACAATCACTTCTTTCAGACTCTCTTCACAGCAGAATGTTTTTTGCACATTTCTCTTCATTGGTACCCAGGGTACCCGCACCACACACAGCATTTTTCCGAGGCTGCCTCCTTGGCTGGGGTAACAGCTTTTGCTTTCCCAAGGATTCTGCTGTCTGCTGAGAAACATCGCAGAAAGGCTCTCACCTACTTATATCCTCTCAAACTTCACCTGTTAGGGCCTCTGGAGTATTTATATCAGATAATTTTTAGCTACTTTGCACCCTCCAGTGTCACAGTATCTGTTTTTCCCGTGGTGTATTATTATTCCATTATTTTCAATAATAGATCAGTAATGGAGCCATTACTCAACACAGCTGCCATCTAATTGCTATGCCGCCAGGCTGGTCTCTCTCCAGCTGAACTCTCCCTCTCCTCGGCAGGTTATTGCAAGGCTCCTCCGGCAAAGTACCCTTTGTGGTGGGCAGCCTTCTTCACGGGGGGTTGTGAACCCCAGTGATCGTAGAACTGGCCACAATGAGCAGAAACATGCGCAGAGGATGATCCGCCCGATCCACCACTGATCCACACATGCAACCTGCTGTAAAGGGGTGCACAGGGGATTTAAAGCGCCTCTCTTTAAGGAGAGGAATGACTCTGCTTCCCATCCAAAATAAGGATGGATGCGGGACCTTATTTAATGCCGAGCACTCAGCTGTGGCTGACTGAAACGCAGCCGTGCGTGAGTGGTGATGGGGATGCTGAGTCTTCTTGGGTAGCCTTGGGGCACTGCTGGCCCCCCCAGTGCATTCCCTCCCACTCCACCCCTGACCGGAGCTCCCAGCTGAGATCCAGCAGGGAAATGGAGCTCAAGACAGATGTGCCCAAGTCTGAGCACCCTGACCAGCGTCAAACTTTTGCTCTGGCCTGGGAGCGTCAGAGCACTGTCCCTGTTTCCGACCAGATTTAAGCGTGTGGGCACAGTCAGCCTGGGGGGGAAGGAGGGAGCCGAGCGCTGGTCAGATTTGCAAATCCACGGTTGTGTCTATGCCATGGCTACTGCTGTGTAAGGCAGCCGAGGCTGTCACAAGCCTGGGAATAGAAAAAATAATTTTTTTCTTAAACACAAACCCTTGCCATAAAAGATGAAAATATTTACTGAATGTTCCCAGAACTCTGTGAATATTTGCATATTTTAATGAGGAAAGTTACAGCTATGGCTCATACGGAAAAAATGTCTCCTAATTATTTCTGGGCAGAAACAGTACTTCCTGATCTGTGCTTTTTTGGTTTAAATATGATGCCCCGGTGCAATGTCACCAGAAGAAGCCAGAGTGGTTAAAATAAATCCAAGCCATGATTGCCAGTGCAATGAAATCACCCAATAATAGCTCCCTGATTTCCTTTCTCTATCTGTGCCGTTTTTATTCACTGTGTTTATGGGGAGTTTACAGCAGAGGGGACAGCTGTTCCCGAGACTGGCCCGCACACAGCATCAGCTCCAGCGCTGCCTCTCCTACAAGTACATAAACCCCACTATTTTTCTTTTTTATTCCTTTTTTGGTAAGGGTGAAATAAACATCCAAGTAATAGCCTTCTATTAAAACAAATGTTTGTTGAGCTGAAAGGCTCAGCTCGGCAGTGAGCTGCAGCAGGGGAACAGGTGCTCGGGCTGGGCTGGCTTGGACACGTTGCTCGCGTTGTTGCAGGCAGGAGGTGCTGGAGAGGTTGCTGGTCTCAGGAGGAGGTTTTCAGCAAGCCCAGTGGGCAATCAGCAGGGAATCAACAGGAATTAGGGTGCTCCACGGGGATCCCAAAGGGATCTGTACAAGGCTCATCGCTATTTCCATCAGTGATCTGCGAGGTAATGTAGAATCACTCTTTCTAAAGCAAGCAGCTGACACAGATCACACAGAAACACAGAATCACTACGGTTAGAAAAGACCTGTAAGATCATCAAGTCCAACCACCACCCCAACCCCACCATGTCCACTAAACCATGTGCCGCAGTGCCATGTTCACACGTTCCTTGAACACCTCCAGGGATGGTGACTCCACCACCTCCCTGGGCAGCCTCTGCCAGTGCTCCACCGCTCTCTCAGTAAAGAAATTCTCCTAATATCCGGTATAAATGTATAAAGAATAGTTTAGGAAAGGCAAAATGGGACAGTTTGGATTCCCCAATAAGCTGGTTTATTCAAATGGCAGCACAGCCCCATCACGCAGCTGGGGCTGTGAATCTTCACAGGTTTTAGAGCCCTGCCGAGCGAGCAAGATAGCGGGGGTCACGGTGCAGTGCCGTACAAAGCAGTGCGGTGCAGAGGGTCTGTAAAGCTGGGACTGGAGAGGCAGTCTCTGTCCAAAGGGATTAAATCAGGACGACAGGACGGGTGTGTCAGAGCCACAGATCAGACGTGCTGAAGACCCCAGGGCTGATTCACAGGGAAGTTAGGGACCTGCGAAGGATGCAGAAGAAGGGGGATCTGCCCCGCCAGAGCCCATCACCGCAGCCTGGCCCTTCCCCGCACACAGGGCTGCATCTCGGCCAGCCTGCTGCAGGCAGCGCCCTGGGAAGCCCTGGATTAAGCTTTCCCCCTTTTTTATAATTTAAAAATACAGATGCCTGGCGATGCATGTGCAGCTTCAGTGAATCCTCGGTCCGAAAAGCTGCTGAGTGGATAAATGGTTTGAAATGGTTGATACAAAAACTGGGTCTTGGCATTTTTCAGGAGGAGGAGTTGCAATGTCTTTTCATTTTAAAAAGTGCTTGAAAATGAGTTGAAAGATCAGCTGAAACTGAAGGAAAATTGTTTGAAGTTCTCTAAATATGTGTGTGTATATATATAGAGAGAGAGAGAGAAAAAAAAAGGGAGAAAGAGAGAATTCTGATTTGAATTTTTTTTCTTTTTGCCTTAGGTACATTAAGTTTATTTCAGCTTTTCATCTAGTTTTGTAATAAGGCTTTTACTTTCTTTTATTTTTTGAATGTTTCCGGGATCAGGATACAGCTTTCTCCACTTGGCAGCAGCCTGGGGAGTGGGGAAAGAGACCGGCACAGAATCTTGAAGTGCCCTAAAGCTGGCAATGACAGAAAGTACCTGTGCTAATATTTATGTGTTACAGAAGAAAAGAAAATCTTTGTGCAACACGAGTGTATCTAAAATAAAGGGTTGCACAACAGTGGTGTGACTATGTGGCTCGTGCAATTACCACCATCAGGGAGGTGTTTTACAGCACAGGGCTGAGGAATTTTAGCTATGATGTTACTTTCTTCCTGGCTTACTCTTCAAGTCATTAATCTTAACAGACTTTTATCATCACCTCATCTGACCTCCTGTGTAAGGCAGGATGATAAATCATTCATGGGCAAACTCTGCTTTAGTTATGTTGTTATTTAGTGAACAGCTTCAATTCCTGGGGCTCAGCTCAGGTTTTTCGGGCTGTTTGCTGCGAGCATCTGCCGGTCCCGATTTGTGGTGTTCGACTGAGCCTTGCGGGGCAGAAAATCATTAAAAGGACTGTATTTTGGGAATTGGATCAGGGAATTAATTTTTGGCCAGATAGCAGTTTCTGCTTAATTTTCAAGTCTTTGGCTCTCTGCAAGCATCTTCTGAAGTACCAGGCAGCTTCCTTGTAGCAATCGCAGACCTAGAACTAGAGGCGCTAAGCTTGGGATTTCGTGTGAGGAAAAAGGCAGCTACTCACGCCCATCCTCTCCGTGACTGCCTCCGAGGCCTCTGCGGCACCAGCACAACAATTTCTCTCCCCATGCTGTGCAACGCGTGGCTTGTGCCTCCCCGCACTCGGGGATGCCTCGGCGATGCCTCCCCTGCCCTGCGACCCATCGCTCCCGAGTCGTGCCATCAGTTACGTAGGTCGAGCATCTCTGGTGGATGGAAGGGATTCAAGTCCCACATTTTATGGTAAGCTGGAAGCAGGAACGTGCTGTTTTATACAAACAACACTGTGATGGTTTGTATCTATTCAAAGCACATTTCTTCCTAGGAAGCCATGGCATGCTGTTAAAACCTCATATTGGGTTTTTAAATGGGGAAGGAGATAATAATGTAATATAGAAGTTTCCCTGGCTGCCTCCATTTGAACAGTCCTGCTCTATTTACCATCCTAATGCTGTGCTAAACTATTTTACCATTGTCTGTTTTCTTCTGCATAATTACATTTAAATGCTCAGACACCCGGTGCTGTAGGTGTATTAAACATGCTTCAAACTCTCCCTGCCTTCGAGAGCTCTTTTCTCCCTGTCTCCAGCAAGCCCCTCTTGCTGTCCCTGCTCCTGGGTTCAACCAGGGACATGGCTCAATGGTGCTGAGTTACGGTGAGAAGAGACAAGGTCACCAGAGGCCCGTGGGAGCGGAGGAGCCGTAAGAAGCTGTCTGACAGGGTCACTGCTTTGGAAGGAGCCATCGCTCCAGGTGCGCAGACCCTGGAGAGTGCTCTCGGCTCAGCGGCATGAGGGTCTCCTGCTCTCCTCCAAACACGGGGCTCTGCGGGACCCGTCCACGCCAGCCCCGGGTGACTCAGTGAGACAAGGAGCAGCCCAGCACTCCTCCTCCCCCATGGAGATGATGGCCGATCACATATTCCAAATGCCTCATTCCCCTTCAGTACTCATTTTCTTGCACAGGAACATTCACTCTTCTGCATCTATGCTGCATACCAAACACGCTGTTTCTGCCTCCAACGTATTCAGTTCAAGGTCTTTAATAGCCTCGGTTTTACCTTTTCAAACTAGTTCCAAAGAGATCTGGCTGATGTCTCGGGAGGTACGAGGGATGGTGCACGGCAGTGTCATCATGGATATGAATCTTAATGGCAACCTGCAAACCTTCAGACGGCTCTGAGAAAGGAGGAGGTAATGGTGTTCCAGAATACACCCCTCAGTGCTACTTTCCCATTTGCCATTAGTCCTGTGCACACTTGGAGATTAAAAAGAGGCCAGTCTAATTAAAGCCAATATAAATTTGGATCTCCTAAAATATGACTGATTAATAATGTATTACACTCTAGCAACAAAGAGCTGCAAATTACCCAGGCAGTGGCACAGCCGCCAGCTTGCTGCGTGCCACGCTGAGAGCTGCCAGTAACGCCTGGCTTCTAAATCATGTCTGCTTGGGTTCATCTCCAATAGACTAGAAAGACTTAATTCTCTGAGTTCAATAAATAATGTGTCTTAAACACAGCAAGTAATTAATTGCCTCCCATGTAACTAGTAGCTCAAAGATCTTCATTTAAAGCTCTTTATGGGGGAATGACTCTCTCATGTGTTAAGGATGGTTATGGAGTCTCTAATTTTCAAATTACTGGGTGAAACCTAGCCCTGTTTAAACCTGGCCATTAATTAGAGGAAGCAATTGCCGCTCCATGTCTCTTCAGTCACTCTAATGTGAAAGAGAAGAGTCATTTTGGTTCGGTTGCCGGTGGACAGATGCCCACAACACTTAGCCCTAATTGCATCCCAACCCTGGGGAAGACGGGACTGAACAGAAACAGAGGCTTTTGGGCTGCTTTTCACATCCACCCAGTTGTGACGAATTCATCCTCAGCACACTCCACGGGCTGGGGGGTGGGACAATCCCTGTTAATGAAAGCCGTATTTTCAGCTGGCGTAAATTAGCACGGCTGCCGAGCAAGAGGAGCAGGCTGGGTGGCGATGCCCTGCCCCTGCCACCCCAGGAATCAGCCCTGAAGAGCCCCTTGTCCCCACGGTGAACTGAGAAATCCGCGAGCACGTGCCAGGGAAGTGTCTGCCATGCATCTGCGAAGGTCTCTGATGGTTTAACGAATCCCTCTGTGCCACCAGGGTATGTGCCGGGGGAGACCGCACGTGGTCTCTGCCGCAAAGGACCGTGACACACAAACAAAATTCCTCCTCGCCTTAACAGGAGACTGTGTCACTGACCCCCCGGGGTTCGGGCCCCCCGCCTGCTGCCCTCCCCACGCTGCAAGGTCCCTGTGACGAGCTCCCCACCTGCACCACCAGCTGCGGATTTCCACCCCGGAGAAGCACTGCGGCCGGAGCTGCTGCCAGCGGGAACCCGCTTGCCCCGGAGAGAAGAGCCTCCTCCTCCACCTGCTCTTGCACAGGTTTGGCGGCAGCGCTAAGCCCCTGATTTGGAGGGCTCCTGTCCTGCTTTCACCGGAGCACAGAGGAGACGTTTGCTCTCTGACTCTGGTTTGGGGACAGGTCTTGCTTTCTACAAGGTCTTGCACACTCTGCTTTTAATTCCTGCGTCCCTGAAAGCCACCCGGATGCTATTGCAACACCTTGCTGCTGGGGAAGAGTGAAAACATCCCGCTCACCGAGCGGATTTACACCCTTTACTGTTGGTGCCTGAGGAGACGAGGGGTGAATGCTGCTTCCCACAACATGTGCGCAGCAAATGGCTGCAGATCTGATGCTCTATTTCAGGAAGATGCATGCTCCAGCTGCAGGCTAACAGCTCTTGGCTCGGTGATATCCAGAGACCAAGTATTATAAATAACGGGAGATTAGCAACACTCTGTTAATGCTTCAGACTCCTCTGATGTGTTTGTTAATGTCTGCAAATGAGCTGTGCTCGAGTGTTTAGCAACATCAAGTTGCAAATGTCACCAACAGAGAAATCTAAATCTTTAACTGATTTTAAAAGGCTTTAAAACTGCAGCGCTCCTGTTCACACACAATTCAGAGGAGCGTAAATAGCACACAACTTATTTTTACGCTTCACCCTTCATTTGGAGCATGACAAAGGTCTGCATGGCTTAGTGCAGAAACTGCAAGGGGAAGGAATATTTGGAGAGCGATTCAGCGGAGGGAGGCAGATGGCAGCTCCTGGGAAAAGGATGCCTGAGCTGCGTGGAGGAGGGAGAGGTACAAGGAGCAGGGAGCGGAGTGAGAATACGAGAGGTGATGGAGAGGAGCCAATCCCACAGAGCAACAAGATCAAGGAGGGTCTGACACCTAAAGCATGGTTTGCCCTTTCTTGCCCTATATCCTGGAGGTGATTTTTCAGAGCAAGGGCTCCCTGTGCTCTCTGTGGAGTTCAGCCATAAAAGAGAGGAGCAAATGTCCAGTGTCCAAGTCCAGTTAAGCTTCTCCCAAAGAATACATCCAAGATGGGGCAGAAAAATCCCACACCAGATGGCCCCGTCTCCCTGCCCCATTACGTTTTTTTCTGTGATTCTGCCGGCTCTTGTCCCATGCCGGGGGGCTATGCTGTGCAGGGGCCACGGGAGAGAGGCTCAGCCGAAAACCTCCGGGAAGGCTCCTGGCTACCAGGCAGGCTCTGGAGGGACCGGACAGGAGCCCGGGAGGCTGCCTGGCCACTGGAGGAACACAGAATACCCTCCCAAAGACACTGCTCCCCACGAGAGGGTGCTTCCTAAGAGCCGTCCTGCCCTGCAGTCGGACGGCAGCGTGGCACTGCCCTGCCCTTTGGAGCCAGGAACCTCCAGGAGTGGGGGTCCTCTCCTTGCCTTTCTTATTCCAAACATCCAGAGACCAGGACTGGAAAAGGCATGTCCAGGCAGTTTTTAGTGTGTGCTCCCTCCGCCTCCGGCTGTAGCCACTCCTGGGCAGTGCTATGGCTAACTGCTTTCCTGAGCCATGTGTCACCCCAGGACCAGAACCGGGGAGCGTCCTCTGCCCCGGGGGCACGTGAGGATAGCACAGACACTGGGTGTGGGGAGCTCCTGTAATAAAATCTGGTTTGGGAATAGTATATTACTCTGTTGAGTTCAATAGATTAAGCTGCCAGGATTTACTCGCTCTTGGGGGAAAGGGAGAAGGAGTGTGGATGTGGCATTGTGGGATGTAGCTTGATGGACATGGTGCTGTGTGGTGTTGGGTGGGTTGTGGCTTGTTATTGTTGTTGTGTGGCGTGGGTTTTGTGGTTGTGTTGTGGTGTTTTTTTTTTTTTTCCCCCCCCCCCCCCCCCCCCCCCCCAGGTTGGACTCGATGATCTTACAGGTCTTTTCCAACCGTACTGATTCTGTGATTCTGTGATCTAAAAGACAATCAGAAGAGGTAACTTTAGTTGTTTTTCCTCAGCAGCCAAAGTTTCAAATTCCTCCAGCAGCAGAGCTGTGGATTTCAGCACCGGGATCCCCCTGGCACAGGGGAACGGACAGAAAGGGTGCTGAGTGTGCCAAGCTCTGCCACGTCCATCGCTTTGGGAAATCAGAGCAGTCAAACTTCTCAGGCAGGCTGGTGATTCATTAATGGAGAGCATGTTCGGCACTCAGGCAGCGGGGAGATGAAGGAGGTCTTTGTGACGGGAAATGACTTTGTCAGCTGAGGTAGGGGAGATACTCAGTGAATCAGTTTTCACCAGTGGTTATAAAAATGTGCTTCATCTCGATCAGGCTGCTGTCTCGTCTTCCTCTCCTGCCACTAACACGTGCTGCTGCTGCCACTCACCCCGCTGATCACCCCGCTGCTTATTAGCCTGCGAACGGCTCTTGCAGCCTTCTCAGCTCCTGCAGTCGCACGGCCCCACCAGCCCTCTGCAATGCCAACACCACGCAGGCCTGCGAAGGACTGCCCCTGCTCCGAGGCACCGGCCAGGAGCTGCGTTCGGCGTGCGCAACGGCTGGAAGTGCTGCCAGAATCAGCGGGTAGCCCGGGTGGGGAGGGACTTCTGGAAGGCTCTGCTTCTGCCTCCTGCTCAGGGCAGGGTCAGCTGTGGGGTCGGACCGTGATGCTAGTGAAAGTCTTGGAAAGCAGGCAGATGTAGGGCTGCCCTCGGGAAGACAGCTCTGGGTCAGCAGCAGCCTGGAGAAGTGATTTCTTGGGGGACCCAAGTTTCCATGGGTACCTTTGGTAGTGATGGATGTGGGCTGATGCACAATGGGCACTTTGCTGGGATCTGGGGCTGCAGCTGCTGAAGGGAATGGTTTGGGCAGGAACCAGCAATCACCTTCAGCGCTTTCACCCCAGAAAGTGGCTTGGAGTGGAACGGGTTTGGCCACACAGTCCTTTGCCGGTGGAGGGGAGAGGACGCTGCCTGGGGGTGTGCTGCAGACTTGCAGTGGGAGAAGCAGGTTTGGCATTCAGAATAACCTCCACGTGCTGAAAAAATAGTCCAAAATCAATGACAGAAAATTCAATAATAAGTGCAAAGCACTGCACTTAGGCAGGGAAAAAAAAACACAGTACAACAAGATGAAAGGAGGAATAATTGGCTCTGCAGTAGAACCGCAGGGCTAGCCAGAGAAGGCCTGACCTGCCTTAGAGGGTGTCTGGGAGCAGCAAGCTTCACCCAAGGCTTTCTTATCACAGACTGAGTGGTCCTGTGTGGCAACAGCTCCTCGTTAATTAGGCACTGTGTCTGTGGTGTCCAGCCGGGGAAAGGCAGTCCGGGCACGGCTGCGCTCCCTCGCACCGCTGGTGCCCAGGACCGTGCGGGGTGAGCCCTGGAGAAATGGTGGGAGCCAGTGGGTTTGCGGGAAGGCTGAGAGAGCAAAGCTGGTTCAGTCTGGGAAAACGGGTGGGGAGACCCACAGTAACAAAATTCTACCCTGTCAGTGATTGCTATGATAGAGATGAATTAGTTCCTTTTGGTCAATGGGAGCCGGACAAGAGTAACGGGCATCTTTCTCATCAGGGGATGCTTTGATGAGCGGTGGCAGGGAGAAATCTCTCTTCTGCCACGGGCTGGGTCTGGCTACCTGGGGGCAGAGGGCTCTGGATACCAGCGATGGTCAGAGCTGTCTCCAGGGAGGGCTCTGGCGCATCCCGCCTGGGAACAGCCGGGGACCGAAGGTCTCGTCACTGTGTGCTGGCAGGATGTATGAAAACAAGCCCGATCACTTCACCAACACTCCTGTAGAAGCTGCACCACTCCGTTTCCCTGTTTATTTATCTACTGCCCGTTTTTTATTAAACCAGCCTTCCAGGACTGGGGCAGCAGTGCCAGAGGCAGGTTTGAACACACATGGGGAACCCACTGCAGGCCAGAGGGGACGCAGAGGGGCTGGGGCATCCCCTGTGTCCCCTCCTTGCTGTCAGCACCTCCCACCCTCTCCAGCCTCCTGCAGTGCACGTCAGGCATCAGGATCCCTTCTCCCTCTGCACCAGATGAGGCTGCTCAGCAGGTCCTGAGGACCCTTCTTTGGGAGCAGGTGCTGGAGGGGCTGGAGGGACCTTTTTCGGAGCTGCCTTTAAAACCGGAGGGCAGTGTGACCAATAACAACCAGGAAAGGGAGGCTTGACACGGTGAAGGCTTTGCAGCTCTCCCTAGCCCATCTGGTCTGGGATCCCTGTCCTTGGAGGATGGTACCGAGACATTCTGAGCTGTCGTTCCAGCAACCCACCTTTTCATTCAGCCTGCCCCTGCTTGGATCTCTTTCTTGAGAGCTGACTCAGCAGCACTGGAAGTGAAACTGTAAAAAAAGGAGTTGATTCTGTCCTTTGAGTGTAGAGAGAGTGGACATTTTCCCTCTTTCCCCAGTAAGGAGTACTAGCCACATCCCAGATCGCATCCCTGCAAGCCAATGGCTAATGTCACAGGAACAATTCCACAGACAGACCATATCATCTTCATAGCTGACTACAGGCAGCCCCACGCCCTTCATACCCAGCTTGGATGTTGTGGCCAAAATTATCTCCAGGCTGAGAGGGAGAGTGGTGTCAGCCCAAATGAACAATTGGCTCAGCAGAGCCCAGACAGGAGCCGCAACTCCTCCTCATCCCTCAGGCAGCGGAGTGACTCTGCAGCACTGATAAATCTCGGTGCAGAAATGCAAGCTCTGACACTAAGCGGAGGCTGGAGTTAATGAATGGGAAGCAGGATTCAATGTGCTTTAGTGTCTGTTTGAAGAGTCAGGAAACACTGGAACTATTTAATTGAAAGTAACTGTACAAAACCCAGAATTAATTCTTATTAAACATCCACAGTGACATTTTCCTAAGTGGAAATTAAACAAGGATTAAGCTGAAGCCTCCTAAGACTCTCCCTGTTGTGACCAAGAATATTTTAAGGCACCAGACTGTGTTAAATTTGAAGAAATGATCTGATCTGGATGCACTCATGCTTTTCCCTCTCTCTGTCTTGCTGCTCAGGCAAGCAGAGGGAGCTGGAACTACTGGGGTGCTAAACAGAGATGCTCTGAAATTGTGCGCCCTGTTGTCCCACCCATGTTTGCAAGCACCGCCTGAAATGGGAGGGAAGCAGAAATGCTTTGTAAAGGAAAGCCTAGATAAACCGAGAAAGGCCATTTTCCCCTGTGGTTCCCCAGCACTCTTGTCTGTACTCAGGAGCCCACGCTCCTTGCCCAGCCTCTGGGAAACCAGCAAGAAGCGTTCATCACAGATCCAGAGAGGGTGGTGGCGGTGGAGGTGGAGCTGTTAAACCCCTCACACCTGCAATGCCAAGGCAGAAAGGCATAAAGGCATCCCTGGCGTGAGACACAGGTGTCCGAAAGCAGAAGGTAAATTGGAAGTGAAACCTTCATTTCAGACCTATAGTACTGCCTTCTTCCTCCCCGGGGCATGTTTACAGAGCAGAAGCTCTGTTGGTGTAGTTATATTGGCAGCTGGCTAAAGATGCTAGTGTACCTCACCCGTTAGCGTGGGCAAATAACAGGTAGTTTAATAGTGGTCGGCTCAAGGAGCCGTGTGGCTACAGCATGGGGTGGGAGCTGTCGATGCGTGGAGCCCCACCACCATGCCTGTGGATATGTGCAATGGTCCGAAGGGCTCCCCACGGCTGGTGGGTTTTGTGTGGTAACGGCAGCTGAGCAATGCGGGAAAGCATCTCTGTGACAGGCTGGGGGCTCCGCTCATGCGTGCAGCATCCGCAGCCGAATCCTCGTGACAGCATGCAGACCTGCTCATCCTCCACTGCCTCTTCCCTGGGGCAATTCCTGTTGGCAGCAGTGACAGGGCACAACAAGCTCCTGTCTGGGTATTTTTATCGCACACATTTCAGCCACCGGCAAAATGATAGGCAGCTGGGTCTTCTCCAGAAGCCTTCTGCTCCTTGCTTGGAGGTATTCTGCAGGAAGGACCCTGTCCGCACGGGCCAGGCCACTTTGGAGGGTTTCACACCTCTGCCATCATGTCCAAAAGGGCTGTTTCCTCCTGAGGCCGTGGAGAAAAACCTCCCAGGTGTGTAAGAGCAGGCAGTGCCCTGACTGGCAGGACTGACTGCTCCAGGTGGACTTTTAGGGGTCTGTAGTCAGCCTGGTCTCTGTAGTGCGTTGTGAACCAAGGCCATTGGGAGGTCTTTTCCAAGCCCGTCTTCTTCCAGCTTCTGGAATGAAAGATGTGGTTCCTCCTTTTACCTCTGCCACTGCCGCTCCCTCCCTGGAAAACAACTTCCCGGCAAACTCCTCCGGAAGTTACCTTTACGATCGTAATCCTCCAGCTCGTTGGTTCTATACAGCACCACACAACACAGTGTGCCCGGATGAGCCGACACATCCCACATGCTAACACCCTGCTCCCCGTCGGCAGAGCACTGCTGATCAGGCAGCAGCAGCGCGGTTCCTCCCGGGCAGACGTGTGAGGGCTCCTGCTCTCGCTGCCTGCACGTGCAAGTGCTCCTGCCTCCACCCGGGAGACTCTGAGCTCCAGCAGCCCTTGCAAGGAGTCAACGGCTTTGTAGCTTGCGTAAAACCAGTTAGCTGTAACCACAGCCTTTTCTTGTCCCCGTGTCCTTTGCGCTCCTTGGCCTGACTGCACAAGCTGCAATCAGCCTCGCCGCCTCCCACATCAGACCCCCCAACAGTCTCTGAAGCTCAGCACCGAACCCACGGTCTGGATTTGTCTGCCCTGTGGTTTCCCTTGAAGTCGGGTCAGTTTGAGGCTGCAGTGCTGAGCCTTACCCGACACTAACCAGGTGGAAGCACAGCACAGGAGGGCTTCGAAGGGCCACCAGCCCCTCCGTCCATCTCAGCGGAGGTCGGACCCCCCTAAGCTGCCAGCATGTTTGGGAAAGAAGAAGAGAGGGTGGAAGAGTTGCCAAGAGGGATGCAGTGTTACGGGAAAGGAGCTGAGAAGGGCACCTTGAAGCCTCCATCCTTCTCCAAGTGCGAGCTGGGTGAGCTCTGGTCACCGTCTGTCGACGCACTGGGGGAAGAGCCAGGATGGAGCAAAGGCTGTCTTGGAAACAGAAGCAAGATGGAGAGCACTGTCCTATTGACAGAGAGCTCAACCTGCTAGAAGTTAAAAATTTGGCTGGAAATTAAAGTTAGTTCTTGCCCATCAGGGCAGGAGAGCTCCTGTGGGAGTAATACGGATAGAAACCTGATTTTTTTAATGACGGTGCTTATTAAGTTTCTGAAAGAAGTTGTATGACACAGTGCCCAGAGCTGGAAGAAGATGACTGCCATCCACTAGCTCCTTTCAGTGCAAGGCTTCTCCGCTCCTCACTTAGCTTCCAGGTTTGTCCATCTCCTCTTCTCATCCAGCGTGCTATTCAATTAATTAAATATTCTCTCCTACAGATTGCTGGCTGAGGGTGACACACGTTTAATGAACAGCTGCAGGTCCCTAATCACATTGGCAATTAGGAATGTAATTAGAGCACTTGCAAATGGTTTTCATGCTGATAAAACATGACAGGATAGAGCGTTTTCACTCACTGTCAGCTGCCAGACAATCTGTTACCCATCTAATGGCAATTTAATTACAAATTCCTTCACTACCTTTGTTTCCGATTGCTCAAGTCCATGGCTTAACTGGGCAGCTCTTGGGTTCAAGTGCAAAGCTACCCGACATTGTTGGTCTAGAGCTGTGGATGGAGAAGCCCACATTAAGAGGAGGGGTTTCAGGAAAGGAGGTCCAAGAAGCTGTTCCTCCCACCCGGCTGCCTCGGAGCCAGGCCAGAGCCTGTCCAGAGGGGCAAAGACTTGTCACAATAGTGTTTCTCAAAGGGCTGAGCTAAAAAACCCCAAGGGAACCACTTTTGGAGGAGGTCCTGGCTGGTGTGGCAGCGAACAAAGCGAGGGCAGGGCTGGAGCACAGGGCAACCCCCCCGCCACCTGAAACGATGCTGATTTACCCCGGGGTGAAAACATGATGCTGAGAAACACTATGCTGGAGGCCTTTCAGAGCAGCAGTGAAAGACTTGCTTGTGGGCACGTCACAAACAGGCGTGAGACCCGGCTCTAAAAGCTTTTTATTTTGGTAAAGGCTCTTTTCATTTCTTCTTCATTTCAAAGAGTTATCTGGTCTCTTTTGTGCAGTACTGAAACCTGACCCTCCAACTCATGAGTCCCTCACGCTGCGCTCAGGTCCTCGACGAGGGCTGGCCAAGCCCTCCCTCCTGCCAGCCTCCGGGGATTCGTGCCTGCTCATCAAACGCGGCTTTTTTCCTGTGACCCCATTTTTAGCTCCTGAATGCCCTTTACTCTCCTGGGCTTTGCTCTGAAGTGCAAACCCTTCTTGCTGCGAGCTGGCATAGCCACAGGACCGTCTTTTTCTTCTGAGACAAACCCCCGGCTGAGCTGAGATGGTATTTGGAAGTCACAAAGCTCCTGAGCCAGCACGTGGTATTCCCGAACTGTCCGTCCGTGGTTCTCAACCCCTTTGTATGCCATGCAGCACGATGTGACAGCCCTGTGCAAGGGACTGCAGGGGAAGGCAAAGCCTCAGCTGCAAAGACCCTCAACCAGGTCTGCTCTGGGTTGTGCTCAGCCCCGGGGCCACAGCTATTAAACTTGAAAAGCTGACCCTGCCCCAGTGGTATCTTGGCATTGCCTTCAGAAAAAACAAGCATCTTTTGTACCTTAAAGCCTTTCTTGAAGCGGCAGCTCCTGTTTAACTGGCAGCCAGTGGTCAGGGAAGAGAAGGCGAGTACAGTGTGCACAGAAGGGGCTCCCATTTTAAGGAGATTAAGGCGAAACCCAGGTTAAACACAGAGCTGAATCCTCTACTGAATGAGCTGCAGGCTCTTTTGGGGAGCTGCAGATGTGCTGGGAGGGGTGTGCAGAGGACGTGGAGAAGCAGATCCTGTCTCCCATGGGACTGCATGCATGGGAGGATTTGCTTACCTTGTCTTAACTGAACCACAGCCCAAGGGGAGAGTCCCACCTGGGTAAGGAAACCTTGAGGTATTTCCCACGATGATGTAAGAGGCATCTGATGTGCCCCTGTCATCAGGGATACTTGGCAAAAAGGCTCCCATCCCATTAACCAGCCCCAAACTGCGCCAGTGCTGCCTCTCCTGGGCAGGCACAGGGATGCAGTAAAGCAGCAGGCAGCATCCCAGCCTTGCCCACCTCCCCAGGCCAGGCAGTGCTCGTGGCCATTTCCGTGCCTGCTTTCTTGGACCTTTGCGGTGGTGACTGATTTGGGAAGCACACGTGGCTGTGAGCAGCGGTGCTGGGGCTCAGCCACGCCGTGGGGCCACCGGGCCAGCCTGGCTGGGCATGAAGAGCAGGGGCCAGGGCTGCAGAGCGGTGCTGGAGGGGCAGAGCCGGGGCGCAGAGCTGGTTAGGGTTATAAAATACCACGAAGTTTGGAGAGGAACAGGCTTGCAGAAATAGAGACTCCTCCGGGGATTTATTGCTGCAAAGGGCAGTTGTGTTTTCAGCATGAGTGCGGGTGCGGAGGGGAAGGGGAAGGGAGCTCAGGCTCCATCATGGCTTGGGGACGAAGGCGCAAGGGTGTCTCAGTCATCTCAGAGGATGCTGCTGTGTATTTCTGCAGAGCTGAAATAACACTGTGATTTTGTTGTCAACGGCACTTCCCCTCCCTTCTCAAGGTGCTGTGTAAATGTTAAGAGCGTGTTTAGTTCATTATCAGGCAGAGCAGGATTAAGAAGCCCATTTTATAAACGAAGACACTACTTGAGAAAAAGTTATTCACATCAAGGTCACATACTGAGACAGCTGGGAACAGAACGGAGGGCTTTTAATGACAAGTGAAGGGCAAAGATCTGACAAATGACTGCCACATTTTTGGTACGTAAAATATCAGAGCCCAAGTGTCATCTAAAAGATTGAATTGGTCAAAAGTGGTGATGTTCCCTTGTAACCGATGGCAAACACAGTGGCTGAATTCACAGCTCTGATGGGCCTTGTAGAAAGTCTGCAGGTAATTTTTTCACTGTTCTCAAAAGTTGAGGCTGATGTTTAATTTGGCTGCATACATGTTAAATAGGTACCAAAGCTGCACAGCACGCTGGCACCAGCTGCACAAGCACAACCGGGGCTCCCAGCCCGCAGCGTGGCCGTGGGCAACGCGGGGCGACTTGATGCTCTGCTCTCCCGGTCCCACCATCCAAGGGCTTTTTCCCTTCAAATCACCTCACCAATCACTTCTGCCCTGACAGCTCAGTACTGGCCCTGTAGATGCAGGAAATTAATGAAGGATTGTCATGGCAAAGGGACCTGTATGTTAAAAGCGGGATAATGATGAAGCCGCCGCCACCAGGCTCCGGAAAACACAGGCAAAGGTGGGGACTGCATCACATGGATCCCGGTGCGACACCGCTGCATCCAGCTGATCAAAGGCAGAGAGTTGAGGTGGCACGGTCCCTGTCAGCGAGCGAGCCATAATGAGGATTTTCACATGGACAGTCTCAGCCTGTTTATCTTTGTGAATAAAAAAGAGCCAAACTCAATCCAGGAGAGACAGGAAAGCAGGGGCCGTGCGAAGAGGAGGCACTTGGCTCGGTATGGTTGAGAAACAGAGGGAAGGATGTGTTTCTGGGGCACAGCTGCTGACCAGTCAGGCAGAAGACTGTGGCCACAGAGGGATGCCTGTGCTCACTGGCTGTGCCTCAGGGACTACGCAGAACCTCTGTTCGGTGCAGCCGTGGGTGTGCTTTTGCACACAGAAGCACCCACAGGAGCTGGCATCGAGGTGCCTCCCAGCTTTCCCGTGACTCCTCTCCCCGTGCCCCGGGGCACCGCCGTCCCCCAGACCTTGGGTAGGGTTGGGGGACCCTGCTGTGCTGTATGACACTTGGTGGGAGCCGTGATTCGGCTCCGGACATCCGAGGTACCCAGGGCTCAGGGTCCCCTTGTTCCCTGCCCTGTTCCCGTGGCTCTTTGTCCCTTCCCGGCTGGGTGTTTACTTTTAAAACCCCGGGGAGCGTTTGCCTCCTCGCATCCTGCAGCTGACCCAGTTCTTGCTCGTTGCCATGGAGAACTGGACTCGTTTCCATTTAACAGTCTTTGTGCTGTTCCTGCCTTGACCCCGAGGACCAGCTCCGAAGTAGGGAGGATGTTGCAATGAGCCTTGACGCGGTATTCCCAGGTGAGGGGCCAGGTTAGCTTTGCAAATACCACCGAATGGCTGGAAGACAGTTCTTGGCTGCCTTTCTCCAGGTGGGTCGGCACGTGTTTCTGCAGCTATCTGTCATGTTGGTAATTGCTTCCAGCGCTCTCTTGTAATACAGCTTCTGCCACCTGCGCGTCCTGCCGTGCGGTTACCGCTGAACCTGCACGGCTGATGTCTGCTGGCTTTCGGGCTGGTGCTTCTGGGTGATACTAACGTTTTGTTTGCACTCCCCTGGGACCCAAAAGGAAAGCAAACATCTAGTGGCTCCTTATGTTGGATCAGCCGCTGCACTGCTTAGTGGCTCATCTGTGGCTTGTGATCTCCTTCCCAAGCAGACACCAGGTCCTGCACGGCGTTGCCTGCACAGAGGCATCACCACCAGCCCTGTGCCCGCCTCACCCCCAGACACTGGTACCCGCTGGTGGTGGCTGAGATATGCTGGTCTGCGGAACCAGGAATGTCCCCCAGGGCTCCCATGAAGTCAGTGGGATTCTGAGCTTTGGCAAGGGAGTTTTTTTGAATTTCCTGTTTCAGGTACTCCAGAGGAAATAAAAAAATAAAAAGCCAACATCAACCTTCCCCTCAACCCACCCCAAAATGTGCTGCTATCCCTCCCAAACTCACACAACAACACAGAAACCATCCTTCTGCATCCCCCAAGTCTCAGAGCTTGGGGGTCTCAAGCCCCCGGCCCCAGAGCCCTGAGCATCCGTGCCGTGCGGAGACCCGCTCTGGGGCTCTTGCCTCCTGCCCTGTCCCCGCAGGAGGAGCGGCTCTCCAGGAGCCGTCGTTGCAGACCCAGGCTCTTGGCATCTCAGACCCCTCTGTGCTGTGGGCGCACACCTCGGCCAGGCAACGTGCCTCACAGACACAACTGCAGCTACCTTCATTACGCTAACGGTTTGCAGGCTGAATTTTCCCCTCCTGGCTGACTCGAGGAAGCAATTTCTAGTTTGATTTGTGGCGTTTGTGACATTGAAGCCTCATGTGTTTAAGAGTGCATTCCTGGAAAGCAGTGTCAAAGCTCATTTCATCTTCTCAGTGAAGTCTTTTTCTTTCTATGAAGCAATCTGCCATGTCAGTAATGGTTTTAAATTGACTTTCACAGGCGCCCATCAACAAGAGATATTGTTTCCTAGAAACCAGAGGTTAATGGAGAAAGGCGCCAAATAAAGCAAGAAAAAAGAGGAAAAAGCTCCTTCGTGCTCTCTGGCCAGTACCAACTGTTTCGTAAAAATAAAGACAACCAGCAATTGCATCCTTTTTACACAGTAAAGCCTCCTTCGGCTTCCAGGAAATGTGGATAGAGAGCCCTGGACCATACCCAGCTTACCGAGGGGCTGGAAGGAGAATCGCCATGCTGGGGCTGGCTGCGCTCATCCCGTGGTTGCCCTGGGATGATGGCTGAAGGGCAAAGCAGGAGAAAGGAGCATCCCACGATGATTGCTCTCTAGAGGCTCTGGGGACAGCCGGAGGACACGAGAGGAGACACTGCCACGTTCCTGTCCAGGGCAGCCACCTCAATGCAGGCTGACCCCTTACTACCTACTCTCCCTTTGCCCCCTCTTGCCCCCCCAGCCTTCCCTGTTTCCCCTCTCTGGCACCAAGCGGGCTGTGTGCCGAGCCACACAAAACAACCTCAGCAAGAACGAGCCTCCTGCTCTGCTGTCCCGGTGCCCCGGTGCTCCTCATCCCACCACGGGACCATGCGTTGGTCTTGTGTTTTATTCCGGAGATGCAGGTTCAGGCACGGCTAATGAAGCTCAGCTATGAAAAGCCTCTGAGGATAACGTGTACCTCCCTCCCACCTCTCAGACACATCTCATTTCCCTGATTAACACAGTCATTACATGGACAATAAAGCAATCTCCGGAGTGATGGTTTGGAGTTTCCCATCATTCGTTTGTAGTGGAAGGATGGGGAGGGTGTGATCCACGGCACCCCTGAGACTGACGCTTCCCGAAGGCTTGCATTTCCCAGCAGCTCCCAGCCCTCCCCGCCAGCTCTTCAGACATTTGGATTAACGTCCATCCTTTGCAGTGCTGAGGCTCATTCAGCGAAAGGGCAAGTGACCTGTTTATTCACAGCAACACCCAGTCCCAATCTGATCCACCAAGGCTGCGATCCCTATCTGCAGTTAATCTACGCCGCAGCACGGCAGGGGCAGCATGTCCTAGACCACATCCACGTGCGAGAGGATCGCTGGCTTTCCTCCACGGCGGTTTCCCGCTGGAAGCTCTTGGTCTCTGCGTTGCCTCATGCACTGAAGTCCACGAATTGGTCACGGCTTGAAGAATTCCTCCTTTCCAACGTTTTAAAGTTGTTATTGTGCCTGACAAAGGAGGCAAACCAGGAGGTCATTGCCCAAACCCTGAAATTATCGGGAGGCAGGTTTTGAAACAAGTACGAAAAATCTTTTTTTTTTTCTGATACTGCTTCACAATTCATGGACCCCACTGCTGCGGGATGAATGCAGGAAGAGGAGATATTTGTGGTGGAAATCCCCCTGTAGTTAGCCTAAAGCAAGGCGGACGTGGCTTCCAGCTCAGAAATGTCCCCGAGCTGCTGGCTGCCGGAGCCCGGGAGGACACAGTCAGTACGTGAAAGCAAATCCCAAAGCGCTGCTGCAGAATCCGTCCTGGAGAAGGCTGTTAGGCTCGCTGGAGCTGTGGGCAGATGGCTGCTCCTCTTTCCTGGCAGGCTTCAGGTGGGGATGGCAGACAGTAGCTGCAGGCATCCACAGCATGGTCAGCCGCTTGCTGAGCACAGGCTGCTTCGCAGCTTGCTTCTTCCTCCTCCGGGTAGAGGAGAATGGGCCCGTGAGTACTTCTGTCCACAACGCCTCAGAGACCCTCGCTCCAGAGGGGACACGTTAAGCATCTCCCCAGAACAGGAAGGGATCAAGGTTGCCCAGGGCAGCTGGGCTGGAAGCCAAACGTGGTTGTCACAGGTGAAAGTGGCTTTCACAGGCTCTTCTGAAACTCTGTGAGGCTGCTACATCTCCGGGCACTTTGGTGCTCATTTAATGTCAGATGAGCTTCAGTGGCTCATTAGTGAGTGGTTCATCAGCCACTGACTGTGGCTTGTTGTGGTCGTCTGTAATGAGGACCCATAGACAAGGGCTGGCTGGTGCCTCTGACTCACTCCATGCATCAAAGGGGGTGTCTTGCTCGAGGCTGCTAGGTCTGGATGAACCTCTGAGTTGCCTGTGGCTAGTGATGCTCTCTGTCCTACGAAGAGGAGGGTCAGAAGAAATGGGAACTGGCTGGCTACAAGCAACCCTAACCCCTTGGGAGGCATTTGTGCTAGCAGAACATGTGTAGTGGTGGCAGTGAGGGAGCTTCGACAGCACCAGAGGCCATCTCCCTCCAGACCCTCCGGAGCATGCAGAACTGGCACGTGTGTGCTAGAAACAGCCGACACAAGGAGGCATCACGACTGCTACGGGGGACATAGTTACCCACCCCGGGGGGGTTGCAGGCATCCTAGTGTTTTCCAGATGTGTGCAGAAGACGGTATGCGCACGCGTTGGTTGAATTGTCCATCCAGGGAGCTGCTTTCTGCTGAGATCACTGCCCAAGTCAGCGAGACGAGGTTCTCAAAAGGAGCAGGCACTGACAGGCAGGCTGGAGCCGACGGTGGCTTGTCCTCTCCCTGTCCCCACTGCCGGTATGGGAGCGTAAAAGTCATGCTCTTCTTGCATGGTGGATGGTCCATGCTGTTGCGTTGTCGTGAGAGTTGGGTGCGAGCCCCAGCAGAATAACCTTCTGGAGGGTCTAGGGGCTCAACTGACGTGCAGATGGGGCTGCATAGAGCACATTTTTCACCGCAGTTTTGGAGTTTTCACTGGGTGGGAAAACAAGCAGAGCCGAGAGCAGTGCCTGGCATTTCCCGCGCTAAGGCTCTGCTTTCTGCTGCTTGATTGCTGATTTGTAGCCATCCGGGTAACGTTTCTGCTTTGGAAGGTTTTATTTTTCAATTCAAAAAAAAAAAAGGTCCACATGCTCAGTCAATCCCAGCAATCACTGGGGTGAGCATTAAACACCATCCTCTGAAAGTGTTAACAGCTCCGAGAAAGGCAGCACCCTGCTCCGCCAACTCCTGACAACAGTCGTATTAGCTTGCCTGTGCCTACGTGCCAGCCCTCTGCAGAGCGGAGATAATACTGCTGCATCTCATGGGGGCTCTGGAAATAAATGACTATTTGTGAACCGCTCTGCTATTGCGGTGCCCAACACCGAAGAAAAGTTCATGTGGAAAGGACAAGCTCTGCTTTCTGCACAGCGTGGGAGTGCTGAGCGTGGAAGGGTTTAACAGCCGCTTCGTTTCAGTGAGCAGCTTCTCTCCCAAGGAAGAACATCCTCTGTTGAAAAAGAGCCAGTGATCACGTAGTCCTGGTAGCATCAGCTTATGCACAGGAGGGGACATCCAGGCCTCTTGGGCAGGCCTTGATTTTGATTTTGCAATGCCACCATCATTTTCAAAGCATTTTCTCCTCTCTCTCTCCTCTCCACACCAGTCGGTAGAGACAGAGCTGTGGAAAATTGGAAGGGAATAAATGAAAGTGAGTGTGATTCAGGCTCAGGGAGCAGAGTCACGGCTGCTGATTTAGGATACAGCTGAGTGCAGACCGGTTATTTCTGGTGAGTGTGTGTGTTTGCCCTTGATTTGTGGGCAGGAGCTGTGTCCCCTTGTGCAGACTTCGGGAATGTTCAGTCCTTGCTCCTCTCGCGTCCTCGCTGCTCCGTGGGTGCTCACCCAGGCGTGGTGCAGGGCTGGGCTCCATGGCTCGATGTCTCTCCTACCGCGGCGTCTGGTCACCCGTGCTAGTGTCACCTCCGGCTTTTTGCACGTGTTTTAGGATCTGCGTTAGGGCCAAGTGGGAAAATTGTCTCTTCTCTGATTTGGTATCATTGGAAGAAGATTTGGGAAATTCTGAGATTAAAGGAAAATCCACTCCCATTTTTTACTGATGTGTTGGGCTTGCCTTTTGGGGAGGGGGATTGCTGAAAGGGTGTGATAAATGGGGCTTGTGCTAAATTCTTGGTGTGTACCTGAGGGCTCTGAAAATCCAACTTTTCCAGTGGGATCAAGTTTTCAGGTTGGAGTTTCGTTGGGCTCCAGTGGCTGAGTCCCAGTCTTCCTCCTCCTCTTGCTTTCATGTGGGTCCTCCAGCTGCCAAAAAAGCTGAGCTGAGTCTCGCCAAGCCTGGAGCAGTGTCTGCTGGGGGTCTGGTCACTGCCGCCTCCTACCCCTGCCCCAGCCCCTGCCCAGGCTTTGCTAACCCGTGCCCACAGTGCGTTTGAGTTACCCATGACTGGAGATGCACCGAAATGTGACTTCACTCGCTGATACCTCCCAGATGGTTGAGAAGCATTTGCTTGAACTTGAAAGACAGAGGAAACATTGAAGAAAGGGGTATTTTTTCAAAAGCTGAGGCTTATTTCCAGCCTTGCTGATGTCAGCAGCACCACTCCCGGCAATGTTAGTGGAAGCAGCATTAGGCTTATTTCCCATTTAGGCTGTGTTTGGAAAGCCTACCTGGAGCAGCTGCGGTGCTGGTGGCAGCACATGGTTAGAGAAGCACAGAAGGCAATCTGCGACCTTCCCATCTCGTGCTTTTGGCACACTCCCGCCTGGGGAGCAGCTTGAAGACCCCCCTAATCCAGAGCCCCACAAGAAGCTCTCGCCACAGCCCCAAGGGGTCACATCCTCATGATATGCTGTCTGTCCTTGATGTCAACTGGGCACTTCTCTTGGTATTTCAGACACATGCTGCCATGCAGAGAGGAACTCTAACCCTCAGCTCCTGCCCTGAACAGTCGTCACCATGCAAAGAGAAGGGATGTGCAATTAGCAGCCTCCTTGACTTACTTAGCATCACATGGGCAGGCTTTGGGTATTCGCTCCAAAAGCAAGAGTTGGATTGCCGTTCAGCTTTCTGCTTCTCAACTGCAGCTCCTTTAATCTAATGCAAGACTAACAGGCAGGGCTAGCAATGAGATCTGGGATGTGTCAGGATGAGTCGGGGAACGCCAGGTCTGGAAACGTAAGCTGTGACCCCTTGGGGCTGTGGCGAGAGCTTGTTGTGGGGCTCTGGATCAGCGGGGTCTTTAAGCTGATGGTGCTGCGTGGAAGAAGCAGGAGCATGAATGTCAGGCCCCAGTGAGTGGCTCATTACAGTTGTGTTTGTCAGCAACAGCACGCAGTGAGAGCAGAGGGCTGGGATAATGCAAATGCCACAGATTTGTCCCATAATGAAAGCAGCTACTCAATCTTGAGGCGAGGTTCCATGTGTTGGTGGTTAATGTTTAATGGGAAAAAGCCTAGAGCAAAGGAATAAAGTAAGAAATATTTAATTCTACAGTGTTGGTTTGCACCATATGTTTTCCACTTAATAAATATTTTAAGCTCTTATGCTCAACAAAGATGGGCTCTGTCTTCTGTGGGCTTGTGTGTCTTTGCTTCCCCTGGGCGAGGCAGGTCCTGGGCTCCCCACCCTCTGGCAATGCCTCTTCTGCAGGCAATCCGGGGTGAGATTTCTGCCCAGTGGCCCCATCTCAGCCTGCAGAGCCCCTGCACAAGGTCCAGCTTTGTCTCAGCCAGGAGAGGATGGGGCAGCATGGGGGTCCCAGCGCACCCGAGGGCCAGTGCTGTTTGGGGTCCAGGGGAGACCCCGAGGGACACGCTCCTGGTTGGGCAGCCCAGCCCTGCCTTCTCCCACGGACCCGAGCCACAGCGAGTCGGCGCAGGGGCTCAGAGCTATTGGGGGCTGGTGAAGCTGGGAGCCCAGTGCTGGGGGCCGAGTGAAGGGCCCCACTCACGTTTCTTCTTGCTGGGGCTGGCTGGGCTCCTGCCTCTAGAAGCAGCTCTCTGGGGCAGATGCAGCAGGATCAACCCTCGTGGCCCACAGCCACAGCTTGTTTTACCCAAAACCAGCCCCAGCGCTGGCAGAGCCCCACCTCCAGCCCAGGGCAGCGGGGCAGGGGACAGGGAGGATGGGTTTGCAGCCGGGCCGAGGTCTGGGGCTTGGGCAGGTGGCTCGAGGGGCTGTGCTGGGGCAGGGGGACACGGGGAACGCTGGCATGGACCTCCTGCGACAGAGGCACAGACAGCAGAAAGGGAAACCGATACGCAACGAGGGAGATGAGCTGGCTGTCAGCCACACTGTGCTGGGGCAGGGGCTCCTCTGCAGAGGGGAGAGATGTCACAGCCGGTGCCTGGCCCCACCACGAGCTCAGTCCAGCACCACAGTGAAAGATGGGGTCAGCCTCCATCCCTGCCCCCCCACAGCTCTTGAGGCACTGGCTGAGTGCAAGCAGGACCTGGGCTCAAGGGCGGCAGAAACAAGGCTCCAGCAGTGTCTGGCTGGCACCCTGAGATTTGCAGCAGTCCCTGTGGCCATCGAAAGCTCGGGAAAGGGAATGCTGGAGCACCTGATGTCCCAAGGACCTGGACAACATGCCTTCACGTGACATCCTCTGGGGGCTGACAGCAGGGCACAGAATATTCATGTGTACAGACTTTTTGGATGGAGCTGTAGCATCCCGTGTGACCTGCCACCCCCATGGGCTCTTAAGTCTGAGTTGCAGTCCAGGACAAGAAGTGCTGCCGTTGGATGGCACCACGTATCCCCCTGCTCCTGTGGATGCACAGCCATATGTTTGGCAGGTGCCCCTGAGCGAATGTGACACGTAGTGTCATCCCCGGGGAGAGCAAACCCTCCCACCATCTCCTGTTGAGCTGCCCCATGGAGCCTGCTGTGCTCTCAGGGGCTTTGCCGGCCAGGACTCAGCTGGGCTGGCTTCTCATCCCCATCCTGGGTTATGTCAAGTAAAGGCCTTTTCTTTTGTGTTGCCGATTTATTGCTACAACCGTGACTCGGTAACCCTGAGGTTCTCAGTCTGCATTTTGTCAGAGGTTTGGAAAATGCCCACCGTGATGGCCAAAGAGAGCATCCCAGGACCAGGGATGTCACACATTGCGCAATCTCCGCCACACACAGACATATCCAGTAACGTATATATATTATATTATATTTTTTATATATATATATACACATTAACAAAGAAATTGCAAAAAAAACCCCAACAAAAAAGGGAAAAACGTGACAGGAAGAACAACCCTCCCCCAAAACAAAACCGAAACAAGTATGTTACATATGGAAGAGGAGAGTCCGAGGGGGCGCAGGGTAACCAGGGGTTCACCACATCCCCAGTCTATACAAGGGAGCCAGCAGGAGCAGAGGAGCCAGCAGCAGCACCCAGCCCCGCGGGGAGCCCCGGCCGCCCCCCATGACCCCCCCACCCCTGTCCCGCCCCCCCGGGGGCCGTGGGAAACGTGTTCATTCATAACCCAGGGCTGCAGGGCCCGCGGGGCCTCGGATTGGCTGAAACTACTGCTGTGTAGCGGTTTTAACCAATGGGATCGCGCGCCCACGGGGTGGGGCAAAGGGAGCAGCGCAGCAGAGGAGCATCATTTACAGAGCAGGGAGCAGGGATGGGACTGCTGCTCCCACCCTCCCCGTCACACACACTCGGGCGGGTTTTGCTTTTCCAACACCAGGAGAGGAAAACGCGGGTGGCTCGGAAAGGGCTCTCACCCCCAGGACTGCCTGCTCGGGGCGCTTCGTCCTCCTGCCTGGCCCGGGTACGAGACGTGCGCGGTGGGGTGGGGGATCCCACCGCGATTAGTGCAATTTCATCAGGTGCAAATGTCACATTAATGGCTCGTGTGCTCTGAGTTAATGGATGCGCTGAGTCCTCTAGCAATAAGCCAGTCAAAGCGGTGCCGGTGCCGGCAGAAAGCTTGGCACCTGGATTGCAAACGCTAAAATCCATCTCCAGTGCTTGGGCATTAGAGGTTGACTCATTATGAGCAGCCCCGGACGGGACCAGAACACGGGGAAAAGACTTTCCTGATGGCCCTGCACAGCTTTGAAAAAACATCCAACTGAAAATGGCAACTTATCCTTTTAAAATTGTGTTTCTGTGCTTAGCTGTGCGGCATGGCAGACGTGACCCTGCTGCATCCCCACCCAGAGCTCTCGCACACTGGGGCCAGAAGAAGCAAATAAAACCGCTCTGTCCGCTCGGGAGGGATGCAGCGCCTGCTGCAAGCCGCTGCCAAGCACCATGGGAAAGCAGCCCAGACCAGAGGCAAAATCACCCTCAGCTTGGCAGTGCAGGTGGCAGAACCCTTCCCCGCAGGTGACACCCGCCTCCCTTCCCGCAGTGTCAGGCAGCCAGTCCCCAAAAATATCAGCCAGGTGAAGTGGAGGGATGCTGGGCTGAGAAACAGGCTCTCTTTATACGTACGCTCTCCCTGGACAAAGCTATTGCCTGGCAGCTACCACGGCCAGACTTAGTGACGAGTGTCCCCCAGGCCAGGTCGCTGGCACAGAGCACCCACTTTTGGACAGGGCCAACTGGCTCCAGCCAAGTTCAACCAGCCTCTCCTGCAGCCCTTGTGGGACAAGCCTCAAAGTGCTGTCACCCTGTCTGAACCGGCCACCTACCCCTCTGAGGCTGGGCTTTGAGGTAGTTCCCTATCAGCGAGGTCCAAAAACAGAACGGGAAAGGCTGGCAGACTAGGAGGTCTCAGCCTGATGGTCCCCGTGCAATGCCACCGAGGCACCCGACAGTGCCACAACCAGAGGAGAAAAAGGGGTTCTCAAACACCACAGACCAAAGCTCAAGCACCAGCCCATCTTGAACCACCGTGCTGCCTGACTTCCTTGCTTCCCCGGCATCCCCGCCACGCCGTGCCGCCTGCCACCGGCGTGACATGGACATCCACATGCGCACCTGCCCCGAATCGTGCCACGGACCCTGGCTGCAGCTGCCCGCGCTGGGTCTTTGCTCCCTGCGACACAGGGACCGGTGTGCCTGGCCCAGCTCCTCCTGGCTTTTAAGCAAATGTGGAAACTGAAGCTTGGCCAGGGGACTTGGTGCTTGTGGTTACTGGGAGCACTGGTGGCAGCTGAAGAGCCCCCAGTAGCCAGGGGCTGGAGCCCCTGGGACGGATTCAGTCCTTTGGCACAGAGCAAACAGGACGGCTCCATGCTCACACCACCATGGTGGAGAACAAACCAAGAGCCAAGATTTGGGGTCATAAATTGAGATTTTGGGTCGTAAAGCACAGAGATGGTCTTTGGGCAGGACTTGACCACCTGCTCAGCACGGGGAGAGGTGTTTTTCTGCAGGGACACCAGACATGAAACCAATGGAGGTCTACGCACAGCTGCACGTGGTGGGGCACAGCCGACCAGACCCTAAGTCGGGAAGGAGTATCTGCCAAACCCCTGTTCCGGGGGCGAGATGCTCCTTGGCTTGCTCCTTAAGGGTGGGGGCCTCCCTGACTCCTGGTGGGCTCCCAAAGGAGGAGACACGGTGGGGTGGGGGTCCACGGCCGGCTGTCCTCCACCGTGGGACTGCAAACCCAGGCAAGCCCAGGGAACATGGCCAGCAGCAGCACGCTCGCAGCTGGGTGAGGCAGCGGGACTGTCCTTCTCAGCGCTGCCTTCGCTCTCGCAGACCACCCGACACATAACCACCATCCACCACATAACCAACGCCAGCGCTTGCCACGTGCAAGGGGTCCATGCAATTATCTACCACACCAGAGAAGCTGACGAACTTCACCCAAACGGAGAGTCCTCCCCAGAAAACAATGCTCAGGTCCCACCTGGCTCTCAAGACAAGCTACCAACGGGCTCCAGAAAGCCAATCCCTCCTGCTCCAACCTGCGCCTTGCGGGGATACATGAGACGCCCCCCTGACCACAGCAGCGCCTCAGAAGGTCACCCGAAAACCCGCCCCAGCCTTTCCAGCCCCCAAAGGAAGACAAAACCATCCAGGCGACAATCCGCTTCGGGAGAGATCGGAGCACACCACCAAGGAGTTGCACTAGCTGCACTCGCACACAAGCGGAGCTCGCTAACAGGAGTTTATTTTCAGCTGCGGTTAGAGGATCTTCCTCTTTCACCTTAAAAAAAAAATTGAGCTGCGTGTGGGAAGGTGCTCGCTTGCTGGAGCATTACGGCTGCATGGCGGCTCTCCGGCACAGCTGCCAGCAGGCTCCCAGCAGCCGACTCCGACCGCTGGCACCCGCCAGCGTCGCTGGTGCCACCGCGGGGCACAGGCAGGGCTAGGGCAGCCTAGTGACAGGCTTTCATCCCTGATACGTACGGGGACTCCTGGGGCCTGCAGTTACACTCCTGCTGCTCTGGGTAATCTATGAAGTCCGGGGCGGGCAGACCCGAGAGGATCATCAAGGATTTGTTCCAGATGGTGAAGGTCGGACACACTGGTAGGATGAAGGAGACTTCGAACGTGTGGAGGTGGAGGGAGTTGGCGGGGTCGTAGAAGGAAAGCGCGTTGTTGTCGTAATCCAGGAGGACGCCGAGGCGCTTCATCTGCGGGTGGACCTCCACCAGCATCTCCTTGTTGTTGTGTCTCACCACGAAGTTGTTGTTGCAGCGGGAGAAGACCCAAGACGAGGAGTTCTTCCCAATCCACTCGTTCTTGGGGGCCGACTTGTAAGCCACGCCGATGGCATACCTGCAAGAGAGGAGAAGCTTGGCTTAGCGACCTTCAGCCTCGGCACAGGACAAAGTCCAGCCCCCACGGCTGCTGACACCCCATGCTTTAAAAGTCCTCCTGACTGTGGAAGCAGCATGGCAACAGCTTTATGTGACTGAAAAGCTGCTTGCAGAGGCTTGGCTGGGGAAAAGCATCACTCCCCCCCACGCAACCTTCTGCTGCCAGGCCAGGCGAGAGGCAGAGGTGACACAGCTGGGTGCTTTCAGCAGGAACCGTCCGTTTTAGCCCCATTGTGTTGCACAAGCAGCTTTAACAACGCAGCAGCTTGATAATGCTGCTGTAATGCCTCCCGGCTCAGCTCGGTAGCAGAGGGTTTCCGGGGATCTGCTCAGTAGGGGCTTTCTCATAATAAACCCCAATTGTTTCACTGCTGAGCGTGCTTTGTGTGAAGGCATTTTTCAGCCCGGGGGTGGATGGGAGGCTGAGCCCGACGGGAGCGAGCGCTGGGAGCGGTTTCTGAGCTGGGTCTGCTGCTGTGCTTGGTCCTTGGTCCCTTCCCCAGCAGGGAGGGAGACAGGCACAGCCAGAAAGCAGAGCCAGCTCTCTAGGTCAGGGAGAGGGGTTTTCTGTTAATGAACCCCGAGCTCTGGTGTTCTGCCTCAGGCAGCAGCTGCAAGCACAGGGTTCAGGGAAAGGGAAGAAGTGACACCCCTCTCCTCCAAACCCCCGGGACAGCAAGCTCCTGATCCACTCCCCCTGCCGCTGCAGCGCAGAGCTGCCAGCCCACGGCGAGACCTTCCCTCCTGGCTACACCTGAAGCCCCGGGGAGAAGAGCACCGTTTCCCTGAAGCTTGTGGTCATGAGTTAGGGGGCAGGAAGAGAGTGTGTGCCGTGTCTCTTCGGGTTTCGGCTGCTGCCACTCTCTGTTCTCAACATCCCTCTGGTCAGTTGAACCAGCAAGCTTTGGTCAAGAGCAACCGGCTGGGGAGAGCAGGATGGGGGAGAAGGACAAAACCAGGCGATGACCCGTTCCGCAAACCAGGCTGGTGTGCTCTGTGTCCCTTGTGGATCTCTTTGAGGGAGAGGAGCGGTGTTTTGCAGCAGCACTCAAATACCAGTTCCTCCTCAGCTGGAGCTCCTGGAGACGCACGCGGGTTTCTAGGACCAGCCGAGTCCTCGTTACACGCCACGAAGGAGGCAGTGCACAACAGCGAAGTGAAAGTATTGCCCTGCCTGCAGCAAGAATGAAGGGATGGGGCGAAGCGGGGAAGGGCTATCGGTGTCGGTGCAGGGGCTGAGGCATGGGGGGACGGGAGGTGGCACTGAAGGTTGCTGAGAGCCGCAGGTCCCACTCTGCCTTTGTTCAAAGCATCCTTGCTATGAGCCGCACCAGGACACAGGGCTCTGGGCTCGCTCTGAGTCACAGCCACAGCTGACTCAATTAGCTGCCCTCCAGCACTTGGCTGTGCTGGTTCTTCACCTGAATGCACCCCTCTGCAGAGCCCAGGGAGCTGCTGTATATTTGAAAGCTATTTCCTCCTCTAAAGGTCTTGCAGTATTTGATCACCAGCAAAACAACGCCTGGAACAGATCCATTTCTAAGAAACAGCTCCAGATACAATTACTGCTTGAGAAACAACTGACGAGTCAAGTTGCTGAAGTCGGAAACTGCTTTTTAATGAAGGATGCACTACCTTGCATTCCCGACTCGTCCCTTCTGCTGCTGCCCAGATGTGTTTTGCAGGCAGGGGCTTGGGCTTGAGGGCTCCCCCGATCTGCCTGCTGTCACAGGGATATTTCAGAGGCTTGCCAGGCCTTTGCAAACCTCCCCTGGAGTCATCCCTGTCTCCTCTGCTTAGGCATGGTCCCCTTCTGCTTAGCCTTCCAGCTCAGGCTTCACAACCACATCTGGCCCAGCTAAGCAGGACCTTGCACGAGCCAGCTCAGGGGAGGGCACTGCACATGGGAAAACCATCAGATTTAAAGCTCCATGTCACCTCTGCCCTGCCACCGGGGTGAGAATTGAGCCCTGGCAGGCATTAGCAGGTTCAGCAGGTGAGGGAAATGAAGATACAAGCTTCACCTTGCAGCCTGGCTGGATCAGACCCAAAAGATTCTGGCAGAAAGGAGAAACTCATAAACCTCTTGAAAGCCACATCCACCCAGATTTAAGGTCTCAACCACCTCCCTGCCCATAAGCAGCTCTGCTAAAACCCTGGCCTTTAACCCCAGTGTGTCCCACAACATCTCTGGGGAAATCTAAGGGCCTCTAGGAGAGGGAGGGAAGACAATGGTGCTGCCTACCAGGTTGAGGATCCCACCACCACCTCCCAGTAATGGCAGCCGCTGTCAATGAAGACGTTGCCTGCCACGCCATAGCATCCTGTCCCACTGAACCTCTCGGGCGTGTGGCTCTTCTTCAAGGAGCTCTCATCCTTCTCCATCTGCAGCCCATCATTGGAGATCTTCAACTTCTTGTGAGCCATCTTGGGGTCCAGCTTAAAAGGCTGACCTGTTAAAAGAAGACACAGGGATTAGGATTTATGTTTGTTACCACCATCGTGCAGGCAGAACGTGGCAGGAAACATCTGCCCAGGCTCTCTGGACATCCTCTGTGAGCCAAAGGTTCCCCCACCAGCCAAGGACACTGGACTACACATGCCCAGCGAGGTGCCAAGGCACATCCACGTGCCTCGTGCATCTATTGTCACAGGCTGATCCGTAAGCCATCGGTCCCCGTGCTGCTCCCGTGCCCCTGGTGCCTGCAGCGGCTTCCCCAGCCCTTCTGGAAGGAGAAAGCGAGTCACTGCTGCCCACACCTGCAAGCAAACCACCACCCCAGGCACCGCCAGCGAGAGAGAGGGGAGCAGGGACGAGAGCAGCACCTGCATCTTGGGCTTATTCCCCAGCCCGGGAATCACTCACCTTCCGGGACCAAACAGAGGGAAAGGAGAAACTCGAAAACGCAGAGAGAAATGAGGTGAAAAGAGTGAGCTCTCTGTCCCAGGGAGGATCCGGACTGGAGAGCAGCCAGGCTGGGCAGCACCGCACGTCGGGCAGGGCTGTGTCGTGCTGGCAGGGATCCTTAAGTGAGGGGCTGGGGAAGATCCGGGGTTTCTTTATTACGCGTTACCTGCTTCAAATGCCTCATTTCCCGATGCAGCAACTCCCTTCTGCCCTCTGTTTATGATATAAACTGTTGTGGCAGAAACAGGGGGGTGTTTCCAGGTAATGGAAATGGCACTGAAGATGCCATCAAGATGCACTGTGAACCAAGCCTAGGCAGGGCGTGTAGCCTGAATTCCTGAGCAGATCCATACTCTATTAGCGGTAATGAGAGTTACATGAGCACAGGGAAGGGAGAACAGACCCTTAAGTGCTGGTATAACAATACCGAATCACAGAAGCGGTACTGCAGCATCAAGCACGTCCCCGAATCCCCATCAGCCCCGACGCAGACTGCTCCCCGTAGCGCATAGCCTGCTATTACATGTTACAGGAAGCACGCCCGAGGTTTTCCAGCACTTCTCCGCTGCCAAACAAGGTCTCGCCACTCGGAGAAGACAGTTTGGGCTGTGCACACGGTGGTGGAAGCAAATCAAAGGCATGGGGTCCAGCCCGTGTTCAGCGGAGGCTGGAAGGGAGGTGTGAGCACAGGGCCAGCCAGCGAGCGCACGCCCCGGGGCTTCCTCCGCAATTAACAGAATGGAGTTCGATGGATTTTGCAGATCTCTAATGCTGGCTTGAAACCCGACTGCAATTCCTTTGTAACGCTACCAGCACACAGAAAGCCAAACTGCCTCCTAATTGACACACGCTGCTGTCCTGCGTGCTTTGATAAAACCCTCCTGAAGACCCGCAAGGCCAGGGGAACATCTGCCCTCCCTCACGGCAATAAACACCGTCTCTTTTGGGCACCAGCTGTGCAGCACATTCAGCAGTGAGTGCTAAGGATTTTTCTGGAAGGCTCCAATTCTTGGTGCCACACAGCCTCGCCACAAAACTAACCCTCGCTGGCTCCCGAGTCCAGGTCTTGTGCATGCAGGGATGGGGATGGGGTCAGAAAAATACCTGCAAACACAGACTTACTTACTCAGTCTGGAGGGTCGGGTGATTTGGTGCATCTGATGGGCTGCTAATGGACGGCCCTGGCAGCGATGCCCAGGCTGATGCCCAGCCCCTGAACACCCCACTGCGGCTCTTCTGAGCCAGGTTTAGCTTTTTTTGGGGAGGGAATTCACAGTCCCTTTCACTTCAATGCTTTTTTTTTCTCCTTTAATAATTCAGGGTCATTTTAAGACCAGATGTGGAAAGGAGAAGCCAGAAGGTTGCGTTTTGAGAAGCCCGAAACGAAGCCCTCCATTTTGGGGCAGCGAGGGAAGAGAGCCTGTGTATTTGGGGAGCCTCTCTGCTCCGTGCACCAGCATTTCCCTGTCACTCTCTTTGCTCTCCATTCAGGACAGACTTTGCCTTCTCTATACAGCGCCATTTTTTTTGCACGGCTAAATGAGTTTGCCCAGCCCTGAGAATCTCCTGGTCCATCCCTACATGGTCACTTTGGGCACGGACTGTGCCTCGGTTTATCCCTCTGTACAACAGGGAGCATCCCCGGGGGTGCTGAGGGTGGGTGACCGACACTTTCTGGCTGCTGCTGCAAAAGAAGAGCTACTCTGGGAAACTACTGCTCCATCCCGCACCCTTCTATGGGGAGCACGGCACCCATCCCCAGGGGAGCAGCGGCAGGGAGCCCCGCTAAGCCCATGGGCACCGCGCTGTCGGGAAGGGGCTGCGTGTGGGTCAGTGGAGTCCCACAAGAGCAGTGGGTTTTCCTATGGAGACTACGAGCAGGGGTGGAAATTCTGCACCAAACATTGCTGCAACACTCTGTTTCAGTAGCGCTGACGACAAAGTGCGACTGGTGAAGGCACCGGATGGCTGCGGCAGGAGCCAGCTCTTCCGAGCCACCAAGCCCGGCTGGGACACCGGCGAGCAGGCGCTCTGCTGCGCTGCAGCCCCTCACCGCTGGCACCAGCGGGGAGCCCGACAGGGCGAGGGGCGCGGGACAGCGCATTGAAGCAGGCTGCATAATGCAGGAATAGCAGGCACAAAATCAAACTGCATGTGCAACTTAATTCTGGTGCCTGTTAAATCCTGTGCTCTTGGCTTCGCAAATGTAATGCTGGTTTGGGTTTTTTTTCCCCCAGAGGTTTTTCCATCTGTAATTCCCTATTTTTTTTCTTAAAGGGAACTGCAAAGTGGAGTCCTGGTATATTATCAGCTGCATGAGAACCAACATCAACAGCACACCTGAGCTAAAGCAATTGCTGAGCAGCAGTGACAGCAACCTCCTTTCCACGGGACAGAAAAAAAATCCCCCGTGCTCTGCCCCAGCCCACATCACTCCGGCAGAGACCTGCAGAACGATGGGGCTGCGTTCAGCTCCTGGCTCTATAGGTAACCCCACGCAGTGCACACGCTGGCCGCGTGCCTTCTGCAGGGCAGGGCAGCTGGGACTGTCACATCAGAGCCCTCGGCACAGCTCTGGTTATAGGTCTGCTGCCACGATGATGGCCTCCTGCAGCGGGGGCTCCTTCCTGGGGCCCGGCACGCTTCCCATGCTCACAGCATTCCTGACAGCCGCCTGTGCACACCCTGGCCGGGGCTGGGAGGACAGCCCTGCCCCTGCTCCTCCTCTGGGATGGCAGGGATGTGACAGGACAGGGACACAGGTTATGCAGAAGCTCCACCAAACCTGGGTGAGGTCCCCAGCACTCCCTTGTCGCCTGCTTCCAAAGCACAGACTTCATCTGACCTCCTTATTTTTCAATTATTTCCCTCTAGAAGCCCCCAGACTATCCCTGTTTTTGCAAATAAAAGCCCAAGATGTTGTTAAGAAGCAAACTGAGTCCTAGTGTTCTTTGTCGCTGTGAGTTTTCATGCAAGATACAGTAAAGAGCATATAGATACCGGACAGGATTTCTATAGGGATTCATCTACTTTAGCACAAAGCAAGCTGAATAGGGCAGCTGCAGCAAAACACCTTAAATAAATGCAAACAACTTAAAAACCAGGCTTTGGTACCTGGAGGGGTCTCTGGCCCGGCTCCGGGGCAGGAGCTGCCGACAGACCCTGCGGTGCACGACAAGCCGTGCCCTCCTGCACGCTCCCGTTTTCGGCTACGGACACCGAGTCTTGGCGAGGAGAAAGGCCCGCGCCAACACTACGCAGCGAGGGGGTTTCTGAGCTGGGGCTAGGAACCGTTGCAAACAGCCGGCAGCATTAGCTATGGCAAGGCTGGAGAGCTTTCAAGTGCGACCCGGTAATGGAGCTCATCCGCGCTGCTCTCTGATACCTGATGGTAGCTTATGCTGATTTTCCTCAGAGCCCAATTTGCTAGATAATTGTGTTGAGAGGCCTGAAAGTAAAGCTGCAAATTGGGAGTGACCCGCCCCCTCCTTTCCTCTAGCTATTTTAATATTTCTGTAGCTATCTTTTTCCAGCAGTAATGCAAAGAGACAAGCTCTGAGAAAGTGTGGTATAAAAATACTCAGCTCTGTCAGGAGAGAGAGACAGGCACAGCCCTTTTCATGAAGACGACCCCTGTTTAAGGTCAGCGTGAGCAGCTGGAGTCCAAGCCTTGTCGCTGGTCTGTCCTGGCACGTCCTGGCCCAAGGGCTGCAGTAATATCTGCAGACAGCGCGCTGCAATGGGCAAGACGGGAGTTAAAAAGCACACAGGCTGGGCTGCAAAATCTTGCTTGGGACAGAGGGCGTTTCAGAGGACACAGCTGGGTGCCTGCTCCCATCTGACCCCCCTCCCAAAATACCACCCCGGCCCTGGGAAACAACACGGATTTCACGGACTCTCAGTGGTTCCAACCTCAGCTGCCTCAAATCCCTGGCAGGGTCCTCTGTGTTTGCGGCTGCCGGCACCACGCACCCCAAACGATGCCGTGCTGGACAAGCGGGGTATGGGAAGATGCGGGAGGATTCATGACTTGAGGACAGCGAGGCTGGGAGAAGCAGAGGTCCCCTGCCACGGGACAGGCAGCAGCAGTGGGGCTCAGCCACCACAGGAGAGCCCAGCCAGGCAAGGGGGCTGCCCCACAGCTGCGGGATGTTCGCCAGCACCCCCAGCCCTCCCTGGCAGGGAGCTGGGAGTTATGACAGTTCCTCCCCTCAGCTTTCATTAACGTATACATCCTGGGCCGGTCACTCAGATAGATAACTTTTATCTCACAAATTCAGCTTGCTGGAATATTCCCTATAGCCTTTTGCTGGTTCATCCATCCATGGCGCCTGCATGGGGCTTGAGAGCCGTGGGAAACCAGCCAGCTCCAGGGCTGGACACAGCAAGCTGCACCCTCCAGGGTGTTTATCAGCTTAATTATACTTCCCTTCCCTGCAAGGTCTCGAGCGTTGCAACGTCTGAGCAGAGAAGAGGAAATCCTGGCTGGCCTTGGGTGTGCGGGACCAAAAAGGGAGGGGAAGCGGCCGATGTTGCCGCGAGGAAAATGTTCAAGGTTAATTAAGCAGTTCAGCGGCGTGCCGGGAATGGAGATGGGCAGAGGCGAGGTGCTGGCAGGCGGGAGCCTGCACGCCCTGCCTGAGGGACTGACGGCATCCGCCCAGCTCCCCGGGACCTCAGAGGGCTCCTGACACCCAACCAGATGAGCAGACGCACCGGCTCTGGGTGCTCCTGTTCGCCCCTTGCTCCCTGGAAGAGGTGCACGAGGGAGGGCAGCACGGAGGCAGGAGCACATGAGGCTCACTCGTCCTGGGTGCAGAAAAGACTATTTCATTTTCTATCTACCTCAGCAGTAATTTGTTTGCAAGACAAGGGCTGTTAATGGGGAGGCTACACTGCCAGATTTTCTTTTCTCGATGCTTCATGGAAGGAATCAATTATGGTGAAGCTCAGCAGATCCTGCTAACCATGCCAGCTCCAGCGTGTCGAAAAAGCCATCCAGAGGGACAGCCAAGACAGGGCTGCGCATTGGTTTACGTAACAGCTACAGAAACAACTGGACCGAGATCCCCCAGAAGCAAGAGACAACTTCCAACATCTAGCTGAAAGGATGAGGAGCAGCAAGCCCGCTCCGTTGGGTGGGTCGGTGCCATGGTACTGCTGGTGCAGCACCGTCCCGGCCCATGCCCCGCGGTACGGCAGCTCCCCGTGCACCCTGCTCCTCCCGCGGCGAGGGCAAGGGGACGGGGCAGAGCAGAGAGGGCAGGCGGCAGAGATGCTGCGGAGAGAAAGGCAGGGATGGATACACGCTCCCGCTCTCAAGAAATGATCTCTGTCCTCACTGCAGACGTCCATCACAGTCTGCCCAGCAGAAGAGCAAATCGAGCCACAGCAACACACTGCCAGCGCTTCTCGCTCTGCTCTTCTTCCCCTCTGCCCGCAGCAGCAATGTCCCTGCTCTGACCAGCCATCTAAGATGCCACCCGTGCCTCATACGCAGAAGTACCCATGTACAAAAGCTGATGGACCTGTGGCCCTGCAGCGGAACTATCAGCCTGGTCCATAAGCCCTCGGCCAGCTGCCCCGCGGCGAGAAGCAAGCAAGCTGAAGGCGGCTGTGGGCCACAGGACACCTTACAGCAGTGATTACTGTCCTCCCATCAGACATCGCCTTGAGGAAGCAAAGCTGCAGGACGGTAATGTCGAGGTGTCAAGTCGTAGGAAAGCAATAAATCCATGCAAATCTGTGAATCTTCCAACAGACTCCCTGCGGGGCCGCTTGCTGAGGGATCATCCCGCTCCTTAGAAAGCATCTGCACTAACACGGTCCTGACACTAACAGGGACCTTGGAGACCATTGCTCAGGCAGCAAACTCGTGCTGCAGCAGACCCACCCCTCCGGATGAGATCCGACTGTCATCTCAGACGGGATGTGGACAAGAGCCACCCCGTACAACCCAGAAGGTCCCACCAAGCGACGCATAAATCAGGAATAGATGGAAACGTGAGTGAGAATAAGACCAGTCTGCAATGGTCAAGGCAAGGACTGTAAAAAACCACCTTCCCTGCACTTTATTTACTACCAGAGCTGGGACCGTCCCTGTATTCTGGCACTTTCATCCGCTTTTGGACACTTGCTAATAAATAAGATCTACTCAGGTGCAAACTCAGCAAAGGAAGGTTTCTCTCTGTCGCTAAACCAAAACTATTCTCCCAAGCTCTTCTGTCTGGGCAGTTTGGGAACGCAGATTTAGCGTGCACTGACAGCACTGATGCTGCAAAAATCAATACGTGTCCTGACACTGACCTTCTGGCGATGAAGGAATCTCTCCAAACATCACTTCAGGAGCAGAAGGAGGGCTGTGAAATACGCTAATTGGCCCATCTCCTTGTTGAGCTGCTGACATTTCCACCAAGGTGACAGCAGTTGAAAAGTGTACGCTATCTTCTAATCGCCCGCTTGAAAAGGAGAAAACCCTGTTGCCACATAACGACAAATACAGGCAGGAGAAACGGCCAGCGAGGACGTGCTGGGGGTGCAGCACGAAGCGGCGGCACCTTCAGCTGGCACCACCCCGATGATGAGCAGCAAACACCCCAAAGGAGCCCTCGTACACCGAGGCTGGCCACAGAAAGAAAATATATAAATGTATATTATATACATATACATTGCTAAATCAATCGTTCAGAAGTTTCCCTAAACACTTTTCATGGGCTGCAGATAAATGCCGAGACAGCGGCAGAGAGGGATGCGTGCCCATTACGGCCGTGCGCCTCTCCCTCCCATCGCCCGAGCAGGAGGCGCCGGGATCGGTTCCGTGGTCATTCGCTCCTGTGAAAGGAGCTCCTGGCACAGGCAAAACTACCGTCATACATAATAACGTGTGCAGCGCTTCAGGTGAGGCTTGCTTGAGATTTTAAACATGCAGGAGGCTGCTGCAGACACATCCCTGCAACAAGGGGAGTTCAAAACCTGATCAGGCTCTTATTTAATCTACTCAGCCGAGCTCATCTCCACAGAGGAGCCCTCAGCAGCATACCAGCACCTCTGATGACTGACACGCGGTTAAAAAAAAAAAGAGCAAGCCCCGTCCCCCGCTAGCGGCTACCGAAGCAAACCGCCCTCGCTCCCCTCTGTGCTGCTCTGTCACATCATTGCCCTCGGCTTGTCAAGCCACCCATTTCTTATTTCCAGCGCGAGTGTCTTTCAAAGCACAGGGAAGCACTTAAAAACAGCAACCGCAGGAGTGATACATTTTTAATAAACAAGGCAGAATTGGATTGGGGTTTGCGTCTCGGCAGCTTCCCTCCAGCCCCACCGCTCCACCGCCTTTACTTAATTTCATTTGGTTTAAAGTTGCGCAAAGAAAATGAGGAGGCGGAGGCGATAAATCATCTCGAAAGCCTAGTCAAGGCAGGAGCGATTGCAGCGTCGTCGGGAAAGGAAGCACAAGGGAGGGCTGCGCTTGCCGGGGCCGGGCAGAGACAGCTCAATGAGCATCGGAGAGACACGGCCATGGAGAAGGCAGCTGTGGGCACATGCCTGGAGAGACGACTTATTTTCTCCCTCGACATTTCACGCTGTCTCTCCTGTGACCAGGCAGCGGGTGCTAACAGCCCCACCGTGTTTGCTGCCCTTCGACGGGAAAAGGCTTCCCTCCTCCCACTGCAAACCCAGAAACTCCCTCCTTGCCGGGACGGGTCTGGCTCTGCTGCCTTCTGATTTTTGATCGAATCTCACTCTGATTTCCCTAAACATATTTAACCCTCCTTGGCCATCCCCGGGGTGTTGCAAAGTGCAACCTCTTTACTGCTTCGCGTGCGGTTGCAAAGCCCCATCCACCACCACACAGACGATCTCCTTATGGCTCCCCAAAATTGCAACCCTCCGTGAGCAAAGCCACGCACAAGTACACAATTGTCCTGGGACTCCACACATTGGCCCCAGAAAGCCCAGTCACGTAAAGCAACCAGAAAAATGGACCTTCGTGATCACCTAAAATCCCAGCTGTCTCGGGGACCCGTAGGGATGGGCGCCAACAGGAGCAGAGAGCTGATGGGAGCCCCAGGCACCGCGTGGGGTAGCAGGAGACCATCCCTTGAGGCAGGGAAGGAGCTGAGACACCGAGCAAGACGGGCGTGTTAAATGATTTAAATAACCCGGGAGTCTCCATCATGCTGCCAGCAACTCTGGGCTGGCAGGGAGTGACTCAGCCGTACCCCTTTGGACTCAGGCGCCGATGAAGCTGCTCTCCCACCACCCGTCAACGCGAGGCGAGCGCCCGGGCACGTACTGTTTGTCTTGAGCCTGGCGGGTTCGCTGTTTCGGCTGCCTGCCTGGTTTATGGCCTTGACGAGGAAGATGTAGCGGGTGCCGCTCTGGAGCCCGTGGACGGTGTAGTGGTTCTGCTTGATGTTGGGGACTATCATCCAGCTGTCCATGGAGTTGTAGAGACCTGTGGTATGGGAGAGGGGGGAGAGATTTATTCACAGGAAAGGACAGAATACAAAGACCACATGCTGCTAACGCAGAGCTCACCGACCACGCATCCCTCAGCCTGATTTACCGCCTGCCTGTGAGTAAAGAGCACCTGCAGGAAAATTTCCATAGATGATAAACCCCAGCAACTCAAAGAGCCTGTTTTATTACCACATGAAGGCAATGCTTGGCAAGGCAAAGCCAGGGGTGGGCTGCTGGCATCATCCACAGGAAGTGATGGGGAAAGGGTGCAGAGAAAGAGGAATTCAACCAGCGGCACCTTCCAGCCAGGGCAGACGGCACAGGCAGCTGCCGGTGCCCGGGAGAAGGTGATGCCCACCATCATCCTCTCTGATTTCTTCGCTCCTGCAGGAAAACCTCCCTGCTGCTCTGGGGGCTGCAGTATGCAATGCCGGCAGCAGGAAGGGACACGTTTTCACCCTTATCCTCCCCCTGCACGGTGCTCAGTGCGCCGGGGTGGGAAGCAATAATCCATGTCCAAGGGATGCTGATGCTTCGGCTCCCTGTGTAGACTGCTGGCAAAGTGGTTCGAAGAAAATTACAGCTCCCAGCAAAGGGAGTGGGATCTGGACGCTTGGAAAACATTCAGGAGCCTAAACTTTCTGGAAATGGAAAGGAATTAAGAGCCCAAAGACCTTGGAGGCACTAATGCTGCAGCAGTTTGTGCTGCCAGAGCTGCAGGACCCGGCACGTACATGTAGTGTTGTGTCTACGGTGGGATGGCACAGTGCTCCAGGGAAGGAGAAAAATCCTACATGGTGCCACAGATGCTGTTACTACCACTGGCACGGCTGGGGTGAGAATAACGTGCAGACCGCACAAGCACCTTCAGCAGCCAGCGCCTGGGGAAAAGGATGCTGCGTGTTTTGGGAGCAACCTCCAGCACTGGCACCAATGGGCTGGGGGCAGCGAGTGCCCAGGACCATCCGCCGCAGCACGCAACAGCTCTGGGCTCTCAGAAAACGGCTTTGGGGCAGCTATCACAACACGGGGCTCTTGCTTTAAACTGAAAGAAGAGTAAGGAGGAAGCCCAGAAGCAGTAGCTGGAGGCTCCTCGGATCCAGTGGGTCTGGAGGCGAAAGCGAGACGATACGTGAGGAGTGGGTTGTGAATTAAGGGTGATGGGAGGAGGGTTTTTAGCCTCCTGTTGCCAGCGTACGTGTGCAGGGCTGGAAGGCAGGAGCCTGGAAAACACTCCACACCTCCTCTTTTAAGGCTTACATTGGGGTGTTTATTTATCTCCGGTGGCTCGCTCAGCTGGAGGACGGGGCAGGTTGCAGTCATTGTCAGCCTGGATTTGGTTTAAAATACACGTGGAAACGGCCTAGGGGAGCAGAGCAATGTTATTTGAAGTAGAAAATAAAACAGATGTTATACCGATTGCACCTTACACGCAGAGCTGCTTTCATCGGAGCACACAGCTTTCAGCCAAGCACTGGTAGGTGTTATCTCCCTGCGGACAAGGACCAGCTAAGGATCCTTCACTGGAAAGGACAAGGTGGCTGAGAGATGACAGTCTGAGAATGGTTTGGCTTCCCAAGCAGGTTGCTTTCCCAAAACAACCAAGAAGGGGTTGGCCTTTAAGACTGAAGGCTTCTATCCTTGTCCAAACTTAAAAAAAATCCTTTTTATTGCAGTTTTCGTCATCCATAAAAATGTCTGACTCCTGCTGAGTTCTTGGCTTTAAAGAGAGCGTGAAGGGGGTGGTTTCCACAAGCCAACTGTGCGCTCTTTGAGAAAGTATTTCCTTTCATGGGAAGCCTCCTCGTGCCCCTGCTAGGTGAGCCCTAGCGCACTATTTCCAGTGTCTCTTCATGCATGAGTTCAGCCAGGACTCAGACGCTCTCATCACCCAGACCTGACTGTGTTATTTCAAGTGACAATATATTATTCATTTTCTCCTCTGAGATGTTAACTGATGTTTTCTTTACACCTTCTATGAAGAGCTACCAAAGGCAGCCAAGGAAGATGTGTGCCCCTTTGGGCTTTCTTCCAGAGCTGCCCTTGCTGTTCATCACCCCTGCGGTTTCCACAGCCCCTGCCTTCCTAACGCCTGTGCCAAACCCACACAGCCCTCAAAGGTGGGTAGGTGACTAACTCCCAAGCCCCTTGATGGACTGGATTCCAAGCCACGCACCCAAAGCAGGGCATGGGGAGAGGTGGGAGCCAGACCCTTCCCCGAGGGACCTCAGCACAGACCCAGCGCAAGTTGCAGTGGGCAAAATCCCGGTTAGATAAGGAAGAAATTCTAGCTGAGCGTGGGGAAGCACTAGAGCAGGGCCCTGAGAGCTGGGGACTCTCCGTCCTTGGAGACGGTCAATGCTCAAGCAAGCCCTGAGCAACCCGACCGAGCTCAAAGTCAGCCCGGCATATGCAGACTTGGTGCAAAGACCCTCGGGTGTCCCTCCCCACCTAAACAACTCGGTGATACCAGCACGGTCCACGTGTCTTCCTCAGCTGGCAAGTGCAGGTGAGATGGAGGCTGGTGGCCACCTAAGAACAGAGCCAAAGAGGTTGCTGAGCTCTCCCAGGCTTTCCGAGGAGAACAAAATGCTGGAGACGTGTTGTGGCTGGGGGAGGAGAGAACTGAGCAGGGGAAATCTAGCTGCTGTAGCGCCGGGTACCCACAACCTCTGACCAAGAGGAAATAAATCATCTTGTTTTCCAACATGAGGGCAAAGGCTGGGGATGCAAGTTTTATCAGCTCTGAAAGTTGCAAGCAGTAAGTTTTCTCTGGCAGCTTCCTGCATATTTTAAAGTGCACTTAACAGCCTTCCTGTGCCGCGACACTGCGCTTCCAGCACCCACGTCTTCCTGACCAGTGAGATAAACTGACAGCGGCCCAAAAAGTCCACTCTGAAGCATTTTGTCAGCACTTCCTACAACAGTTAAGTGCTACTAAGGAAAACCAGGAATAAAACTTTCTTGCATGAGCCATGCTGTGGGGATACTCGGCTCTTCCAAAGCACTACTTCAGGAGGGGCAGACTGGAAGCTGTATTTTTGTTCTCCCATTAAAACATCCCTATTCTTTTCTTGTATGAAACAAGCAGTTTCCCTGGACTCTCTCCTATAACCCAGCCCATAAATTAACTTTCCTCCAGAATGCAAACCCCCTCCAATTTTAGGAAAAAGATAACGTTACAAGAAATCATAACAGGTACATATTCCTGACACCTCGAGGGCTCACCGGGCACCCAAAGGAGTAAATCACTGCTGCCGAGACTGGCAAATAGTCCTTGGCTTTATGGCTGAACTGCTCTTCTCCTCTCTCTGCACCTCTGTGGAAACCTGAAGAATGCCCTTTCCTGCGAGGACAACCAAGCCAGCTTTTTCTTGTTTTTTCAAATAAACCTTCCTGACAAGGAACAAGGAGGAAGGCTACATGGCTCCTGCAGATGTGACGCATCTGTCCTCGGGGGAGTGGAAGGGGGTGTCACGGTTTCCAGCCCCAGCTTTTTCAACCTGCAGTTTACCAGCTCTCCCTAATGATAAGCCACAGTGCTAAAAAGCTCAGAGTCTGAGTCTCTTTTGATCAATTTAGGTGTGGGGCGAGGAAATTAAATAGACATTCAACACATTACTTTACTTTTAATCCCCAGGCAATTTCTGGCTCATTTTATCTTCATGTCTCCAGCTGATTCAGGATGTCTGATGAACTCTGCCTGGCTAATATTAAAGCAAAACTCCAGCCCTGCTGTCAGATGTGGAGGTTTGCAGGGGTAGGTACAACCACCTGAAGCCTCGGCACGGCTGTGGGCAGAGCCTGCCCGTGACAGCTCAGCCTCGCCGTGCCCGGCGTTGTTTTGCACCCTCAGACCGCGTTTGGCCCCAGACAGCAGCACTGCGAGGGGCTGGCAGGAATCATCCCAGGCACAGACCCCCGACTAACGGCGGTGCTGGTGAGCAGCAGTACACTGGAGCCCCCGCGCATGGCCGGGATACCCTTGGAGGACAACTCTGGTCTCTAAGGTCCTGATCTTTGGAAGAGCAGCAGGAGGTCGTCGGGACAAAATGATGCTTTGCCAGAGCTGCTCTACCTCCCCCAATTTCCAACAGGTCTCTCCCACCACCTCCTTTTCCCTTTGTTGCTTCTGCTTCCTTCATTGCCGTCACCGCTTCTGTTTTCCATTGCACTCAGGCAGCAGGACCAGGGGCAGAGCGCGTCCCTTCAAAGCCTCTGTAATCAGAAACTCACTTTCTCCTGCTCGCGCTGGTTGAAGACGCACCACGCCTCCGAGGGTGCCTTGGAAACAACCAACCGTCCATTGCGCAGATGTCTCTGGATCCCATTACCTCCCTCCCCAAACGGTGGAGCCAGCTGTTAAATGCACTGTTAAAATATTTGTAATATTAAAAACCCCATAACTACCACAGGCTTCATCAAATAACAAATACCCAGGAGGGAGCTTTGCATCTAAGAGGCTGCTGTCCTGACCTCGTGGCCAGCCTGGGGGCAGGTTCAGCCCTATAAAACTGTTTCAAAAGTTGTCCTGTTGCACTAGAAGATATCACGGCATGGAAAATATGCTGAGCACCACACAGTCCGTAAAGCCAAGGTTCTCCCAGAAGAGCTGGATGCTGCGACCTGAACAGCAGGTTCCTTGCTGTCCGACCACAGCACTTCAGAATTTATTAGGTATCACTACAGACCCATCAGGGAGAGCCCTCCTCGGTCCTCGAATCCCATTCCTGCCAAGCAAATTTGTGGCGGTGTGGAAAAACAATTAGGTACAGTAGTTATTTTCAGGAAAAATTACCTGGAGATGTGCCCCAATATTGTTATGAAGAGTATATAAATCACGCTTAATTATCAGCCCACAGAGCAGCCGGCACCGCGCTGCCCATACGATCCCAGGGCACGGTGTGAGACGTACAGATCTGGCAGCTGTGGGACGGATGAGACCCTCCAATGCACCAAACGCTTCACCGAGCCGGAGGCTGCAGACACCCAGTGCAGGGCAAAACAATGCAGTTATGGACCCCCAGCACGGGGAGGGGTCCTCCATCATTTTCATTACAGCCCTGAGTGGTGTCCTCGGAGGATCCTTCATTGTGGTTCCCCCCCCGCTAACTCCCAGCTTTTAAACCTGCTGATTCTCCCCGAGAACCTTTTTCTTCCCAAACCGGACCACGGTCCCCCAAACCGAGCCGGTGCGCGGCTACTTACTGATGAAGTTGGCTTGGCCAGTGAAGATGGTGTACTGCAGCTCATAGGAGCTGACGCTGAACTCATCCTCCGAGATCCAGTGGACGGTGATCGTGTCGTGGGAGGCCGTGCAAAGCTCCTCTCGGACGGACGGTGGGTTCGGCGCTGCGGGAGACCACAGATAACGTATTTCAGTAAGTTTGTGCTTTCTTTTCTTAATATGCCTAGGGCTTTTTTGCTCCCTTAAGGATAGAGATGGGCTTGTGCGGGGAGGAGAGTCTCTCAACACAAACAACTGTCTCATTTTATCTGTCATTGTATTTCCCACTTAACTAAATTTTTAGTGGGATAACAAAATATCCAGGGGCCAGAGTGCTTTCAGGCGTGCCAGAATGAGGGCTTATCGCCGCTGCCTCCATCAGGTCCGACACCCCCACCCTGAAACAAGCTAAGAAGCCACTTCAAAATCCAGCTATTTCTTGGCACTGATTGTGGAATAAGTATTTCATCCCATAACTGTTCCGGACATATGTTTGTTGTTAATTTTTCATTGCAAGCTGATCTGCTTCACGATGAAGAAAATTGGATTTGGGCGAGTAATGATGTCCTCGCTTCTCCGGAGCCTTTATCCCTCCCACTGGTTTTCCAGCCCACGGCACGGTCCAGCAGCCATGGGCTGCGGCAGGGCTGCTCCTGGACACCCCGCATCGCCCCGGACGAGGGCGAGAGCAGCGTTTAGCCTGTGCTACGGGCGTCAAGGCAGCACCACGGGGCCCAGCAAGGTCTCTGCCCACAGGAGTTCGTAATTTAGCACCAAGAAACCCCCAAAAAGGGCAGCAAAATGCTAAAGCATGTGGTGTATTAGAAGTACAATAATTCATTAATTCACTGTTCCCTCTCTGTAATCTGCCCTCTCGGATCCTTACGGGCATCAGCCTCCTCCCCGGGTCGCGGAGACCGTCATTTTTCACCTGCTTTCTGAACTTTTCCACCTGCCCTCCAGGAGAGGCAGAGTGCAAACAGGAGGACGGGGACATGTCACTGTCCTGGTGACAGCATAGCCTCTGCTCTGCCGCAGCTGACCAGGCACTTTTTACTGCTGAGAATGAGCGGCAACCTCATTTGCTTTAAAACACGCCTGCCAGCCCTCGGCGGGGCGCAGGGGAGGAGGGCTGCGGGGAAGACGCGGGGGCACAGGCGGTGGGGAGCGTGCCTGTGCACTCACCGGTTAGATAATCCAGCCCCTCCAGCAGCTTCTTCTCTCTGGAAAAATCTAAAGCGAAGTTTTCAAAGGCATCATTAAAATTGATATCTGGTATCAGAACTTGAGAGGATGCAGTTGCCATGGCGACCCTGAAAGAAAAGAAGAGACCATCAATACACATCAGGGTGCACGCTGCTCCCGACACCCAGCAGCGGTGAGACGGGGGATTAAAAGGGTGCAAGCAGCAGTGGCATTACATGCCGTCGGGAAACCGGCTTGTGCTTACTAACCACTGCTCCTGCCTCGGGAAGGTGGCCCAGCCTGGGGACAGGTCCCCAGAGAGGTGGGGGGGCTCCATTCTTGGGGGTCCCAGCCCCGACTGCCCCCCGAGCTCCCTTCAGATTGGCATTTCCACCACTTTCACCCCCAGGGAATGATGTTTGCTCCCATAGCAGATGTTCGGCTTCGTTAGGACCTGCCACGCAAAGGACAGGAACTGGCGGCACCCCTGACCGGCATTTATTTGAGGGCAGCACGCTGGAACGCTGCAGGGGGGAGGACAGGGTGTCCCTGGGCAGGGAGCTATGCCCAGGGGACAACTCCAGCGACATCCCATCGGTGTCCCGAGCCAAGCATGCCAGCCCACCTCTCGGCCACGTTCCTGGCTGTCTGCAGGAACCGCGCGTGGTCGTTCTCCTTCAGGATGTGCTCTGCCTGGTTGATGAGGACCGTCGAGCGCTCGAGACACTGCCGGCAGTTAGCGACCTGCTGGGCCAGCTTCCGCAGCTTCATCACCTGCAAGAGGAGCAGAGGGAAGCAAAGGTGCTCAGGAGCCAGCACGTAACTTGAAAAGCACAGAGGAAATCCCATCCTAAGCCAGGGGCTGCTCAGGGGAAGCAAGGAGCAGTGAAATGGCACGGAAATGTCCCCAAAGGCTCTGGGGAGGCAGACCAGCAATGCATTTACAGTGTTAAATTTTGCTTGTAGATGGGAAAGCCCCAGTGAAAAGCCTCTGCACTGCTCTAAGGGTCCTCCACATGATGGAAGCAGGAGAGTGATGCATCCTCTCCCTGCTCCTCTCATGCAAACACAATGTCATCCCCTCTGTGCCGGCTCAGTAGATTTGGCCGGGAGAGGAGCGCTCCTGCAAAGCAATTCAGCACCGAGCAAGGAAACCTCACACTGGCTCAGCCCCAGCAGAGCTGCTGGAAAACATCACATTTGCAGCCGCACACCGTTTTGTAATTAAAGGTGAGGGGCTGCAGTAAGATGGGACAGAAGAGTTACCCACAACACAGGGAAGCAGGAGCTGAAAAACCAGCCCGGGCACCAGCTTGTACCCAAAACTAGGGCACGTGGCTTGAAGGGGCTCTGCTCTGTCCACACAAGTGTCCCGCGAGTCCCGCACAGCCCGTGCTCGGGGATGGGGCTCAGGGCTCTGCCGCGTCCAGTGGAAACTCAGACCTGGCCCAGCCACCGTTCCAAAGGGGACATGAAGTGACTCCAGGAAAAAGCACCTCTGACACTTCGGTCCTTTCCCCGCAAAGCTCTGTGGGAGATATTTACTGATGTGGATGAGGGGCTGAGGGACATGGTTTAGTGGTGGACTTAGCAGGGTTAGGCTTACAGCTGGACTCAATGATCTTAAAGGCCTTTTCCAACCTAAATGATTCTGTGATGGCTTAAGACAGTACTGAACAAGCCGTTAAGGAATAAGCAAAGAGAACAGGTTTGATGGCACCTCTTCTCTCTTCTGCAAAGTACTGGTGCTCAGCAGCAGCGAGGGGAGCAAAGAAACCAGAAGAAACATTACTTCTTAGGCAAAATCTCTGTGTCTCAGGGGAATGCTGTGCTGGAGCACTAGGGAAAGCCCTTTGAAACTCCCACCTCCTCCACACAGCCAGGGCAAAGCTAAAGGAAGGCAGGCACAAGCCCAGGTCATCCCTGAAGCTGCTCGTGGATTACAATGGTCATGTTTCTGTAGAGTCTACTCAATTAAGGCCTACAGCTCCGACAGCAAAATAATCACAAGATGTAACCCCCTTCTTTCCCTCCTGTCTCAGGTGAACACACACAGGTGTGCAGCCACCCCTGGCACCGGCTTCCCATCAGGCTGCGCCCAGGCGAAATTCCATCGCCCTGGGGCTCAGATCCTGCAGCATCCCTTCGCCTTCCAAAGAGCGCGGACGGCGGGAGGTAAAGGGCTGGAAACCCAGAGGCAATGGGGGCTTGTCAGAGACCAGACAGCTTCAGGCTGGAAATGGGAAAACTCAAACGTGAGCCAGGAGCAGAGCAGGTCAGAGGGAAAAAGGAGGTTACAGAGGAGCCAGCAGATTTTTGGGGTAGTTCTCCTGTTTAAACTGGGAGCACGGGAGCTCAGGAAAGCCTGCAGCTGGAGGCGGCTGAGGTCAATACCATGTGTTTAAAACCTGCTATACCATTGCTCTGGCTGGCTGATGCTTCGCTGGTGCCAGAGACAATACTTGGATTCGGGAGGAGCAGTCCTGGGTCCTACACTGACACCAGCAAAGACACAGAAGAAAGGAGGCGAATCAGCACACTGGGAATTGCACTGGCAGCCAAGCCGGAAGTAATTCTGTATCGGGAAAAGCATCTTGAGAGGGGCAACGAGGCACTTGCTAATGAAATTTAAATTCCCACTGCCCTGGTCCTGTGTGCCTCTGCAGCAAAGGACCCTGCAGACACCCAGGAGAGGGGAAAGCAAATTTCAGCAGATGGAGCTGGGATGGGAGTCCCCCAAACAACAGATTCTGAAATGATAAATCCCACCTCAGACCTCTGCCCTGTGCTCTGCAGCCGCATCCCACACAAGGCTCTCCTGAACGTCAACACACCAATATATCTCAAAATGAAACAAGTGGTCCTCCAGGAGTATGCCTGCGGCACCAACCAGAGCAACACCATTCCCTCTCGCTTAATTAGCGGGCACTTGCAACCAAGCATCATGCTGGACTCATCCTGCGAGAATGCAATGGCAGAGATTTAGCCGTGTCCTCTCTGCTCCATACGACCACCGGCAGCTCTCCCAGCCCACCTCCGAAGGGAGCAGCTGGTACATCGTGCTGCTCGTCCGCACACCTTCACATTATTTCCTTGTTTCCTTTTTTTAACGAGGGAGGGGGGCATTTTGCAGCCTCGCGAAGCTGCTGTTGACAGCGGCTCCTGGAGCACCTTGGGTGGCAGCTCGTCGCTCACCGCCGCTGCCCTGCAGCACGCTGTCAATCCACCCCCTCCTCCGTCTGCGGCTTGAAAATCCATCAGGAAGGAAGAGCAGGAGCTCTCGGAGGTGACGGGAGGCTGCCGAGGTGTCAGCACTGTCAGTGCACTTACAATTAAGCAGCGTGCTAATCCCCGGGTGACAGCAGGGTCCTGCTCCCCTTGCACAGCTGCAGGCATCCTGCTGCAGCCCCTGGCACCTCTGCAGGAGCACAAAATAGACAGAACCAGGGGTGAAAAGCCAACAGATGAGCTCTGTTGTGGTTTAAGTAACCATTGTTACTTGGGAAAACAAACGTCGTAACTCCAAACATCCCCCCCTTCCTCCTTCTTCCCCCAGCTTTATACGCTGAGCATGCCGTCATATGGTATGGAATATCCCTTTGGTCAGTCGGGGTCAGCTGTCCCGGCTGTGTCCCCTCCTGGCTCCCTGTGCACCCCCAGCCTACTCACTGGCAGGGTGCTGCGAGCACCAGAACAGCCCTTGACGCTGTGTAAGCACTGCTCAGCAATAACGAAAACATCCCTGTACTATCAATGCTGTTTCCATCACAAATCCAAAACACAGCCCCATGCCAGCTACTATGAAGAAAATTAACTCTATCCCAGCCAAAACCAGCACAAGCTCCAAGCACCTCAAGCCAAGAAAAAGCTGTGACTTTGCATCCCCCGCGAACACCCAAGGGTTTCCATTGCACCCTGCGCCATGGCTGGGTGCCAGCTGACAGAGCCCCACGCGACCAGCGTGGCACCCGCCCAGCTGCACCTGCTCCAGCGCCGGCCGCAGAGCACCGTGCCGGGCTGCAGCAGGAGGAGACCTTGGGGTGAATCACCAGCAAGGCGAGGACACTTGGGCATCCTCTCGCCCGCTCCGTGAGCTCTGCAAAGGCACCCAGGGTGAGGCATCCCTTGGGAAGCGCCCGCTGCGTTGCCAGCATGGGTGAGGCCATCACCCATTAGGGGTGAGGATGCCCTTGGTACCTGCCTATTCCAGCCACCCAGCAGAAACACCTGCCAGACGCTGGCGCCCATCCCGTGAGATTTACTGCCCGGAGCCAGCCATGTGCCAGCTCCAAGCAAGCAGCGAGGAAACTCATGTTAAACCTGGGAGGTGACAACATGTGGCCAGGCAGCTGTCACTTGTCGGCAGAGGTGGCAGAGCTGTTAGGTGACCAAGGTACAAGGGAACCCTGCACGTTCTCCCTCTGCCTTCTCCCAGGCTTTTGGAGGACATCAGCTGCCAGCCCCATGTCCCCGCAGCACGATGCTGAGCTGCAGCATCTCCCTGCACCCGCTCCGGCCCCCGTGAAGATCCCAGACGCGCTGACCACGCCAAGGCCGTGGGTCCCAGTGCAGAACCGCAAGCCCAGAAGCAGCTGGACGATGGGAGCGGGCAGAGGAGAGGGGGAGAGGGAAGGAGGCAGCAGAGCACGTCACCGCGGTTTAATCGCTCCACTCCCCTCACAGCAGCTTGCCAGCTCCCAGGCATGCAGCCACGGACACGTCGGCCTCCACCCGAACTCTCTTCCCAGCAAGGCAGGGCTGAAAGCGTGCCTGCCTTGGGATCCTGCCCCTCACCAAGCTGCCCCGCTGCACTTCCCACCTCCGAGAGCACCCCATGGAGACCCAGCCCATCCCAGCACCGGTGTCTGGGCAGGGCTGGGGGAAGTCATGCGAAGAGCAGGGGAGTTGGCTGGCTTTACGGGATAAGACGTGGATGAACACAGCCAGTGACACAGCACCTGAACGATGGCGTGGGTCACTCCATAACCACTGCCATTTGCTTCTTGTGTCCTCGCTTCCTGGTGCACCGACAAGATTATTAGTAAGCAACAAGATGTTGGTTTGGATGAATGACGTCCAAACAAGGGGGTCAGACAAGTGGCACAGACCCACAACAGAAAGCATGACAAGGGACATGTCCGTCCAGAGCCTCGGCGTCTGGGGGGATCCTCTCGGGCTGGTCGGGAGCTCTGCAACCCCTCAATGCCCCAGCACCAAGACTCGGGGATGGGGAGGGCTGCCACCCCAGGGAGCATCCTGGGGGACAGTGCCGGGGGGAGAGGGCAGGGAGCAGCACACCGCAGCAAGCTGTGCCTCGGTGGCACATAGCGGGGAGGAGCACGGGCTCATCTTCGCCAGCAGCGGGCAGGCATAGCTCAAAATGGCTATTTGCACAAGGCAGCAATTCTCCTGCTGAGGCTTAATAGGCTGATGGATGGTTCATTTTATGACCAGGCTTGTCAGAAAAAAATTATCAAAAGAAGAATAAGGAAGAGAAATAAGATGACTTTCATTTCAAGGGAGGACTCGGCGAGCTCTGGAGTAGCTGTCAGCCACAGGCAGGGAGAGGCAGGAGAGCCCCTGCCCTTGCCACGATTGCTCCCAGGAGCTGCTGGCATGCCCAGACCCAGCTCTCCTCGGCCACATCCCTGCAATGACCACAGCCTGCAGCATTAATCCAAGGCAAAACCGCCTTGGGAAGGGAAAGAAGGTGCAGGTGCCCTGGCCCGAGGCCAGCCAGGCCGGGCTGTGACACCAGCACCTGCAGTGCCCCGATCAGGCGACGTGGGTGCTGGCACCGGCTGGCCGGATCCGCGCCGTGGCAGAGTGCTCTTCAGGGCAGCCCAGCTGCCGGCTTCCCTCCTGCTCCTCCTCTCACGTCCTCCCTGACTATTTTCGCTGCCTCCCGGGTCCTTCCCACATATCCCTGCCACCTCGGTGCCACGGGGCGCTGCCCAGTCTCATGGCCGGTGGTGTCCAAGCCCCGGCAGAGCACGAACCTGAGCCCTGCAAGGGGTGAGCCCAGCTTGGAGCTGCACGGGGGCTCCTCGGTATCTAATCTCTGGTGGGTTTCCAAAGACATGTGCGTGACACATCCAGGAAGAGATCTTTTTTAGGATTACTGGAATAAACGATACCTAAAGGCTGGGCATGGTTTCCTTACGTCAAAGGTGCGTTGTCGAGGAGTACAGCAGCCGTCATCCTCCAGGCATCCTCGCCTGGCGTCCCTCGCTCCCACCCATGACCGAGCACAAACTTCAGGCTGCTGCCCTGGTCCTTACATCTCTCTTGCTGCCTTGTGGAGGCAGAGGAGCTCCATCTCACAGCTACCAAAGCAGCCCGGGGACGGAGCAGCTAGTTCCTCCCAGGACCGCGCTCTGGCTGGAGACAAACCGCTGCCTCGGCATTTTTGCCTCCATAGACTTTCCTTCTTGGGCCCAGGGCTGTCATTCTTTCCAACGCCGTGCAATCAGGCTGCTCCACGCATCCGTCAGGCCATTTGTCAGGAAAAGCAGCCCAGAACAAATGGAAAACCAAACGGCAATTCAGCAGGAAAGCAGTATTTCTCACTCCGCAGTCGGAGTGCTTCAAACCAGCTGCAGTCTCCGGCGCTTCCTCCTTTCTTTTGTGTTTGCAGCTTTTCAAACTCTCCAATGTTTGCGTCTGGGGCTCCTCGGAAAGGCTGCTTCCCGTTCACACTTGGAAATTGTTGCTCAGAGGTGTCAAAAGCAATGGAGGAAACCTGCTCAGCCTCCCCGCAGGCCAGCGCTGACGGCACAGGGGGCTACAGAGGGGCATTGCAGTGCTGCAAACTCACACGTTTCCATCTCCAGCCCAATTTCACCAGCAAAGAGGCTTATTCCAGTTTCCAGGTAACTCTGGCAACCAAACCCAGTCCTCTCCCCAATACTGCCAGTACCACCGTCCCCACATCCAATCTCCCACTGGTGTGGTGCTGGGTTTGCAGCTACGTGGGCACAAGCTTGCTGCTCCTACCCTGGCAATTTAGAAGCCACTGAGCGTTTCTTCTGCTGATGGTTTTGGGCACTAATCAGGGCCTCTCTCCTCTACCCAGCTGCCAATTTGTAGGAAAATAACATCTTTGAGCCTTCCAGCTCCCTGCCAAGTACGGCTGAAACTGGACAACATGGTCAAAAGACGTTAGGGGAGAGGGAGGGAAGTGCGAGGCAGACAGACAGATGGACCAGCAGAAGGCACCGTTACATAAAATATGTTCCCTGAAGTGGCTGGGATAAAAGCACACATTTTAAAGCTTCCACTCCTGCCGAGGGTGTCCGAGAGTTGGTTGGCTCTCTTGCATACGCACGTGGCGCAACCCACTTCCAAACCTTTGCCTGCAAAAAGAAAAATCTGTATCTGGGGCGATGCTGCTCCCTGGCCTAGGGACTCTACCAGCACTGTGACGGATGCGGAGCTGGACCCTCACGCATGTTCCAGCTCAGTAAGAAAGGCAAAGGGCTTTGCACGCACACTGTAAACTCCCGTGGGCACCACTCAGAGCTACAGCTGATCCCTCCAGCCTCTCCCCATCGCATGGAAACCGTCAGGAAAAGCCAGGACACCTGGAACCGATGGAGGAAGGGTCCAGACACCCCGCAAAGAGAAGGGTGAGAAACCAGCTCACCTACGGCTACGCTGCAGTGCAGAGCACGTAGCCTCTCCTTTATCTGCAGTACAGGGCTCGGATGGCCCTTCCATATTAATCCTACATTATTATATTAGCACCACAGTGTTAGAAAAGCCCCGAGGAAGCTGTCTGGACTGATCCAAGCAACTGCACCAATTTGTCATGCTAATCAATGCGCCTTCCCTCCTCCGGCCATGTCCAGCACACACCTTGTCCTCAGCGGAAGAGCCCTGGGGACAGCAGCAGCGAGGGACACCCGGACTCGCATGCTGTTTGGGGCAGCAGGGAGATGAAGCTGTGTGCACCGATAGCTGCCCAAAGCAATTCCTTCATGGACAAGGCAACGCACAGCACTAGCAGCCCCTCTGCGTGTGGCTGGGACATCCCAGCATCATGGGCTGCCGGACTGCTGGGCTGTCCCCGAAGAGGAAGGATAGACCCTGCAGCAGCCAACCCACGGGCATGGGAGGGGACCCTCGAACCCCGGACACACGAGTTGGCCCTCCCTACCTTCGTCTCCTTGATCTTGACAGCGATGACCTGCTTGCGCTGGCGGATGATCTCCATGAGCTCATCACACTCCTCCATCAGCTTGGCCTCGTGCATGGCTGTGTTCACCTGGCCAGAACAGCAAAAGCACACGCCGTTAGGAGGGACACACTCAACCCTGAGCCCGGCAGCCCCGCGGCTCTCCCAGCTAAGACTGGGAGAGTTGCAATAGATGTCCTCCACGCTGGGTCCCAGCTCTGCTGGCTGCCAGGGGCTGAGCCGGGCAGGAGATAAAAGCCCTGCACCACAGACAGAAGCAGGCTGGCTTGCCTGCATCCATTGCCACTCCAGCTGGAGGAAGGAAAAAGGCCGGAGGAGGGTGTGAAACCCTCCTTGCTGCACGTCCAAGGTTGGCACTGGGTGACGGGGCCATCCTGGGTGGCTTGTGGGGCACAAGCTCCTCCATAGGTACTGCCCCCTCCCCAGGACCTGGGCACGGGCTGCAGCCCGGGAGCAGCGAGGCCCTGCTGCCGCTGCTGCACAGTCCAGCTCAGCCCTGCTGGGGTGCTGCACCCCACAGTCATGGCTCCATCGCCTTCCGACAAAGCTTGGGTACCGCCGGACAGCGCTGACACCCAGTGCTGGCCTGTGCCAGCCCAGCGCAGGGATGCTCAGGGATCTCTCCACCTCCCTTCCCTGGGCAGGCTGTATGTTTTGGGGTGCTCTGCACAGCCGTGGCTGCACTGCTCGAGCTGCTCTTAGCACCCCCAAGTGACCCCCATCCTGCCCTCAGCTATGGGGCAGCTGGAGGGTATCCCACCCTAGCTGTCCTGCTTTGAGTTGAGCAGCGCAGGCTTCTTGCAGAAGCAGCGAGCTTCGCTGCCCTCTCCTCCCGAGCAAAACTCGCAGCTCTCTCGCACCCACACCGAGGCAGTGCCCGTGTGCTAGTTAAAGCAAGAAGAGGTTTAAAGATGAATGAGAACACCCTGCTTGGGTGAGCAAGGGCAGCCACAACTTCAAAGCATCCGCAAAAGCGAGACCAAAAGGAACGGCTTGGTGCAGGCAGCGGGAGGGCAGCGGAGGCAGAGCCCATGCGGGGCCATGCAGCTGCAAAGGGCACATCTGGAAATGCCACCTGGGGTCTTAACGAAAGGGCTGAACCAGCTCAAGGCAGCAACTATGGGCAAGCTGGGCTGGCGTAGCCACGCCACCCCTGCTCCGGCCACTCCTTGTGCCGGGCTGCAGCCCCAAGTTCTGCAGCATGGTGCAGGGCCCCGGGGAGGGAAAATCTTCTCCCTCCCGGTGCTGCAGGATGCTCTCGGCAGGGCTCGGGGGGCTCCAGCACCTCCTCGGAGGCAGCTTTCAGCCCTCAGCAGGGAAGCTGGGCCGCCACTGGGCACGCCATGTCGGTGCTGCCAACCCGGCAGGCAGCCCCAGGCTCCGTGGATGCTTCCATTACCCTTATTTTCAGCACAGCACAGTGCTTGGAGTGCTTGGTGGACACCGAGCACTCCTGTGGAGCCGCTCTTTGAGCAAAGCCTTTTACAAATAGCCTTCTTCCCCCTAAAAAAAAAAAGACCAGATGCTGTTAGCAGCACCTGCTGCTCTAAAAAGCCCTATTTCTTCATAGCGCAAAGGTTTGGTAGGATGCGTGCCCAGACCACAATGAATCTTTAAGCTTTCTCCAGCTCAAGGCAAATTTCTTACTGCGCTTGCAGTTCACTTCCTAAACTGGGGCACCATCCCCTAATGGATTTTGCTCTGGGCTCACGACAAGAGGAGCCTGGTGATGCTCAACCCCCTATTCTCATCCCTACACCATCCCCTCCTAACCACAGTTCCCAATGCGAGACACGCAGCTTCAGCTGAACTGGCCCCCAGCGGAGTAATGGAGCGAGCATCAAACAGCGCTTTCATGATCATGGCCATCTTCGACTGCTGCTGATACTCCTCCCTCCCTAACCTCATTCCTGGTATTTATGGTTCAGTGGCAAAGAAACACAACCCACTACACAGCGCAACCAGTTCTTCCTCCCACCCTGCCCTCCAGAATCACTGCACCGAGAAGAGGGACTTGAGCCAGGAGATGAGGAGACCTCGTGTAGACCTGGGCACCTGCGTCAGTCCCAGCGGGGGACTGAACATGACACAGACTGGCCAGAGCTTCCCAAAAGTCACCTTCAGGTCTGACCAGCTATTGCAAACCACCTTGGACATGATCTGGCCTCTTCCAGATCAGGTCTGGTCTCCTTGTGGCCTCTGCAATGTGGACAGTTGGCTAAGATGTTAACTTTGCTGCTTAGCATCTACCAAAACATGACCATGAGGAGATCACATATGCTCTCCCACCCCTGCCAACTAGAAAGATGCCCACCAGCCAGGCAGGGCATTGCCAGCAGGCTGCGTGGCTCTCAGCATGCTTTTGGGGAAAGCAGCAAGCAGACACTCTCGCTCCTTGGTCACGAAGGGACGGATGCTGCAAAGGGGAGAGCAGCACATGTGGCTCCTCCATTTGGTTTGGACTCTTGAATGACCGATTCTGAAGCTTTGCTCTGGAAAACTCTACTCAAGACAGCCTTCTCACCCGTGGAGAAGGGACCAGTAAACCCTCATCACCCCGGGCTACGGAGCTGTGTTCCCTGGCTGTGACAAGGGTGGGGGGCAGCGAGAGAAGGCGGTGGGACACGACGGTGGACTTGTCCCGTAAGACCTCACAGAAGAGCAGAGAAGCCCAAGTAGGAGATGCATCGATGATTTCCTTCTTCATACACCTCCCAAGGCCATCGGTCCTTCTGCACAGACACCACTGCTGCAGGTGCAGCAGCTATCAGTGCCCAGCCCGGCTCTGCCACGCAGGTGCCAGGCACATGTCAGGAGCGCCAGGGAGGACAGTGGTGGCCTCAGAGAGCAGGAGCTCTCCCCAAGGCGGTCGGCAGCTGAGATGCTGGAGGATTTGTCTGAATTGCAGCTCCTCCAGGTAAACCAGAGCCGGTGCTGCCGGCAGGAAGGTGGAGCACATGCTTTTCAGAGAGATGGGACTATTAGGATGCAGATAGTGGCGGGGTCAGCAAGCTGGGGACACGGGGGGCTCCCACCCTGCCCCTCGAACGAGCGGACGTGAGCACCATGTCAGCCCCAGGAGGCAGAAGGAAACAGTGGCTTGATTCTACAAAAAAAGCTGCATGCGTCCTGCTTAATTTAGACTAATTAATCCCTGCTGGATCCCCTTTCCAGGCTTCAAATACACAGATTTTTTTATTTTTTTTAAAAGCTGAAAGGAAGGCACGCAAAGAGTGCAGCGAAAGCCCAGGCACAGGAGAGCACAGGTTTTGGTCCTCTGTCTCCAGGAAAGACAAGCGTCCTTGGGGGGATGGACAAGAAAGGGGGGACACATGTTACAGAAGGGGAATTGAGCCCTGTCACTTAAATCACACAGTGTACTAGAGGACCTAAATAGGTTTTCTTCATTTTGTGCTCTCAAAGCTATGTGAAACAGTGGAAAAGTCTGAAGGCAACCCAGAGTTAAACACATTTGATACAAGATCTTTTTTTAAACCTGGCCAGCAGATTATGCAACACCAAAGTGGGAGACAGCTGATGGTCTGCAAAGATAACTCCACTGAGAAAAAACAGCGGATAATCTTCCAAATCTGCTGCAAGGTAGCGGAGAGGGGAAATCAGACCCAGGGTTTGGAGCCTGCAGCAGCCTGTGCTGGCAGCAGCGCTGCCTTGCAGCCCAGGCTGTGGCAGAGGACGCTGGCAGCCCATTCCTCCCTCCAGGCACGAGTGCAGGCAGAGATGGCCATCACTCGAATTCCCCGGGAGCACAAAATCAGGGCTGTTTGCAAGTGTTTGCAGCCCCAGAGCTCGCTATTGCGGGCAGGAGGGAGCCCTGGGTGCCAGGACTGCAAAAACAACAGCAGAAGGAGAAGTGGGGGGAGTCCTTTAGCAAGTACCACGCTCCCCCTCCAGCCCAGCATGCCAAGCAGAAATCCTGGGCTCCTGGTTAAATTAATCCTAAATCTGAAAACCTACCCAGGGCAAGAAATCTGCAGCTCAGCCAGCATTCATGCTCTGGGAGACTGAAGGCAGATGAAGCCGCAGAGGCCACCGCAATCCCTTTCCCCAGCTGCTTTTTGTCCAAAAAGGAGCGTTTCCAGGCCAGGGCCCCACTCCCAAAGTGCCAGCAGAGCACGGAGGTGGGATTTCAGACCAGCACAGCTCTGCTGGCAAAAGCCCTGGCTCAGGCACAGCTAGATACTGGCCAAACCACTTCTCACTAGGATGAACTAGTTCCCAGGTAAATGCTGCACTTGGGGGTGAAGACTCAGCGGGTGCTACAATTGCACAAAGCTGGGCTTGGGGGGAGGTTTTAGGCATAAGAAGGGGGGAAAAAGTACTTCACCCTTTTCAGCGGAGGGGAGGGGGGAAATGTGCTAGGGACAATACAGCCCTACAATAAAAAGCAAACGGTAAAACTCAAACCTGGGAAGAGCTCACACTGCAGCTCGTGGAGGGAAGAGGAACATCATCTCAGCCTGGGGCGTGATTCACGCACAGACAAACCTTATCCTCCACGCCCCGGCAGCAGGAGTCCGACTCCGAGATGGAGCAGAGGATCCTATCCCACCCCCACAGCGCTGTCACCCCCAAAACCCTCAGCAGGTTTTTGACTGTGTAACACGGCAGCTGTGCCCCAGAGGACATGCACCGCTTTGCACCAAGGCCAGCCCTGCGGGTGCCATGGCTCCGAGTGCCACCATCCCACCGCGCAAGGGCAGCACCTCCTACTGTCCTCCCCAACGGGGACATGGGGGTGGGCACCATCTCTGCTACTCACCCTGGTATTTTACAAACTCAGCTTCTTTGTAGGGTTGTTACCTGCTCTCTTTGGTCCACATTTCGATCGCTGTTGCAGGATTTAGCCCTCTCTCAGCAGCAGCCTCCCACACACCGTACCGGAGGGAGTCACTCCTTGCAACGCCAACGGGCAGCGTAGGCTCAGTGGCTTGGGGACACTTGCAACGCTCTTCTCTGGAGTCCCTCCTTCTGCACCGCAGGGTGCTGCTGCCATAGTTTCCTGGACATAACGTGGGATCTGCATTGAACGTGACTTGATGGGCAGAGTATGGTGGGATTGCACGTGTCCACCTATATGCAAGGTCCACAAATAGCTCAAAAGCAAAATCCCCTGCTTTCAGACTCATGGGGAAGCGCAGAGGGGCAGAGATATTTCTACTTCACACTTTAATGTGCTCTCTGACAAGGTGCCTCTGAAGGGCAGGACTGCATATTTAGTAAGGCTGAGAAATGTATTTCAACTGTTATTTTAAGCAGAACGACTGACAAAGCTGAAAACTCCTAAACTATGTAGAAAATGACAGCCTAGAGGTCTGAACTTCCAATCAGAAATACCAAGTAGCTTTCAATTCTTCACAGGTCAGTTCATTAAGATGCTGGTGCAGGTTTCAGAGGAGGAGGAGGTTTGGAAAGACATCCCATCGTCCTGGCACAGCCAGATGCATCCCTGCCCCATCCCTGGTGAGGTCCTGGAGTCCAAGTGTGACCTATAAGAGCAGTGAGTGCTGATGACTGTCACCACGGCTCTGCAAGGACGTTCTGGCTCCTTCTCTGCTGCAAGACATCCATGTGCTATCTACTTTACCATAGTCAGTCCAAACCCACTTAGCCCTGGGGGAAGAGGCAGCCCAGGAGAGACACCTCCAACAAAAGCCATTCCTACTGCAGAGGCAAAAATCCCTCTCCCCACCACAACGCACCAGCAGAGAGAGAAGCAGGACAACGCGAGCGACGCGGGAGCATCAGCGCAGCCGTGCTTGGGAAGGCCAGCAGTGCTGCAAAACTCAGGTGTGATTTTTCCACTCCTTATTTTGTCATGGCAACTCAAGAGTGTATCTCAGCTCCTTCCTCCTCGCGTACAGAGCTGCATCCAACGGTGGCTCGCAGCTGCTGGTGGCACATAACGGCACTGCCCGTATTCTTCTCTCTCCAGAGCATCAGGACAGCAACAAGGACCTTATTTAGTGAGCAAAGAACAAAATGCTGATGCTGCCTGCAGGGAACGCGGGGGTTAGGAAGCACCTTCCTGGCCTGAGAGCTCCAGTCGCTCTCTGAGATGCAGATGGTGAAGAACAAGCTGCAGCTCCCTGTGCAAATGCATCCCCGCGTGCTTTGCTATGGGCACACGACTCCAGGCAGCACACGCAGCATCCCCACATTCCCGCCGGCTGCGTGGCCCGCGAGGCAGCTCAGGGAAGTCGTGTGGGAAGCTGCAGGGCTTGCATCCCCCCCAGCAAGGGCTGACCAAGGGTGAAGCAAATAGCCATCGTGCTTACTCAGGCACTGGCAAAGTCCCCCCGAATCCATGTCGGCAATCCCTGCAGCAGCCTGGTGTTTTTATTCTCTGGAAAGGTGTTGGTTCAAGGAACCGCTGCTTAATTTAGCAACCAAAAAAATCAATAGCCCATTAAGGAGAAGCTAATTGCGACAGCCTCTCTCCATGTATCACTTCAGTAAACAAAGCTGCAAATTAATTCGCTGTTAACTGGTATGCGCACTTTGAAACAACAGCAAGGCATTAACCACCTTCTCCCTCTCGAATGTTTTCCACGGGAGTGCATCGCTTATGAACTCCTGACTCCGGAGCCGCAGCCAAGAGGCAGCGTCAGTGTCTGGCACAGGCTCTCCTGGCGCACCGCTCGCACAAACACTTCCCTTGGCGATGCAAACAAAAGATGCCTGATTGCACACCGGGAACACAAAGGGTTTTATAGATCGAGTGGTCAAAGCAGCAAGGTCAGCTGAGTCCCTTTCTTCAGCAGGATTAAAGGTGATCTCCTCTCTTCCTCCGACGCTTGCTGTAATCCCCTCTACAAAGCCTTTCCCACTCGCTGCTGGCTTAAGCCTGAACATTGCTGCTCTGCTGCAGAAAGCAGGGCTCAGGCAGGAGAGATGGCAATCGCCATCTCTGACAGCAGGAAGGATGCAGGGAGGCAGAGTGCATGTGGCTGGGAGGAGGAAGGAAAGCGGGGAAGACGACCAGCCACTGCAAACCGGCAGAAAGGCTGGAACCAGCTTTGCCCTGCGAGGGGACGCTGCTGTCGCAGCAAGGATGGAGACAACGTGCCCGCCTGCATCGAGGGGCTGGGGAAGAGTCCCTCTGCCTACACTGCCACAGGGCGAGGCTAGCCCTGGACCGAGAATGGATTAGAGAGATGAGGAAAATAGCTTTAACGAGCAGGGTGAGGTTCAGTGAGGATGAGTGCAGGGCACGCACCGTCCTGAGGAACAGCAGCCAGGCAGCAACCCGCAGAGAGGGTCTGAGGGGGGATGGCTCAAAAACTACATGGGACACACGGGTGTGAAAATCGCAGCCACCGCCCTGGGATACAGAAATGGGATTATAGCCTTGACACAGCCAAAATGACCCCTTCCTCTCTCCTCAGAGCTGTGGAAGAAGAGCAGAGCATTGCTCTGGCCGGGGAACTGCACCAGTTCAGAGCACTGCATCTCCAAGAAAGTGCGGACAAAAAGGAGACAGTCTGGATTGTAGAGAAACTGAGAACTGTGCTGTGAAGAAACTTGAAAAAAACCCCAATAATGAAACTATCTCAACCCAAAAAAGAGAAGGGAGGATGCGCTGCCCGACAGTCTGTCACAGGCTGCTGGAGGGATGAGCAAAGTAACTTTCCCCATGTCTGCAGCAGACAGGACCAGGCAGAGAGTTACAGGCTGAAACTGCAGCAGGGAAGTTTCAGGTTGGACTTGGCGAAAGCTTCCTGGCACGGCGAGGCACGAGATACCAGAGGAAGAGGCAGGACCTCCGTCGCACGTTCAGGACTGGGTGGGACAGCCATCGCCACGATGCGCTCAGGACCGGTGCTCACAGGGATGATCCCGTCCAGTCCTCCTTGTCTGGGACCCACGTTCACGTCACAGAGTGTTTGAGTGGCTCTGGGAAGAGTAGGACGAGAGAGGCTCTCCCAGGATTTCTGCCCCAGCTAGCAGCTAATGACACAGCAAAATGGGAATACGGCGGCGGGAGGCGATGCCTGGAAGTCCTCTTTTTACAGAGAAGGCCAGAAAAACACTCTCGTGCTAATAGGAAGAGTAAGGCTATACCGAAGTGCTTAGGAGGAAAGAGACTCAAATGAGCCTTGATTTCACCACACAAAGGACCTTACCCCCAAAGGGTTCCCCCAATCACACCCGACCCCCCCCTTTATTCCCTTGGGAAGGGAAGGCCTCACTACCCGCCCTGGTTCACCCAAACCCTGCAGAAGACGTAGGCACATCCTTCTCCAGCATGAAGGACTTGCCCCAAACGTGGCGCGGTCCCAGCTCATCGACGGTGGATGCAGCAGCCCGGGGGAGCATCAGTGCCGGGAAGAACAGCCCCTGCGCCGCGGAAGGGAGGGATGCATTGGAAGGCACCCGCCCAGCCCCGCAGAGGGGAGGACCGTCTCACCCACTGCGCACCCAGACGTTCCCAGTATCGCTGCCTGTGCCTCTGTCCCCCTCTGACCTCCAGGCCGACTCGAGCTGCTTGGCTTCGCTCCCGGGACGGGCATCTGTTACAGCCAAAACACATCCCAGGTGAGAGCACACCCCACCCGTTAAATGCTTGGGAACAGCCCTGGGGATTTTATATTGCTTCTTTGCCAGCACCTGCAGAGACCCATTGCTTCCCTCGTCCTCTCCATCAGGCTGTGGAGAGGACTTGCGCTCGACCCACCCCACCATGGTGGGGTCCCACCCTCTCCTTCCCAAGAGGAAATGGTTAAAATATAATTAACACAGTACAAGCACCCTGGAGCTGAGAAGGACCCCTGCGACAGCTCCCACACCTGCCTGGGCAGAGGCAGTTTTGACACAAGCTGCAGTTATGTGACCACAGCTCCCTTCGTGGCTGGCCGTGAGGAGGCTGCCCTGGCCACGGCTGCTGCACGCTGCTCCAACGCCACTCCGCTGCACAGCTTGCAATTTCCTTCCAGGCTTTCCCAGAGCGCTTGTCACTTTGATATTCAAGTGCTCTGCAAATATTAACTAGTTTACTTTAACAGCACCCCCAGACAAGAAAGAGGAGGTGTAACTAGCCCAGAGTTTCACAGGGAATTTGAAGCACGGAGGCATCACGGTCAAAGGGATTTGTTGTTTCTGGGAGCGCAGCTGGAGGTGCCCCAGCCTTTGAAGGCAGGGTGCAGGCTATGGCACGCTGAGCGTCCAAAGCAAACTCTCACTAATGCCTTCCAGCTGCAGACGAGGTTTTGCAGTACTCAGCCCCAGTGGGTCCCACCTGCACAGTGGAGGAAACAGGAGCTGCCGGCAAAACCACACCTGATCGCAGAAGGCAGCGATGAGAGGGGTAACTTCGTTTCCCCTTCTCCGAGAGCTGAGTTTGCGTGCTTGGTGTCACCCGGGCTTCAACCAAAAGCATCCTCCACCCCCCGTGCAGAGAGCAGCCAGCATGTCTTCCCTTCCTGAGCCAGCCCAGCAGCCTGTGTCTCTTCCCAGTGGCTCCCAGTCATGCCACCCTCTCCTTCAGGCCCTACAGACCCCTGGGAACCATCCCCGCATCCCCCATCACTTGGGACTAAACTCTCCAGAACAATTCAGCCTCAACAAAGCCTCCCACCAGCCCCTCGGCATCAGTGATGCTTCCCACCACACACTCACTCTGCTCCCAGAGCAGCCCCTGGGGAAAGGACGCAGGAGCAATCCCACGCACTCCGTCACTCGAGCCGGGAGCTTTACGGCGCACCTTCCCCATCACCGCCCCGGTCCCCCGACTGCTCTCACCAACCTCCACTTGCTGGCAGATCTGTATCAGCTTGGCCATCTGATTTTCCAGTTCACTGTTGCGTTTAACCAGGTTGGTGAGATTCGTCTCCAGGGTTTGCTGCGAGTCCAGAAATGGGAGAGGAGAAAGAGAAAAAACAAAAATATCAGTAAAGCCAGAGGACTGTCCCCAGGCCATTAGCAACCGAGACCATTTGCCACCCACCACGCTGCCTTGGGGGAGCAACAACTTGAATAACTTTGGGCAAAGACTCGTGAATTTCTTGGCAGCTTCTGCCCACGCTGGTGGGTTGTGCAAGTGCTCGGCCCAAGACGGGGGAGCCACTGAGCTTGGCACGACGGTGGCCCCAAGGAGGTCACCAGCCAGAGGGGACAGCGTGGGTGTCTGCCCTTTGCTGCTCCTTTCTGAGACGGTTTGAAAAGCTGAGGTGGGTTGTGTTCCTGCAGCAAAGCTGAGTTTCTCCTGCATTCCCTGGAAAACTTTACGGGCAGCTGGAAAAACATCAGGAGTATCTAAGTTTCTCAAAAGTGTTCTCAAACCACTTGCTGCTGCTGAACCCTCTTGACAAGGTGGGAGAGACTAAACGTGCCGCTCCCCACGTTTCTACCAGGAAAGAAGCCAGGGTGGCTATTTTTGTCGTCAGTTTTGCTTTGCACGGGGTAAGGAAGCCAAACAAGAGCCTGCTGACCCATCCGAGGGTTTCCTCCCCTTCGCAAAGCATCTCCGCTGGAGCAACACAGGCGCAGGCAGGGAGAGCAACGCGGCAGCTCCGGACCGAGCCACAGGGACAGCTCTCCCGGCACGGGCAGCCAGCGATCGCCAGCCTCTGCCAAGCGGCGGGGGCGAAACCCTCCCCAGCTCCCACCAGGCTGCCCACCGCTGCCGAAACCCGGCCAAGCTCGGCCATTCCCCCCCGCCATGTCCCACCCTTTTGTAAGAGTATAAAGAGCCATTCTGCTTCGACAGCCAGCCAGGAAGCCTGCCCGCTCTCAATGAATCACTGCTATTTTCCATCCCTCCTCTCCCCTCCTCATCCTCTGTCGGTACCGGAGATGAAAGGCCCCCGGGAGAAGGTCGCGGTCCCCGCCACAAGCTGCCTGTGTTTCTCTTCCCAGCTCCCAGGCCACGCTGCCTTTTGCTCGTGGGAGCGGATCACCGCCGGCGGATTGCAAGCCAAGCGGCGCAGGGATCCCCGGGGAGCGCGGTCTGTTTTGGCACCCGCAGGCTGCAATATTCATGGAGCAGAACAGGATCCAGCGGAGTGCAGAGAAAGAGCCCGTTTGAAAAGATTTCAGTATCTGTGGACACACAGTGGACTCGTATTTTTTTGGATATCAATAATTTAAGTGATATCGCATTTCCATTAAAATACGTGGCTCCACTGAGAGGAAATGTTTTATAACAAAGTGCTCACTACCTGTTGCAGCGTTTGTCAGGAAAATGATATCCTATTAATATTTTAAACTTCAGGGCTGGAAGAGGATCCCTGCGGGGTTTTATTCATCCTTGGCCTGAAACTGCCGTCCAAGGCTTTCATCAAGACTCCAGCAGACCCATTAACACGGCCTTTCTCTGCACGCACAGATAATTTGGGGGCTAGTTAGCCAAGAGAACCTGAATCATAGTCATGAAGCACAGGCAAAGCATTCATTCCTGAAAAACCACTGGCTCCTAAAATACTCCAAGCTTGGTTGCAATCCTGCAAATTGCTAGCCAACGGCAGTTGAAGCAGAACACAGAAACAGGCTTGAAAAATGAAATAAAACCCAGGGTGCCTTCATTAAGCGGGAAGTGCTTTGCACAACAACGCTGTATCGATAATGAAAAAGCCAGCTGCTAACAGTTCCTGCCACCCTCTCTCCTTATTGCTCAATATTATTAAACATAATTTGACTAAAGCATTGAACGTTTAACTTGCTAATTATCTTCCTCATCACCAACTCGGCTGCACTGAAGTCGCAGCTTTGAAATTGCAGCCGATCTGCTTTAACGTTCCAGGGCTGTTGATGGAGGGCAGGGAGGGGAGGGAAGGGAGATGAGCTTGAGATACACTCTTTGAAGCACACGAGCCCAAAACACATACGCACCATCCCCAGTTTTCCAGGGGACGGCACCACTCCTCCGCCATCCACAAACACGCACAAAACCTGACCCTGAGCACTTGTCCCTTCGTTAAGCGTACGCTGATACTGCAGCGATGCTGAAGCCGCCGGCAGTGTTTCGCTCGTATTACCGATGGCTCAACCAGCAAGCACCCTCTCTTGCTGCTCCCTCCTTTGCAGGGCTTCCCGAGGAGGCACCTCTGACTGCTGCAGACAGTTGTGCAGCATGTGACAATGCAGACGGAACCATTTCCTTCTGTTTGATTTGCTGAAACAAATAAAATATACTAGAAGCTTTGATTACACCAGCTGGTTATTTTTGTAGGTGTATATATAAATTACAGCAATTGTAGGGGTTGTTTTTTAATTGCATTATAACATGCTCATAATTTCCCCAAACATTCACCTTCTGGCCTGAAATAGAGAGTATTTGATTTCTCTACAATTGGGAAGAGAAGTGAGAAAAAGAGATAAAAAGGAAACACCACCATGTCCTTGAGCAAACGTCATTGGCGTTCAGGTCACCAGATGCAAAATAAATGTATTTGGCAGCCAAAACGAAGGAGCCAAATAACACGGCACTGACGTGCAAGCACTGACGTTCCTATTTCATTTAGTTACGTGCATGATGAGCAACAACTCGATCTTCCTTTTTTCCTAAATATCAAACAAGCAGTTGAACTAAATACAGATTTCTCTGTTCCTGTTTGAAGATTGCGTCAAGGTTGGGTGCTCAAGACAACTTTAGGAATTATAAATATTAGGCTTCCTACTGGTCTGCTGTGCTTTGTCAAACACAACTCTGCCCACACCCGGCAGGAGTGCATCCTGCGCTCCCCATGCTCCTGGGAGCCGCGGTCCATGGTAGGTCCCCACCCCACCCACCAGTCTGGAAGCTGGTCCGCACTGGGAATGCAGTCAGCCTCGCAGCTTTAACCAGCTGGGAGATGGGAGCAGAGCGGCCTTTGAGTCCCAAGCAGGCTGGCAGGGGAAAGGGTCCCTGCTGAGCCGCTCGGGAACATCGCACAGACCGGGTCTTGCTGGAGCCGCCGGGTGACGGAGGGTCCGATTCCCACGGACTTTGAGACACACGAGCCTCAGGTCTCCTCCACCAGCGGGAACCCCTGGGTGCGGGACAGGAGAACCTGGAGTGCCCGGTAGCTGCGGAAAGCCTTAGGCACGGGAGTGCAAAGGCTGTTTGTGGCTTGGGGGGCTTTTCCTGCTGCCGGGCTGTGCTGACATTAACTTGCAACCAGCCCCAGCGCTGCTCTGATGGGCGAGAGGGCTCACCCCAGGGAGCCTGGCGAGACGGCGTGGGAGGCTGTCATTTGGCTCTGCCTTATTACAGGACTAGCTTTCCACATTTATCTTCATGCAAAGGCAGCCAAACCTGGAGAGTGTCCACTTTCAGTGTTTTATTTAGGGCTTTTTTCACTGCCCTCGTTCATTTACAATTGCTTTCAATAAAGGACGCAGGTCCCTGCCCTGCTCCCTCCATGCACCACAAACACAAACCACATGTGCATCCATAAACACACGCGCGCTCACGCGCAGAAGTCAAACCAGCTGCGAAATGCTTCCCCGCACGCCCACTGGCCGGCCGCGACCTCCGGGGCCGCAAAGCGGCAGGAGAATAGGTCCCTGGATGCTTACCACCTTTCACCAGCTTCACCGAAGGAGGCAGGGGAAGGGCACCTGCGCAGCCGGGTGGGATTTCTGCCGGGCTGAGGACACATGGCCAAGCCCTCGGTGGCTGAGGATGTGCTGTCGGGTCTCCTGGCAGAGGGAAGGATCGCTGCTGGGTGTCCTCTGCCCAGTTTGGAGCAGGACGGGAAAGCCAGGTGCCACCAGTACCTCGGCCAGGGTATCCGGAGTGTGCCATGATCGCTCCTGCGGGAGCTGGTCAGATTTTAAAACCACAATCAAAGTTCTTGATGGCATCCTGCCGCTGAAACACTGCTGGAGCCATGAAAAACTCACATCCATGTCCCTGCTCCCGGCCAAAACGCTGCTTTGTGCTGAGCTTCTGCCCCAGGCAGCCGCTGACTTCGTGGGGACGAGGGGCACCGATGCCGCTCGTCTTGGAAACACCAGTGCGTCTCCTCCTTGGAAGCAGCAGCCGGCCTGCGTCAGCTGCAGCCAGCTCCCAACAGGTCAGTCCTGATGCCGTTTGCCTCCCTCTGAGGTGCATTTTGGGGAGGGAGGGTAACGGGGTGGTTGTGCAGCATCCTCCCAGCTCCACTAATGACAGCTAAACCGAAAACTTGGGTGTTAGCGAGCACAGCACAGACCAGGCTCTTCCCTGCGGCCACGGCAGGTCCAGAGCCCCGGCACTGCACCCATGCCGGCGGATGCTCCCGCTCCCACCTCCCCTCCCCGTGGGGCAGCGAGAGGACTGAGCATGGGGCCCACCCGCTATTTACCACCATCAACCCTGCTAGCGACACATCCCTGTGAGTTGATGTTTATCATCAATTCCCAGCCCCCAGAAAAAAAACCAAAAAGATATCAGGGGGAAAATATGATAAGCAAGTCAGCTGCCTGCCTTTGCTAAAAGAATTTCCCCAGACAATAGGACAAATGACAGAAAGACACGACTGAGCTGCTGAGCGGCTCCCGCACAGCTCCCGCCTTCTGACGCTAATGCATTTTAAGTCGCTTTGGAGCAAAACGTACTGAGTAAAAGCTGAAATAAACTGCCAGCTTTCCGTGCCTGGTATCACCCTAACTGGCAGAGCTGACCTAGAAAATCAAGCGATTTGTTACGGCGAGGTTCTGATGGTGTTTCTAATTGTGCTGAAGAGAGTCGAGAGCAGGAGCCCTGAGCCAGGCAAAGAGGCTCTGGCAGCTATCCCGCCAGTCCGTCACCTCCACGGCGGGGGACAGGGACCGAGGGGAAGCACTCGACCAACAGACGAGGATGCACCTGAGGGTGCAATTCACTGCAAAGACAACCCGCAACATCTCCCTCCATGTCCCCGGCCCAGTCAGAGTGACTAAGAGCAGCTCTAAATCTGTTTATCAGGTTTAAACCCTGTGACATGTTCTTTCCACCCTTGCCTCCGTGCTGGCTTGGGGAGCGGCTCCGGAGGAAAGCTCCCACTGGGGAGCAGAGCTGGTGGCTGGGGGTGCCGGGGACATGGTGGCGGGTGTGCCACGGCACAGGGCTCCCCACCGCATCCACCCAAGCAGCATCGCAAGTCCTGCGGCGGGAGCCACCCGTGCTGCCCCAGCGAGCGGTGCTCAAGCAACGTCCCCGGTCCCCAGCCCGGAGTCCTGGGGGGTCCCCAGCCCATCCCCTTCACCCCACGCACGGCGAAGCACAGAGGTATCTCAGCCCAGCAAGACCTGGGGATGGATCCTCTCTCGGTGGGACAAATCCACATTTCCAGTCACCCAGCTCCCAATCTGCAGTGAGATAAAGGAGAGGAAGGAATGCGCCCAGAGGGGAAGCTTTGCTGGGCTGAGCAGGGACAGGGCTGCAGAGGCAGGGCAGGCAGGATCAGAAATAAGCGCTCCTCCACACGACCCTTCAACACAGACTGCATTAGCACATACCATATCTAGTGTCTTCTTGGGAACTTAAATTTAGGAGAGAAAAATAAAAGAAGAAAAAAGCCCAGTAAACAAGGCTAACGGAATGTAAAATTTGCAGCTGTGTGTTGTGCCACTGCCTAATTAGCACACATTGGATTTGCATCTTGTCTGCTCCTCTTGAGCATCTTCTTTTGGACTGAGCTAACCAGCATTGCTTGAACTCGTCTGATTATGGGGAGCAAACCCCTCTTCTGCCTCACCTTGTGACAGGTAACACAACACCCTGGGTTTGTAACGCAATCCCTCCCCACGCTGGCCAGGCTTTGCACGTACCCCCACATCCACCCCCTGGGACACCATTACAGGCACGGCAGACTCCCAGCAGCTCTGGCGCTTAATTACTGGGTGGTCCCAAAACCAGCTTAACGAGAGCAGACGAACCTGTGCAGAACTCTGCTTAACCACCAAAGCAGCAACACATTATTTACTCCTTCCCGCGGCAGCTCTGCCAAAGGGCTCACGCGTGGCTTCTTCCCTTCATCCTCCGGTGCATCCACAGGGCTCCCGATCCCTCCATTGCTGCAGAGGATGAGGAAAGGACCCACTGACCCTGAAGGCCATGAGGGTTTGAGCTTGACTTGTTTCCCTACCAGCTTTCCAAAACTCCTGGCCGGGTACCGCCAAGCATAGCCGGACTCGGCGCAGCTCTCCTCCAGCGGCATGGCAGGCAGGGAGGCAGCCCCTGGCTCTTGCAGGCAGCTGTATCGTGCATTGGTTTCTCTTTATTTCTAGCAGTATCTAACAAGCACTGCTTTGGCCACTAGCTTGTAACATCTAGAGCTTCTTGCCACAGAGGATGCAAGTCCGTCGCTGAAGGAGGGACAGGGAATTGCCGCTCGGATGCTTGCTGGAGAAAGTGCCCAGCAGGCAATCAAATGTCCTGATGTCTCCGAAACAGGAGACATCCCAGTTAGCTGTGAGCTAAACACAACCAGTCGGAGTGTGCAAACAAAGGGGCGACCTTCCGCCTGCTCACACAGGTGCTGCCCAGACCACGCCATGGGGGATTGCCGGGTGCACGCGGGGACAGGAGCCTGTGCTGGCAGGGACCTCCAGGGGATGCTCCTGCCCCTTTCTCCAGCCCTCGTTTCCTTAAGAAAGGCTGCCAGGAGCTTCTCTTGTGAGGCTCCCTCTAAATGAGAAATGCATTTCCTCCAAGGGGAGGCAGCCAGGCTTCTCCAAACCCATCACCTAAGGAGACAGTAAGGTGTTTTTTTACCCTTCACATAATTGCTGTGGTTTTTACTGCTCTGAACATCGGTGCTGCAGGTTATTTTCTCAGCAGCTCCCCCAGGACCTGGCTACACATCAAGGTAAACGTCTTCATTAGAGCCCAAATTCCCTTATCCCACTGGGAGGAAGGGGAGCGCTCCTTGCCCAACACATGCACACAGGCAGATGATCACATGCCTGACAGAGTTTAGGAGCAGCAACATCAAAAGATCGGCTGAATCGGAGACCCGCAGCCCCCCTGCAACCTGCCCTGAGCCACGCGCCAGCAGCCAGAGGGGTGGGAAGGGTCTGCAGCCCCGAGGAAGGCGCTGAGCAGAGCAAGCAGGTGCTCCTGGGCAGGGAAGAGTTTTCTGCCCACAGATGCGCCTACCCAAAACGCAACATGTTTCTGACATGTCGTCCTTCCCTAATAGAAAGGATACAGGAAAAGTACCTGTTGTGACTGACAAAACTCTTCCACTCAGCATCCAGTGCACAGCTGCAAGGAGCCCTCAGCTTACAGGAGATAAGCAATCTCCAAGACCCATCTAGCCTGTACAAGAGCTGGTGTCTCCCTGCGGTGGGTGCAAGGCTGCAGAAACCTCAGGCTGGTGACCCCAAAGCACCGCAGCCGCAGTAGCTGCTGATGCTTCCCAGCCCGCTGGCACCCCATCCCCTGCCCTGCAGTGGGGCAGGAGTCGAGGGCAGACCCTGGCGTGGTCCACGTGCCCCAGGGTCCCACCCTGAATCTTCACCACAAGTCATCTACACCGCTGCAGACGTCTCGTTGATACGAGCCATTGACTGGACACGAAATGAAGGGTTCATTAGCACGCGTACAGCCGCCTGAGTTACGGAGTGACTACGAAGCATGAACAGCAAATTGCTTCATTCGGGTGAGAGATCTGATGCCGAAAAGTGATGGAGTTAATGAAGACATGACGGCAGCAGCCGCTCCTCCTCTTGGATATGCCAAGGGACTGGAGGAACGCAAGAGGAGCAGCCAGGACTTCTCCCTGTGCTCTGCCCAGGTGCTCCTGCTGCCCTGTCACTAGCCCATGGCCACTAACGACACAGCAGCCGTTAGGGGCTCCTAGGTAGGGCAGTGGGTAAGTCTCCTTTGCAGCAGCAAAGATGTGGTAATGAGAATGGCTTGTTTATCCTTCTCAGGAAATTCCTCTCCTCCTGCGGCTTCAGATGAGCTCTGGTTTTTGGCAGGATGGGAGGGAGGATGGAAACCGTACCGGCATCGCTCGCAAGGAGAGTTAGAGCAAGCCTGTTTGATTTACACAGACGTGGTTCATGACCACTAAGGCAGCTGGAAAATCCTGCAGTCGGAGCAAAGAGGCACTTAAAATGTCATATTTTTGCTCACCTGGGTCAGCTTTGTGTGAGGAGGCTCGCTGGTGCCGTGACAGCTTTACACCTCGCAGGGAAAGCCACGTCCTGCAGCTGCTGCCCTGCGAAGCCGCTGGGAAACCTCGCCTCTTCCAAGATTTATAACAACACCCGCTTCCGCAAGCGCATCTCATCCTCCCGGCAAACCCAGGCTGTGCAAGAGAGGGGCCCATGGCTGGCCGTGGGTCCGGGGCTGGTGCTAGAAAAGGCACCTTTGGTTTTTTGGGGGGATGCCAGCGACAGCCAGCGCTTGCCCCAGATGCCGGTTGGTGCTGCCAAGGGGTGCGTGCTCGTGGTGAAAGACCTTTCATGAATTAAAGGAGCACTTTCCTTGCCTGTTGTTAAATTCAACCCTGCAGCCTGGCAGGGCTACAGCACTCATGTCCGCCACGCAAGCGAGGCAACCCAGGGCTGTAGACCCCTGCATGGGGTAACGCAGCGAGCACAACCCTGGCTCCTGAGTCTTCCCCTCAGGACCCGGCCCCGAGACACCGTAACGAGGTGCAGAGCAGACACGCTTGGGACGGGGGCCAGGCACGCAAACACACACGAGCGAGCTTCCCTCATCTGCCTCTGTCGACCTCCTCTCTTCCTTCCCCGGGGGGCACCGACTGTACGCGCTCCCCACTGACCTCCCCCCAACGGGTGGGACACATCCATTAGCAGGACCATGGCTACCTTTCACAGCTCTTGGGGCTGGAAGCTCCTGGAAAAGAGACCTTCAACACTGACATGACCCAGGATATTGCACTAGAAAGGTCTGCAGGCTCCAAAGCACCTCCTGGACCTTTCCCCCACGCGGCAACGACTTTGTCAGGTCCCCTCTCCTCCCTCTGCCAGTGACAGTTCTTGTCTACCACGGAGGACAGCACCTCCCACGAACGTCCAGCTGCATAATTGCACCTGCACATCCTTCTGAAGCCCACCACACTCCTCCTAGAGCTCAGCCCTCCGAACACGTCAAATGGCCAGACCTCTGCACAGTCTTACTGCCGCTGGGTCTGGGACCGCTCCTGAGCATCGCTCTGTCCCTGTGGCACACCCTCGTGTACCGCAGGGACACAACTGGAGCACGTCCTCAACTACGGCAGACATTTCAACTTCTACGAACACACACGTACGCACACAGAACTTTTGTCTTCTTAAGGTACATGTGGTTTCTCAACTAAAGAAACGAGAGGAAAAAAACAGCCATGGGTAAAAGTTGCTGCCTGTCAATGGGAGCAACCCAGGGTCATGCTCGCCTCCTGCCAGAAACTCACTCTTTGGCGTCGCTTCCCCCGGAACACGACAAAATGTCTCTGCTCCTACAGAAAGACAACCCAAGGAATGGGGTGGGGAGAGCGCGCTAATTCTCCTACAAATCAAAGCTCTCCCGCACATTTCCAAGGGGTGGGGGGGGGAGGATCACATGAAACAGTTTAATGTTGTTATTTCTCCAAAGCTGCTGATTAGTTGCAGACTCTGTCTGAAGCATCGTTTTGGCAAATTTTGCCGTCTGGCTGCTTAGCATGCATCTCGAGACTTACATTTCCCCTGTTTGCTCTTCCTGTCCCTTCGCTACTTAATAGAAACAGGGGCTTTGCTTCCGAAAATATTCCTCCAGGCAAAGATCCTGTAAGAGCCCTAACACCTGCAAGTTCTTGGCACGAGTCGTCCTCCTCACCGCAGAGAGGAGAGGAATAGCTCGCTGGTGATGGATAACCTCTTGCTGCTGGAGCTCGTCCACACAAGCGCGCCGCCCAAGGAATGAGCCGTTCCTCGGGAAGCCACGTTGATCCGTTTTCCTGGGCAAAATGAGAAAAAGGACGAGAACAAGCCAGCTGACACCCCTCCCTGTTATGGGTTGACTACACCTCCTCTTAAGTCATCACAAGGTGCGAGGGCAGTGAGTCCACACCGCAGTGCAGGGCGGGGAAAGCCCGCTGAAGCACTGCAGCTCCGGGGCTTGCATGTGCCTTGTCCTGGGAGCTGGAGGAGAGAACCAGGAGCTGCCCAAAGGAGAGCTCAGCTGTCACGCATCCACCAAATAAACTTCCAGCAGAGGCTGGTTTCCTTCATCCCAGCAACAAGTCAGTGCAGGGCATGGCACAGCAGCTTTTTGGGTGGTCTCTCTTCTGCATCCTTCATCGCTGACTGAGACATCTTGGGACGGATCTTGTTATGACATCTGTTTCCAGGCTACGGAGGGGCAGGGACCTCTGGCCGCTCACCTCCAAGACCCCGAATCCTCCGGCTGTCAGAGGGCACACGCTGAGGCACGTGGCTGCCTGATGGATGCGGGAGCACCGCGGCATCTCTCCCTGTTTACCAGCTGCCCAAGGCCGACCCCACGGGTGGGATAACTACTGCCTGCCAGCCAGAGAGACAGCAGGCCTTGCAGGAGATCAGATAGCCTGAGGAGCACGTTTTAACAGCAACCTGCTTCCACACTCAGCCCTCCGCTACGTGCTGCCTTGATGGGTAAGAGGGGCAGGGGATGCACAGCAGCATTCATCTACCCAAAGACAGCTATTTGTGTCTGTGCTGGTCGCCCAATTCCCCCTATGCTCACCGTAAGTGATGCTCAGAAGTGTTTTTTCCTGGAGGTTTACAGCTGGAATGGAGCAGAGGAGCCACCTGGAGCATTTGCTCCCCTCTCGGGATGCCAGGTGGTCCTGATGGGATGCTGCCACAGGGGAGGGCTGACCTCAGCTGAGATGGGGCTCCTTCCTGGCCACCCCAGCTCAGCAGTGTGACAGACCTCCAAAACATTAACAAGTTACAAATCAATCACGAAAATCAGAAGAACAACAGATTTCCAAATCAGCTATGAAGAGAGAAGCACCTGGGGACCAGGCTGGACGCGAAGCCCGGGGCAGCACCAAGCCACCCTGCGGTGCACGTCACTTGGAGAAGAGCCACGCTGACGGCACAGCCCAGCAGCACGTAGGCGTGCTCCCAGGAGCATCCCTGCAGAGCTAACGTGGAGCTGACGCTGGCTGAAAAACCCACCCGTGCAGCCAGAGGAACACCGAGACCTTTGGCCCTGGTGCAGCCAGATGGGTCCCAGCACCCACAGCAGCCTCTCTGATCCACTTTTAGGCAGACCCTGACCACAGAGAGGAGGCTGGAGGACAAGCCGTCCCCAAGGGCTTTATCCCTGTGCCCAGCAAAGTCCAAGGGGGCAGGTTACCTTCAAGGCTGGACATATCCCTTGACCTTCCAGCCTAAAACCGTCCAGCTACGGAAAGGAGCTAACGAGGCACTACAGAGCTCGCTGAACGAACACTTCTGCAAAAACACGGCAGAAGTGCATACGGCTTATTTAGGTCCTTCAGTGTTTACGTCCTTTAATCTTTTCAAAGCAATTCTTCTACTATTGGATATTATCACGGTTTTCTGTATCATCGCAGCAGTGTTGAAAATTGTTTAAATATTTTATTAAATACATCCTGACTGTGACAAGCCAGTTTTTATTCCTGAAGCCATCTAACCATTATCTGCTTGTTTGAGCTGTCCTATTTAAACACTCCAAGACTCTACTCCCCGGTTCAGGCGGCGCCCTTTTCAGCTTAAAAGAATGTGATTGTCAGACATCTTATTAAATTTGCTACATTTGATGTAAAATTTCCCAAGCTATGGTGAGTCCTTGAGTCCTGAGCTTATTTGTTTATCTTACACTACTTTTATTTATTCCTTTAAAAAGACAGAGCCAAAGGAAAATATTTCCACTGCTCCAAGCAATGCCTTTTTCCAGGAATTTTCCTCTAGTCAGTAATTTCTACTTTCTTCCAAACCAATACCAGGAGGTCCAGAGAGGTCGTTTTGTGATGCTCTCTTGTAGGTGCATGTCCCAGGGGGTGGAAGGGCTGCTGGGGAACAAACCTCCCCATCTTCCCCATCTCTGAGCCCAGGCAGGGGGATGGATGATGGTGTGCTAAAGGAGCCGGCAGCAGCCCCGGCAGTCCCTCCCCAACCACGGTCCACCCACACCAGCCCCAGAAATCCCCAGGGCTCATCTCGGGAGAAACTCTGGAAGCAGCTCTGCTGTCCCCACGGGAACCGAGCATTGCCTGCATCCCTGCTTCACTGAGAAATCCCATCTGTCGGAAAAATAAGCCCTTAATAACTATTCTGTTTGATTCTGCCACAGTTACGAAACCAGGAAAATTGAGGAGAGAGGACAAAAAAAAAATAAAGACAACACTGCAGATGTCCACCTGCTCCTTCAGCCCTAATTCTTCAGCCTTCAGTCCTTTCGGGTTTCTGTCTCTCCCATGCTGCAAAAGTGACCCCGGACCTGAGCATCCCACCGGCGCGATTGCCTGGACACGGTGTGGACGCGGCTGCGGGGCTGGTTCCTGCCGGCCGCCTCGTCCCCTCCGCACATCTTCAGAAGAGCAGCCCCGAGCTCCGGCCAAGCTCCCGTTTATAGCTCAGGGAGGTGTTACCAGACCTGGACGAGCACCAGGGACTTGGAAACCTTTCTGAAGCTTCCTGCAGCTCTTTGTTTTCATTGGGGTTAGCTAAGTTTATCATCCTTTCAGGTCACTGGGGCAGAAAGTGTAAGCAGCCTTGGCAATGATGCTGAACGCCCTCCCTGCAACAGTGCCCAGGGACAGCATGCTTGAGACAAGAGTGAAGCAGAAGGTTTGGCCAGACCAAATGTTTTCCATAGGCTGAAATGAAAATTTTGTTTCAGTTTTGACCCACTCTAACAGTGGGGAAGGGTGGGAATGGACTAACTGGACTTGGGCAGTTATAACATAACCCCTACAGCTGCCCAAAGCGTTTGGGCTTCCCCAATTTTTAATGGTGAGAAGCAGAAATCATTAATAAAAGACCAATCTCCTGATGTGAGATACCAAAAAGCAGTTGCGCGAACTGTGCTTCAGAAGCACCTCTCTCTCCACTGATGAGAAAGGACATATGATGGATTGGCTTGGATGCAAGCATCTCCAGCACATGCAACTCCAGGCTGGGAAGAGCAAACCCACCCAAAACCAATCAAAATTAGAAAAATTTAAGGTCATTTCAAAGTTCTTCCTCCTTCTTAAAAAGTCAGTTAGAAAAATAGCCCTGCAAAATGCTTCACTAGCAAAAAGGTGGGAACCTTCAAAATCAAGTGATTTACCATGTGCCTTCTCCGTTCCAGCTCTCCCTGACCTCCGGGCGCTGAAGCATGTGGCCCCAGCAAGCATCTGTCCCCTTCCCTGCCTGCTCACGCAGGCAATAAGATGACAAATCTGACAGCTTGCTAGAAAACCGGCTTAATTTAACCGGAAAAGCAACAGCCCAATGATTTTTCTTGATCCGTCTCTGGAGGCTGCAAGGGAACAAGCTCCTTTCACCTCTCGGAGATACTGCTGCAGGTCCCCGCATCGGAGACAGAGGATTTGTGTGCTGGCGGCAGTGCAGGTTCCTTCCCGAGATACCATGTTTTAAAGACACCTGAGGTGACCAAACCCCACTTTGCAGGGCGTGCTACATCTCCTAGGGTCTGTGAGACCCCGGGGAGGTGGAAGGCTTACACGGTCCCGCGCCCAGAGAACTACACCAGCAGCGTCTCATGAGGCAGATGGGGGAGAAACCCACCCGACACCCGCGTCAAGGTTAGGCAGAAGTTACACACACAACCCCTGGAAGGCAGAGACTTCAGCGAGCTTGCAACAAATCACAGCCTATAATGCAGATTAACAACCTCAGACACAGGGAAAGGATTAGAAACTGGAATACACAGAGCATCTGGAGGGCCCCTTCCGAATGCAAAGGAATAACTAGAGGAGAAAGCTAATAACAATGCAGCTCGACAATAGATCAGCCCATGCGAAAACAGCCACTCTGTTTTACAGCTGAGAAAGGGCTGTCAGACATGAAATAGGAGCGGGATTGTAGCTAGCAGTACCCTGCTACCACTGGCTTTGAAGCCAAAAGTGAACAAAACTTCTTCCAAAGTATAAAAGAGAGACAAAACAGCTTCATTCCTATAAATATGTATATCCTCATGGACGAAACGACTGGTGGAAGAGAAGATGCATCCTTTGAAGGATTTATACGTGGTAGGCAAAGACAAAGAACAACATAAAAGTTGCCCTTAGAAGCTGCCCTGAACAGGAAGGGAAGGGAAGGTGGGTGGAGACCAACTTCAGCGAACGTGAGTCTTCACGGGTTCACTAATGATAGTGCAATTACGTTAACTGCTCTTGCTGCAGATAATGGTACGGCTATCAAGAGCCCTTAGGAATATTCCTAAGGGTACGTGAGAATCTCATGCGCAGATGGGGTTTCCAGGAAAAAAAGCCTGACAAATACTGATCTGAGGCACACAGGGAGCATCAGAATTACAGGAGACTGAGCGTCACTGATAATATTTGGGATCAATTATTAAAGGCAGAAAAGGACCAACTAACTAAAAGAGCACCAACAAACATTTTTGCCATTAAAGTTTCCTAAGGAAAAAAATAAAGACCATAAATATCCTTGAACCTGAAACGCTAAAATGAATTTGGACTATGGGGAAGAACAACATGTGGAGAAGACCTAAGGAGGAACTGCAGGAAGTCTACAAAGGGGCAAATGCGACCAGTGAAGTGGGATCCCAATGGCTTCAGTGTGCTGGAGGTGTGGGCAGGACAACGCAAAAGGCCTGGGCTGAGCATCCCTCAGGAGCCTGCTCCTACAATGTTCAAACTTGCAACAGACCAGACGGAAAACACAACCATAATGAAAAGCATAACCATCAGGGAAGACATGAAAGTTCTAACAGAAGAAGATGTAGGAATTCCTAATGTGAATGACGGGCAATAGGAAAAACGTGCCCTTGACAAACAAAAAAAAAAAAAAAAAACCACACAAAAGAGAAAGAAGTGGTATGTGTTGTTAAAGCAGCAATATTGTGATAAATTGAGAACTTCTTAAAACACTTGGAGAACTGAAGCTCCGAATCAGAGACCCAGCTCCACCCCTCGGGCTGCTCACTCTTGTGAGGTCTTCCTTCCTCCCTGCCCTACCCTGGGCTCAGCCCTCCCGCTGGAAGCGCCCCCAGGAGCGTTTCGGTATCCACGAACCATGTGGGTTCTACCAAAAGGCTCAAATGCTTTGCTGGTCATTTCCCGAGCTGCTCTGACTGAAGACACCCTCACTCCTCCCCTTCTGAAGCTCTCTCAATGTGATTCGGAACCAAGAAAGCTTCATTAGTCAAAAGCTCGTTTACATTTACTCTCTCGAAATTGGAGAATACAGTTATATGGGAAGAAGCGTTGTAAGTATACCTATTTCATTTTCATGACTGAATGATAAACAGCACAGTGCCTGAGATTCTTTCCTCAGTAAAAGCTGTAATAAGTAAGTCTATAAAGTGACAGCGGACTATATCAGCTCTTGTCAGCGTTTTAAACCCGGTCTGACAGCTGAAGCGACTGTGTGGTGCATCCTAAGGAGCTACAAAATCATCCAGTGGGCCATTTGCAACACAAGGATCGGTGCGTGGCTTGAATTTTGAAAGGTCTGACGGCCTTTCCAAATTAATGATATCATCTGAAGAGCTTAAACACCCAATCTGAGGCTGCTAAAAGGAAATTTGGAATTTGGCACATAATTTACGCAAATTGCACTTAATTAACAATCAAGCTTCTGTTGCAGAAAGGAAGAGATGAAATTCAATGAGTACTCACTTAACAAAGTTTAGGAAGGTGCTAGAGAGAAATTCATGGAAGATTCATACGTTTCCGAGGAACATCTGGCTTCCATTCAACAATAAGAAAGACGCTTTGTGATTTTCACCAGATAGATAACAGTTTTATCAAAGATTCACTAATTACTTCATTCAATTTCTATCACACCTCCCAAAACAAATTAGCAAAATTCAAGCAAGAAGTAATGAAAAATTGCAAGGAAGGTACCTGTTATACCCACTTCTCCTCACTGCCTGGTCTGCATATCAATATTTAGATTCAGCTGTTCCAAAACTGAATACGAAATGCATAAAATGAATTAGAAGTAGAATTCATGCCTAAACACTGGGGAGATATGTTCTGAATTACAAATACAAAATTAGCTTGAAAGTGAAGCTAAAGCTCCTGCATTTCAAATTATTGCAGAAAATGTATTGAATTCTGCAGAGATCAGAAAGATACAGCATCAGAGGTCGATGACAAATGACGGGGAAGAAATCAATTCCAGGGGAGCTCGACTTGTGTAATGACCACGACCTGGAGTTTAGCTTTACTAAGCCAAAACACTGCAGAACATGATTTTAATCTAAAATATTAATTGGCCATAAAATGCATCAATTATATCTGCAAATGGTTCATCCTCCGAATTGCCTGTTAGTCCCACCTTAGGCATTTATTTGGTCTCTCATCCTCCTTGCACTGCTGGCTTTTATCGTCTTCACCGCCACCTCGCTTCTCTCCACCACGGCACGGGCATTCAACTCTCTTCTCTGTCAGTTCCTCTGGCCAGGAGCTGAATACAGACAGAGCTGTACCGAACATCAGATGGGTCTGTGCTGGAAGGGAGCGACTGCTGGAGGAGGACGGTGGGATGAGGGTTTGGAAGGAGGACAGCGCTGGGAAGGGTCACGAGCACTTGGTGCCGGTGACCACGGATGGGGAGAGCGGCAGGTTCACACCAAGGGGAGGAGGTCGACGAGAAACCCAAAAGGAAGGAAACCTCCCTGCCTGCCCTAGGGGAAGGAGAAGATCCAAAGAAGCTCCCAGATTTTGCCCTCTCACACGACCGCAAAGCAGAGGAAGCTCTGGCACTACACACACTGCCGACCCCCCCCTTCTGCCACAGCCCCCTATTTCCAGGCAGATCAAAGGGTTACTGGTGGCTTGGCTGGGGTCCCCCATCGCATCCCACCCCAGCCCCAGCCCCGCAGGGGAAAGGGGCTAAGCGATGAGGAAAGCCCAGCGGGCTTGGAGCCCTGCGTCAGTCCCCAGGCTGCAGTGCCGGGCGCACGGCTCCATCCAGGGGGGAGTCTGGAGGGTGGATCTGACCCACACCAAGCCCCTGAAAATCTCTGCCCACAGCAAAGCCCCATCCCAGGCACTGTAGCTGGGGAAGGGCTGTCATACAGCTACGGTGGGGCACGAGCTGCCCGCTCTAGGGCTGCCAGACCCATCTCTAGGGCCGCAACACCCATCCATCTCTGGGCGCATCCCACCGACGGGGACCGGGGCTCAGCATCTCCGAGCTCGGCAGTCAGAAGCACCAGAACAACCTGCCCAAGGGATCACCACCTGGCACCCACTCGTGACAGGTCGGAGCCCTTCCCAACACAGGGCAGGAGCGACATCGCCAAACCTGTTTAAATATTTAGTCCTCCAGCCCCAAGCTGCTCCTGCCCCCCTTTCTCATAGCCTTCCACCCTCACACCCACTCTCTCTCTTTCAGGGTCTCAAGCTGGAGAGGGGGCACCGAGATGGCTGTAAATGAACGATAATTAAATACAGAGCCTACTATTTGGTGCCTTCCCTCTCCCAGCATGCCCTAAAAAAACCTCAGCTCCCAGCTCTGAGGCTCAAACAAGATGATCAAACGCTCCAGCAGCTGGTTTTTAATTCCCCGTTGCTCCAACTCCTGCGCACGCTCAAGAGCCTTTTTTTTTTTTTAACTTCCCCCCATCTCTGCAGCAGAAGCAATGGGAGTTTGCAGCCACAGGAGCAGAGCAGGCTGAGGCATGAACAGCAGGCGTGGGAAAGTCAGAAATCAAATGCATCTCTTTACCTGCCCCTATACTGAAGGATTTATCTCAGTTTAAAACCTTCTCTGGGAGTCAGGCGGGTGGGCAGCGTGGATGGGCTGGCCCTGGGCGGTGGACAGAGACGCTTGTGGGACCTGGCTCCCAGGTCCTCATCATCCAGATGAGGACGTCTGCTTGCAGGGGAGAAAAAAACCCAAGGTATCCCCAGGGACCCTCCTGTCACGTGGCTTCCCAAGAGGTAAAGCCACGGGAGATGTGCAGAGGGCAAGGAAAAGGATTAGAAAGTTCATGGGGTCTTGCAACGAGCATTGTACGTAGGGACCTCAAGCGTCTGCGCCCACTGCAGCCAGGCATCACTCCCACGGCACGTCAGCGCTGGAGGAGCCGCAGGGGAGAAAGGCTAGAAACCTGCCCTGGTACTTAGACCACTATTTTAGTCCCGAAATAGATGTAGAGGCACCTTGCTCCACATTTAGATTTGCAAAACCCTATTTTTAGTAATGCGAGAGGATCTTCAAAAATGGTAGGTGGCGATAAACCCCTCTGATGGAAGGCAGCTGGGAGCAAACAGGAACCCTCAGCGGCTTCAAACGCCTGCGTTTGCCTTCCCTATCCCTTAAGGGAACAGCCAGTGTTGGGAGGATGGTCTCCGCTTTACGCAGCCTGGCCGTCAAATGCAACCGCCAGCTCCTGAGCCAGCTGTCTGGTGGGAGAGAAGGAAAACCCCTGCACTGCTAGTAGACAGTGCTGTAGGACAAAAGATGGAAAAGTTTCTTTAAAATCAGGTTCCCCACACTTCAGCTATGTTTCTATTCAAATTTGAAATATTTAAGCTCTTGGCAAGGAGAGAAAACGAGACAAAAGACCAGAGAAGCTCCTACAGAGCCCAGAGCAAAGATCTACTTACTTCATTTTTGGGGGCAGGATTTTCCAAGGCTTCCCTTCCTTCTAAGGGAGAGCCTGACAGACTGGGGATCCCAAAAATGGGGAAGATTTCACAGGGAAACGTCCCTAGGAAGGTTGCACCACTTGGTGGCATCATTCTCAAAAGCTTGGGCGAGTGGGGACAGTTTGCCTAATGGGTATCGCAGCGATTAGAAGCATCAAATTATCTTCCGCAGCACACAACAAATAACGCTAATGGTAGGGATAATGTCAAGCAGAATTACATTGGATTTTAAACAGCACTGATAGCACATGTTAAGCAGACATATAATTAGCGCTGTGGCGCCTTGATAATATTAATAACATAGCTAATTATACTGATATAAATAGCAAAATTAATTGTCACAAAACATCAGGATCAGGCTTTGAAAGGCATCCCCAAACCTTGCCACTGTTTGTCAGCACTCAGGCTCTGGGGCTGTAAGAGACAGCAGCAAAACATTCCCAAAGGCTTGATTTATCCCTCGCCAAGGCTCCTTTCCACCCGGATGGCACCAGCTCCCCCTGGGCACCCCTCCGGCACACGCGCCAAGGGAGGGGGCCGGGGCTGCCCACCCTGCGGGGCACAGAGAAGACATTCCGTGAGCAAGGCAGGGACACGTCCGTCCCTGCAGGAGCCGGGGCTGCTCACGGACAAGCCGCCGGCCGAGCGGCCGTCGCGTCCCCTCCGTGCCCCGTGGCGCTCAGCGGGGTGGGCAGCTCCGGCCGGGTGGCTGTCCCAGCCCTGCACCCGGCAGCACCCGGCCCCCGGCTCCGACAGGCGCTGATGGAGAGAGCCAGTGCAGAGCAGGCAACGGCGGCAGAAAGGCGAAGCCCAGCGCTGAGCGATGCAAAGCCTGCCCTGATCAAGAGCATGCTTGAACACCCCGGGGATGGCCGGGATGTTCTTGGAGCCTCTGTCCCCGTCCAGCCATTGCAGTCTTGTTTGCTTTAGATTTACGTGGCTCTACTGAATGGCTTGTCTGAAGGCAATAAACCCAGCTACTTTCCCTTCTAATAACCTGAAGACAAATGAAGAGAAGCGTTGTAAGCCATTGCAGGAAAACATTTTTGCATCGGGGCATTCGCTACATCCCTGTTCACGGGAGCACAAAGAGGCCCCGATGCTGATTTAGAAACCCAGATCCCAGCACTGTGCAAAGGTAGGACAGTGACAAACGGGAACGATTAAGCACAACGCTCCCTTTGGGAGCCTTAACCTCTCATCTGCAGTGGTCTCCTGCCGTTGGGCTGCTTCGTTAAGCGGAAGGGCTGGCAGCGAGCACAGCACCGCTACCAGCGAAGGATGGGCTGGAGGGCGACCGTGGCAGCGTAAAGTCTCTCCTCCTCACCTCTCTTTGCAGAAGAACAAATTTGTACGGAAAAACTAGGATGAGCTGGGCAGAAGGGGCACAAACGTAAAGCCCGTAGAGGCTGCTGCCTGAATAACTTCCTCCCAAATTCCTGCTTCATGTGGGACTCGCCTGTGCTGAACAAACTTTTCCACCTTTCTGGCACCAGCACATGAAAGCCTCCGGGGGCACGTTCGAGACGGCCAAGTTTAGTCAGGCCACTCCACATTTCATGGAGAACTTGCCCTGAACTTTCTCTCTGTCTCGCTCCAAGCCACGTTGTAGGGAGAAGGAGCCGTTCAGCTGCACTGGCTTTGCGGATGCTCCGGGCTCCCCCATCCCAGCACCTGGCTGCGGGGGCAGAAGCCAGGGCCATGGGAAAGCTGAGCGCCGGCGCTGGGCTTGCTCCCCCGCTCCCATCCACGTCAGCCAGCCTGGCCAAGCTTGGGCTGGCAGGGCACATCGCGAGCGCTGCCAAAGCGTGAAGAAGGACGCAAACCCTCAGGTTTCTCTTGGAAGCAGATGCAACGCGCCAACCAAGAGCCCAGGATGGGGCTTATTTTGGCTGATTTGTTGCTTACGTTAAGCCGCGGCGAGACTGTTAAAACCAGAATTGGAGCTGTTGAGATAGACACGCACCAGTACAAACTCAGCCTCAAGGTAAACGCACTGACTTCAGCAGGGTTACGCTGTGACAAGACTTCCACTCCTTGTGCAGCTGTGAGCACCAGAAAATCCCATTCCTTCTGCCTGTTTTTTCCCTTCGCAGCTGTTTTGCTGTTGGAAATGCAAACGAAATGGCTAAACGCACCAAGAAGTCACCAAAAACATCACTAAGCAATGGGACAGACAGCACTTCTGGAGTTTCTTCTGCAACCAGAGCTTTAGCACTGCTCAGGGACCCCCTTTTCCCCTGCAGCGTGTGGGATGCTACAGCGGACTTCGTCAGAGATGTGTAGGGGACATTGCACTTCCAAAGCTTGCGCATCCGACAGTCCCGTCAGACCAGCCAGCACCGCGGCTGCTGCAGAAACCCCGGGCAAGCAAGCTCACCGGCAGTGCAGCTGGGGCGAGCAAAGCCCGCGCGCTTCCTCCAGCACACCCAGGGCCCTGCAGGGATGGCTCCGACGGGTCGAGCCCCGCACCTGCGCAGCGGGGCCAAGCCTGCAGCCTCCTCCTGCGCGTCCCTGCACGCTTCCCCGGGCTGCCCCGGCCAAACGCCAGCGCTGGCCCGGGCTGCCGAGCGCCTGTTTTTTCAGTTTATCCGGCAGATCTCAGGCTCCAGCCCCGTGGATTACGCAAACTCCGACGTCTTACAGCAACAGGCGTGAGAGAAAACGTCTGAACAGGTTTTCCTTCCTGGAGAAAACAGCCCTACCCGCTGCCAGCTGCCATCCCCAGCCTGCAATGCCTGCTGCTCGAGGGCCGCGGACACGGCGTGGCGATGGCAGACGCCCCAAAGGGCCTGAAGACAGCGCGTTTGGGCAGTCCGGATAAAGCGACCGTGTGCCCAGCCCTGCCGATCGCCCCAAGACCCCGCGCCAGCCGGCACACCCGGGCAGCGCCGAGTGCCCTGGGAGCTCTGCTCCACGCCGCTGAACGGACTCTGCTAAAGCCTCTCTGAAGGCCACCTTGAGAAGAAAGGCCAAAAACCAACCAAAGACAGACTTTTCAAAAAGTTACAACGTCTGGAAAACGCGGAGGGGAGGGACCGCCAGAGTCTTCAAGCCAAGCGCAAGGGTAACTGCTCATGCCAAAACCTGTTTCAGCTTTAAACTTGGCTAAAACTTCACCCAGCGAAGTGTAAAGCTCCTGTCAGTCCTTGCTCCCTCCTCAGGGAAAAAAAAAGTCCGTTTCTGATAATGAGAAAAGGAAAAATTCTCTTTCCTCCTCCACACTAGGAGGGAAACCCCTAAATTTTCAGTTATTTCCCTAGAAAACTCTGAGGATCAGCACTGTCAGTCAAGGTTGAAGTTTGGAGGGCAAGGTTAGCTGTTCTTGAAAAAACCCGAAGGTACCAAAGCGATGAGCTGCTGCGAGGCTTTGGTGCATCCCCCAGGGATTTTTGGCGTGCTGCCCCAGAGTCCTCATCTCTCAAACCCAGCAGCCCAGGCTTTGCCATCCAGTGCCACCACTGTCCTCGCCCCAGTCACGCTCAGCTCCCTCTCTTCCTCCTCTCAAAAGCCCAGGGACGGAGCGGGACAACAGCAGAAGGCCCACAAGACACAGGACCAAGTAAAACTGGTCTCTGCAAAGCAGGGGGCTTGTCTATAGAAGAGGCACCGAGATTTATTTTACTTGCAGTCATAACTGCCTGTGATACCCTCTGTCTTCCTCCAGCCCTGTTCTCTGATATAACCAGATCATTTTGCAAAAACACAGAAAAAAAAAAAAACCCAAACCCAAGAAATCAAGAAGCCTGCACCCAATTTCAGCCTTTTACATTGGAAAATTTCACCCTGAAGAGTGGCGATTCGGCGAAGCTACTGAAAACACCATCTAATAAAAGAAAGAAGCAGCATTAGCGACTCGCCCAGCAGCATATGCTGCTGCAGACTGGATGCACGCTGAAAAGGCAAATGCTTTTGTACAGGAGGCAAATGCCTCCCGTGTGATGTACGGCTGTAACAGAGCTACAGTGCTGTGCTGCAGAGGCTTCAGATAAAGCTGCTGAAGCTGTGCAACACAGAGGAGTACTAACTGAGTAGCAGGTGAGCATCCGGAATAAACACAAGCCGAATCCCTGGGCTTGGACCTGCAGCTGGGCTGACATAACACATTAATGCACCAAATAGATCTTAAACCGCGTAATAAAAGCCCTATGGAAAGCATCTCGCTGCTACGTGCAGCACCGGCTTTGGGAAGCACAAAATCTCAGCGAGTTCAGAACAGAAAAACCTGCTGAATTTCACGTGCAGCCGAGGCGGCTCCGAAAGAATAAGCTGCTGATGTAACCCCGCCAGCAGCATTCATCCCCCCCTACAAAGCCATCCGCTGTGCGTCATTTAAGTGAGTGCCAGCCCTTCGCGGCCTCTGCTGCACACCGCAGCAGCACTCCGCGCTGAAATGGGATTACGCGTCGCACTCTTTTACTCACCTCCCTCCTACTGCCAGCCCATACCCTTGATAACCAGCAGCCAAGTGTCACCCAACCACAAGGTTTACAGAAAGCTGGTGTTGTTCTTATCTGCTTCCTGTCTTTTGAGTCTCTAAAGGTCACAAAATTGCGTATTTAAAAAGCAAGCTGAGCTTCTCCTACAGCCCTGGGATTGCCATGGCTGCAGACTTAAGAATTACGTAGACACCCAGAGATGTGGGGAGCAGAGCTTGATCCAGCAGACGTCCTGCTGGGGGGGAGAGCCCCCCACCACCTACCACACTATTCCCAGCTGTGCTGTTCTGGGGGTCACGGCTAGGTTTCACGATGCCTTCTGGGCACTACGGGCAACGTGCCCAGCAAAAAGCACAGCTGAGTCTGGATAGCTGCTGCAGACCCGCTCCGCGCCCTGCTGAAAACCCCTCGGTGACTGCAAGGAGCGGCCGCATTTCAGGCACAACTTCGCCCCGCAGCACCCGGGGAGCACCGAGGGCAGGCAACGGGTGGTGCCCGAATCTGCCCAGGTCCAGTTTCCAGCTGGTGGGCAGCAGAATCCCGCAGGAGGGTTTCCGACCCAAGCACAGCCACGGCAGGACCCTCGCGTCCCGGTCGAGCCACCGCAGCACCCTCCTGCCCGGCGCGTGCCGGCTGCTGAGCCAGCTGCGACGCTCCTCAGCTGCAAGGAGGGCAACAAGGAAGGCAATCGCGCTCGTTCCGCAGGACGCAGCAACTCCACAATACACTATTTTTATCACCCAACGAGTCAGTGGCTTTGAGAACAATGTTTTTCCAAGGCGGGCTGGCTCCTATCGTTTAAATGAAAAACAGGCCTCGGTGGAAACTAATACAAAGGGAAAGAAAGCAACAGCACCTTCCTTTGGTTTTGCTGAACCGACACGTAGCTGCGCTTGGCAGCGTTCAAATCACAGCTCAGCAAGTGCGGAGGGGGCGGAGGGAGCGTGTGCTCTTACCTCCCTCCCGTGCCTGTACGCGGGTGTTTATCAGCAGCTTGGCGGCTGCTGCGAGCAGCCCCACGGAAAGCCGGCACTTCCAAAGGGGGGGTTCGCGAGCGAAGGGGAATGAGGAGCGCTCAGAGCGTCAGCAGGCAGCGTGCGGGGAAGGGAAGTCCAGCTGGCCACCGCGAGCAGAAAAAAGGGTTGGCTATCTTCTGCTTTTAGTTTCTGGCGCCAAGGCAAGGGCCCAGCCTCAGGCCCTGCCCCGGGGTACCGCAGGTCCAGGCTGTCGGCGTGTTTTCGAGCAGCGGTGGTGGCTTCCAGCTGTCCCGGTGATGGGGCTCTGCCCAGCTGGGAGGGGGAGTACCCCCAAGGAGCAGCCTCTGTGCATTTTAATCGCAAGGAAAGGCCTCCAGACAAGGCATGCGTGGCCAAAAGCTTTGCTATTCCTCTCACCTATATCCCTGGTCCAATAACGGCATTACCCCTCGCTCCAAACTTTGCCTTGCTCTATCTCTGAGACAGGCACGCTGCCCTCCAGCACTCGCTCTTGAAGGTTTCCCTTCACTCCAGGCTTACCTTGCCAAAGTAGTTTTTTTTAAAAATGGTCTTCTGAGTGCTCTAGCAAACCGCAGAGAGCTGCCTTCAGAAAAGCGTTTACTTGCAAACCCGACACGCAGCCACCAAAGGCTGGGGCGGGCGTTATACCAAAGCCCCCTTGCAGGCAGCCGCCTTCTGCTCAGCGGCCAGCGCCGAAGTCCCCGCAACGCTTTGCAATTTAAATCCCAAAGTCGAGCTGATTATTTCTCAGCAATACTGCTTTCTGGCACAGCTGGTAAAGGGGAGGGTGACGTGCCGCGGGCAGGGCCCCAGGGCCACCCACTGACCCTCGGGGTGGGCTGCAGAGGGGCGCAGCGCCGGTATTGCCCCCTCCTCTCACACAAGGTTTTCCAGCATGGACCAAGTGGTGCTTTGAGCCACAGGCAGACAGCTTTTCGCCTTGGAGAGCCAAAGCTCAAACACCCCTGGGCCAGGAAGCTGCTCCAGTGCCGAGCTGGAGCGAGCATCGCTTGGGTGCAGCAGCAAGCCGAAAGCTTTGAGGGGCACGCGGCATCCCCGCGGGCAGCTCCCTGCCCCAGCAGCTCCGGGACGGCAGCAGAAAGTCACAGGCTGCCAAGCCTGGGCATTCAGTCTCGGTGAGTCAGAGCCTGGGCGAGTCACGAGACGGGCTGGAAAATCCCAAGAGTTTCAGAAAATAAATAAATACCTTGTGGGTACTCTTTATCTGCCTCCTAGTTCTTTTTGCAAGCCTTTGGGGTGATTCAAGTCAGCTTTTGAGCTTCTCTCCAAAGTCGCAGAATAACACAGAAAACAGCCCCGTGATGCCTTATTTGACACGAAGGTTGAGGCTCCCGCGTCCCCTCTCCTCCCCAGGGGTGGGCTTTCCAAAACCCTCCAGATGACTGGGGTAAGCACTTGCCCCAGCGGCACCGTTTGCCCCAGCGACAGTCTCCCTGGGGACTGGGAAGGCTGGAGCTTTACCTGGCTTCGGTGGGAAGCAGCTAGGCATTAAGGGCACAGGGAGCGATGCAGAGAGCTGCCGCAGAGCATCCCAGCTCCTCGGGTCTCAGGCTTGCTCCCAAACCACAACGGGCATGGAGAGGGGGGCCAGGCAAGCCCGAAAGCTTCTGCAGCAGCTCCCAGAGGAAGGTCAGCAGCAGAGCAATGACTTGGGAGGACTCTGCAGATGGAAGGAATAAGGAGAGTTCCCACATCCAGCAAAATCACAGCCTTGCCTCGCCCCGCACCCTTTGCCGCAGTAACAGGAGCACAGGAGCTCGTCTGTCATCAGCCGAGGCACCCAGGACATTTTCTGTAGCAGATCCGTGCGCTATTACAATGGAACACTGGCACGGTAAACACACGCTCCCCTGCCCGCTCCCCCGGCCCCCTCCCGCCCCAGCAGCTTCTTTCCTGCACATTCACCAACGGGTCAGAAGACCCTTTCAAAATTTAGCAGTGTCAAAGCACAAAAATAAAACCACCACATTGATCTTCCTGGCAGAGCCCTCCACAAAGAGCGTTACTCAGAAAACCTTTATCTAGTTTTCTTTTCTTTCCTTTATTTTTTTTCCCCCAGTCCCCTCATCTTTCTTTAAAAGCTAATCTTTGCTAACGGGAACTTTTTGTTCCTTCTGACACTGCTAATATATGTGTTGGCAAGCATGTCTGCGAGCATACATCTTCTGTAAGAGGCCTTGTCACGGGCTTTGAAACCAGACCAATTAGCATTTTATTTTTATTTTTCGATTGCAGCGTTTTACAACAGTTTAAAAAACAGATATTGAGCACTTAATAACTCTCACCAACAGATGATATTATAGGTGTAAGGGATCTTTTTGCTTACCCAAGAAGAATTATCCAAGGTTAAACAAAGCTCAGCTGTGGACAACTTGAAAGATGAAGTCCCTGGTTGGGCATGACTCGGATTTAAATTCTTTCAAAAGCCATCACTTTTATTACTCTGTTCTTCTTACTCTTCCCCGCTTCCCTTGTGCCTCAGCCCAGCCGCGAATGAAGCCTGGGGCTGAGGCTGGCCCCTCCGGCAGGACCAGCAAACGCCCACCGTTCGGGAAAGACCCCGAAGCGTACAAACCTGTCTGCCGTCGCCACATCACCCCAAAAATAATCCGTAAGATCTATGGACAGTAATTACAGTGATGCCAGACGTTACAGCCTCTCCAGGCAACCCCAGGAGCGGATGTGCCACTACCGCAGTGACGCTCGGAAGGAACCGCCCTTCAACCGTGCTAAAACCGGCGAAGTCTTTCCCAACCCAGGAGCTTTGCCGAGCTGAGCTGCGGGTCCCGCAGCCCGTCCTGCGCAGCGGGCACTGCGCCCTGCCCCGGCCCAGCCCCACGGCCAGCAGCCCGTGCTCGCCACAGCAGGCTCTTCCCAGCGGGATCGGGAATTTTAGAAGACCTGCCGGGGTAGCCGCTGTGACATATTTGGAGGGAGAAACATCTGTCACAGGAACGCTGTTTTGAGAGGGGTCGCAGCATGCTGCCTGCACGCTCGCCCTGCCCTCCGCTCCGGTCACGAGCGGAAAGGAAATAAGGGAGAGGTTTCTTGCACTTCAATAAATAAAGCTTCAACACAGGTCCAAGCCCTGCATCCCACGGGAAAGTTCCCTCCCCCGGGAAGGGAGAGCTCGCTCCGTCACCGCCGTGAAAGCTCAGGCTATAGGGTCCCCTCATTTCTAACCCACTGCCAGATCACGGCCGCGTGCTGCTGCTGAGCAGCGGGTCTGATCTGCTCGCTTCGACACCGAAGACGGGTTTTTCTATGCAGAAAAGAAACAAAGCCAAAGAGCCACAGTACCCCTGGGGGAGGAGAAACAGCTATATCCCAATACATCTTCCCTCCTCCTTGGCAAGATGCAATTAAAATTGTTAGAGCTTTCACGGCCATCCACCCCGCTGCAACGCTTCCCCAGCCCCAGACTGCACCCTGCGTCCCCCCCATCCTCGCCGCTCCCCGCAAACGCCTTCATCCCGTAATGATACACAAAGGGAAGGCTCTGCATCACCTCGTTATCAAGGCAAACTCAGGTAGGGAAAGGACCCCTAAGTTGTTTTTAAAGGATCCGCTGCAAACGCAAATGAACTCAGGCTAAGGACACCAATTCATTCATAAATGCCCAGGAACCGCTGCGTGTCCAAACAGCGATTCTCTCTTGGGTGGAGGGCACGTCCGGCGGAGATGTTCAGCCCCTCCCAGCAAGAGCACATACTGCTTCAACAAGCTTCTTGGCAAAGCCCGTTTCCAAAGAAGGAAATAAAAAAAGATAAAAATGCAAGTAGTTCTAGACCTGGATCATAACCGCACTGCTTTGGGTGGGATATTTTGCTGTGTTTCCAAAAATAACTGCATATTCACGTGTAAAGCCCGTGTTGTCCTGCTGCTCAGGCTGGCCAAGCCCGGCCACCCCGGGGTGAAGAGCTCTGCAGCAGAGCATCTTCCCGCTCTGCTCAACCTGAGTTATGACGAAAGGAGGGGAAAAAACCCCAGCCTGGCCCCTGCCATCCGAGCCAGGGTCAGCTGAGACTGGAGAAAGCTCACTCCTACCTTCATGCTGCCAAGCCCCTTCCAAAGGGGATGGGGGGAAGATGGGTGGGAAAGGGGGTGGTTCCCACATCAGCTTTCCATCTTCCTTTCCCAAGGCTCTGGTCCGATATAAAAGGGGCTTTGTCCGTGCTGCTGTATTAACACTGCACGGCTTCCTTTGTCAGGACACCACCGGGCAACCCTAGAGCAGAGGAGCTGGTTTCATTGATAATTTATGAGACAATTTATTTCAATGATGCGCTTGAGTGCAACGCCTCACTGGGGGCTGCCGTTACCAGTGGGCTGAAGAAGCTCCAGGACTCATTCAAACCCTGCAGCAAAGGATAAAACACAAAAAGAAGGGCTGCAAAGCAGCAGGGAGATGAGAGGAAGGCAGTGCAGGCAGGCTTCAACATGCCAAAATGGGACGTTTCAACGGCTTATTGTTAAGATCGGCCCAAACTGACTTTCATGGGGAAGGTTTGGGTTCCCATGTGAGGGGCCCACCGATCCCCAAGCACGTGTGACCTCCAGCAAATCCCTCCTGGGATGCACAGAGATGCTCTGAGATCCCTCTTAGCAAGTGGTACAAATTCAGCGTATCAAACCCCCGTGCTCAGAGTTTTGATCCAAAGGCATCATCTACCTCGTGCTCCATCAGAGCAGCATCATCAAGCCAACATCTGCCATCACCCCAGCAGTCGTGACCCAAGGGGGAGCTGATCCCGCACCTCTGTGAGTGGAAATAACCGTTTTTACTTCCATCTGTCAAGGGATACCTTCTGCTTAAGGATGCCCCTCTCTGAAGCCCAAAAAAAGCCCAGAGGGAGAGCCTGGGCCCAAAATAACCCACACAGCAATGCACGCGCACCTCCCGGCTTTCGGCTACAACTCAACCAGCAACGCACCCGAAGCGGCTCCAGGGCAGTCTGGCATGTGCCGCGGTGAGGGAGAGGCAGAGCCAGGCGCCTGGCAATACCCCAAATGAACACCCACCCTGAAACCACCTCCCTGGCAGCGCAGACAGCGACCTGGCCGGCGGCGAGAGCTGCCCCACAGACGCGCCGCTTTGCCTTTTCATCCACTCTTCCCTCCCTGTGGAAAACGAAGCCGCCCTGATTCCCTCGGAGCCCATTCCGGGAGACGTTCAAAGCACTCCACGCTGGTGAAGACACTCTCCAGCGGCACCCGGCTCGCAACAGCAGCGCAGTGGATTCTCATTTACATCTGGGACAGCACAGACAGCAGCTTCAAGAAAAGCCACCCCACACCAACAGCAATGAGGAGAGGCCAAGAGGAGCCTCATTCCCCCCCGTCACGCGTGGGAGCCACACAAGAAGGCAAAGCACATGCTTAATATTAAGAGAAGCAAAGAAACGCTCTGTGCTTTCGCTTCTGTGGCCCTGGAAAGGGGACAAGGACCTTTGGCGTGGGACGCGCGCACAGAAACGCACTCGGGCTTCAGTGCAAAATGGGGCTGCTGGTCTTTCCCTGCCCTCTGCAAGGCTTTCCAGGGATGACAGCAGCCGCCGTGCACCAAGCCGAGCTCTTGCAGCCTCCCAAAACACTTGGCTGGTTACTTTCTGGCACAGCACCGTTTTTCTGCTCCCAGCCCCGCTTCACCCTCTTTGCAAGCATCGGCTCCAAAGAGACGCTGAACTGCAGCACATCAGGTCAGCAAGGCAAGGGGAGGGTTTTGCTTCTCCAGGCATGGGGGAAGGTGGTGCCACACGCCCTCAAACTACCACGGCTGTCATGGGTTGTCATCGTCCCTCCATGGCCACCTGGTCCAGCTCACGAGGGAGCAGGCACCCCTATAGCAGCCCGGTGCAGCTCATAGGGATTTACCACCCCTGCAGTTCTCCGGGCAAAGGCGTCAAGACTGGGAGGTTCCCTGACAGTTCAGAAAGAGATGCTGGAAAAGTCACCCGTGGGCAGATACATTTTTAGGGGAGGTTGGCTGCAGCTGAAGGATACAGGCACATCACCGGAGATGCTTGCACCCGAAGGGAGGATCTGCAGCGCTGGGAGCTCCGGGGAACCAGCGAACCCCCCCAGTGCAGGGCGGTGAGCAGCGCAGAGGCACCCGCAGCAGAGCCCGTCCCGGCAGGCAGCTCAGCACCAGGAGCACGAGTCCCTCCGGAGCTCTGCTCAGCCGCACGTCACTTCCCTCCATCCGGCTGGGCACGGCGGGAGCGGAGCCGGGGGATGACGCCCACCCGCTCTGCGACCAGGCAGCAAGCGCTGCAAGAGCCTCACCCGTCTACTTCCCAAACAGGGGGTTCGATCCGCTCTTTTTGGCCTCCTCCCTTCCTTTTGGCCCTCCTGTTACAGCACGCTCCCGCGGCCACAGCCGCACCAACACACTTACGCATTGTGTTAATTAAGCCTGAGTGGAATATAAAATAACTCTGCATCTGTCTGATGCACAACCCCCGGCCAGCATGGCCTCAGACCACAATTCAGAAACAAAATGAAACAAAAAAAAAAAGAAGAAAGAAAGAGAAAAAGGGGGAAAATTGATTAAACTCGAGAGTTCACCGAGTGACCTGTTTAATTGCTAATGTGGGTCTGGGATTATTCTTTTTTAAGATTTTTCTTCACCAGCCCAGCTGGTGTCATCCTCTAATACCCAGAGAGCAGAAAACAGATTGCAGGAGACTACTCATTCTCGCTGTGCTTTCTGTTAAAAAAAATAAAAATAAAAACGGTAGATCAAAGAAGTGAAAAAAACCTCTGGTAATTTTTTTTCCTCCGTTTCCCAACTGGTCGCAAACATATTTCCTGCTGGGACTCAGAATGAACACTGTCAGATTAAAAATCACAGTTTTAAGAATCAAGTGGCAGTAGATTAAATGGGAAGGCTAGTTTTTAAGCAAGGGATGATGCGGAAGGGTTTGAGCAAGTCCTGCCCTAGCCGGATGCACGGGCTTCCCGACGCAGGGCACTGCAGCAGCACGGCTGCAAAGGGGGTCCCTGTCGAGGATGGAGCCCTCGGCCTCCGTGGGGACCTGCCCCAGGGCTGTGCCACCCTCCTTCAGTTTCCTCCCAGTCCTAAACTTCAACATGGATTTTTTCCAAGTGGCCATGCAACCCCTGTGCATCCCCTGCAACCGTTTCTGGCTGGGAGTGTCACTTGGACACGATTACCCCAGTGCCACGGGGACCGCATCCTGCCTGACCACTGTTGGAGCAGCGCCGTGGGGACAGCGACCGGCCGGCACCGTGCCACATCCCTGCCATCCCAGCTCAAGGAGGACAAGGCACGAAGGCAGCACCACTGTGCCAACCTGTAGCGGCAGGAAGACGCAACCAAAGGCGCAGGCACTCCCCGCAGCGCCGACGCCATCCCTACGCTGAAGATGACGGTGTCTCGGCTGACCTTGGAGGCAGCGCAAAAGTCAAGATCCTGATTTACTCCCTTTGACTGCATGAGCAACTGCAGCACTACGGGCTTGCAGCAAGGAAAACCTGACGCATTTCATCGGGAAGAACACACAAACGAGCTCGTGAAATAATTTGTTTCTCCTCTCCTAGGAGGTAACAGCTATGCTACAACTGAGTTAGCTCTCGGGGCTCAGAGAGCTGGTGATGAGATGGTGAAAGAGGAACCAGGGTGCCCAAATTGCAGGTCCTGGGAGCTCTCGCCACCCGCAAAACAGCTGGCAGAGCCGGGCAGACGTGTGGTGCCAGGGAAAAGCTGCCCCATGGGGCTGGGCTCCCCGCAGGGGGAGCAGAACCCCCGTGCACAGCATGGGAGATGTGTCTAAGAAAACCCAGAACAAGAGGTGAAGACCAAGAAATAAATAACCAGCCCTTCGTCACCAACGGGCAGACAACGGGATTCCTCTCTGAACGCTGCTCCGGTCCCAAGCAACCGACGCTCGTTTGCATTAGCACAGCTCCCACACGGGTCCCCCGCAATGCCCACGTGCATGGCCCAATGAGAAGGATGAGGATATTTCCTATGGGAAAAGCTCCGACCCCTTTGGTAGACAAAGCAGCACATTGCAGCTCACGCCTGGGGCTTGAGAAAACTTCTGTGCAGCTGGTCCCTTCAGACTCACACACATCACCTGCAGCCAGGCTCTGCTGTCAAAATCCTAAAATTCACCCTTTCTTCTTATGACTTTTAAGATTAAAGCAAACCCCCCCCCCCGCCCTTCCAGAGCTCCAGCACCGAAGGAACAGCAGCAGCCCCCTCAAACCTAGTGGCATTGCAAAAATAATCATAACGGATGCGAATCTTCTTTACTTCTGAGGCACTGTAAAGAGCTGACATTTAGATGGCGCGGGAAGCCTGCAAGCGTTCGAAGAGTAATTTGTCACTGGGACCGCATCAAAGCGGTGACTTGCCAAGCGTCACACCAGCGTGAAGCCCATGCAGGAGCAGCCGCTGCGGATAAACACATGCTCCAGCAGCAGGAGCGGGCAGAGCCCGCCTCACCTTGGGAGCGGACACGGGCATCTTGGGTCGGAGGAAGTGGACGTGCTGCTCCGTGGCCCCTGGAGAGGCAGCCGAGTCCCGGGAATCCCCGGGTCACCTGCATCCCGCAGCTTCCAGAGCCTCCAAACGTGGAGGGGGTGGTTGAGGACAGCAGACGTTGTGACCCCAGATCGATGCCTCCTGAGCCACAGCACAAACGCAGGGGTTGGGGAAAGGGACCGGCCGCGCAGGAGGGTGAATCCCGGCAGAAGCAAAGTTCAAGCTGATGCTGGCAGCACCCTCACCCAGGCGGGAGGGGACACGGTGCTCTCCTCTCCTCCTCCCAGCAGGACCATCAGCTCCTCTGGAGACAGTGGAAGAAAAGTCATCACTTCTCCAGGCGTGCAAAAATCCGCAGAAGGACCAAAGAGGCACTTTGAATGCCTGCCAAGCAGGTGCTGGCTTTCTCCAAGTTCCTCCCTGCTTGCTCTCTGGAAGCGATGCTAAGGGCTGGTAGGAGCAGCCCAAGAACGAAGAGCAAAAACTCTCCCAGACCAGGCTGCCGGGATGTGGCCAGATTCGGGCACGCTGCTCGAGGCGTGGCCGTGTACCCCCCCCCATCCCACCCAAACTGCCTGCTCTTTCCAGACAGGTCTGATTCAGCCTCGATTTATAGGTTGGACTCAAGACACAGGAGATGGAGTAAAAGATGCATCAAGAAAAGGAGAAGGCAAGACTCTCCCTCTATTTAATGAATGATGAATTAACTGAACTTTTCTCAACCCAGGAGGAGCAGATGGAGCATCGCCAGGGGTGGGGACACATCCATACATATGCTTTGGTGCCTGTGGAATACCTCCAGTTACAGCTGGTGCTCTCCAGAGACAACGGGACAGAACGCAACCCCAAAGGTCTCCACACCCAATGAGCAAATGAAGCCCCTCTTTGCCTTCCTGCATAATGTTGCTCTTTCTTTTTTTTTGAGCTGACAACAAATGACCCAAGAAGGTGGAAAGTACCTTGCCTCCCGCATGCCTCCTGGGTGCCGACTCTTACACGCTTCACCTCTAGAAAGGTGAACAGCAAGACTTTAAAACAAAAGTTGAGACAGCAAATCATTAACAGCACATAATGTTTAGTCAGAAAACGGACAACTCCATTCGAAAACAAGGTTAAGAAAAATCAATAGCTCTTCCCTTCACCAGCTGAGCTCTGAGCTCAGGAGATGGCGTTGCCCTTCAGCAGGAGCTTCTCTCAACCATCTTCTGTCTTTCAAATGCCAATCTCACATAGCACTGTTTTAAAGATGGGAAACTGAGGCAGAGCAATTAAGAACTTGCCACAGGCAAGCAAGGAGCAGGAGGATGAACTACCATAAGCTGTTTTGGGGGGTTGCAGCCCGAAGTACAGCTGGTAGAGGGCAGCCTGTCCAGCTAGCATGAGAAGGACCATACGGCCACACGAGTGGGCTCACGGCCAGGGACGAGGGACTAGGACAGCATCCGCGCCTACGATCTTAAGAAATTAATTTAATCAATTTTGGCAAAGATTAAGTTCTTCCTCCAACTCAAAAGGCTCTTCAAGGCAACAGGAGGCTTCAGGGGAATAGAGAACTTCTCCAGGCTGCAGTCCCAGAAGATGGCCATCTCCAGGAGCCCAGTCCTTGCGCGGGCAGGACCCCCAGCACCCGTCCCTGCTCCCAGCAGAAGCTCTGCTCGCTCAGGGGGGAATCAAAGTCCCAGACGAGAAGGAGACCAGGCCAAGCACACGGGAAGCCACAGCGGGAGGTGGTGCAGCACCCCTCTTCACAGCAGCCCTGGGGAGAGCAGGTCCTCGCAGCGTACGCTTCACGCTCCAAACTGCCTGGGTTTCACAAAAGCAAAGACCGTGCAGCTAATTTTCTTAGTGAACGCTTGTCAGATCAAAGTGCAGCAAGAGCAAACAGCTGAGCCAGCTGCTGCTTTGAGAGAACCGATTTAAGCTGCTTGAATGGCTCCTGCTGACATCTTTGCACGGCTGCTTTTCGGGGGGACTGCAGAGGTGGACCGGCACAGGCCAGAAGAGATTCCCCCTTGCCCAGGCAGCACCAATGCATACCTGCAAACCCAGCACTGCCTCTTTGCAAGTCCTCTGCCAGCAATGCTCAAGGAGTTGGGAAAGATAAATCACTTCTCTGGAAACAGAGTGGGTGCAGGTCTCAGCCAATGGCCCAACCGTTACCAGCAACCACAGCTGTGTCTCCTTCACCAGCCCCACCTCTGGAGGACAACACCCACCACGGTCTCCGTGCCAGTGCCCGAGAGCATCCAGGAGGAGAACACCGGGAAAGCCATCGCGCGTTTCCCACCTCCCATCTCTACCCCTCAGACGCATAAACAACCTTCTGCATTTGTCCTCACCTTGCACATTCAAAACAAAGTCAGTACGTTCACGTTGCAAACAGAGTTCCTAAAATAGGTACCCCTCCGTCCAAGCTCCTGTCTCCACGACACCGTCTCTAAGCGTCTTTCAGTTTTCCAGCCTGCTTGGCTTCCTGACGAGGATCCAAGTGGCAGGAGTTTCTGGTAAGAAAGGCATTGCTGTCAGAAGCTAGGTGTGGCTGAAAAGAAATTCGGACTTAAACTCTCATGGCTTTAACCTAGTGATTAGTCTCATAAAACGTTAGCGTTCCCCGGACACCACTACGGGACTTACAGCTTCCCCGAGTCCCTTGCCCAGTTTTACGCCTGCAGATACCATCAGAGAATATCCAGCTTTAAACTTTTGCACCCAATAAACCCCCAAACTTCTATCCACATTAATAAAAAAAAAAAAATCATTCCCCGCACCAGTCATCCGGGAAGAATACCATTTTAAGCGGTATGGAAGTACTCAAGGTAAGTTATTTGAGATAAAGCTTTACAAACACACTTTAGAAAGAGCTTTCAATTTTGTTAGACGCCACACTGCAGACCCCATTACCCTTGAACCACTGTGCTTGGAAATGTCTCCTTCTTCATAGTACTGGGAGAGCTTCAGGCAGGACATAATTCCTTCCTTGGGAGGCCAAAGAGGGGACGCTTTTTTTTTCCCCCTAATGTTTTACATTATAGGCTGGATTTTTATGGATCACTCCACCACAAACGTCAGACGATTGCCAGGACGCAGAGCTGCAGTGGGCGTATCCATCAGGCTCTTTTGCCTCGTGACCTTTATTTTCCAATCATCATCATCATAAGAATAAATAAATAAAGCCAAACAGCACATGCTGAAAGACAACCCATGCACGTTTTCTCTTGGATGCCGGATGTTTGGTTCCCAAAAGCCCTTTAGAGAAACAAGGAAGGAATCTGGATTTATTGCTTTGGCACATCCTGCGCAACACACGCCTTTTTGCACGTTATTTTCTGAGCTTATTCCATAAATCAGAGATGCCCGTAAGAGCAGAAAGGGGTTCAGCAGGCTCACAAGGATTTGGCTGCATATCAGGCGGATTTTGAAAACTAAAATGCCCAAATCCCGGCCCCTCGCAACCAGATGTGCCTTGAAAGTCACAGCACCGGGTGCTCAGCCGGGGGACGCGGCGAAGCCTCCCCTCCTTGTCCTACGGCCAGCTGGCCGAGGACGCAAACAAGCTGCGTCAGAAGACGCGTGCTTCCTCTGAGCCATGCGTTTTCCGTCCCCGAAGGGAGGGGTATTGGCACGTGGAGGACGAGCGGGAAGCCGTGCCGGTTGCTTTTCAGATCGCAGCACGGGTGAGGCTTCGGAGCCTCCCTCCCAGCAGCGCAGCCTGCCAAAGCTGCTCCACAGGCAGCTCCTCCCTCCCGCGCAGCCAGCTGCGCTCCGACGGGCCTCTAAAAGGGCTGTGCTTGGAGGAGATGGCAGGATGCAGCTGATTAGTCCAAGAGCTTTCACAGGTGGAAAAGGCATTGCATGCTAGGAGCATCCCAGCCAGCTCCCCAGCCACCGGCACCTCCGGCCGCGGGGCAGGAGCACACCGTCCCCTCCGCTGCTCCGGTCTCTCCCTGCGGGAGCCGGGGGTCTCTCTCCGGGGCACGATTAACAAAGCACTGCTTCCACGAGGCTGACAGGATCAGGCACTACGACCCACCGATCAGAGCTGTGCAGAGCAGCACACAGGCAATGGTGCTAGATATCCCTCCCAAGAACGCTTGTTGGGCAGGTTCCCATCAAAGCAAAATACACCCCCAAACCAACCAAATGAAAGGAAGGCAACAGGCAGGGGCAGAAGCGACCCCTAACCTGTGCCTTAGAGAGAGAGAGAGAGACGATGAGAAACATCTCTGCTTTTCATGTCCGAGACTCCTTTTGCTCCAAGCAGCAAAGACAAGGACATCGATCGACGCCCCAGAACCGGCACATCGGCTCCCCAGCTCCCAACGTCACACGGCTCACACGGACACTTCAAGCATCTGAAGGCAGCCCTAATCCTGCTGCGTACGGCCAGAGCCCCATCACGAGAGACAGGCAGGTCAGGAGGACTGACCGCCTCAGTAGTTTAATTTATAAGCAAGAATTCACTCTCAATGCTGGCCCAGAACTGTCCTCCACCCCGGCTGCATGGCCCACAATGGGGCTTCCATCTTCTGACATAGATGCTATACCTTACACGTTGGTAGCGTAAAAGCTATGTGCTTACATTGCACATCGTATAGCATTATACAGTCACGACATCCTGCAAGGACAGGGCTCTCCAACCACTACAGATGTGGCCTCCTATGGACCAGCCCACTAGGGGCTCTGAAGCAGTACTAAAGGTGCAAGAACTTGTTCATCTGGAAGCCAGCTCAAGAGGTTTTTTGGGGACACACCTCTGCTTTCCTCAGAATTACAGAATCACTGAGGTTGGAAAAGACCTGTAAGATCATCAAGTCCAACCATCAACTAACACCACCATGCCCACTAAACCATGTCCCGCAGTGCCACGTCCACACGTTCCTTGAACACCTCCAGGGATGGTGACTCCACCACCTCCCTGGGCAGCCTCTGCCAGTGCTTCACCGCTCTCTCAGTAAAGAAATTTTTCCTAATATCCAGCCTGAACCTCCCCTGGCGCAACTTGAGGCCATTTCCTCTTGTCCTGTCGCTAGTCTTTATAGATAAAGATCAAAACGAGGTGGGTTGATCTATCAGGCATTCATAGAATCATTTAGGCTGGAAAGGTCAAGCGAATGGTCACAGCACCCATCGCGAGCTGGAGCCTGCCAGCTCCATGGGACATGCTCAGCTCCGCAGCGGATAAGGTGCACCTTCCAGCAATGGGACAGTCTCCCTGGAGCCAGCACGCCAAGAAGGAGAAAGCCCAAAGCAGGAGCCGGGACACTCCAGGGACCAGCCTGCAGCCAGCTGGAAGGACAGAGCAGGTAAACCCCACACATCCCTCATCTCGAGCTCCCAAGATCCATTTCCACTCCCAATGCAGGAGGATTTTTATCAGCAGATGTGCTGCTATTGTACATTAATTTCTATAAAAGGGCACATCGAACTACACTGATAGGATATTCAAATTAGGTTTTTTTAAAAAAGCATGTCAGCTGTCATGGTAAAATCATTTAATAACACCTGTAAGCCTATTTAAGGGTCTAATGTGACAATAATAGCAATATTCAGCATCTCAGAGCATGACTTAGAGCCTGCTAAGAAATTCATATGACGCTCCAATGCACGCAACCGATTCTCCAAATCACTTAAAGATACTGAACGTTGCTGGGACACATTTTCCAAGTGAGAGTACGCGCCACGAATAGCCTAACGAGAGCCAGTGCCTTCCCAATTGCACACGGAGCATAATTAACTGAGCTATGCTAATTCATGCTCTTGAATATTCATTACACCCATAATGCAATATATCCTGAATATTAAACAACAGCTACTCAGTGCAGGAATATTAATCCTTTGGCAAAGCTGCCAGTTGTTTCGGTGAGCAGAGGGCTCCGGGTGCCAGGCAGGAGGGAGAGGGACAGCACTTCTCCCTGCTGAAGAAACACAAGGACATGGTGCAGAAAACATTTTTGAATACAAGCGTCGTGAGGGAAACACACCTACAAGTCCAAAAAGAGCAATTTCCCCCATCCCGAGACCCCTGTGATGAACCTGAGGCCACGGAGTCAAGGGTGCAGCAGGGAACGACCCTGGGGAACCTCGGAGAGCTGGTGGTGCAGGACTCGGGGACACGGAGCGCGAGGCTGCCAGAAAACACTGCCGAGAGCTCGGGAGAAGCCACGGGAACACGGCAGACCGCAAGACATACCAAGTGCAAGCTCCAAGATTGGGTTACCAAAGCCACAAAGCAAAGACAAAAATTCCGAGCAAAAGCTCAGAAAAAGAAGGGAAGGGAAAAAAAAAAGCACAGGTAGCATGAGCTTGCTGGCAGCAGGAGCACTGCAGAATAGCTGAGAATAAACAGTCTTAAATAGCATCCTGCCCTTGGGCAAGGTGCAGACCTGCAAGAGCAAAACCATCTAACAGGAAGCCAAGGAAAAGGAGCAAGAAGCAGAAAATGTACCCAAGCACCCCAAAGAAGAGCTCCTGGGGGACAGGCCACAAGGCAACGCTGTGCAGCTGGTAGAGCATCACCTCCCACACAGACAATCCTCCACCGCTGAAGACTTTACATGGGATCTGGAGTTGCACTAATTATTTTTATTGTTTTTCTTATTTAAAAAAAAAACACTATTCATGCAGAACTGAAAGAGCTGAAGTTCAGCTCAGACCCTTAAAAACAGCACAAAACAGAAGCCTTGAAAAGATAACGGCTTGCAGTTGTTTCAGGAAACAAATGTCCCTATTCTGGGAAGGAAACCATGCACAAGAGGGTAAGTTTTCCCTGAAAGAGTTTATATTGCAGAGAAACAGCAGGAGTACATGGAGAGAAAAATCAGAATTAAATGGAAATTTAGAAACTGCAAAAGATAACACAGATTTGAGGCATCCAGAGAGATGCTATGAAGAAAACTATAACATAAAAGTATCCACATTGTTAACAAATCTGTTGACAGAGTGGGGAAAAAATAATCTGTTAAATCACATGATGAGGGATGGCTAGAACAAAGATCACGTTTGGTGGGAACATAAATTGGCTTGAAAAACTACAGGGCCATGGCTCAAGGACTGGCATAGATTTGTTGATGCTGGAAAGTAGCATTAAGTATTAGATCTCAGAGATTATTCCCCTTCTCCAGAAATAGCACTGAAAATTCAACTGCTAAACCTGTCATCTCATGCCTAAGCCTGTTTGATGGACACCACAGCAGCTGCAGAAGAGCCCAGTAAAAGCCACAGCTGGACTCTGCAGATGTTTAAGACCTCATTTTTTGCAGTGTTTGAACACACTACTTCAGGTTCAGAGCAACCGCCACCTGATGAAGTTGCGCAAAACAGCATTAGGAGTAAAACCCATTGGCACAACCAACAGGGCAGCATCTCCCAGACTCAGTGTTGAGTTGAGGTTGCCAGACCCTCGTCGGCCGGGAATGCCGGGACCAGCCTGCCTCCACCCTCTGCACAAGGCTCCTCTACAACCCGCTTGTCTTCTTGCGGCAGGTCCGGGTGACCGAGGCACCGGCACTGCCAATGCCCTCGGAAAGGTGGCTACGGCCAGGGCAGAGGCAGCGATGAGGTCCCAGCACAGACCTGGGCCACCACAAAAAGCCCAGCTCCCGAGCAGGACGCATGCTGCTCTCGAACGTTTTCCTGCTCGGTTTCACGTCTCCCGCCTCCCAGAGTCCAGGGACAAGATCCCTCCCCAGGGAAGGGAGAGCCAGAGACTTTCGTCTGCGCATCATTGATTTTCTTGCCGGTCTTCAAGCCCCAAGGTGTATGACACGAGCAAGGAAACATTCACAAAGGGCCATAAACCCCAGGTTCTGCCAGGTTCTTGCTGCAGGGAGAAAAGCTCCTTCCCTTGCCACGCACCCCAGCTCCTCCACAAGCCCTTCTGAAGAGGAAATTACGTACTTCCAGCACCTGCATTTCCTTCCACGTCCTGCCCAGCGCCGGCAGGAGGCACGAGCAGTACCCACACACAAATTATTCCCACCCAGCTAATCACCGTGTAAGAGTCAATCATCGTAAGGTATAAAGTTAAGCAAGAATTTAATACCTAATGATCTGGAGCTGCTGCACTTGTACAATTTGACACGCTCATAAATTTTTCATTTCTAATTTACCGGCGCAATAACTTCTGCCAAAAAAAATTCCCCGTCCCCCTTCGGTAACTTGGACCTGTTTTTGTTTCTGGTTAGCCCCCTGATGAAAGCGCTGCAGGGCTGCTCGGAGTGGAAACGCCGCGTTTCAAGCCCAGTTTATTTACAGAGCAATGACAAAATTACATCTTCAAAAGAGCATCCTTGAGCTGGGTACCCAGCAGCATTGCAAGGAAGCACAGACCGCACCAGTGCAAAACACGCTGTTGCCTGCCAGGAAAGCAGCACCAGGGGCACGGCAGCCCCTGGAGCAGCTGAACGGCCCTTGGCGTTGTACGCCGATGCTTTCCTAACCGTGCCTGACCACTGCCCATGCCGGCATCTTGCCAGCAGCTCACAGGACAGCAGCTAATTAAAATAAAAGCAAACCACCATTGCAAATACTACTCGTGTGGAGAGCAAGGGATGGCACAGGGACATAAGCAGTGTCCCTGCAAGGAGTAATGTGGTCTGAGCATCCTCTGCCCTCATCCTTAGGCGTGAGTAGAAACGTTGCCCACACGGACTCATCGTGAGCATGTTGCCGATGTTGACAGCAAAAGGTTCGGGGGCTTTTATTCTTCTTCCTTGGGCTTTTGAAAGCGTATCTGATGCTTTGCTGCTGCAACACTGAAGGCCTGGAGGAGTCCTCAAGCCAGGAGAAGCTGTGAGGCTGCGGCAGGCACAGGCATCAGCTGGTTGCAATGTTGCCAGCACATGGAAGACACTGATGCTTTTGGCAGCCCCATCAAGAGCCAGTGCCTTCCCAAGCAAGACATCTCCCAAAGCAAGCAGCTGAAGGGCCAGGGCTGCTGCCTGGGTATCTGGACGTCCTACATCTGCCCTTTCCTTGCTCCTCTGACCTTGCTTTCCTGGGCACGGCTGCTCACCTTGCACCATGTCCCTTAACCGATGGATTTGTACCAAGCACCACCAAGCAGCGGGTCAATGGCACGTTCCCTGTTGGCTTCGTCTTCCCAAAACAAGTCAACTCTCCGAGCACACCAGCCCCCACGAGCACAGCCTCACGTGCTCCTCAGCTTTCACACCCCACCGTCCCCACACTCACACAGCTGATAAGAACCACGAATTTTGGTTTATCAACCCCAACAAAGGTGGAATTCATTCATATCCTTAACCATCACCTTCATCACTTCCTACTGTTGAGGCTGATGCAACAGACTGACCCCCAGCCACTTTCTGAAATTAAGGCATTTGGTGGGGGGGGACTAATAAAAGAAGGTGACACCTCTTATTTAAAAATAACTTCATCTGCTTACCATTTTGCTTCTTCCATAGACTTCAGTTCTGACCTGCTGTCTTGCAGGACTTGAAGGCTGGAGAGTAATCCTTTAGCCTCATCCCAAACACGGTGTTGTCGAGTGACTTTTGCACAGCTTTGCACTTTCATTTTCCAGCTCAAGCTGCTCTTGAGACAATAACATCGAAATCAGCTTGGATGTGAACGTAGTTTTGGAAAAAGCAAGAGATTAATCTAACCAACGCAGTTTCTCCAGTCTGCTATCTCAAGACCCATAACAGCTTAGTTTAAAAAAAAAAAAAAATCAAAACCCTCCCCAAAAAGCAGATTTCTGGGAAAAAAAACCCCCAAGGATCACAGCACACAGTGCTGATTTCCAGTCCCCGTGACCTACAGATGATCAGTAATTAAACAGTCACCAACACTTGCGTCCTCCATGCTGATGGAAAACTTAAATTGGGAGCTACATCAGGGGCACTTTTTGATCCCTCTCCTACCGTGGGGCAAAGCAGCCAGGAAAATGTATTTCCTTATGACTCGCACTCCATAGGTAAATGCGACGGCTGAAGCAGTGCCGTGCGCACACTCGCCCCAGTGCGCGTTACCCACACGCGCTTCCCCGCGGCGGCTGACTGGGTGACGCGCTCCTGCCGCGCACATCAAGCACGTGTTTTCGATGAAATCTGAGCAAAACAGTAAGCGCAGCCCAGGCTGCAGCAGGGAGATGCCGCCAGCCCCAGACGTGCTCACGAGCCTCCTCCTGCCTCCTGGGGCTTCTGCAACGCCAGAGCAGCAGCTCAAAGGCGGACAGACCAGCACGCTGACCAGCCTGCATTGCTGATGCTTCCTGCTGGCATGCCAAAAAAAAAAGAAAAAGCTTAGAGCTGCGGCCCTGCTTTTTTTCCAGCCTTATTTATTGCCAGCCTTACTTCCACAGCTACAACTTCCAGTGCATGGAGCTTCCCTGCACCCGAGCAGCCTCCACCGCCATGGGGACAGCACACCAGGTCCTGGGGACTGTCCCCTCCACGAGGCTGAGGATGGCTGCAGGCACCCTTGGCTCATGCAGATGTGATGCACCCCCCAGGACCTTTCAGAACTTCCCATGAAGGGGACCTCAACTAGTTCCAGTTTTGGCATCTAAGCCGTAGTGATGACTGACTCCCGCTGTGTGGCATCCAAAGGGCACGCTGAAACGCCAGACAGAGGCCAGGGCAGTCACTTGATACGGGAGCCTGGCAGAGGATCAAAGGCCTTTATCGGCATCAGGAACAAGGTGAGGTGCTCTTCTGCGTTCAACGTCAGTTAAGTGCTTGCTGCTTTGCAAGGTGTTCGGTTGTTACCGCAAACAAAGCGATGGGAATGATAACGCTGTGATGGGGACACCATTTTGGACCACAGGTCTCCCCTGCTCAGAGACATCTCTTCTAACCTGTCACTAGATTCCAACTCAACCAGAGATAAACCCCACAGCGTGCTTGTATTGGTTTTTTCCCACCATCTACCTGCCTTAGGAGAACGAAACCGCTGCTAAAAAGCCTCAGGAGCTTGCTGGGGAGTAGAGATGCCTGGACTCACGCACAGAAAGCAAAAGAAACAGCAGGTGAGGTCGAGGAGCAGGCTGGTGGGGGAAGGAAGGGGCTCTGCTTGCCCCGAAACGCCTGTCGATCATCCCAGCAGCTGCAGCCCCAGCTCGCAGTCCCAAAGCTGCGGCAGGTTGCAGTGCAGGCGCCTGGATCTCCAGCACGGTTGCAGAGAGGAGATGGGCAGGAGGAAGGGATGGACTTGCCTGCACCGGTACTACAACCGTTGTAGGTGAGCTTGAACCGTGGCCAAGCCAGGGCTGCGGCCAAGGGTGACTCAGACCCCCTCCGCCAGCACGGCCAGGGCTGCAGCATCCACAGGTGACCGCCCGCCACCCTCCCAGGGTCTCCAAAGCAGCAGGGCGGTTGCAATTCCCACCACCGCAAACCTGGTCTGAAGCAAGCCTCAGCTGGGTTTGCATCTTCTTCTCTAAGCGGGTCTCAAGCAGGAAAAGCAAATCCACTGCCGGTGAAGAGTAAAGGAACCGATAGCTACAACACAACCAGAGCTTTCTGTATTTTTGCTGGTAACAGGCCCCCCACGTTCTGTGTAGGAGTCACAGCAGTCACAATTGCAACCCTCATTCTCAGCTAACTCTTATTTGTGTGGGGGAAATACATATATATAAAATCAGTTTAGCCCCATGGCAGAACAGTAAATTATAAATTAAGCTGCAATCTCAGTGACTCACACAGAGCAAGTAAGAACACGTTCACAAGTCCCAAGGTGAAGAAGTCCTATATTGCAGCGCGGAGGAAGGGGTTTTTTTCTTTTTTCTACCCCACTGCTCACTTAAGAGCCTTGGAATAACTATCAACGTTCTGCATACGATTTGTCTAGCACAGGGACTTTTTTTTTTTAATTTTGAGTCCCACTCACAAAGACCCACTGGAGGCAGCGCACCTCTCTGAAGCCTAAGAGGTGATGAGCTTTCCACCTGGCTCGTTGCTCTTCCTCTAGAAAAGAGCAGATATAAAAGTGTTACAAAACACTTTCTGTGGTATTTCCAGCCTGTCAATCAACAGAAGCCTCAGCAACGGCGAAGGAAAAGCCTCCTCTGAGCTGGCCCTTACCCGGTTCCCGCAAAGGGAACAGAGCGGACAGAGAAGCAAAGGATGGCAGCAAATAATTAAGGCAAAATCCTTTCTCTGCAAACTCCTTCCACCACAAATCACGGACAGGAGGAGCCGGGCAGAGCTCTTCAGTCAAAGCCTTTCCTGATGTAACCTCTCCCTTGCAGGGAGCTGCTGCGCAGCGTAACCTCACGCCCGGCCCCGACACGGCAGCAGCCACCGCCGGCGCAGGCAGGGCTCGGGGCAGGGCAGCGCTCCGCAGAGAGGATCGTAATTACGAGTTTCAAGCAATCTGAATTTATAATTGGCCGAGATTTTACTCGGCAGATAATGCGCTGCTGTCCTAGGCGCTGACTTTATCTAGGTCAAGCCATTAGTTTTGCACTTAATCTACATACATTTTTAATTTGATCTTTAATGTCGATTTTCAGCCAGCAAGCCGAGCTGACGGACTTCTTTGCCGCTGATTGCATTAAACATCTCGACCCTTCCTGAACACGCAGAGAGGGAAAACAAGCACCAAAATCCCGGTGCCCTTTGACTGCTCACAGCCAAGCTCACGCATCAGGAGTGCCTGCGCTGCCCGTCGGGCTGAGGAAGCGGAGGCCAACGCTGTCAATGAGCAAGCCCAGTCCGTTCTGCCGGCAGATGCTTCACCACCGCAAGAAGGGCTATACGATGCAGCAGGACTGGTAGTCCAAGGCTGAGCAAGGAGACATCAAGCAGCGCACACCCCAAAAGACACACTCGGGTGGCACCCCAGGACCTCCGAGAGCTCATGCCAGGGGGGTTTAGGCAGCCAGCAACCTTTACGGTGAGCTGCAAGAGAACAAGAGATATGAAGATGCCCTCAAACACGCAACGTTAACTGAGGTCCACTTTCTGAAGGCACCAGCCAGTTGTTCTCCCAGCTGAATGGGTGCCGCCTCAAAGCCGAGTGGGCGCTGGAGCCGCCCGCTCTGCACAGATGTAATTATGTCACCAAATGAATCCTCAGCCAGCAGCATGCCAAGTCTCTGCCTGAAGAGCCCAGCACGTGCCCTCTCTCAAGGCTCTGGTCGAGCAGGCCAGCTTGAAGCAGAGAGACACGCCTGCATCCTCTTACCAGGGTAAATGTTAATGTGAACGCCACCTTGCCTGGCGAGGGAGAAGAGAAGGAGCACTTCTTTCTCTACCCATCGCAGCTGTGAATGAATAAAAGGCGGCAGCACAAGGCACACACTGCTTCTGGTTGAAGAGAAGTGTCTGTCGGCACAGGATTACGCACAAATATTTCAGCACTGGTCTCGGCACTGTGGGTCACGCTGTGGCAGGACCCGCTCAAACAGCCTGCTACTAGCAAACGCCGAAACCTTGAGGCAAGCAGAAAACACGGGCGGAAATCCAACGCCTTAAAAGCATCGTGCCTCTCGCTTGCCCTCTCTCCAGGTTCCTCTTGCATGACCTGCTTGCTGGTCCTCACCCACACCGCTCGCCTGGCAAGATGCTACTGCCAAGTATATCATCTCCTGAATCCTCTGTTCTCCAAGCGCTTAAGCGCAGCGCTGGGAAATAGCCACTCTATTTCAAAGCACTTTCCTACCCAAAGAGCTGTTTTTCCCTTCCCTCGTGGCCTCTGTAGCTGACAACCCTTGACATGGAGCCTTCCCAGGGAAACAGGATGCCGCTGCATCCACCCCAGGCATCTCAGCTTTGGAAAGCTCCTGGACACGCTCCCGTGTCACACGGGTGACCCTAGCGCTTCGACCTCTGCCCCATCCTGCCTGGCATCCCGCGTGGTCCCCTCTTACACTCAGATGCTCCCCGACCCGGGCTCCCATCTCACAACAAGGGCCGGGCTGCGAGTCCCAGCAAAGGGGAGGGGAGCTGGGAAAACCCTCTCTGTCCATCCTAAAAACAGGTGGATGCTTTCGCCGCAGAACATCTAGCGGCATCAAATGGCCAGGGCTGAAAATAGCCGTGGTTTATCCTGCGTTGTCAGCATCCCTGGGGTTTGCAACGTTTCTGCCAGCGGCTGTTTGAGCTGGCAGACGACGGCCGAGGTGCAGCGCACAGCAAATGGAGCCGCTTTTATGGATGAGCCGACCTGTGGGCTTGAAAGAACTGGGTGCAGAATTATGCACTGGCAAACAGCAGCATAATCGGAGCAAGAAGTCCTTTATCCCAAAGCAATGGGCCTTATGTGAGCAACCACGGGGCACGTCCAGAACCTCCGCCCGGAGGTTCATAACTCGGATTTACCGCAGTTCAGGAAAACTGCTCGCACCTACCAGGTTCTTTATAATATAAACCATTGGAGTTGAAGATGCACAAAATAAAAAGCCATAATATGCGTTAAAGGGATTAAAGGTGGTTCCTAAAAAACCTTGAGGTGTACAATATGGTATGGACAGATCGTTGCAGAGTCTCCATGGGAAAGCCACGCTGCAGACACGCACTAGAGATTTCTGATGTAAAACAAGCTCGGAGGGGAAGGGGAGCACTGGGAGATAGTTTAGGGTTTAGACACAACAGTATGGTTTTCAGGCATTCAGCTCTTCTAAAGAGGAAAAAGAAAAAAAATCCCCACCAAAGATTTTTGTGGAAAGCACAGCCCTTTTGATAAAATGGAGTTACTCCGTTCAAAACCCAATTTTCCATCAAAAAAAACAACTTGAAAGATGTTTCCAGCTCGCTCTAGCTACGGGATCAAAGCTGGAGATTAAAAGCAAGTGCTCGCTGCTCGACGCCCAAGTGTACCACGGATCTTCAAGAGCAGGCTGGCTGCAACGTAACTCGCTGATTAATGACTTAAAGAGAGAAGGGAGGGGGCAGAGCCCTGCCGTGGGGCACGGGTGGATTTTGGGCAGGCCTGGGGGGCAAGGCGGCTGCGGGAGGCAGCAGCCAGCTCCATCAGCCACAAGCTCCCGGGGGGCAGCATCTCACCAGAGCTCCCATCCCAGCGCGTTTTTAAGGATTTCAAGTATTTCAGATACTTGCAAGGATTTCAAGTATTGCCAGAGGGCGTGTTGCGGTCGGAACTATAGACTGAGGCTGTACAAGGAAGACGACACACAATACTAATGCAAATATTGACTCTGCTGGTAAAGCTCGACATTGATCCCCTGCAATTCTTGCAGTGGAGGTAGAGCATTAGGGAAAACGCCATCCAAAAGATAGCCCAACCGATGCACAGCCAGAGGCGGGGATTACAGACACGTAACTGAGGTCCCCCCGCGCAGGAGCCGTGCCGGGGAGGACAGACACGTCTGCCACCGGCGGGCTCGGGCAGAGGCACCCCAGCCCCCTCTCCCCTGCTCCCCCATTCAGCTGCAGCTCCTGCAGTTGAACGGGGAGCTGGGCAGCATGAATAGCACAGAAAGAATGTTTCTAGCAGAGGAGAGCTTCCCTCCCTGTCCAAAATCACTTCAGACTGTTATTTAAAACGAAAAAAAAAAATAAATGGTGTTCTGGCAACCTGCAAAATTTGGCTGGTTGAAGAAGCAATTTAGGTTGTCAAGGGTTTTTGTCTTCAGATGAATTTGCCTGGCTAGCTGACACGGGCTGGATTAGGGAGGAAAATATTAAAAGGGGTTTAATTTCTATTCCCGGGTTTTATTGCGTGCAAACATACATGGTCATTTCTTTCTAAGGTTTCCAGTTTGCTAATTGAGACATTTCCTCATGGAAAAAGAATGTCCTGGACTAAGGACTGGGCTGCTGGCACTGCTCCGCACACCGGGGGAAGTTTAGGTGAGGTGTGATGCGAAGGCGAGACAGGCACATCAAGGTCTGAAGGCAAAGATCAGCCACCACGGCCCCCAGGTGCTTCGTGGGCACGCAGTGGCACCGTCACCATTTGGCAGCACCTACCGAAAGACAGACCTCATGGCTGGAACATGGGGGGAGACAGAAATAAAGTACGGGACATCCTACAGCACATTCTGCCGCTGCAGATGTTGAAGTCGCATCACTGGGCATGTCACATCAGGTTTGGGAGATTTTGGAGAAGGGAGGTGGGAAACCAGCCCAGGAAACGGGACATCTAGACAGATTTCTTTTCAGGCATCAGTTTGTTTAAAAAAAAAAAAAAGAAAAAAAAAAAAGGAGGAAAAAAATAATCTGGCTTGCATGTAAAAAAAAAAAGTCTTCTGTATTTTTGCTAGAGTGATGGAAGTATTTCTTCTGCCCTCAAAAAACACAAGAGCAGACAAATTGATTTTGTTCAAAATATTAACAAGACAAAGAGCCAGGAAAAGCACTTTTGGGTCAGAACAGCCCAGAACGTTAAGGGAGAAAAGACCAGGAAGCAGCAGCTGGAAACACACAAGAAGGGTTATAATGGGAATATGACTGCTGCCACAGTTACAGCCTCACCAACGTGACCTCTAATGGGACCAGCTATATTTTTTTTAATATTAAAAAAAAAGGAATTAAAACCTTTTTGCAGACTCATGTGGAATGCACGGGGGACGGAGAGGGATTTCTAACTTTATATAGGTCAAACATCATCCATACAGGTTCACATAACATTCAGTACAACCACAGCCACTGCATAAAAATTAAGCTTCAAAGCACTCCGGAGGGGTCCCTGGGAAGTTTGCTCTCTCCTACCTGAAGAGCAGCAGAACAGTAATTCAGTTCGGATCAATACGTGCTACGAGTGAAGGGGGCTGGAGAGTGATTGTCCATTCCTGCCGCTTCAGCTCGGGGAAAATCAGGATGGAAAACGCTGTCGTAGAGAAGGGGCTCCCCACCACGGGAGCTCCCCGCTGCTGGAAACACTGGTCTCAGCAGGAAGCAGGTGGAAGGGAGACCCCAGGCAACAGGGCCATCAGGGAGATCTTCGGAAGCCTCCAAATCCTGGTCGGCCTCCAGCCACCTTCTCCATGAGACGGCAGCCTCCCTTGGCATGGTCCCTCTGGGAGACACAGAGGACCGCTCAGGCCAGCCCCTCCAGGGATGGCATCTGCAAAGGGCTGAAGCATTGAGATCCATGGGAGGGTGAAAGACAGAGGAGTTTGGGGTGCTCGTGAAGCAGAGTGGAACCCTGCCACTGCCTCACAGAATCACAGAAGTGTTTGGGTTGGGAGGCACCTTCAAAGACCATCTAGTCCAACCCTCCTGCCATGGGCAGGGACACCTTCCGCTAGATGAGGTTGCTCAAAGCCCCATCCAACCTGACCCTGAACGATTCCAGGGATGGGGCATCCACAGCTTCTCTGGGCAAACTGCTCCAGTGTCTCACCACCCTCATTGAAAAACGTTTCTTCCTTATGTCCAACCTAAACCTATTCTCATTCAGTTTAAAACCATTGCCCCATGTCCTGTCGCTACAGGCCCTGGTAAAAAGTCTCTGTCTTTCTTAGAAGCCACCTTTATATATTGAAAGGCCACAATAAGGTCTCCGTGTAGAGCCTTCTCTCCAGACTAAACAACCCCAACTCTCTCAGCCTCTTTTCCTAGCAGAGGGGTTCCAGCCCTTGGGCCATTTCTGTGGCCTCCTCTGGACATGGTCCACAGGTCCATGTCCTCCTTGCGCTGGGGACCCCAGAGCTGGACGCAGTGCTCCAGGGGGGGGTCTCACCACAGCAGAGCAGAGGGAAAGCATCCCCTCCCTCGACCTCCTGGCCACGCTGTTGGTGATGGACCCAGGACACGGTTGGCTTTCTGGGCTGCGAGCGCACGTTGCCGGCTCACGTCCAATTTTTCACCCACAGTACACCCAACTCCTTCTCCGCAGGGCTGTTCCCAACCCATTCATCATCCGTCACTTCCCAGAGCCTGGCCCTCTCCTCTCTCACAGTGGAGAAGCTTTGAGCAAGTCAGCTCGAGGAGGACTTGAAAGTACTCCCCGGAACGCTTCTCGGGGCACAGCGGTCCTCAGGCACGGGTAAAGCCCGCGGGGCAGGTTTTATGGACAGCAGGAGGGTTCCCACGCACTGCAGCTTGCAGGCTGGAAGGCTGCAGAGCGATTTTCCAAAAGGAAATGCCCACGGCCTGACCTGTCCTGCTCCCATCTTGTGAGAGGGCTGAACAGGCATGGTCCGAGCGTGACAGCCTCAGGGGACGATGCTCACAGGGCCCCCAGGCCATGCTTTGCCACCCCAGCTCTCTCGCAGGACAGGACAAGCCCCAGGGGAAAGCCACGCTCCTGGGGCAACAGCCACAGGGCACCTCAGTGCCCACTGATGTTTTGCTGTCCGGCCGTTTGGGGACAAGGTCCAACGCCTGGGCCTGGCACACACACGCCAGCAGGAGAAAAATAAAATAGCAAAGACTTTGCTCTAATTGTGCAAGCGAGACCCAGCTCAGCCTCCTGGTACTGGGGTCCTGGAGGAGCCCACAAGCTCCATCCTGCAGCCCACGTATCTTTAAGGAGTGGTTTGGCTTAAGTTAAGAGGTGCCACTTGGGGCATCCAGAACCAGCTTCTGCTCTGACAACCGTCCGTCAGCAAACACCAGCCCCTACGGACGACCTCGCCCTCGGGTTCGCTGCAGCCGCGCTGGGTGCTTACCTTCAGCTTTTCAAAGCGATCGCTGAGGGATGCCACTTGGTGGTCCCTGTGGCGGCCCACCAGTTTACATAAGGCACAGATGAGCTGGTCGTCGGCAACACAGTACATGTTCACCTTCTCGTTCTCGTGCTCCAAGCACGTGAGTCCTCGGAAGTGCGCGTCAGGCACGGGCTCCACCAGACGGTGGCTGGTGAAGGGCTTCTTGTTGGGGTGGGTGGCCCGCAGGCAGCGGTCGCAGTAGGACACCTCGCAGGTGATGCACGTCTTCACCGCATCCCGTGGGGGATCCTGCTCGCAGAACTGGCAGGCGATCCTCTCGCCGGCCACGGACATGGTAGGGCTGTTGCGGTACGTCCTCTCGCGGCGGCTCTCGCTGGGGGAGTTGGGGCCGCTCAGGGATGCCTTCTGGAAGCGGTCAATGATGTTTTGCAGGGTCACATTCCTCTTGAGGCCCTCCAGGCCCCGGTGGTTGAGGGAGATGACATAGCGGCACGTGGGGCACTGGAAGGCAGTGATGGGCTCAATGGACTCGCTGGAGGAGCAGCTAGACACCAGGATACGGTGGGCGCAGCTGAAGCAGAGGCTGTGAGCACACGGCAGCAAGAGAGGGTCTTCGAATAACTCCAGGCAGATTGGGCAGGTCAATTCTGACTCCAGTGTTTCCATCTTTAGTTAAAAAGATCCTGATTCAGCATCAAAAACCAGGAAAGGTGGTCTGGTACCTGGGAGAGAGGAGAGCAGAGACATGAGACAGCAGTTCTCCCGGGCAGCTCCTCTCCACCAGAAACAGACGCCCGGGGAGTCAGATGCATCGTCTCTGCAACACCCCGACGCTCTTTGCACCCTAATGCTGTTACTACAGCCCAGCCAGGCTCACGCAAGCTCATCAGCATGGCTGAAGCATCTCACCATATCGTCCACCTGAGCCGAGCCACCGGCTCGGACCAGTGCCCAGAGATGCTGTGGAACAGGAGAGCCGTCTGGAGAGGAAGGGAGAAGGGGCAGCAGCAAGCTCCCCTCCATCACCTTCCAGCCCAGCCAGGGAAGAGGACTTGGGCAGCAAGGCTGAAGACAAAAACAGGAGAAACCACATGATTTCATGTTTCTTTTAGTGACCGCTGCCCAAGACAGGAGCAGGGGGCTGTGCCGGTTTCCCATGCATAAAGACTCTGAGGCACAGCAAAGATAAACCTCTCAATATCCCCTCTAGCAGCCACACAGTATTGTCTCCTTTTGGTGAAGGGGAAAAGGTGAATCATGTCCTGGAAACTCTGAGCAAAGCAGGCCAGGAGCTCCAGGTACTGTCCTCCTGCTCCGTGTTTCTCCCAGCCGTCGCCTTTTAGGAGTGGGGCGGGGAAGGAAGATCAGCAAAATTACAGTCTGCAAATTTCCATCCCTCAGCTGTCCTCCGCTGCACTCCAGCAACAGCCAGGGATGCCCAAACCAACTCCAGCTGGAGGCAAACAAGCTCGTATTTTTAGATTGCCTCCCCTGCACAAGGCTGGAGACAGGCTCTCAGCAAGCGACCGAACCTGCTGTCGCACCGTTCCCAAGCTCCGGTTTTGCCGAGCACCAAGTCGCACCACGAGCACTGGCCTGCCTCTGCCGGCATCCCAGCACGCTCCCAAATGCCATCCCCTCCACGCGCCCAGCAGCCACCGAGCTCCCTCTCCACCCAGGCTGCAGGACAATTCTCCATCCGGGCTGGAGGACAAGCAAGCAGTAGGCACCGGAGCAGCACACCGACAGCCCCCTCTGAATAAAAACCCCACGGCACCCGCCGCAGGCACAGGCTGCGAGCCCACCTCCAGACCTCGCACCGGCTTCTGGCAGGTCTCCGAAAAAAAAGGGGCCAATAACAACAGCCTGGCAGGTGCCAAGAAGAGAAACTGCACGCTTCCCTCCCCAGCTTCACCACAGCCACGCACGGCGGCTAATTAGCGAGGAGGGGGATGGGGTGGGCTTTGCGGCCTGGGTAGCAGAGCCTCAGTCCATAACCGTGCCCTTTCAGGGCACCAGGAGACATGAGCAGGCCCCGTTTGAGGACGACTGCCCATCCCACTCTTGCTGGGCTGGCAGCGGAGCCCTTCTGCACCTGCACACTGGTTTCTCCCACAAGAGACGCCCAGGAGCAGAGCCTCTCCCAGCCGTATCACACCCTTCCCAGCCCTACCCCATGCCACCCCAAAGCAAAGGGAGGCAGCCGACGGCACGCAGTGACACGGGGTTGGATTCAGCCTCTCCTTTCTCACCCGTGCTCCGGATCATGCCCGACACCCAGTGCACACACGGTGCCTCCAGGCCTCCTTCGGCTCCAGCGGGTCAAGCCGCAAGTGATGCCCACCGTGGTACCCAGCCCTATACCACAGACGCGAGGAAAGCCCCATTCCATCACAGCCCGACAGGAACTCCCCCCCTCGGCGCTGCTGCAGGAGCGGACATGACGAAAAGCAACGCAGTGCCCAGCCCAGACAACTTTCCACCCCCAGCTTCCACTCCAGAAACACCCTGGCAGGGTACATGGGCTCCCGTTTGGGGAGAAGAGGAAAAACAGTGTCAAAAGGGGCTGAAATCTAAGTGTGGATGGGCTGAACCAGCAGAAGCAGAAGAGGGTCTGGGTGCAGAGAGCCCCAAGAAGTCGCCCTGGGCGGGCAGGGGAGGTGGCAGCGGGGCCAGCCAGCGCCTGCAGCTGAGCAGCCCGGGAGCCGGCAGGGCAGGAGCGGTCCCGCATTTTGCAGGTATTTTCCGATCCACCTCCTCCCACCAAGAGGCTTCAGAGCCTCGAGTGATCCCAGCGCTCGCGTCGTGCTCCGGGGCCAGCTCCAGCCTCACCTGCAAGCGGTGCTGGCAGCCGTCCCCAGCCATGGCAGGGGGACTCTGCCCACCCGCCCGGGGCGGACGGCTGCTTCCAGTGCCTGCAAATGGCAAATCACACAGGTGCCCTGCTGGGACCTGCCCGCACCGGTCCCTGCCTATTGCACGTCTCTTCCTAATTGCCTGAAATAGGATTTGCAAGTGCCTGGAGGAGATCTTGAGCTCTTCCCTGCACCAGCTCAAGGGGCTTATAAAATTAAGCAATTGGATATTTAGATATGATAATGCTGCAGCAGCCTTATCAAGGCCTGCCCAAATGCAGCCTTGCACATATGTATATATTTAAACTCTTTTTTTAATTTTTTTTTTTTCTTCAAGAGAGAGACAGTGGAAAAGCAGCTGCGTCCGAAATAGCTGAGGAGCGCAAAGGCTCCCAACAGCTTCCTCTCTGCGGCCCCCGGTGCTTTTCTCAAGCCTCGGAGCCCATCTCAGCCATGGGAAAGCGGCGGGGAGGAAACGCTCCTGGCCGCCTGCCCGGGAGCTCTTGCACACTCTGCAGCAGCCGTCCCCTGCCACAAGCCAGATCTGCTGGGCTCCCCAAGCTCCAAGCCTGGCAGGGCAAGGGGGGTCCCGGTGCACAGCCATGGCACCCCCCATCGCCATCACCGCAGCTGCAGGCAGCTCCCCGGCACTGCCTTTTGGGCACTCATGCTTTAAAACCTTGCAAACTGCCTTTGAATCAGGGCTGGTCCCTTGCTCTGCTGGGATGCTCCAGGGAGAGCAGCTCCCTCACCGTAAGAGCCCGACGCTCTCGGCTGTGCGTACACCACCAGCATGGGGAGCAGAGCACCTCTCACCTCCCCGATTCAGCCACGGATTCTCTCCGGCCAGGAAAACACAAAGGAAAAAAAATGGAGGACAATAACAGGATTTGTTTCAGAATCTGACCCACATCAGGAAAACAATTTAAAAATAAGGATTGGTGCAAGAAGTTCCCCAACAGCCTCTGCAGAGCGGTGCGAGAGCCGCTCATCTCTGTACCAATCTCCCATGGAGCCAACGCCGCGCTACCCCAGCCCGCCTGCCTTTGAAGCGCCCAGCTTCGCCGCCATGGAGGCGAAAAGATGCAAAAAGTTTAAACAGCCTTTTGCTTTGTTCCTGAGGGCCATTCTTATGTTAATCTTGTTTTCCTTGCTGGGACAACATCCTTTAGATCTGAGATAACCGAGAGGAGCCTCAGAACCCAGGCTGGAGCAGAAGCAGGGAGGAGGAAGCTCGCTCAGAGATGCACCTGGGCGAAGCAGTTGGCGCTGCCTTCGAAGCCTTTCATGCCTCTCACTTTGATGTTCACTTTGATGTCCAGGATTGACGTGGCACGAGGAATAGCTGATTAGATTAAAATCTGCTTTGTTTAGAGTCATTAACTCCCTAAATATAAAAGTTATAAAATATTAACACAGTTTACAAACAGCCCCGTGTCATTCGTGCCCAAGGGTCTGCGGCCCCAGCCACGCTCGCACCGGCCCCTGGGGAAACTCCCTGCAGCCGGCAGGGCTGGGCAGGGCTGCGACTGCAAGAAGCAGCGGTTTAACAAAGCAGTAACATAAAACCAAACATTTTTGCCGTGGAAACGCCTGGGTGGGATTTCTCCCATTGCGTAACACACGGAGGCATGCAGCGTCCTTCCAGCACATGTGCGGGGTGCCTTCGCTCAGCACGACGGCAATGACGAGCGGCTTTAGGTGGGTGCCAGTTGGCCAGCGGGCACCCGTGCTGCCGGAGGTCAGTCTGTGCAGTGGGCGAGACGTGGGCAAAGCACCCACCTGCACCACTGCGACCTGCTCCCCCCATGCTGCGGGTGCGTGCAGACCCACCAGTGTCACACATACCCACGTGCCACTCTATGCCTCCCCGCTTCCCTTCCCGGCTGATAGGCAGGGTGAGAGACACAACTCGTGGAGAGGACAAACACAGGAGAGATGCGCACAGCCGTGGACCCTGCGTCCTCGCCGGGGTCACTGCTCAGGGTGGTGGGAGCCTGCTGGGTGCCACCCGGAGCGCCGGTGCCAGCCCAGCAGCAGGGAATGGCACTTGTAGCCCAGCCCTCCTCCTCCCAAAGGGACAAACCTCAGCAGCAGCACTTGGTGTAAACACCCCCAGCCTCTGCAATCCTCCGACACCGTCGGCAGACGCTGCTCTGCCGGGCACGCACACGTACCGGTGCGTCAGTTGAGACCGAGCGCCTCCCACTCGCGGGGTAAAAACGACCCTGATGAGAAGCTGTTGCCGACGCTGAGGAACAGAATCGGCTGTGTTAATTTCAGCTCTGCTCAAAACCCAAGGGAAAGAGAAAAAAAATAAAAAATTAATAAAAAATAAATCAATGACTGCCAAAGAAAGAAGGGCAAAGCCAGAAGGGAAGAAGAAAGCAGCAAGAGCCGGGACAAGCAAAGCAACGATGTGGGTGCCGCAGAGCCGGTGACAGAGCCAGCCGCCAGCTCCACTGGGACGCAGAGCACCCAGTGCTTTTACTTCGAGCCCGGCTTTTTGACAGGCTCCGACACCCACCTGCTGACTCGGAGCAGCACGAGTGCGGCGAGCCCCAGGGGTGCACGGGGTAACCTTAGCAAGTTTTACCAAGGGTCATTTGATACAAAGGTTCCCCTACCACCTCTCGCAAATAATTAATTCGACGAGATCAAAGCCAAAAATGCTTCATTGCTGCCTCCAGCTCAAAGGTTCATCGTGAGCAATGCAGGGGTTTGCCACCAAGGAAAGAAGGGAGGCGAGAGAAACAGCAGGAGGAGATGCTGCTCACATCACCTGGGATATACCTATACCCTATACCTGGGAGGGGACGTCCCGGTGTATGTCACCTAAGGCCATGGTCGGCCAGCCCAAAACTCCCCTGGATCCCTCTGACCACCTTCAGGCATCCCAAAATTCCCCCTGCTCCTCCTGCTTGTGGTTTCCGCCTGGCCCCTGGTGCAAGCAAGCTCTTGCTCACACGTCCATGCCGTGCAAGCCCTGTGCCGTGGAGTTCGGATACCAAAAATCAGTATGGCACATTGTATGTGTTTAAGAGCTGCAATTTCTTTTAAGTTCTTGGGCTTGGCCACAACTACATCTTGAAGTTGGTCCTCCTACCCCTGCCCACGACCGGATACATGGCGCAAGGAGTGCCGCAGCTCTCCCCGAGCCCCGTGAGTTATGGGTTTGATGTATTTAGGATGCAATTCTCAGCGCTCTCCAGGCATCAGCGTATAATTATTGTATAACTGCAGAGGGTTTATCAGGCTAAAAATCCAGTCCCCCCCAGCATCTGGCTTCGCTGCCGTTTGGTGGTGACAGGTCAATGCGCCCTGTGCACTGCGAGCATCAGCCTTTGCCAAGCTGGACACAGCAGCACCCACTTCCCTAAACAGTTGCGGAGAAGTTAAAACCCAACAACGTACATCTGCAGGTCACACTTTCCCCTCCGGCACAGCCTCCTGACCTTGCCAGCCCTCACTTTTACCAATGTTTCCTAAGTCCACCTGAAATTCCTCCTGGTCTCCTCCAGCAGCAGAACTGGGCAGGGCTTTGCCAGCCTGTGAAACCCCCCATTGCAAACCACCTCTCCTCTCTGGACCCACTTAGGCAAATGCTAACTCTTCAGGTTGATATTTTACACACCAAGTGTGCCTTTTCCCCCACCCCCTCTTTTTTCTTTTTTTTTTTTTCCTTCCCTCCCCGCCCCACCCCCCCTCGAAAAACTTCAGCCCAAATTGCTCAGCCATCTTCCAAGAATAAGGCTTAAAAAAAGCTATGTTGCTCCACCCGTACATTTAAAAAAAAATAATAAAATAAAATATGGCAACCCTTTCCTTAATTGGCTCCACGACAGCAGGATATAAAATCCGGGCAGCAGTTGTCTGTGTACTTTCTGTTGTCCTCGGGAAAATTACTTCGAAATTGGATCGCTGTTCAGGGAAAAACAAAAACCCCATCCAGGAGCCATGGACATCCCTGAAGAGCCCAGGCTGCCCAGCGCAGCCCCCGCTCCAGCTGAACGGGACCCTCCCGCAGCGGCAAGCACCCGCTCCCCGATTTGATGGGGCAGAGGAGCTCCCCTCTGCTCCCCCCAGCCCTGCCGATGACACTGCACTCCTGCGAACACCAGCCATTCCAACAAACCGCCCTAAATTTGCCCTTGGGACAGGTCTGTCCCAAGAGAAATGGGGGTCCTACAAGGAAAAAAGAGTCCCCAGCCCTGCAGTTAGCAACAGCTTCCTACCCCACGAAGACACTCGAGGGAGAGAGGGGAGGCAGTCGGGCTCACCCAGCCGATTTAGACCGAGCGTTACCTAATTTTTCTGTGCTTGACTTGCAACCCTGATAAGCGGGTGCGTGTGGAGCTGCTATGCACATTTAACACTAAATTTCAAGCTTAAAGCCCCAGACGGTGAAGAGCATCCTTCGGCCAGGCCGTCGCTGCAGCATGTGCCTCTTCGCTTGCTTTTTCCTCCCAGTAAATCTGAAAACATCAAACAGAATTTGGCCTTTCCTCCCACAGCTCCTGCCTTAACAGTTTCCTTAATAACTTAGCAAATTTGTGCAAGGCTTTCTGAAAATCCAGATACTCATCTCCCAACTGCCCTCCCCAATCACCTTATCGCAATACTGAAAAAAATAAAAAAACCCCAATTAAACTGGATTTCCTGTATAAAAGCCATGCGTTGCTGTCCTTAATCTATCACGCTGAAGCGCAGGCATTTCTACACAAGCCTTAATTATTTTCTCAGCCAATTTGCTTGGTGCTAAAATAAAGCTGGCTGCTCTGTAATTCCCACAGTTCTTCTCGTACCTCCTTAAATTAAGGACAGAGCAGAAGAGGCTGCACTCCCATGCAGCAGTTGCTTTTAATGAGAGATTACTTTTTGCTGGCAGTTCAGCCGCTTCATTGTTAAATTCCTGCAGAAGAGCTGGCTGGAGCCCACCAGGCGCTGGTGATTTGTTGCTCTTTAATTCCTCCTTTTGCACAGTACCTTATTCCCCTGGGGAATTTCATCTTCATCACTGCCTACGTTCTCTTGGCTGATGGGATGAAACTGTTTCGCTTCATCACAACATCTTCTTTCTCCTGAACTTCTACTGTCCGGCTCCGGCGACGGAGCGGAGCTTCCAGGGCTGGGAAGGGCTCCCGCGCCCTGCTCCATGCCCCCGCACGGCTGGTGGGGTGTCCCTCTGCCCTGGCAGCTTGCACTAGCTTTGGTTGGGTCTCCCCCGCCACCCTATCCTAAAAAGGGAATGATTCCCAATGTGCAAACACTGCACAAGCCTTAATAACCAACACACAGCACTGCCCCAAGCCAGGGCACTCCAGCCCCCCGTCAGCATCACCGGTCCAGCACGTCCCACCGGCCACCGCTCCCATCCCCGTTGCAGAAGCTCCTGGGCTGCCCCTCGGGTGGCTCTGTTTTGGGGCACCGCATTTTCCCGCCCCCCTTCTCTCTCTTTTCTTCCTGATAACATCTCTCCCTTTGTCAAGCAGCTCCACGAGCCTCCACCACCCATCACCCCCCAGGGATTTCTGTAGTTTGTATACGCACAAGAAGCCTTTGCCCTGGCAGGCTCTTCCCAATGCTCCCCCAAATACGCAGCCCCCTGTGCCCAGCACACAATGCTCCCCCAAATACGCAGCACCTTCTGTGCCCAGCATGCCCCACCGTCCTTCCCCTACTGCCAGCGCCGGAGCTGAACATTTCCCATTGTTTTAAATGGCTAGTAATATTTTTACAGCTGTGCACAAATCAATTGATTACGCTATTTGTTCTGGCAATGCCATGAAACCTTCCTATCTGCAGCCGCCTCCGATTCGCTCGGTGCGAAACAAAGAGCCACGCTCCTGCCAGCCAGAAAGTACGATGTGGGGAGGGCTCACAGCAATAGGGGGTTTTTTGTGACCTGATGTTAAACCATCAGCTGCTACTGTTGTATTTGTCTAGCCCGACAGGATTGCAGTATAGGATGAAGCACAAAGGTTGTGTGGTTGTTTTAAGTCAGTCATGACCGCACAAGAACACAAGCCATCACCAAGCTGTGCTCCCCATTCACCGGTATCAGGTGCCAGCCTCGCAGCACATCATCTGGTTTTCGTGGAGGTCTTGAAAGTACCCCAAGCCCACCAGCATCCACGACAGCCCTCCGCAGATGGAGCTGAATGCTTCACCCATAGAGGCAAAGCCTTCGGTGGGAGCCCAGCACCACTCACATTTCAGATGAGCTCACCAGGGAGCAGAAGCAGCTCCAAGGAGTTTGCCTTAGGGTACCCACACAGGCAAGGATGCTCTGGCTGAAGACCACGAGGTGTCCACCGGGGAGAGACCTCATTCACCTCCAAGACGTCGGAGAGGCAAGCACCAAACAAAGCTCATCTGTTTTCTCCCCGGTTACGGCCCGGTCAAAGGGAAGATTTTACCCCTTTCCTACAAACGGTGCCTGGCTCAGCAGCGTGCATGAAGCACTGTGCTCGGCCCTGCTCAGCGAGGTGACATTTCCCCGAGCGCTCCCGCGGGACCTCAGCACAGCACGTGCCCACAGAAGGCTCCCGGAGGATCCGGCGTTTGGAGTTTACAACGTGCAAGGCAGATGAGGGAGAGATTTCCTGCAATTTGCTCACCAGCTCTTGCAGCCATGCACACTAGAATCGCGCCGTACGGATTTCTCAGCAGCTGGAGTGATTCAAAGCAACCTCATGCAGTGACGGTGCACATCACCCTCTGGGAGCCTTAAAGGGCAATTCCCACAGACATGGCGTGGAAACCTTCCCCCGACACCTCCTTCGGTGGCCTAGGAGTTGACAGGGCACCTTTTCAGGCCCCTCCGATTCGGCAGGTCCCTGGAGCACAATACAGTTGCTCTTGATTCCTATCGCACGCCGCAGCTCCCCGGGGCCCTCTGCGCTCCGGCAATTAGTAAAACCACGGACTGTGGCAGCCAGGCTCACCCTCCTGCAGGCAACAGCCCATCGCAGACCTCCTCTCCGCACGCTGCGCCATGTCCATCCGTCTGTCCCAGCCTCCCCAACCGTGTGTTTCTGCCTGGCACTGCCAAAACCCAGCAGCCCCTGCTCCTCGGCCGGCAGCAGCTCGGGGGCTGAAGCCCCGCAGCCGGGGATCGCGGCGATGTCGGGCAGCCCCAGCCCGCGGTGCCGGAGCCAGGGACATCTGCAGGCGCCCGGCTCCGAGGGCTGCAGTGGCAGTGGGAGCAGCCCCACCTTCCCAAGACCGGCACAGATGCGAGTGAGGCACTTCCAGCCCAGTCATTGAGAAAAGCAGCTGGGGACTTGGCATGCCACCAAACTGGCACATCCACCACTCCCGCGGCCCTGGTGCTGGCAGCCCTGCCATCCCCTGCAAACCCTCCTTCCCCTGCCCACCAAACCCCTCCTCTGCCCCAGGTCTCGCCACCTCCCTCCCTCCTTCACCTCTCCTGCAGTTATTTGCTCTCCTGCCACCCTGGTCTAACGGCCTCTCCTCCGCTGCCCAGCACGGTCAGCCGCTGCTGTAGGGCAGGCGAGCAAAACACAGCACTCATGTCAGCACCGGCAGCTCCCGAAAAAAGACCTGCATCCGGCTGGCTCCTGCCAGGCCACACATCGCAGCAGCTTTTTGATCCAAGCCTTTCTCCAAGCACACCCCGCAGCTCTGTGTCCTTCCCCTCTTCCTCAGCCACCGCCTGCAATGCAGCTGCAGCCCAGCAACCTCCCTGCAAGCAGCCAGAGGCCCCTGGCCCTGCAAGGACGAGGGGAGGGCACGGCTGCAAATGCACTGCAACAGCAGCTGGTGCTTTATAATAACCTTTTGGGCTCAAGAGCAAGTCGTGGCTTTTAATCGCCCAGATGGATGCTGCATGGAGAGGCATCCAGCCCTGCACAGAGCTGCTGCGGGCAAAGACCCAACCGATCTAGCACCACGTCAGGCGCTGCCAGGGCCCACCGCCATTAGCTACAGGGCAAGCAGAGCCCCCCACACCACCACCCAGCACCCCAACCACTTTCTGCATGCACCAACCATGAAAGCTCAGCTCCTTCACCAAACCAGAAGCCAGGCGAGGCAGCGCAGGCAGCTGCACGTAAATCCCCCGCTGACCTTGGAGCAGCAGCGTGGCTGAGAAGCACATTTCAAGGGTGAACCTCTCTGGAAGCTAGAGAAGCAGCAGCCCGCTCCAGCATTCGCGGCCCCGGCACCACACAAGGGAGAGAGCATCCTTCGGGGACTGCACCCCGTGAGCCACGCCAGGGTTATCCCCACTCCAGTGTTTCCTACCGGGCCACCAAGTCTCAACGCAGGGCACTGGTGCCGCTCACCCACAGGGGAGCGGGGTCTAAAGAGGTGCTGAGAAAAACTGTAGCAAAGGCAAGGCTGGGCTCATGGCAAAGTCCACTGCAGGAAAGAGACAGAAGACACAGACCCAAACTTGGGAAGGTACCGGTGCTGCTGCAACAAGAGCGTGGGACGGCGAGGAGCTGGCCCGTCACCGGTGCTCCCCAGGGACCCTCCGCTGTGCAAACGTCGAGGCTGCTACTGAAGGGACATGTATTGGGGGACAGAATGAAAACAGATCCTCCATCAAAGAAGGGGTTCCTCCTGCATGGTACAGCCCCATCCCTGCAAAGGTGCAGAGCCTGAGCGTGCCAGCCCAGTGCTTGGAATCCCCCCGCCACGCTCCCCAACCCATGCTGCAGAGCAGTGCCGGGCAGCCCCGCAGCGGAAGGAAGAAAACTGGAACGGGGCCATGGAATCAAGGCACGGCGCCAAAAGGGCCAGGAACTGCTGGCTGGACCAAGATTTCCATCAACCTCTCAGCCTGCTAAGCGCTACGGTGTGTCCCCAGACGGCAGCTCAGACAGCGCTCTGAAGAGCACACGTGATGCAGCGCTGCATCAGCCCCACGAGCCCACGAGAAAGCAAGCTGCAGACGGTGTCACTTCAGTCCCATTTTTTTTGCTCAGCACTGCCAGCAGGAAAAAGGTTATTCCAACCTCCCTGCAGAGATCCCAACCTCGCGCGCTGCTAGCCGGAGGTTGTGCAAGTCAGCCCAGAGCCAGCCGCTGCCACAGAGCCTTGCCGGGGTGCCCCAGCCAAGCACCCGCTCCAGCCTCCAAACCCCAAAACCACTAAATGCGACGGATGCTGCGGAGTTGGGAAATTCAAAGGCTATTGTGCTGCCTTGTGCAAGTTTAAATATATCTGCACGGGCTCCTTGGGGTTGCATTCCTGGTGAAGCGGGTAAGATAAACAAGGCTTCCTGCAGGAACTGAAGACAATGGGGGAATAATTAGCGTTAATCCCCAATGCAGAAACAATGCAGGTAGCAGCTATTTTGGTCTTTCACACCCTCCCCCCCGCCACGTTCAGGAAGAGGCACCCAGACCGGCGTAACCTGGCCCATGGGCCTCCACTAAAAGACAAACTATTTAAAAGGAGGGAAGAACACGCTACCGGAGCAGAGGGATCAGCCTGGGGCTTCGCTGTTTCAGGCTTCCCCTTGCAAAAGGAGGCTTGCGCACGAGGCACGTGATTTGGAGACAGTTTTTTTCCAGCGTTAAGTGGCTCTGGGCACCACCCAGGCTCGTGCTGGGGGCTGTGGGCACCCACATGCCAAGGGTCCCAATGCAGAAGGTTTGGGGACGGAGTTAGCGCCCATGCCCCAGCCCTGCTTCGCTCCCAGCACGTCACAGCCAGCGATGCCGTGTGGGACCAGCCACAAGCAAACTCAGAGGAAAGCTCCCATGTCGCTGCAGGGCTCCAGCTGCAACCCAGTCCACGGCCGGGCCAGAGGATGTCGGAGATCCTCTGCTGCTACAGTTACCACCTCTTCATTTCAGAGAGGGACAAACCAAGGCTTGTTTTCAAATCACGGCAATTTTTTTAAACCGTTTTCCTACACCGGGCCCTTGGGAGTGCTCCGTACATGAGCCAGATTTCCCAGTCCTCCTCCCAGCGCTGCAGAGTGACAGAGGGACCTCAGCACTCCCTGGATGTTTTGCCAGCGCATTAAACAGGTCATTTGAAGCCTTTCAAGACAAAATGCTCCTGCACTCCGAGGTGACTCACAACCATTAGGCATCCCTTTGGAGAGGGCTCTCCAGCCCTCAATCAATTCTGCACATAAGCACTTTTACCCTTCATCTCAAAAAAAAAAAAAAAGCACCAGTTCAACTTACTCAGCTTTCCCCCAGCTGTAATCTACCTAACACTGAGATTATTTTGCAATTGTATTTGCTTTGCTGCAGCGCTGCGAGCCCTCAGCCCGGGGCTCACAGCAAGGCGCTCAGGGAGCCCAGCAGCCAGCCCCTGCCCTAAGCACCCTGCTACCAGATCTGCTGGAGGTGCAGCAGCGGGCACTGCACGCACCCTGCCACGGCAGCACGGACCTGCTGGCAGGTTCGTAGCTCCCTCATCTCCCAAACCGCTGACCACTGGCGAGCAAGCGGTGCTGGCTTTGTAGGGGCTGGATGTTTTCAGCTCCTTGCTGCTGTCACCGCTGTGTGATGCCCACCCACCCGCCTGCGAGCTCTAAGCTCTGCTTTCTGCAATTCCAACTCGGCCAGGTTTTATCACCCAGCTGACAGCACTGGCTTGGAAAGATTTGCACCCTGCGTCCAGGCAGGATCTGGCCCAGGCAACAGGGACGGCCCAACGTTACAGGACAGGGGCGCGCATGGGCACGGCATGACCAGCTTGGGCAGCAGCAACATGCTTCCAGCCGCTCACACAAACCCCTCGGTGCCGGTGCTGCCCCGGACACCCTGGGCGTTTATCAATGCAGCACGCTACAAGGCAATATCCCTGTGCAAAGGAATTCATGCTCTACAGTGAGAGCGAGGAGGCTCCAGCACACAGAGGGGACCAGTATAGCAAAGCCACCACCTGCCCCCACATCCCACTCTCTGCTCTGGATGCCACCAAACACCCACAGCGGTGGTCCCTCACGCTTTGCGTGGCATGTCACGGGATGCTCCACCAGCAACGCAACACTGAGCATCCTCTGGGAGCAGCCCTGGGCTCACCGAGGAGAAGTTTTCTGATCAAAGCCAGGGTATCAGCAGGACACCAGTAAGGCTATGCTGCTGCAGGACACCACCTGCCACGTCCCACAGCTCGTGCCAGGATGAGGATTAAACACCAAGCAAGCAAGGCAGGTCCCAAGCGCACACAGCCAGGTTAGAAACAAGCAGCTCACCAAGACATCTAACTGATCAGATTGAGGAGAAAGACCAAATAACCTTTGAACCCACCTCTCCAAAGCCCAGCACAGGCTGCGTCCCAGAGCACACTGAATCATTACAGAATCCCACCCTATTTCCTAGAGGATTACAACCGCGCCGGTTGCCTCCATCACTCCCCGTCCCCGGCACAGCAGCCCATGCTCCCCAGACAGGAGAGCTCCGCTACACTACATCATCCAGAGCGCTCCTCCCTGCTCCAAGGGGCAACCGAGATAATTTTGCTAGCGTGCAGGGGCTATGGATCTCCCTGCCATCCCTTTCAGCTCTCCCTAAATGCAATTTATGAGATGAAGCAGGTAAGCACAAAGGTAATTTCCTCCGGCCATCCCCACTCCCTCCCCGCCTGTGGGCTGCCGGAGGGAGGCAGAGGATGTCTTTTAGCAACAAGAGGCACAGCACAGACAATACCTGCTATATAACACTGAAGTGTTCTTTCAGTGATCTGAAAGAAAAAGAAAACGCTCTGTATTTTGCATTTGTAATAATCACAGACTCTGCAAGAGGCTCGCTGGAGATGGGGTTTTACACGCAGAGGCACCTTTGCCTCCAAGAGCATCCGACTGTCTTGATTCTCTGTGGGAAGCCCACCGCGTCTCCTCAGACGGACAGCAAAGCTCACGACTGCTGAAGAGTAATAAATGCACGCAAATCCCGAGGATGCTAAAGGGAGCGCATCACTTTGCAGGTCACACAGGGACCACACCAGTGGTCAGAGGCTTAAGAAAGTATTGGCAAGAGTGAAAGAGTTTTAAAAAAAATGTATATAAATCAATTCAGCCTGGCATGCGCAGACCATGGTCTTTCTCAGCCAAGGGCTGGAGTGTTGAGCAGCTTTTCAGGCAGTGGGGAGGAGCCCGAGCCCCATCTCCTGCCCACTGTCTTCCCCATGTGCAGCGATGACACTGGGGCCAGGGTGGGAGCTGGATCCTCTCCCATGGCAGCGGGCATCACCACCTTGTGCTTTGGGGAGGCGCCAGCCCTGTGGCACCTCCATCGGTGACAGATGTCACCCTGCCACCAATGACCCCTGCAGACCAGCCCAAATCACCTCTGGACAGGCAGGGTGATAATGCTGCTTGATGACTATTCATGAGATGAAGCACTGCTAAAAGGCTTCATGAATCAGGTAAAAGGGATGAAAAAAGGCTGAAATATTTCATGCCAGAAAAACACAAACGTGTCACATGCGGAGACGGAGGCCAGGAAGGCGACAGCAGCCAGCACCCAAAAAAGCATCCTCTGATGACAACCAGAAGCTGGCTTCCCGCCTTTCAAAGCACAAAGTCAAAGACCAGCGCGAGATTCTTCTCGGAAATTAAGTTTCGCACTATACACACATTCTCACAGCTGGCACACCATCAGCCCAAACACTGTGAGTCCGGGCAGGTGCCTGGGATACCAAAGCAGAAGCCACAGCATCCCTGCGCTTTGCTTGGGTGGCCTCAGCGCCCTGGAGTAAGCTAGCAAGGGCATGCAACAAGATTTAGCAACCTCCTTAGCAGCAGAGCTTGGGACCCCAGCTTTGCATTTCGTGCTCCCCACGTGAGCACGCAGGGACTTGCTGCCTCCCTGCAGACCCAGTGCCCGGCGAGCTCTGCCCGCGCGTGCGGCCTCCTGCGCGCTCGCTTCAGCGCGCAGCGGGTCAGGGCGAGAGGCGAGCACAGCAGAGCTCAGGCGTCATGCCCAGGCTGGGGCTGGGAGAGGGGGAACGGCGGAGTGGGAAGCCCCTGTAAGGCACGGTGCAGGATGCGGCCCTGGCACGGCAGGAGCAATGGGGATGCCCTCCGTGTCAGGAGGGCAGCAGAGGCTTGGAAGGAGGAAGGGTGGGGAAACCTAGCCTGGGAGCCACCAGTGACAGAGAGAGCAACTGCAACGGGCTTGAAAAGAGATAAGGGAGAGCAAGGACATGGTGGTGGGGAAATGGGAGCAGAGGTGCCAGGAGAGAAGGGAAGAGGCACAAGAGTTGAAATAAGCCTGTACTGTGAGCAACGAACAGGAGAGAGCATCTCTAGCAGGGCGCAAGGAAGAAATCCTCCCGGTCCGACCACGAAATGGCTGCAGAGCATTTCTCTGGGGCAGCTGCGGGTGGCGGGGAGGGAGGGAGAGCCGCGGAGGGCAGGGAGACGGGATGGGGCAGTACACGGAACTGGGGCGGTGGGGCGGGTGCTTCAGGACGTGGAGGGAAGGACCATGATTTCGAGGGAGAACAGGGAAGCCAGGAAGCATCAAGTCCGGATTTGGGGGCTGAGAAGAAAAATCCCGGAGAGGATAAAGAAGAGGAGCCTGCCCCTGGGAGAGGCCAGCCCTCATTGATGAAGGAACGGGAGATTTCCCAGTAGGAAAGCAAGCCTGAGAGGCGAAGCACAGAAAAGCAGGGGCTCAGGAGAACCTCAGGCATGGTCATGGGGCCAGCGGAGATCCCAGAGGACATCTCCCACCCACCAGCCATAGAGGAGGAATGCGCCAAATAAGATGATTATGGCCAGGATTGCTCGTCATAGAAAGGGCCCCGAGTCGTGCAGCTCGGCACTTACCACCCTCCTGCAAGACAAAGCCCAGCCCATTCCTCCTTCCCACAAGCACACAAACACTTCCAGCACCAGGGAGCAAGAGATGGAGCCACCCACAGCCAGGGAAAAGCAAGGCAGGCAAACAGAGGCATCGGCAGAGAGAGCCGAGGCCAGGTTCCAGCGTGCCGCAAATATACCGTGATGCGAAGTGCAAGCCAGAAGAAATCAGGGCGAATTCACTAAAGAAACGCAACTGAGCTTGGCTCATCCTCCAGCACTCTGCTGCAGCTCAGGACCTTGCACGTGGAGTTCCAGAGCTGGTCGGGATCCTTGCTCTGTGCTCCAACCCCTGTGCAAACTGTTCAGCTCTGGGGCAGCTGCTTGCAGCGCTGAGAAGGTAACACGAGCACTAAAGCAAAGCGATCAATGGAGAAGACCTTGGCAACACAAGCACTGCCTGAACGAGCCTGCCGTGTTTACAGACAGGGTTCACGAGACAGCCGACGTGCGTGCAGGCTGCTCCCGGGACGTGCTGCCGGAGGAATTCCAGCAGCTCCCAAGCGCCAGCTTTAAGAACACATCAGATGCTTTAAGAAAAACAAAATGCCTTTAGGTGGCCTGAGCCAATATATTTCTGCAACAATTCAGAGTTTCTGGATTTCTTCTGCACCTGGCTCATCCCACCCCTGCACCTGGAGCACCCCACCATCCAAAACAGACAGGAGGAACTGGGAAAAGGCAGCATAGCTCTTCTGCCCCACTTGGGGTGTAACCCATGGGTGACCCTCGGCAGGGCAGGGCAGCCGTGCTGGGCTTTGCACGAGCTGCAGCTCCACAGCTGGAGGCAGAGACAGCCCTCAGTAACGGACGCCAATGCTGGCAGGTCCTCTGCCCTAGGGACACCCGCACCGCCGTCCCCACGGGCACAGCGGTACCGAGCCGGGGCCTTCCTGGGAGCATGAGGGGGGCACCACATCATCACAGCCAGCAAGAGACTTGTTTCCAGGTGGCAGAAACTCTCGGGTGACCTTGAGACCAGCCGTTTCAAGGCCAAAAGGCCCCTCGAAGAACCTGATCACACACATAACAGAGGCCACCGCATTTTGCCCCCAGCTCAGGTTTGCCTTGGCACGTCCCCCCTTGCCCAGGTGTCTTTGGACCCCGGCGGAGCACATTTCTGGAGCATCACCACCCCTCTTTTTCCAGCAATTCATCATGCACACCATTGAAAATCCATGCCTTGCTTCTCACCTGAATTCCCCAGCTATTCTGGGGGAGCTGAGCAGGCAGCAAAGCTAGACTGACCATGCAGAACGACTCCTCTAGACACCACCGCTGCCTTTACGGGCACTGGGCTAAAAGATTAAAATTATTCCTAAATGCAGGATGCTTTCCTTGCTCAGCTCACCCATAACGGCCTGGAAGAGATTTTCTTTCCTCTGGCCTAGCAGGCAGGCTGCAAAACAGGAACGTCCGATGTCCGCCCAGCGCCGACACCCAGCACATCACCCATAGGACCACCCACACCCCCCAGGGCCCTTCAGCAACATCCCAGCCCTGAAGGGCTTTATTATTTCCTTCGATCTCTTCCCTCCCCAGCCATAAACCCAGTGGTTTGGATGACCTCTGGACCTGGGGCATCATCTCGCCTTTCCTCTCTGTTTTTCCATGATCATTCTTCCAACTACATAGCTGACAAACAGCCCCACGCTCACAGGGGACAGCTTGTCCCCTCCTTCCTCACCCTGGAGGGGTGTCCCTAAAACGGAGGGTAATCGACTGTCCCTCCTTCGCTGGGAGCACAGCCGCCAGCACCTCACTCCCCCTTTGATGCACATCCCCTCCAGATAGCAGTCCCCCATATTAAATATCCTTTTAACAGCTTGGCAATAGGTCCTTCCCTTCGTGTCTGGGGTCCACTTGGTCCAAGCAAATCACTCCAAGGAGAGACATCACTTCTAGTAGTAACCACACAGACTAACAGGCTGATGTAGGTCTCTTGCCACTAAACCCTACGATATGACAGCACACAGCCATCAGCTCTCCCAAACGTCTGCGTTGCAAGGCGAGCGCTGAATCCACTGCATCCCTCCTCCCTGGGGATCACAGGGCACCGTGCTATCCCACTGGGCCCACCACGGTCCCAGGGACCCTCGGATGAGAAACTGGGTAAGTGTCAGAAACGCCGAGGTCCAGAGGGACCTCTGGGGATGAGGACCAACCCCTGCTCACCTGGGGTCACCCGGAGCAGGCTGCCCAGGACCATGGCCCATTGAGATTTGAACACCGCCGTGCACGGAGACTCTGCAGCCTCTCTGGGCAGCCTGTGCCAGCAATTTGACCAATCTCACAGTAAAAAAAAAAAAAAAAAAAAAAAAAAAGCCTTTTCTTGAATGAGATTTCAGCTGAATGCAAGAAGTAAGAATTGGTGCAGACACCTCGTCCGAATCCACAGTACCAGGGTACCAGGGCAGCGATCACCCAGCGGGTACTGGCTCAAGGGCAGGTCCAACCAGGATAAATGCCCTCGTGCAGGACTTCGGAAGCCTGGATCCACATCTGCTTCCTTGCATGGGCAGCAGGTCCAGCCCCGGGACTTTGGAGCACTTACGGGAGGGACGCGAAGCTCCTGTGCCTGTCCTTTCCCCCCTGCATGGGGACTGCAGACCCCTGCCACCCTCGCTTGTCTCGATCCCTCTCTCCCAAAGCATCTGCTTACAGCCACCACTGGAGAGAAGCTGCTGAGCAAGACAGGCGGACAGCAGGTCCCACACACACGCCGGAGCCCCAGACACCCTGGCTGGGCAAAGCAAAGCCCTGGGGCGGAGGCACAGCACCTCAGGCAGCACAAGCACGGCAGCCACCAGTGCCACCACCACGCAGAGTCACCGGCGAGGCTTCACGGGGGTGCTCAGCATCAGCACCCGACAGCAGGTGCCGCGGGCAGCAGCCTGAGCCAGCGCAGCATCCAGCAGAAAGCCCAGCCTGCTCCTTAACCAAGCGTTGAGCTGCCGGGTGACCTGGCTTAAAGAAGCCCCTCTGAATTCCTTCCTCCCTCCCTCCCAGGACACCCAGCTGGGGCAGCAAACCGGAGCGGCTGCTCACAGCCTCACGCCAGCGCGCTCCAACGCCAGCGCTGCGCTCCGCAGCCACCCCAGCCCACCCCCTGCTTCGGGTACTTGAGCTTAATTCGATGGCCTTACCCTGCCTAATTTTAATCAGCCCATTTACACAACCAGCTTTAGTGGGGTTCTTCTGACAATTGTCCGTGAAACATTTAACTCGCTCCGTGCCTCTTTGAAAAAGCAAAAGCTGATTTATTTCATGTCATCTCCGACTGGCTGCCGAATGATGCTGCACAGCTGCATTTCAGAGGAGTGCGCGTATGCGTCTCCTCGTTACTCCCATACAGATCTTCAGCCAGCTTACACTTATTATGCTGTGCTTGAATCCTACTGCAGGAAGACCTCTGCCTGCTGTCTGAAGTTAATTTTTTCCCCTTTGGTCAACCAACTCAAAATCAGGTTTGTGTATTAAAATGAAATTTAATTTCTAGGCCATTACCCCACTATGGTCTAGCTCCTGTGTCTGCAGAATGAGGAATAAACAAACAGCCCCAGCAATTCATTTCCCTCTTAGACATGGATTCCAGTTATAAACAATAGTAATAATATTCTGCAGAGGCACAGAGCCCCTTTCATTTCGGGATCTCGAGCCACGTCACGGAAAGCAGGCAAAGCCTCGGGACTCCTGACGTACGCCAAGTCACTCGTGCAGAGCTGGCACACGGACCTGCTAAATGTTTTCTTGCACGGCCTGCAAAAAGCATCTCTTGGATTTGCCCTCAGTTTCTCACTGATGTAGCAGGCTTCCTATTACTTCTCACATTGACTTTTCACAAGCTACAGGCTTTTCCTTTTCCCTCTCACGTAGGAAGTCCAGATAGAGAGATACATAAAACACAAAAACACAGTGTTGAGACCTGAGAGCTTGCAGCATCCAACTCCGCAACAGCTGTAAGAATAAACCAACAAAAAAAACAACCCCCAAAAAAACAAACAAAAAAACCCCGCACAGCAAACCCCTTTTCTATTTAGTCTCTCTGCTCTCAGATTTTGAGAGAAAAGAATTCATCATCATTTTTAATCCGCACGGGTGAGACCAAGTGTCCCTGGCCATCCCCAGGGCACTCTGGCTGAAGATCGCATTCGAACCAGACCCCATCCGCACCCTCTTCCTTTTGAAGTGCGGAAATCCCGCGGGAAATGCCCAAAAGGAAACAAAACCAGCTGCCAACACCCAGGCGGGGAAGAGCAGGCATCCGTGTATCAGGCCAGGTTGCTTGCAGCAGGCTACCGAGCACGCTCCTCCGCTTGGACGCGTCCCAGCCAGCACAGTTTCAAATAATAAACACGGTTTTCATCAGGAAACACCCTCTGAATCCCGCAAGCCATTTCCACTTCAATTTAAAAGACTCCCCTGGTCCAGCACAGCCCAAAAGATGCCTGGGCCCTCCCAGGACAGCCCTGGCCGAGGCAGGGAGCAGCCCCAGAGCTGCAGAGCACGCCAGGCTTTTCCCACGCACCTGGGTGCTGGGGGAAGTGACGGCACCTGTGGCAGTGCAGCGTCCCCTCCCCGGTCCCGGGCTCTCGCAACAGCCACTGGTGTGACACCGGGGAACACTGGGCCACGTCCCCTGTGAACATCCCTGCGCAGAAGAAGGGGACATCACAGGGGGAGGGAAAGGGGGACATTGCCGGGGCGGGGGGGGACATCCCTGCGAACATCCCTGCGCAGAAGAAGGGGACATCACAGGGGGAGGGAAAGGGGGACATTGCCAGGGCGGGGGGGGGGGACATGAGAGGGACGACAGCTTGAGCCTGGCTGCAAGGAGGACTCCGAAGGCAAGAAGGGAGCAGCGGAGAGGGGCGTCAGAGGGATGTCCCCTGCCCTTCCGGCGCCCGCAGGCACATCAGGTTTGTTTGCTCGGGAAGGAAGCCAAGCCCAGCCGGTGACGCGGGGACAAGCGAGCTGCGCGAAGGCAGACTGGCACCACAGAGCTGAAAGTGGGAGAGGAGACGAGCAGAGGTCCAAGCCCCCACGCAGGCATGCCTGACCCCCCCGCCTGGAGACCCCGCGTCAGCTCTGGGAGCGCCCCAGCCCCGCGGGGCAGGCTGCGGCCCAGCACAGAGCGAAGGGGCGCAGCAGGGCCAGGCTGCGCGGGGCAAAGAGCTTCAACCCAGCAGGCGAGGGGCAGCCGGGCACACCAAGCTTCGTCACCAAGCCCCGTCCCCACACCGCGGTGGTCCTGAGGCACAGCACCCCGCTCCTCTCCCCGCTGTGCCGGTGGGCACTGCCGCGGCAGGGGGGCTGCCTTCCCACCCCCAGCAGCAAGTGGGGAGCCCCAGCTGACCAGGGCAGGGGTGTCCCCGTCCTAGCCACTGCCCCCCGGCACAGCAGCCGCTTGGACGCAGGGCCCAGCGCTGCCCGCAGCGGGGACGGAGCGGAGGCGGCGAGCAGAGGCGACGGCAGAGCCGGGTGCTGCCAGCAAATACAATAAGCGATTTCCTGAGAAAGGCCAGCGTGTCCAGAGGCACAAAAGGAGCTGTTCTGCTGCCAGCCATGCCCCCCGGCCTGCTCGGGGCTGGGACGAGGAGTGGGGGGAGCGCAGGGGCCGAAGCCACCGAGCGCTGCACGTCTCACCGATGCTGGCGGGGCCCCGCTGCCTGCGCCCCGCAAAGCTGGGGCTGCAGCGTGCCCAGCTCTGCCCCCGCGTCACCTCCAAGGATGATGCGGGCCACCGGCTCGGGGCTCAGCACTGTTCCCCTCTCCGCACCCAGCAGAGAGGAGGCAGGTCCCGGGCTGCTGGCAAAAAGAGCTAACGCAATGTTTTCCAGCGGCCGCACGTAAGAAAACAGGAAGGTGGCACAGGATCCAAGGGGCGAGGCGCTCCCTCCCCAGCGCCGCTCGGGCTGCCGGAGCCCCGCCGGCAGCCACGGTCCAGGCCGCGCCGCCCTCGCACAGCACAAGGCAGCTTTCAGCGGCACACAGACGCCCCATTCTCCCCGCCAGTGACCTCCCTGCCCTGGCATTTTCGGGACCCCGGGCTCCGCACCAGCAAGCGATGACGCTGGAAGGGGCAGCTGAAGGAGGCCAGTCATTGGCTTCCCCGCCACGTCCTCTCGCTAATCGGAGAGGCTGACGGAGTTGCTCATTTGCAGAAGATGACGGTAAAGCCTGGCACTCATTAAGCTGCAACATGCACTCATTTTCCAGGGGAAGAACATTAAAAAATGAGCAAAAGCAGCAGCACAGGTTCAAGGCCCGGCAAGGAGACCAGACCCTGACCCCACACCTCCCCAAGGCTGTTTGTCCCTCCCGAGGAGGGTGCTCAGGGGAGCATCCTCTGCAGCCACAAACCCTCCTGAAATACCCTGCTAGCTCGCCCCGTGGAGGGGAGCACCAGCCTAAGAGAGACTTCAAGCGAGCGAAGGTGGGTACGTTATCAGAAGCAGTAACTGCCTCCAGAGGTACAAAATAATCACACTCCTTATTAGCTTCGTTTAAAGAACCAGCTGTGCAGCCTGCAGAGAAGGTTCTGGTTCCAGCATCTCCGATGGGACAGCCGAGAGCCAGGGTCTCTCCAGCAACCAGCCTCTGAGACGTGACGACTCCTAGAAGTCAGGAGCCGACCTCAGAGGTAACGGGCTCAAAATGCCCCCCACCCTCTACTTCAGAAAGTCCAGTGGCCCCAACCACTGACTACACAGAAACCCACTCAGAGCCAAAATCCAGGGGACTCAGGATGAAAAACCCAAGTGCAGGTTTGGAACCACGCCTCCCCATCCCCTTGAGGAGATGATCAAGAGACAAGGCAATCCTGATTTTAAAAATAAGTCATTTATCAATCTCACGTGGTCTCAAGGATGATCCCACCCTGCCTACAAACACATATATGTATGCAACGGCACACAAACTGTTAGCACATCACCCCCCCCAAGCTGTGGCTGTGCCAGCGAGGCCACTGGAGCGCAACCCGCCTGCAAGCGCACTCTTCAAGGGAGGGAATCTATCACCCACTGCAGCTTAATTTCTCTTTCTAAAGCAACGTTCACAAAACAGGCAGTGCAACTCTCAGGACCCTGGCTGCGTGCACGCACTACTTTCACCCGATGCCGCAAAAGGCTCCGCAGGGCACAGACCTGTCTCTAATCGCTCGTGAAGCAGCCGGCACACCCAGGGCTCTGTAGCAATAACACCACCTGCCTGAATCGATGCAACTGCTTTTGTCACTGACGTTCATTTTTCATCCTCCTATTTCTACCCCACTCGCTGTCTTTCCCCAGGAGCATCCTCAAGGAATACCCCCTCGGGTGTGAGAGCATTCCAACACCACTGCCCAGGGCACGGAGACTGCCACAACCAGCCTCCCTTCCTCCCATTTCGTGGCTAGTTTTATTACCCCTTCGTTAGGGGCAAGAGCTAAGCGAGGAGTTTAAAGCGTGCTCCTAGCAGGCAAAACGCAGCAACAACAACCGCAGCACAGAGCCCACGGCACCTGCAGAAGCTGGAGGGCTCTGCCTGCAGCCCACCACCCAGCCCTCCGCAGCCAGCTCCGCCACGGCCCCCCTCCAACACAAACTGAGTGCCGCCGCGCACCACCACCTCGCCAGAGCAGGGGGAGATAAGGAAGGAAGGACACCGCAGATCTTACAAGGGTCAAGGAGCAGCTCAAGCCCCCACTCGACCCCGTCCACGCAGGGTGATGGGTTGGTGGCGCTTCCCGACTTTGCTGGACGCTACCCAGCGGTGCCCTGGCCACTGAGCCGATGCCACCCGGGAGCCAGCAATGCCCCAGCGCGAGGCACAGCGCTCCAGCGGGCGCTGGCTGCCAGCTTCGGTTTGGCTGCAGCAGCTCCTCAAGCAGAGCCGGTCTCCTTGAAGCCGCCTTCCAACAACAAAGGCTCAGTCGAGGTTTCAGGGCTCGCTCAAGAGCGCGAGGAGGCCTGGGCGAAAGCCAGGCAGGGCAGGCAGAGCCGGAGCCATTAACACCCCGGCGTGTCGGGACTTGAGGAAATTATGGAGCAACAAGAGCCATTTGCCCTCTCCAGAAGCTCCACAGCCCGTTCAGCAGAACGGCCCTTTACTGCCCAAGCTACATTACAACCATCTTTAGCTGTGCACATTAGAGGAATAAAATATGCGGTTGATATGTTTTTGGAGGCAAGACACATAAATAAAGCGTGAGGATGAGGAAATTCAGCTCTCGCGTGTCATTCAGGCACATTTTCTAACAGCTCAACAGATTCTCAGCGTGAGCAAAACATGCTCCGCTTCAAGACTAGCAATAATATCTGAAAGAACACAGGCAGTAAAACGCCGGAGCGATATCCCAAGAAATACTGCCCAGCCTCTCGGTGCAACGGAGGGGTTTGCATTAGGAGATACATGGCACATGCCCGTTTCTTCCCTCTTGCTCTGCCAGAAGCCCGCGGGAGCCCCGAAGGTGCCAGTCTCGGGAGAACCCGTTACCTTTTAACTGCCATTTAACTAAAGTTTATCACGACTGACGCCGTGCCGCGCTGCCAGGAAGGAAAACGGGAGCAGTCGGAAGGCAGCGGCTCTGCACCCAGCTCCCTGTCGACAGCAGCGGGAGCCTGGAACCCAGAAAGGCAGGATTTGAAAGGCGGTCACCGGGCTCGGGGGCAGAACGGGTGCGACCCGCGCCACCGGGACAATCCCAGAGTGGGGGGAGTCGCCGGGGCACGACACCGGCTGCAGGGAGGGCCGGTGCGGCGCGGAGGGCCCTCCCTCCGTCCCCTCTCCCGCCGGGTCATAAATGCCTGCTTCCCAGCGGGACAGCTGCCAGCAGACGGGAAGGGCCGGGAAGGACGCGGCGCCCCCCGGCCGCCCCCCGCGGACGGCGGGGAAGGGGCTGGGCCCCCCCCCGGTCCCCCCGCCGAGCGGCGGAAGATGCCGGGGCGGGCTCGCAGACGCACTTCGCGGCCGACAGAGCCGAGCGGGGTGGCGGGGAGCCGCCACCGGGCACCGGCCCCCGGGAAGGGCAGGAGCCCCCCCCCCGCCCCCGACGCCACTTGCCGCGAGCCCTCGGGGAGCCCAGGAAGGGCCGCGCCGGGGCCCCGCGCTCCGCCGCCGCGCTCGGTACCCCCCCCCTCCGCCGGTGCCCGGGCGCCGGCCGGGACCCGCCGCGCTCCCCCGGGGCCGCTACCTACCAGCGGGCCGCGGCAGCCTCCCCGCCGCTGCCCGGTCATCTTGGATGCGCGGCGGCGGCGCGGGGGAGACGACGGCGGCGGCGGAGCGCGGGGCGGGTGGGGGCGGCGCCGCGCTCGCTCGCTCGCTCCCGCCCTCCCCGCCCCCCCCGCCGCCCCTCCCCGCCGCAGGTGAGGCCCGCAGGTCCTCGGGGCCCGGCCGGGGCGGGGCCGCGCCGCGCCCCCCCGCACCTCCACCGCGGGAGCCGCCGCCGCGGGGCTGGACCGGACCGGACCGGACCGGCCCGACGCGGCGCGGCGCGGAGCGGAGCGCGCCCACGCACCCCCCCCGCCGCGTCTCGCCCCGCGTGGGGGAGAGGCGGCAGCCACGCACCCGCGGAGAGCCGCGTAACGCCCCTGTGTGCTGGAGGACGGCCCGCGCCCTCCGCCCGCGCCGGGGCCCCGTCCCTTGGCAGCGCGTCCTCCGACGTGTCCGTTCTCCCGTGGGCGGCCGCGGCTGCAAAGCGGGTTAGGCGGGGGGTCCGACTTTGGGGTCCGACTTCGGGGTCCGACTTCGGGGTCCGACTTCGGGGTCCAGCAAAGCCGAGGGACGTCCTGGGGCTCCCCACACGCAGAAGGGCTGGCGGGCGAGGTTACGTGGGCATGCCTGAGGCGCGCGTATACATACATATGTATCCACGGCAATAACATCAAAGGGAAGCAAGGGAGGGGGAACCCAGAAGTGTAATTTATTCTTCGGTAACATGGATACGTGCTGCACAGGTTATTTATATTTGAAGACTGCCCAGAGTGTTAAATGAGCCGTCGCTTTAAAATAAACATGAGGAAGCATACATCCAGGCTCCTGGTGCTCCTTAAGGTGAGATAGGCAGAGATGCTCGCAGATGCTGGAGGAGGGTTTTGGTGCGCAGGGACCTGCAGCTGTTTCACTTTCTGCCCTTAACCCGCTGCGATACTGTCGTCAGTGCGCGCGCACACACACACACACACACACAAACGTGCTGTATTTCTACAGCCAGACGCTGAGCACGCGGTGGCTGTCACGCCGTGACTTTCCAGTGGAATGAAACAGCTGTACTCTGCCGAGCAGTGGAGGTCAACACCACGAGCACGGCCAGCCTTGTTCTCACCTAGTTCACGGCGCGGAGGAATTACAAATCCATTTCCCTAGGAGGATCTGACAGCGGGATAGTTAATATGCGCCACTTATTCTGCATTAAATCCTATCTCTGCTTTTCTGGCAGCAAAAACCCAGCCTGCGCGGCTGTGGCCAAGTCACGTAATTCATGGCTGTCCTGGGACGGGTCCTTGTCGATTGCATCTGTGCAGAGCGAGTGAGAAGGGAACAGCCAGATCAGAGCCTGATAGGGCCCAATCCTCCTTCGGTTAGACAGGCAGGACATGAAAGCCACTTTTACAAATTCAGTGCTGCTCAGCAGGACACAGCAGGTAGCCAGGGTCAGGTTTAGGCTGCTCGGCGCACCCTGCGCTGGTGGCTGGGGTGAAGCAGCCAGGGCAGTAGCACAGACGTGCAGCCCTGAGACAAGGCACATCAGGCTGCGGGAGAAGGGGGGCCGCTAACAACTAGCAGATGGCTGGAGATCCCAGCAAAGCACCATTACCAAGGACTCTGTGGGTTACAGCCTGGCTGCACGGGGCTCTGCGCAGTGACCGGGGCTGCTGGGGAGCAGCTACCGTAGGAGGCGGGCAGCTCGGCTCGGACCTGAGCTCAGAGACTCTCAGGCTTCCTCCCTCAGCACGCCAGGGAGAAATAAAGCCCAGGCAGCAGGCAGCGGTGGCCAGCTACGTAGCGTCACGATGTCACACCCGCTCCCAGCTCTGGTGACAGCCTCACCACGGAGGGTGAGCAAGCTGGCAGGGCTGGGGAGCACGGGGGGCTGGAGTAGCTGCTGGGGTGACGGAGCAGAGATCAGCCTCAGTGCCTTCCTCTGCCCCCCGGAACAGGCTGCTGCCGGCGCTCACGCTCACAAGCTGAGGAGCAGTGACGGGTGCGTGCAGCTGTGGCTCCATCTGTAGAACAGATCCAATGCTGGCGCCCAAGTGGGCTGGGACCCGCCAGACCACAGCTCAGTGGCAGAAGTATATTTTTTTTAAGTCCCACACACAGTTTTCCTAAGAGATCACCAGCAGACGACAGCCTCGCTCACAGCTTGATGAGCGCTGAGATTAGCTGGGCCTCTGCATTAAAAGCTGGAAGTGTCAGAGGTGACCTTGGGCAAATATTTACAATTACAGTGGTGTTGTGTATGTGCATGTGTTCAAAACACAGAAGGGATCAGGTTCAAATGGCACTTTAATTGAGCAAGCAGGGCAGCAGGAGGGTAGAGCTCTTTATGCTAATGTGCTAACCACTCCAGAGTGAGTCACATTCATTCGGGGTGGGGAGATCATCTCCATCTGCCCACGAAGGCATTTTGGAGTGGCAAGTGCTCAACAGCCCTTCCAGGAGGACCTGTGCATTTTGAACAGGGACTGTCTGGATTTTTCTAACATGCAGCTGTGAGCATGTTGCTGGGACTCGGGGAGTCATGATTATCCTGCCCAAGGCTGGTATGCGTTAGCATCCGCGTTTCACAAACGGGGAATGGAGACACTCGAGTTGTACCGCGTGCCTGGGATGCCTACTGAATAAATAACACAAGGTTATAAAGCAGGATTCCCCCTCAAAAACTCCTTCTTACAGTGGAAAGCATAGGGGAGAAAAAAAATCCTTTTAACTTCTGAACTGCTCTGCCTGCTTCTTCTGAAGAGCAGGCGGGCAGCTGTAGAGACGAGCAGGGATGGATGAATTCCCCGAGAAGAGTATCTTCTCGTTTTCTTTTTATATTTTGATGACTTCATTCTTCCAGCTTTCATTAGCACCTCCTTTATCTCCAGTTCTTCCCCAAAGGCATTCAGTTCTTCCTCCTTGCTGCTGCACAGGGTTCGTGGATGGGAAGTGGATGCTTTGCACCACCTCATGTTGAGGCCTGGAATTTCAGAGCCTGATCTGAACTCCAGCTCTCTCCCACGATGAGTAAACCAGAGGCCTCACCTGCCCCAAAACAAGCTCTTCTGGCTTAGCATCCACTTGCCCAACGCCTCTTTGTCTCGCAAGGCATCAGCGGCGGTGTCGTGCACTTTGCTAAGCTCCATTGTTCAGCCTCCTCCCGCAGAAGCGGCAGCAGCAGGGCTGAGCCGCCCCGCAGGGTTCGACTTCCGAAGGGGAAAAACTCTTCTCTCAAGTGCATCTCTCCTCTGCACACGAACCAGCCCTCGATGCTTTCTCAGTCCAGCCCAGCTCTTTAAGGAGGGCCAAAGGGCAGGATTCTGCACCACCTTGTTTGTGAGCAATCCCATCCTTCTGCCTCCCCCGGCACCCTCGGAGGGGAAATTCTCACTTGGGTAGGGAGTCAGGGCTTGATAGGCGAGGACTATCTAGCCAGGTTTCAAGCCATCTTCTGAACACCTCCCTATTCAGCTGCTTGTTTGCATTCCCCTTACGCCAGAGTTCAGCCATCCCCTTTAGCTGCAGGTAAAGCAGTTTTGCTCAAGGCGAACACAAGCATCAGCAAATCCCACCCTCTCCAGGGAGAGCACTGCTCTCTCTCCTCCCGAGGAAGAAGAGGCCTCCAGCCGGAAGGCGAAGCACTGCAGAGGGGAGCCCAGACCATTCCCACAGCAGGAGAGCAGGAGCAGTCCCCAGTTTTGCTTCTGTTCTGCTGGGGACCAGCAGTGGGGTGGGACGGGGCGCTGAGATAAGACACCCATTACCTGGCAGCTAGCACAGGAGAGGCAAGACGTGAAGCTGGGAGCTGGAGGGAAGCAGGCAACTCCCCACAACATCTGCAAGAGCTGCTCCTCGTTTTTGAAGCTCCTGGGCAGGGGGTGGCGGGTGTCTCCAAACCCTCCCCTTGCCGTGACAAGCCCCAGTCCTCCCTCGTTCCCAGACTGGGCTGGGCGGGTGCATTGCACAACGTGCCCCAGCCGGGTCTCCCCTGCCTTGCCAGGGTCGCGAAGCAGAGCCCAGATGCTGCTCTTCCTGTGCTTGCAGAGGGACCTGAGACAACACATCCCTGGGGAAAAGACTTCGGCTGGGTTTTAAGGACACAGGGGTGGACTCCGGCATATCCCTGGTCAGTCGCTCCAGCAGCCGGGACGCTCGCCACCAAAATAAAGCACAGGTTCTCTGGTCTGTATTTCTTGTTTCATCAAGCCTTCACTAACCCAAGGAGTCCTGCTGTACAATAACTGCTTCCCCCACAGTGACTCCAAGATGAAACTGCTCCTCAGTTAACTAAATAGGTTCAGCTTCACAGACTTTCCACTAAAGCAAGCTTTGCAGGGGAGTGAAGAACAGAGAAAGCAGCGCCAGTGCCCGCTATTTTCCCTTCCAGCTTATGGACTGGTGCCCAGGAGCTCCCAGCCCAACCATCAAACCCAACAGCCCCCCCCCGGCTCTGCTGGCACAGGGCAGAGAGGGCAACAGCCACGCCAGCCACATCAGGGCTGGAAGAGCCTCTGCTGCTGCAGCCAGAGACATCGGTGCTGTGCATCCGCAGGATGAATGTGCTCATTATCCACGTGGGGCACAGAATGGCTTCACATGACAATTTGATTTTCCCTATTCAGGCTGGTTTTTAAGGCTAGAAGACAGCACAGGAGAAACACATGGGAGCCGTCAGACTATGAAGTTAGGCACCCAAAAGGGCAGTCTCTGCTCAGCCCCTTCTGCCTGTGCATCGCAACCACCTTTCATTATGCTTTTCTAACTCCGCGGGGCTCCCTCATCACTCATTGCAGAGGATGGATGCTGCGAGGGAGGAGAGCTGGGTGGTTTAGCAGATGGGGCTGCTCTCTGCAGGGACCTCTTTTGATTTTTGGTGAAATGGAAAAATGCCTGGCAGCTACAGGCGGAGCAAAGCAATGCGATAGGGCATGGACAGTTCAGTGCCACCCCGGAGAACGAGGGGTTCATCTCTGCAACCACTGCAGAGCTCCTATTCGGAAGTGGCCGCTCCTGTATTGCTCATTCTCCGAGTTCCCATGTTGGTACGGATCCTGGTGAGCACAGCATGACCGGGGCCATCAGCAGATCTACACGCATAAAGTCCTGTCTTGCCAAGCACTTCGGGCATAGAAGAAGGACCCCAAGTACCTCAGGTCAGACATGCAGAGGGATCACATGCTGTCGGTGCTTTTCCCCAGAATCTTTGGGCCGTGGGTCCCAGCTTTCTGATATTCATGTTGGAAAAACATTCATTATGCTTGCAGAGCACATGGATAAGTTACAAGCTCCAGGGGCAGCACACATGAAGACATCTGTAATTTTGCATTCAGCACAGCATTTCACCAGAGCTCAAGAAAAACCTGGCTAGAGCCTCATTTTGGAGAGCAAACATAGAATTGTTGCATGAAAACCCTGACCAAAGGGTACAAGGTCCTGGGAAAAAAGCTGCCAAGAATCACATAGTTAAAGAGTACCTCACCATACATATGCATGAGGGGAATTCGTGTAGTGTGGAAAGCTTCACTTCCCAGTATGTACAAGCTGATCCTTGCAGCCCTGAGGACATGCTTTTAAAGACAGTGGTAAACCAACCCCCAGTCGAACATTGGCACCAAGGAAGCAGATAGAGGAGCGAGCTGGGGGCGAGTACGAGTACAGCCCTCTCGCTGTCATACAAACCAGCTGTAAGGGCTCATAGCTGGGGGCAGAAGTTGTTCAGTCACTCCATCAGCATCCTAAAGCAACTGCCATCTAAAAGGCACAACAGTGACTACCAACTGCAGCGGCAGTCGAGGGCTAGTAACTACCTGCAACTGGAGGCAGCGGTTCTCAGGCCACTAGCCCCTCTGCAGCTGCCCAGCAAACAGATGGATCTCCTCGCTCAACCTGGAGTGAGGTGCTCCAGACTGCTGGAACAGGGCTAGAGCCACCCAAGTCACAGCTGGTTTAATTTATTAACCCTAGCCCCCTCCACACCAGTTCTTAGTAAACCTCTTCCAGTGTACGAAGAGGGTGAGAGTCTTCCACCCACTTTGAACCTTGCTGAGCCATCCCACATGCAATGCCAGCATCAGTAGCCTGAGCTGAATCTGTACCAGCCACCCAGGTAGGAGAGGTGCCCCAAGCCACCCAGCCTTGCATCCAAGGAGACTGTTTTGACTCCCAAACCAGTCAAATCACTAGGAAATAAACAAGAGAAAAGTATGAGAGTTACTCCTGAGGTCAAACGCTGCAGAACACACTACACGTGGTGGAGCGCTGTATTGCAAGGAGTGGGTCGGTACTACTGAAACGCTTCCCCATGATCTTGGTTTTGGGCTGTTGGAGCTGCTTTACAGAGCACGCAAGGGGAACGTTGCCTCCCAGGGCACTGAGATTTCTAAGGGGTTTTATGGAGGTTTCTCTTTCCTCTGACACACATCCAACGCTGCGTATGAGAAAGCCCCCCCTCAAACACATGCAAGTCCGAACGCAGGCACAAAGGGAAAGCAAGATTACACTCTGCATCTGCATTCCCCAGCTCTGTGTCAAGCACAGTTTAGGCCACTGTCGTGGGCTCTTCTAGTACATTATGCTGTCTTCTAGGATGCTTCAGGGTAGCCTCTATGCCTTGCAAAGGAGACAGTGGCTGGCAGCAGCCAAAACAGCCTCCCCCCCTCCAGTCAGCCCCTGGCATCACAAGACCTACCCTGACCCTACCAGACTGCAGGAAACATTCCCACACTTCCCAGTTCACTGATCACACACACTAGGAGCAGCCCTTTAACTTTAATCTCTCACTTTCTTTTAGCCTCGCATATCAACAGGTACCAGATATCCCACTGCTAGCTTTTTCACCCTAGCATTAGGCTAATTTAGGAATTAAACAAAGCAAATACACATTTAGTAAGACCTAGGTCAGGCTTATAACCAGAATAAAAGCAAGACACTCATTCCAGAGCACTCAAAATTTCCTCAACATCCATCATCTGCACTCCAAGGACCCTGAAGACCTCCCACCCTTCCAAAAAGCAAAGCAGTGCTTCCCCAGCTTATATCCCCCCTTCCCCTGCACCGCTGGTTTAAATCTTCCTGGAGGGTCCCCCTGGGTCTGTCTGGAGCACTCACACAAGTGACTTCTCCTTCTTGTTCACACCTGATCAGCTGGATGGTGAGTGGAGGAAATGAATGCTAAGTTTAAGGGAATTTAAGGAGAAACAAACCATAGCAGATCTTCTCTTGGAGTTCAGAGTAACGCCTTTAGGCAGGCGCGAGCAAGTGCTAGGCAGGGACTTGGAGAGTCGGGGCTGAGGTTTGCCAGGGCAGGGCAAAATCCTTGTTTTAGCTGAGCAGCTGCCTGTATCTGTGCGTGATGCACACAGGGCTGTTCTGAGCCTGCTGGCCACCAGCAGAAAATAAGCCCTATTCCTAAACAGCACTGTCTTTGTTAATGAGGCAGAGGAGTGAGCAAAAGGCACGCTGAGGTCATTTACTAAATTAGGATGTGAAATTAGAGGCTGTTGCAAAAGGCAGCGTGGACTCAAAAATGGCTGCGGGGGATTGCCGTGGGCTGACTTCCCATGGTTTCTTCCCAAGAGGCTGTATGAGGCAGGCAGGGCCTCTCCGAGGTGCAGGCGTGGGGAAGAGCGGAGTCTGTGGTGGGTGAAGCTCCGATGTTTATCTGGGGGAGTGGGAAGGTGCTGTGAACAGGCAGGCCTCCCCGGGAGGCAGCGAGTCTTAGGAAGAGACACAGCGTGTGTCTCATGTGGCCGAAACCCGGAGGAAAGCTGGATGCGGGCTTGAAATGGGAGGCTGGTCCTTCTCCAGCAGGGAGAGAGGCCAACGGCTTTTAAAGAGCCCGGAGAGAGCGAAACTGGCACTCCGATCCCACCGCAGCAAGCTCGTCAGATGAGATTTGGGCAGACGCACGGCAGAAAATAACAAAATGCAAATCAGAGCGAGAAAAGCTCATCTCAAAAATAATGTGATATGCTGCTATTCAGCAAGAGGCGAATGGGAGAGGCAGCGATGCTGAAAGAAATAGAAGCACAATAGTGGAGTCTGCAGTATAAGGTGACAACGAAAATGATGGATGCAGCTGGGGCTGTGCTCACCCGGCGGCGGGTGAGGCTGTGGGGAGGTGACGGTCCCTCCGCTGATGGCTGTGGGGTGACTGTGCCTGCACAAAACTGTAACAGGGAAGATAACGAGGCTGGGAAGAGGTGAAGGAAGAGCAAAGCAAAAGCACAGGAGAAGCGGCTGTAGCTCCAGAGGGAATGCTTTAACCAGAGTTAATCGATGCAGTTTCACTAAATGGTGCTAGAGGATTCGTCTGCAAACTCTTGCAGTACCAAAATGATTTGGTACTGGTGGAGTAGCGCAACCATCTGGTGATGAACTCCTCACCCCTTGCTCTGCATCCTTCTCTGTGGGCTCCCCTTGCACTTGGGGATGCATTGGACCAGGTCACAGATGGGGAAGTGAAAACCTGATCAGAGCCTGGAAGGAAGAGACCCTCTCAGTGACTATTGCTGCCACCTTATCACAGGGTGTCAGCCCCCATGTCCACATCCCAAGGTGTGAGTGAAGCCTTCCTGAGCTCCAGCCTCCTCCTGCCCCTCTCCCCAGTGAGCTGCGTGACTCCCCCCCACATTGGGACAGGAATGCCCTGTCTAACACGCACCCTTACCCAGCAGGTCCAACTGGGAGCACCACTCGCCGCTCCTCCCTTTGCACTGCATGGCGCTCAGTGAGCAGAGCAGCTATGTGCTGACTTTTTAAGTTGAAGTAATGCTCAATCTCAATGGGAAATTAAAGTCTGGAGGAGGAGGGGTATGAAGCTATGCACGGGTATGCGCATGTATTGACTCTCCAGTCCCTCTCCTTCAATGGACGTTGTAGCAAGCACCAACGCCAGTGTGACAGTGCGCAGTCATCCACTGCTCTGCCCTGTGTGGAATGAGCCTTTTCAGAAGCTCATTTTTAAGCACCAAGTTTGAGTTAATTGAATGCAAGAGTTTTGGAGGAGCTGAGGAACTTACTAGTCACTGGCGGCTGCTTTTCCAGATATCTTGCAATACCAGAGACTTTTCAGATGATGGGGACAAGGCTCTGCCAGGATACTCTAGAGAGGTCATAGTTAAAGGTAAACCAGGTGGTATAAGATAACGAGTAAGTTGACAAAGAGAAGTGAAATAATTGACAACCACCATGCTTATAAAATGGATTTTGTCCACCTTTCTTTTTAAGCACTGCTTCAAGCCTGGTCAGTAATATTCCCAGGTGCACAGTCAGCATGATGCTGGGGGGTATATTAAAACCAGCTCCAGCCGAGTCCAGGTTTCCTTCTAGGTTCCCTGGGGTCTGTCTTCTAGGGTGAAGCATCCTCTCGAGTAATGCTGAGCATCAGTCTGGTGGCGAGGAAACTCCTTATCTCCAAGCTCGATGCCAGAACGGAAAGGGACCCACTCAGCGAACCCCACGTGGCTCTGCCTCAGAACCTCTCCTCCTCTCGTTGAAGGTGGATCTGGTTTCCCTTCCATTCTGTCTCCCTTCCCTTGCTTTTGTTCCATACCTGTTCTTGTAGCATTTATCTTGTAGCTAGATAGCTTTGATAATTCACGTTTTATTACTGAGTTTTGGCTTTTCACCCAATTGCCAGATGCAGTGCAACTCCCGTACTTGCAGTTTCTCCTTTGGCTTTTGTGGCTGGGCTGTTAGGACCGGAGGTGGGGGTTATGGAGGAGGAGGAGTATACCCAGAGGAGCAGAGAGCATGGAGTATGCCGATGCTGCTGAAATCCCTTCTGGGTTGTTATGACACTGTAAGACTCTGTGCATCCTCCTCTGAATCATAGACCGTAAGAAATGCTCATTCCACGACATTTTAGGAAGCTGTTCTAGCACACGCTTTCGCAGAAACCTCAGAGGACACATTAATACCTCAGGTGAGTTTGGTATTGACGTGCTGAACCTGAGCTCTTGCGTCATGCCAAGCTGAAAGGGCTACAGCCACCCTGGGCGTGGGGAGAGGAATTGGGAGGCAGCGCCAGGACCTTGCTCTGGTGCTGGTGTTCTGGTGGTGGACCTTGCTGCTGCTGCCTGACCTCCCAAGGGAGGCTGGTAAAGCAACGGAGCAGCCTGGACAAGAGCTGAAACTACACAGAGAGGCTTAAAAGCAGTCAGGAGACTCCAAAGTCTCAGTTGCTCACCGAAGCAGAGGTTATGAGTGCCTTCAGTCCAGCCCATGAAAACCTGCGTGGGAAGCTGACACTGGATGGTAAAAGATTCTTTCATCTGATACAGGTCTAACAGGAGACCAGAGCTGGAAGTTTCACCCAGAAATTCAGATAAGAAATACAACGCACGCTGCTCATTATGAGGGCAATTAGCTATTCAAACAATTTACTGAGGGATGTGGTGGAATCTCCATCATCAGAGATCTGAAAGCGAGCCAGATTGCTCTCCTTTCCCAGATAAATGGGACCCAAAGGAGAGCTGATCCATGCGATGGAGCACCCAGGTCATCCCGGCTGCCCTCAGACCCTGGGAAGGGTTGGTGGTCCATTCAGCTGACACGGCAAAACAAAAATATTTTTGCCTTGGATGGAGTTAAAAGGTAAAAACTTCACATCTGAAGTATTACTATTGAGGTGGTTTATCTCCTTGTTTTCCTGAGAGGCTCCTGCTAGACTAAACCAATGTGCAGCTATCCGAGGATCTTAGCCTCCAGTCAGCACCCAATTCCTGCAGAATTCTTTTTGGTTTTTTTAAAGCTCCAGTTCCTGGAGCCATGGGAGTATTTTCATACCTCACCATCCACTTACAAAGTCAGGCAAGTTTCTAGCCTTCCCAGCAGCTCACAGATCAACACAAAGAGAACGTGGGTATAAGTTTTTAAAGAGAAAAATGACCCAAATCCAGGCAGCTGCCGGCAGCACTGTGAGTGTCGGCAGGCAGAGACAGCACTGCTGCGGTGCTCTCCGGTTGCAAAAGCTCCTCTGGGAGGAGGAGCGAGGCCGGCACCGGCAGCCTTCAGCTCTTCCAGGCATGGTCCAGCGTGGCATTGCCGTGCATGCGTGATGGGGAGGGTGGCCGGACGGTGCTGGCGATGCTGACCACAGAGTCCTGCCTGCCTGGACGTGAGCCCTGCTGACCGCAGGACGTTGGAGGGAGGAAGATGATGGTGCTGATTTGATGAAACACTGACGTTTCCGTAGGAGTGCTCTCATGGCAGTCATATCCTGGGGTTTGTGGAGGTGCTTTGCTGCTCGCAAGACCTGCTGTTTGAAAAGTTAGTCTTGCTCTCGTGCAGCTTATTATTGTAATTGCACCTCACAGGGAGAAGGGAAATGTGCTCCTTAACAGGCACATCCATTTTAATGGATTCTGCTTCGCTGCTGAGAATAAGCAATCAAAAATCACAGTCTACAAGGACCTTTAGAGAACCCTTCTGGTTCAGATATTTTTTTCACTTTGTCAATGAAAGAGCACTTCTAAATACCTATCAGCCAGCCAAGATTTACCATTTGGGGAGCGCGTGGCTTAACGGAGGGAGGGAAGAAAAAATCTTTCTTTTCAATTTATTTTCTTATTGGGAAGAATTCTCCCTAACTGCACTGCATAACAGCTTCCCACAGCAGGCAGCTACCATGGAAGTACCTGGATCCAGCCCTTGCAGATGATGCAGTAGCTGGGTGGCTTGTTTCAACTTTACATCCACCTGCAAAGGTTTACAGGCTTGAAAAAAAATGTTTCCACTAACTCAGGAGGACGGGAGAGCTTGCTCACAGCGCGGGATGCTATTTCCCCAGGCAGGATCCTGCTATCAGAAGGGAGTCAGTGCTCGGTAGGGCTTGGCAGCAGGCAGAGCTCAGCACCTTCCCAGGGCATTTTGCAGGGAGACAGGAGGTTGGGACCTGCCTGGGTCCTCAGGGTGCTGCTTGGTGGTCTGCAGCGGGCGAGGGAGCACTGGGGCTGTCTGTAGCCTTTGCAGAGCATTGCCACATGCTCCCAGGTCTTGCCTGTCCTGATGGGAGCGGCAGCACAATCCAGAGAGGTCCTGAGGGACTGAATGTATGCTGAGCCTAGGCACAGACCACAGGCTGGGAGACACAAGGACAGAGTGCCACCAAGATGAAAGCAGCTGAAGCCGAGCTGAGGAGCACATGTGTTTCATCCTCAGCTTTCGTCCCCATGTGTGCAAAGGTACGGGACTGTGGTGGGGGCAGAGCGCAGGGGTCAACTCGGGAGGAGCCGTGTCCGAGTGGGGACCCCAGCCCCGTGCTGAGGACAGCAGGGATGAGGTAGAGGAACCACCCGAGCCCCTTTCTGCATGATGGGCTTTTGGAAGGACTGGCTGAAGTTGGCCTCTGTTGCCTCCCTCCAGGTCACTGGTGGGATTTCCATCACCAGCAACCCCCCTCCGAAGGCAGCGGTGCTGCAGGGGGACAGATGGGCACACACGGAGGAGCGCTCCGCAGCCCTGGTTACTCCCTGCCCCGGCATCAGCTCCGCTTCAGTGCCTACCCTGTGCTGCTGCTATCTCAGGGTGGGATCAGGCAATGCCAAGCCCTTTCTTGGGAGAGAAGCAGCTTTCCTGGCCCTGCCCCATGGCAGGAGCCGGGGCTGGGAACCGGCTGGGGCCCTCGCTGCTCCCGGCTGGAGGGTGGAGATGCAGCACAGCGCCGCGGCTCGCTGCCAGCCCCTTACCGCGTAATTAGGCAGCTGCGCACGTCGAGCCTGCTCCAACTGGATCGCATTGCTGCTGCCTGAATCACCCGCATGCAAGACCATCCAAGGCCAGCCCATCCACAGGCTTTATCTTCGCAGGCTCTTGCTTTCCCTGCATTTGGAGCGGAGGCTCTCTCCCCTGCACGCATTAAAGGTGAAAGTCATGGAGACGGCACTCTTGGCCACACCAGAAGGGTGAGCACTGGTGTTTCCAGGTCTCAGGCAATCACCAACATGAGCGACACTGCTGCACATCGCTGTAAGGGTGTCTAAAGTGGGTCCCCAAACACCATTCCCCCTTGACAAGTCATTTCCAAAGACTTGTCTTGTCCAAAGCCTAAACGATGCCCAGTCAATCTGGGAATCTGAAGAGGAGCAGAAACATAGCCCAGATATTTTTATTTCTTTTCTTCTCTCTCTCCAATGGAAAGCAAAGTTTCCTCTGGGCATACCAGATCTGCTGTCAGTGTTCGCACCCGGGACGCAGCAGCGGGCACTGCGCTGCAGGAACCAGGAACTGAAACCTTCTGGAGGCCTAATGGGGTGCAAAAAAAATCCACAGCGTGGAAGTCGGCAATAACTTCACACTGCTGTCATGCAGTGATGAAAGGCCCAGAGCTCGTCTTTCCCACTGACTCATTCCCCTGGCTCCGGACAGCTTTTGAGTCCTTCCAAATTTAGCTGGATTCGTGGTGTTTTTTTTAAATCATTCATCAAATAACTTCTGCAGATAATTATGAGTTTGTTGCTCATTTATTAGCACTAGGCTATAATTATTCAGTATCCAGATGATTTGCTACATGGATCATGTGGTGTTGAGTAGGTCAGATGAGTACAAGGCTCACAATTAGGATTTTAGAGTGTGTTTTCCCAAGAAAGTCTGCAATGCATCCTTAAACTCCACTGTGTTGTCAACAGTGTGTTACTGGGAAAGCAGAGGCAGAGAAGGTGAATTTGGACAGAAATGTGGATAAGCCTTTGTAGATAATTTTGCTCATGTTTTGCCCAGCGCCAGCAGCAGCAGTGCAGGTGCAAGGACTTTGTTCCATGTTTTCCAGGTGTGTGCCGTGATGGAGTCCCTCTGCCTCAATGTGACAATTCTCCTGTCTCCAGCCGGTGCCTTTTCCAGGGCATTTTGCTTTTTAGTGGCCAGATCCAGCAGGCAAATGGCAATGAGAAAGCACTTAGCAAAAGCATTTCTCCTGTGAAGTCGCAGCTGACCCTGTGGCAACAACACCTTCGCCATGTTTCTGTTTCCCACCGGCCCTGTGGCTGGGAGCTCCCGGCCCCGAGGCTGGAGAGACGCTGCCAGTGTTTGTGCTATTGGGGCATGCAGGCGATGCTCCCCATTTTTAGGGGGAAAAGGATGCCGTGGTGCTGGTACTGTCCAGGACACAGGGAGCAGATCCTTTTGGCAATGGTTGCGAGAGGAATGGTTGTCCTCTACGGCTCTGTTCTGACACCGTGATTGCCACAAGGAGCATATTTTGCTGCGGTGATGCACCACGCAGCGGAGGCGTAGCGCAAGCAGGCTCTCCAGCTCACACGGGGAAAAGTGAGGCCCCGAGAACTAACAGGGCTTTTAGGAGATCACATGCGTACGGCAATTAAACCTCAGCATCCCCTTCCCTGGCCAGTGCTCGCGGCAGGATCCTTGCTGCTGCTTCGTGTCCCCCGTGCGTTGGCTTGCTGATGGTACCGATGGAGGCAGAAAGCCCAGGCAGCCCTAGGCAGGACATTGCGTGTCAGAGCTATATGGGACTCCCCCCACCTTATGGGGGGTGTGGGCAATGCCATCTGCTCTGCATGCCGGGGAGGAAGCTGATGGCATCTGCATGGACTTGGCTGGGCTTCACTGCCCGGTCTTTCCCGGTACCAGAGCAGAAGAGGGACTTTCTCATACCCTGTATCTGCAGAATCAAAGGGATTGTGGGCTGGCTTTGAAGCACTGGCTTATCTTTCTTTTCTGCACCCAGTGGGGGAGTTGGACGTCCCACGTATCCCAGACCAAAGGTTGTTTGAGGGGGACCAAGGGGGGAAGGGGGGAGCCGATGGGGGGTGGATAGCCTGGTTCTGTGTGGGACGAGTTAGGCTGAGCTCCAGCACCTCCCGGACACAGAAACTGGCCTCACCCTGCAGCCCACATGGAGTTTCGCTCCCTGGAAACCATCCCCATGGCTGGCAACAGCCACCCCAGGCACCTCCGATCCCCAGCACGGTCTGGTCCCGCTGCGGTGAGCCCTGTGCATCACCTTCCCTCTCAACACCTTGCTCTGGTTGTGCAGGGGGGAGATGTGGGGTTCACAGAGCCCCCCGAGCAGCCCCTGACTGTAAACAACTGTGGCTCTGCTTTGCCTCCAGCCGAGCAGGGTGTTGGATGTGGCCCCTGAAGGGCGCATTAACCTCTGTGAACGATTCAAGGAAATTAAGAGCAAACCACATGTCCCAGTGTAGGAGTTGACTTGAGAGTCTGTATCTCCGTCAGGGCTCATCACCCTGCTCTCCACAGCGGTGTCCTCCTCCTTCCCTCTGGGCAGAGGATGCTCTACAGCCACTTTTCCAGAAGGCAGCACACATGACCGCATCAATTGCTCTGGTATGTCACAGTTTCCTCTCGCTTCTGTAGGTGCGCAGCAAGGAGCTGTGGCCCATTTTGGATTACTTGCCTTGAGCAGTTAAAGTGCTTTGGCAAGAATCCTCAACACCTCAAAATCCTGGAGGGCAGCTGTGAAATCCCCTGAGGAGACCCAGCACGCGCAGGAACTGGGAGCAATGCCACAAGAGCAGCTGCAGGCAACAGGAACCCGTGTGCTCAACATCTCAGAGCAATCGGCTTAGCCACTTGAAAACAGAGACCAGAAGAGAAGACTGCTTCCCACAGCTCCTGGATGAAGTCCCTGAAGGCAGTTCCTCTGCCTGTTGGATAACCGGGAACGTTGCCGCTCCTCGCTCTTCCGATCACATTACATCTGTGTGTCACTAAATCACCGACTCTGTGCGGGGTGGAAGGCGTCTATTTTGTTGGGTACTTTTCAAAAACATAGTGAAGCAGAACTGATGCTAAGAGCTCATTGCAACTACCTGTGCCCAGAAGTATGTGGGAAGGTGGTATCCTTCCCCGTGATGCTTGAGCAGGTAGCTACCTGGGAGGCACTTGTCCTGGTTCTCTTCTGCTGGGAGACAAGGACGCTGGCTCCCTGGCCAGGTCCTGCTGCCTCCCAACAGACACAAAAGCCCCGTGCATCTCCCTGCGCAGGACAGGAGCCTGTGCATCCAGAGCAGCACAGCTGGCCCAGCTCTGTCCCAGTACCAGCTGCGGGAGTTTTATTACCAACTTAAAAGCGAGCAAAGCTAGACCAACACCAAAGGCGCTTGAACACCCCACTCATCAGAGGCTTAGGGCTCCTCTAGGGTGAAATACGAGCCACAATTGTTAATAATCATCTGCCCTTTCCATGTCAGTTATGTGCAGCCCTTGGGTTCCTGGCAGACTGCAGGCATCTCCCGCAGTGGAGCCCAGCCCAGCTCCCTCTCAGGCAGCCACCGGCAGCGGGGTGCTTGCAGCCCGGCGTGCTGGCGCCTGCTGGAAGCACTCCCTGCAGCAGCGGGCATCCCCGGGCGCTCCTCCCTGGCAGAGCATGGAAGGGCACACAGGGAGATTCCCTCCCTTAGGAAAGCCTTAGCCTTAGCCTTAGCCTTAGCCGTGGGGCAGCTCCCAGCCAGGAGCCACCTCTGTGCCCAGTGAGGCAAAGGGGGTCTCCACCTTTCTGCAGGGAAGGACCGTCAGAAATCCAGCGTGGGGTCCCTGGCTTCACAAGGGGACAGGGCAGACTTGGTGTGGCAAAGAAACGTCAACTGGTCTTTTTTTTTTTTTTTTTTTTTGATACACCTTCCATTTTTTATCGAGCATCCCCATTTCCAAGTGGCTGCTGCCTTGGAGGGGGAAACACTCTTCTGGACATGTTTCATGGGGTTGGGGCATTTCGCTTTCAGTTTTTCATCCCGATTTCTGGTTTTAGACACCAACCAACAGGCCGCAGAGGACAGCACCCGCACACATGCACGCATGCATCTTCCCCAGCTGCCTGGGGCTGGTTGGCAGTGCCCAAAATGAGCAACCACAGGTTCTCACTCCTTACTTCCAGTGCTTAACCAAACCGTCGCGGAGCAGAGAGTGCTGGGAGCGACGCGAACCTCCTGCCGTGTGAGCAGACGCTAGAGGGCAACGCGATCTCGCAGGCTATTAAGCGTTAGACCATGAGTACTAATGAATTTGCTCACGTGCACAGCGAGCGCTTTCGGACCGGCACGCCTGTTTTCAGTGCGCCGTACGCTGTTCTGCTGGGATTCACGGATGCAACACGAGACTGTCGGGCCTGTCCCCGTACCAATGTCCCAAGATGCAAAAGGCTCTAGGCTGATTTTCTGCAAGTTTTGCAGAAAGGTTTTCAGTCGCCTTTTGATCAAAACACATTTTTAGGCCAGCATAGTCCTCCAAGGGAATGTGAAAGGGGCATAAAATAAGCCCACTTGCAATTTGGAGAGCTGTCAGTGCTCACTGTGCAACCCTCACGCTCGTTGTGCCTGAAGAACCATTGGAAGGGAAAGACATGAGCAGGGACATGGCTGATGCCTTCACGCTAACTCATGCATGCCAGGGTGGCAAAGACCCCACCAGCTTAAACATCGCACACCGAAACCAGGGTCACAGCTGCCTTTAGCCTGCGTCAGCTACTTTACGTGGAGCACTATGGTAGCCAAATCTCAGTCTGGTTGAATCCATCGCTAGCCACAAACAATTATGTAAGTCAGAGTTAACACCATCATTAAAAAGCGAAAATGTTTACCCGTCTCAGCGAACAGCTGGGGAGAAGAGAGGGTGGAAGAGCCAGGAGGTACGCGTGGTCTCTGAGCTTGGGCTGCGCCGGGTCCCGGTGGAGTCCTGGCTGCGTCCCGCTGTCCCCTCCTGCCGGCGCCCGTCAGCCCTCGAGTGCCGAAATACAGAGATGTCTGGGCTGACAACTCAGTCGAAGAGAGGAACCTGTCAAGAAATGAAACAGGAGGATTGCCAGCTTGATTGGTCGCCTCGGGGAATCTTCCATTAGCAGCTTTAAAAGACACGTGTCATTTTTTCTTTCCCTGTCTCTCTATTTTTCTCCCTTCTCTTTTGGAAAGAACTGAAACCTTCCTGGGTCGAAATTCCTGCAAAGATCCCCTTCCCGCTCCTCAGCTTTAAAGCTTATCTGTCTGTACAAATTCCTCCCTGCATTACACATAGAGCCTAACCTAATTTTTTTAGAATCGTGTTTATGGTTTCCTAATTAGGGGAAGAGTCATTGCAGGGAAGAAGAAAAAACAGATCCAGATCAGGGAAAGTTGGTGTCCTGGGGGCGTGCATGGTGAGTGAATTCATTAGGCACGAATGCCCAGAGTGAAACACTCAGAAATCCTTTGTACCATGGACTCGGGGGGAGCCCGTCCCCTCTGAACCAGGTACGCATCCTTAAAGAAATTACCATTACTGTTCTGGCTCTGCAAATTGCAGGATTTTCACTTTGAAAAGTTAATTTGAGGCGTTTTTTGTCTGCAGCTCTGGTGTACAGTCAGTCCACGTCCCCAGAACAGCCCCGCTAGCACTAATCCTGGGCGGTCAGGTGCTTGCGTGCGGAGAAGTGCCAAACGCTTTTCATGCTTTCCGCCCAGACTGGGTTTTAAGGAAAAAAAGATGCAATACTGGGAGTAAAACCTTGCTAAATCCCTGTGATGCACGGAGACCTGACAATCCTCAAAGCCACCTCTGCTCCTCTGGGCTTGAAAGGGAGCGTGCGAAGGCTGCACACCACCACTTCCCCTGCAAAACCCACAGATCTATCCGTGTGCCGGCCCCAGGGCCAGCTGGCCGCGGGGTCCGTTTGGCCTCATCTCTCCAGGGAACAATCAGCTCTTCTCCTGTTTGAGGTGGCCGCTGGCCAAACTGTGGGAAAAAGACCCAGGGTGCTGTTATTCTCTCGGACCAGCGCCCTCAGGCCACTTTTGGGTCTGGGGTCTGTTGGATTGGTGGTCCATGGCTTGGGATCGGCTGTAGAGCAACAACTCAAAGGCAGGAAGTTTTTGCTTCTACTGTGGAGTTTGCAAAACGTGGGACAGAGCATGATTCCCTGGCTCTGAAGGGATGCACCGAAGCTTTGCTCAGGCACGGCAGGCAGGAGCGCTGCTCGGGCTGCAAGAGGAACGGAGCATCTGGTGCGACGGGACAGCTGCTGGCTGCATCCTGGTGGATTCGAGGGATGGGGGATACAGGCCCCCAGAAGTGCAGACAACCAGGTTTTGTGCACATTAAAACAACCAATTTGAGGCTCCTCAATCCCATTGAACTCTCCCATTCCCGTGTCATCCCAGGCCAGTGTGCAGTAGGCTCCTAGGTGACCCCAGAGTGGTGGACACGGAGTTGCCACTGTCAACTGCTTTCCAGTTCCTTTTTTCTGGAAGAAATTGCTGCCTGACCTCCAGTCAGCAAAAAACCCTGGAGCTTGGGAACTGATTTGACCCCTGCTAACAGTCGCTGCTTCCATGCTTTTCCTCCACGAACTGCCTTCCCTTCATGTTGTGTGTGTGCCTCAGGTTAACTGGCCTTTCTGTAATTAAATGAATATTTAGTTTTATTTCTTGCCCTCGTGCAAACTCCTTTAGGTTTGCAGTATGGGAGAGATTAAATAATAATACTCCTTGGTTTTCTTGGCACCGGGCACCACTTTGTAAAGCTGTGCTGTATCTTCCCTCCCTCCCAGGGCTCGGTTAAAGCTCTCAGAAATGCCAGTGTAGTGCTGCAGCCCTATTCCTTAGGGGGCTCCGTGGTCTCAGGAGGAGCACCCATGGTGGCAAGTACCAGGGGTGAGTTCCTGCATGGCAGGCCAGGAGGTGGCTGTAACTCAAGCATGTTGCTGAGCACAGATGTGGAGCGAACAGTGTGGTGCTGGGAGCGAGGGAGGGTCCTCCATTACTTTGAATACTCATAGTTTGGTTGTGTCATTTGGAAAAGGAGAGTGACATGGAAGGTGTTATCAGGGTTATATCCCCCGCTCCATGACCTTGCTGCTGAAGAAAGGTCCCTTCTGTTTAACTTTTATCCCTGTGGAAAAGGTTCAAATAACGAATCTGTCATTGTCTTAAAGAAAAGTGTCCCCTTGGAGGGTTACCGGGGACAACTGCACTGCTTTCCCCCAGCTCACTCTGCAGTGACTGCCATACTCCTGGCTGTAGAAAGGTACAGGCTTTCCTCCCCAGAGACGAGCGTGTCCTTGGTGTAGACAGGTCTGTTGGCATTAGACAAACCCAATGTTCTCTTTACCCTTAACATCACAGTAGATGCAGGGGCTCAGGAGTAGATGAGCACATGAAGAAACCAGTGCAAGAGGTTCCCACTCCGAGTATTTCAGTTCCTCTGGCTCAGATGCAAGAAAGCAGGATATATTCCCTGTATTTTCCATCATACACAAAATCCTGTGCAAAGTGAGCTGAGTGACTCGGTCTGGTACCGTCTCACTGCTTTTCTGTCCTGCTGCTCTTCCCCACGGAGGGAAGTGGCTGCATTCCCCCTGTCCCATGTCACAGCAGCCAAGGGGAGCGTGAGGAGCCTGGAGCAGAGGCGGGACCAGGATTCAGGCATGCTACATTCCCTGCACGTGTGCTTTAGCCACAAGACTGGCCCTCGCCACTGGTTAAAGAACACTGGAGCTGGACATGCTGATGTGTGGGGCACCCGTGCAAACAGGACAGATGCCACAGGGAGGGGCTGATCACGGCAGGGTACACTCAGCAGACAACTCGGTTATCGGGTGGCAGGAGGTTTGGAGGCTACTTGGTGACTTTAGACGTCTCTTCCAAACACTTCAATCCCCTGCTGTAAAACAACGATAATAATGTTTACGTACCTTGTAAAACTCCTCATTCATAGGGATGAAAGTGGGAGGCAGCAGCATTTCTCCAGCCCCTTGTTAATGGCTGGAGATATTTCTCCTTTACGACTCATGTTAGCTCGTACTCTCTTTGCGTGGGTTCCCAAATGGTACCTTACAAGCATTAACTCCAGCCCTTGTTTACTTCTCTTTTAGACATGCAGGGGTCCCAGATCATTTCCAGTGGGGACAATTTCCCGCCCCCCCCCAAATATCTTTCCATTAGACATGAAAGGTTTGTGCTTTGCACCTCTGGCACAGCTGTCTCACGCTGCAGCCCCCTTCCATGGGGCTGTTGCATTCCCAACTCAGATCTTGCAGAAGTTTGCAAGAAATTTGCAGCATCTGCTGCAAGCAAGCACACAGCACATCTGTGAGGTGCTGAGCATTCAATGTAACTGTGATCTATCACGACGCTGCTCGGCACGTTTGCTAGGTAAGCCTACCACACTGCTCACGTGCATGCTCACATGCACCTTCAGGAGGCTCTGCATAGAGCTATTTGTACCGTACAGTGTGTTTCTCAGTGCTTACAAACACACAAGGTATGGGAGTGAACAGGCCTTTCAGGATTTGGAGTGACTGGTGCTGCCGCAAACAGCACATTGGCATTATCATTAGCTGAATCAGACATACATTTTCATTAGTTCTCACTTGGTGTGTTTGGTCAAGTGGTGTGTTTGTTCCCTGCAGTCAGTTCAGGGATATGTGCCTCTCAGGATGCTCTGCTGAGAGTGCTGGATGAGGCCCTGCTGTGAGAGGCGAAAGGAGGTGACACTGCCATGGCCCTGGCCCTGCTAGCGTGGCAGTGAAGGGCACCTGGAGGCAAGTACCCCCTGGATTTGCAGAGCAAGCTCCTGAGCTCACTGGCACAGCCAGGCACTTGCTCCATGCAGGATGTGTGCAGTGGTCCTGGGGAGCCCAGGCAGCACGCTAACGAGGCAGGAGGCTTTCAAATGTGCTGCAGCCACAGGACTAGCATAGATCTGGGGGAAAAAAAAAAACATAAAGGGGCTTTTTCCACTTCTCCTGAGCTGCCAGCATGCCTGTCTGGTGTGTCCCTGGCAGAGGAGGGGTACCAGCCCAGCACAAACCCACTGCCAGCCCTCGGGCAGCCTTGTCCTGCTCCAGCTACAGCCTCAGAGCACTGCGGTGCTTTTGTTTTGGAGCCTTTCTCCTCTCGAGCAGGGGCAACCCTGTTCAGGATTCCTGGGACCAAACTGCCTGCGCTGTTCACAGGACTCTTCCTCCCAGAGCAGGAGAGAGGGAGTGAGCGGCTGTCGTGCTGCACTGCGTGCAGAGAAGTGTTTGCTGTTGGCTGGATGGAGAGCCTCCTGGAAGGAGCAGCGACAAACAACCTGCCACCGCAGCCGTGAATAAACCCCAAGACGAACAGCTCTGCTGCGGTCGTGCAGAGTTTATGCTCACCCACTCCAGCCCTACGTTATGCAATGAAGATGGACTTTCCCAGCAGCCCCAGCTTCTCCTGGTAGTAAAACCATACCTTAAACATCATTGTCTCCTAGACAGGCAAGACGTCTTCCTGCCCCTCTCCTAAACACTGCTTAGGTTTTTGTCCCAGAAGTGTCTCACAGGACCTGCAGTGGTTTTGGTCAGGACAGAAGCTGTGTCAGCTGGTGTTGGGACTGGAGCGTGGGCAACACTGAGTGGTTCCCTTCACCCTGCACCAAATACGTCCCTAACCATAAAAGCAATTTGGCTTGGTGCTGCCGGTACTTGTGTGAACCTTGCTGGGGGTTTCGGAGCAGCTCTGCCTTGTCGGGCTGTAGTTAGAAAAGGCCTTATTTGGGTGCGCGATGAGGGGGGGAGGCACCTGGGAGGTCTGTCGCCAGTGCTGCCGCACAGTTGGAGCCTGGCCCCATTTCTCTCCAACGGACCACAGGGCTGATGCCTGGGGGATCAGCCCCACAGAGATCAGGGCTTGCCTCTTTAGCCGACCGGAGGCAGCACCAAGCCAAGTTCAGCCTGTGGCAGCAGAGCCAGGCCTGGGGGAAGGAGCAGAAGCAAGAAGGGAGTGGGGCAAGAATGAAAGGGAGACACCAGCATCTGCTCCTCATTTTGGGAGTTGGTGCTAAAAGCAGAGGCTTGGCAGTGGTCTCACCCCAGAAGAGCTGCGGGCTCTGCACACAGCGAGGAGCAGGGCTGGCATGTGTCTGCACGGGACACTGCTCACTCATTTCCATGCCCAGAAGCCAGTGCTCTGCAAAATTCACTTACATTTCAGGGCACCATATCCTGAGCCCCTGCCTTCTGGCTTACTGCTCTCCTACGTGCTCTGTATGCAGCTGGGTTCACCTTTTATATTCCCTTCACCTCTCCCTGCCTGGACAGGGTGTGCTGCTGTGAAAACTGTCAGCCTGTAGCTCTGTAAAGGCTGCTCCCACGATCCTCCCGCTGTGCTGGACTCCATGTGGCAACCCGGAGAGGTGACTGAAAACCTAAAGCCTCTGGTCTTTTATCGGCACCAGGCTGCACCACCTTCCGTGAGGTTTATCAGCCCCAACCTGTTCCCCAGCCCTCCAGTTCCCCAGTTCCTTCAGCTCCTTCTGTCCTCTGCAAACTGATTCCCCGGGAGAGGACACTGGCTGGAGCCTGGGAAACGCTTCTGCTTGCCCCTGTTCCACCACCTCCGCACACACGCCTGGATTTCCTCTCTCCCTTTGCGGTCTCCTTTCAGTGCTGGACACTGAAGCCCCCAGGATGGTCTCCTTCGTTCAGTTGATGTATGAAGCAACCAGCCGTCCGCTATCGATCTTGTACCAGCCCTTCGAGCTGCAGCTCGCCTTGGGCTTGCAGAGCAAATCTTCTCTGAAATGGGGGAGAGGGCTGGATGGGGAAAGGGAGGCAGAGGAGGCTGAGCATGCTGAAGAAGAACGCAGAAGCACAACAAACCAGTAAGCCTGCCCCACCAGATGGGTGTTTAGCATTGACTAGTTTTACTTTATATCCCTTTTATTGCCTCTGCTTAGGGTTCGCCATTGTTTTCCTACACTCTGCAACCAGACAGCCTGGGACAGGAGCTACCCACGTAGCATCTGGCCCAGAAAGCAAGGGGCTGCACTCTCCTCTGCCTCTTCTCCGCTCTTGTCCTGGCTCCCCTGGCCCCAGCGCTCTCCATTCCCCTCTACTGGCCAGCGCTCCCCAGCCATCACCCATGTCCATGCAGCTCCTGCAAGACGAGCTCCTGCTGTCTTTCTGCACAGCCTCTGTGATCCTGGGTCTTTGGGGTTCAACGCTTTTCCTTCATGCTGAAGAAGTGACAATTTGAAAAAAGACCAAACCCATCTGCAGGAAACAGTTGATTTCAACTCATTTTGGGGGAAAAAATGGTGAGAAGCTTTAAACGGCTCCAAATCAACATGGAATTTGTCAGACAGATAAAATACAAATGGTTCAGGTTGAGTTCTTCCTGGGCAATCAGTGATGCTGAGGTTACAAAACTTTTCACCCTGCTTTGGGAGAGAAAAATGCTTCCTGGAAGGCTCTTGCAGAGGAGGAAAGCTGTCCCCATTCAGCGCCGTTCCTGGTGTCCTGGGCTGAAGCCCAGCGAGCCCCTGCTCCCCCACCACGCTCTGCTAACAGCAGGTAGCACGGAAAGCCCCTCGAGAGCAGCGCTGCCATCCCGAATAGCATTAGCATGACGTGAGTGACAGATCCGAGACAGAGCTTGTCAGCTCCCTCATCCACCAGGTACTGGAAATCTAAATATATGGGGATCATAACCGTTGAAAGCCATAGTTTAGAAGAAGCTTTCAACGCTTGTGCTTGAAACTGGCTAACCAGGCTATAAAACCTCTTTGTCTCTCTCACAGATTACCTGCCATTCCCGCTCTGATTAATGTCACAGGCAGACATCTGGCAGCTGCCACTTCCCTGCCTGGGACCACAGGCCATGCCACAAACGTGGTGGAGGAGGAAGAGCTTGAGAGAGGTCCCGGCACACAAAGTCACTGAAGCACACGCCATGTTTTATCCCCCCGCAAGACCATGTTTAGGCACATGCCGAGGACACCTATGGAAGTGGTAAAAGGACTCCAGAGCTGTAAGCCACACAGACTGTCCTTCTTGGTGCATGGGAGCTCATGGGGTTGCTAGCTGGTGGGAAAGGGCACAGGAGGAGCAGCAATGGGATTAAGTCAAGGGAGGGGAGTCAGACTGGTGCAGCCCTGAGCTAAAGCCCCCTTTGACACTGGAGGAAAGACTCGCACTGCCTTTCGTGGGCTCTGAATTAGACCTGTACATGGGAACTGTTCTTGCTCAGGGTGACCACAGATGGCTGAGCTCTTGCTGCATGACCTGGGCAGGGGCAGAGGGCGCATGGAAGAGATGGCACGTTCCTCCGCCACCTTTGGGAAACAGTTCCCCGGTGCAGGGCTCAGGGGCTTCTCCCCTCTACAGGAGAGGGGAAACAAGCTTTCTACCTCAAGCAAAGCTTTTGTCTTGACCAGCAGTGCCTGGGCAGCGCAGGATGGAGATGTGCTTCATAGGGCATGCACAGGGCTAGCTCTCTGCTCTCTGCTCTCTGCTCTCTGCAGTGGGAGCGTGACCCTACTGGGTCCCACAGCCAGTGTCCAGAAATATGTGCTTAATAAGGTTCCCATAAGGCCAGGAGAGGACAGGGTGGAAAACAGAGCCATCAAAGCAGGAAAAGCCAAACACACCAAGCCCTCAACCTTTTCACTTCAGATTAATGTAACGGTGCCCTTCAGGGGTGGGCATCCGAGCTCAGCCTGCCATGGTTACACTGGTTGCGTGTTTGGCAGGGCACCGGTCAGCAAGGCTGCACACTTGCATGGCTCCACCACAGCGGTGGCCCCCCAGCAGTCCTGGAGGGGCTGGGTTCGGGGGTAATTTCCTGGGCCTGTGGCACTCCAGCGCTTTCCAACGGTGCACAGCTCTGAGGGACGCTGAGCCCAAATAAAACTTGCTTTCTCGAGCCCTTCCCCTCTCACGCAGGCAATAGGACAAGGACCAGCCCATCACAAAAGTGAAGAGAGTTTAGGGGACAGCTGGGTGACAGTCCCGGAGGCACACGAGCTCGGGGCTGCTTGCTGCCTCCCTGTCCTGTTCTCCCCCAGTTAGCAGCTCCCCCTCCTAGGACGTGCTGGCTGCTAGTGGACAGCAGGTCCCCCTTCGGCTGGTGGGTCACCCAGGTTACTGCTGGAGATGATGGTGACCACGGGGGCCAGGGGACGTGTTGGGCCGGGCTGCCTGTGACACACAGCACAGCTCTTCCAGACATGCTCCCCTGCGCTGCTGGCTGAAATAACCAGAGTCTGGCAGCGAGTGTGTGCCAGACCTTTCCTCTGACCTTCGCAAGAGAAAACAGCATGCACCATGGCATTGCAGGTGGCCCAGTGCTGCCGTCACACTCCCGGCCTGAGCTGACACTGCCTGGGTGAAGCATTCCGGCAGGAAACAGCATGACACCGGAGCGACAGGATGGAGAGCTGCTGCACCCCTGCCACCCCTCCGGCCCCTCAGGGGCTCGCCGGCACGTCTCCAGCCCGGCGCCCTGCTGTCAGGCAGGGCTCGCAGCTAGAGAGGGGCATTCATCCGCCAACAAGCAGGGCACACTGCAGCCAGGGCTCGGGGTGCGGGGGTCTGCATGCCCCCCCCGCCCCAGCGCCGCCAGGCTCAGTGTGCATCGCTCCTGGAAGAGCAAAGTACCTGCTGCCTCTCTGAGTTACGTGGGGCCGCGCTCGCTGACAGGCAGGTTTATGAATGAAGTGTGGGACGTAATAGTGCTGGTGGTGGCCCTGGCAAGCAGCACGCTTTGTTTAAATTACCTCCCCATGCAGATAGTTTTGGGAAGGATCCTGTCAGCAGAGACAAGAAGGATTGAGGCCATACGGTTCAGCCAGCTCTGCCCTAGAGCAATGGCCCCTGCTAGCCAGGCTGGCGGTTTTCCCTCCTTGTAAATATTCACAGGCTTTTACTGCCTCTGCGCTCTGTCTGTTCCTGGCTGTGGCAGACGGACTGCCAGACTAGGTGCTGTCACCTTCCCTCCCGGTTGCGGAGCGGGGCAGGGGACAAGCAGCCCACAGCCCACAGAGCCAAGGCTGGGCGAGTCAGCTGTTTGCACGCCGGCTTTGCGATCGTCTGGTGAACAGCAGGCAGAAAACCTCAGTGTAGAAAGCCAGGCTGCAGAGCTGTTCGGAAGCTTCCTGCGGAGCATCTTGTGATGGCAGAGAGGATGTGTGTTGTGGAAGAAGGCTCTGCAGACCTCCCTGCTCTAAGGCAGAGCTGCCAGAGGATGGGGCGCAGAGCCCCCCTGAGCTGCAGAGCCCATCGGGAGAGAGGGGTCAGTCCCCAGTAGTCGCCCTGAGCCTGAGATGTGAGTCTGTATGGTCGGGATCAAGCTACTGTGCCGTCATTCCCGGTGGTGGAAGGAAACCTGGCCAGCACTATTACAACATGCCTTTGGGCTGTGGGTGGGGATGGGGAGTCTTTCACAAATTCCTTGCACTTCCCAAATTAATGTTGGCTTGGGTTCCCATTCCCCTTCCCTGGCTCAGATTTACCATGTTTAGCACCCTGTGTGCTCGCTCTTTAGTGCCCAGAGAGCAATTACGTTTCCCACACCCCTGGGTGGGGATGTGAGGCAGTGCCCAAGCCTCAATAAGAACCTGCAGTACCAAAGCAGGCAGTTCCTGCTAACAAGCGTCTGCCAGACGGACCCTGCCAGTCCTGGCATGTTCTGCGCGTGGCGTGAGGATCAGAGACCTCCATGCTCCTTGGTCCACATTACCTCCTCCAGGGCACGAGGAAAATACCCGAGCAGACTTGTTTCAGCTCACGCTGTTGCAACGCACTGGAGGGAAAACCTAAGATGGGCCCCAGAGCAGTGAATGCAGCAGGCACACCCTCACACTGTGCTGGGAACAGCATACAAGCAACGATGCTAACTGGTAACCCCGGGCAAGGAGTTCTCCAGCGACCAGCAGTGCCTTCCATCCTCCCACACAGCATGGACCACCCTGCAGAGACCTCTGGGCCACCGACTGTGGAGTGAGGTGTCCCTTTCCCATGTGGCAAGGCAAGCACAGCCTGCTTGCAGGGCAAGGCCAGCCACGGTGACCAGGTACTGCTGGAATAGGGTCCCCACGTTACCCTTGCTCCTGGCTGATGGCGGGATTTAACACATCTTGGCCGGTGCTGTAAAAGCACTGCTGGTGCAACCGGGTGTGACACAACCCCATTTGACCGCCACACTCTGCTAGGGCTGGCGTGCGTGGGGACAAGAGTGATTCCTGAAACGAGCGCCTCCAGCTTTTGGGAAGCAAGCTATGCACCTGTCTGCACCAAGGAAAGACCTCGGAGGATGGGTAAAGGCAGGCGGCTCCTGGTACCGCTGAGTGCCCCAGCATGGCGCAGGGCGGGTGGAGCCCGCGGCTTTCCTGGTGGCTTGCCTTACAGAGCGGGCGCACAGCTGTGGCACCTCGTAATCTGGATTCAGCTTGTGCTGAAGCCGTTTCATCCCTGTGCATGTCTAATTCCGGGCTGTTTGTATCTGTGGACAGCGAGTGAGTTGGGGTTTTAATGAATGTGAAATTCTCGCTCTTGCTGCAATCCTTTTCCAGGGATTACGTTATTTCATGTATCTAGGTCAAGCTTATTCCTTCTTTTGTAGCGTATTTCAGGGAGCTTGAACTGCTGCCCTTCCCTGCCATCTAGCCATGCTTGAGGTCTTGTCATCTTCCTCCCAGGATGATTCATTGGGCCAAAACTGTCTACGGAGCATTTCCTTCCCAAACAGGGGCTCCTCTTCACTCTCACAATGGGAATTTTGCCCAGCACACCTAAGCTCAAATGTTGAGTCCAACGCAAAAGCGAGTCAGCAGAGACCAAACGCATCCATGAATCCTCTGGTAGGGTGGGCTCTCTGCCGCAGCTGGGCTGCTCTGCCCCAGCAGGACAATGCTATCCAGGAACCGACAGATCTCAGTCCGCTCCCAACCTCTTTGGCAGACTTGAACTTCTTGTTCATAGCAAGGAGACCGACAGCTCTCCTAGGCCCACTGCTCGCTGCTGCCTCTTTGGGGCATTGCTCTGCTCCTTTGCTAGCGGTGGGAGAGAACCCAGCATGGGCTGCTGGTAAACCTCTCTGAGCACAGCTTGTTTGCAGGAACGATGGGAGGTTCGGAGTGTGATAACCTTCCTCATCAACATGCTGTTCCTCTCGCCTGCTCATGCAGCTGGTTATGGGGAAGCTAAAAATAGAGTGGTGAGCTGGCTGTCATTTTGCACAGAGAAATTAAAAGAAAACGTTGGGTTTTACTTTCATTGAAAAGCATTTCCAAATGTTCTTGTGTCTGTGTCAGAAACAATAAATGACTGGTCCTCAAAAGAAGCTTTTGACCATCAGGAAAGATGTGTGGGGCAGGTGGGGCAGGCTTGAGCCGCGTGGGGCAGATAGCTTGGCCTGGCCATGTTAAAATCAGTGCCCATGGACCGCTCTGCCCAGCACTGTGAATAGCCCTTGGCTGCAGAGTATTTCTTAGTGAAATCTCTGCAAAGCAAAGTAAAAATGATGCCGAGACCTCATACACTGGGGGGATGGACGCCTAGGAGGGAGACAGGTGGGTGCTACAGTGCCAGCCTCCGAGGCTGCCCCGGGGCCCGTCTGCGATGGAGAACGGCAGAGCGGTTGGGATCCAAAGTCACGTGGTGGCCACTGATGTGCTGCGTCAGTGCGAATGAGAACAGCCTCTCTCAAAACCGTTTCTGGGTGGGGGTCTGCAGCCCATGTTCGTGGGGCAAATCCGCGGCAGATCAGGTGGGGAGAGGGCTTGAGTGGCAAATCCCTTCCAAGCGGCAGCCGGAGAGGCTGTGTGCTCAGCCAGGCGCCGGGGTGGGCAGGGGCTGGCGTTGCTCTAATTGCATTCTCGCTCTGCGGGCCCCCAGCGCTGAGGCGTTTGCTCTTTAATGAGAACTCGTGAAAGCATTAGTGGGTTCAGCAGCTAACTGCTGGGGAGAGTGCAATCGATTAGGGGAGGCACTTCCATCCTTGGACAGCGGAGTGGGACTCTGGAACCTCTCCTGCTTGATGATGGTGTGGTGCAGGGGCCGCAGCCGGGTACCCACACCAGTGTGCTTCGCTCTGGGGCATGGGGTTTTGCTGCCTGCCATGCCGGGGCGATGCCGGGGTGAGTCCCCGACCCTGCCAGCCCATGTGCTCCGGCTCACATGCAGTGCATCTGGGATAGTCCATCCCAGGCCAGGCAGAGCCCACCATGCCCAGGATCAGGTCAAAGAGGCATCAGGAATGTGCGTGTGTAACAGATGTGGACCTTCAGACGGGAGAGAGGGTCTGCACCCAGCGCTGAGAAAGGGGACACAAGGGAGAGGATGGAGGTGTCACTTTTCCACCCTGGTCTCAGCGTGGCCAGCAGCCTGTCTGCACTCACCGGCAGGACATTGGGCTCTGCTGTAGGCACAGCTGAGAGGATCAGGAACGGGCGTTTGAAAGTCTCCCACTTGTTGAACCCGTTAGCAGTGGAAAGGTGAGTCTTTGGTTTGGTCCTTAGCTGGTCTTTCATCAGTCACTTTGGGATTATTTGGGCTCCATAAGCACTTTCAGCTAAGGGAACCTGTTGAAAGCTTGGGAGAGCCCAGCTAGGTATTGCTACCTGAATTGTCTTTCTGACCAGGCCCGCTGACATGAAGACAGGGTTCCAGCAGGTAAGGGAAGAACAACTTTTGCTTTTCAGCAGCTGTGCTGAGCTTTCTCTGCCACACGGTGCCCATCACATCGATGGTCCTACTTTTACTTCTCTCAGCCTGAGGCAGTACCAGATGTGGCTGTCCAAGTCCTGGCTCTAGATCAGCCCCACTGTTCATCTTGGTTCCTATTTGCTGTCTTATGCTTAATTTGTCCAATGCTCCTCACTGAGCTCTGCCAAAGTATTTCAGTCTATAGCAAACGCTGCTATTCCTATCCTGGATCTTCAGCTTGCTCTGACGATGAACCTTCTTTCCCCTCTTCAGCAGTCTCTGCTGATCCCATCCTGTGTACTCAAGTCAGCTTTTATTTAGAAGACATCCCTGAAAGTGGATGCCAAGCGGGACTGGGACTGGGATGAGCTGCTGTGTTCTCCAACGTCAACGAGCTCTCTGGGCTGCTGCGTGATGTGGGTTATTGACATGACAGAGCCGGTCAATGTAGCTGCCACACAAGCGCACAGATTCATAAGTTGAAAAGCCTCAGGGGAATTGGGAAAAGAGAAAAAAAGAACACGCATACAAAATAATTCTCCAACTTTCACATCATCTCTCTCTAGCCGCAAAGCTTGACATTTTTCATCCTAAAGTTGAAACAGTTTGGAGCCAAAGCATCATCAAAAATGTGTCTGAAATAATAATTCGTCCAGCTCATCGTCTCCTCCCCTGTCGTTACAAAACACTTTCTGTCCCAGTTGCCTGCTCCACTCTGCCAGATGCTAACTCTGAGATGTGCATGTGAGGAGCTGGACTTCGCAGGCTGTCTCTGCCTGTGGGGACAGCACTTGGATACACAGTAGATCCTCGTCACGTTATCAGCCCCGACACCTGCTCACAGTCATGGCAATCCCAAGATGTGTGCTTCGGTTTGACCCTGCTCTAAAGCACGGACCAAACCGGGTGCTGCTGCTTAATGGTGCTTGACAGGGGTGGGTTGTGGGTTTGGGGACTAGGCAGAACCAAGGTACCCAAAATCTCTGCTAGGCACGTGATCTCCAAAAGTCCTTGCCTTCCCCGCACCTCCAGGGGACAAAGCACTCCCCATCCCTCGGGACCGACGGAAGGCACCAGCCATGCAAGTCTGTTGGCACTCTGCTGCACCTGGAGCTTCTGCCGGGGTGTGTTTACCAGAGGACTGGACCTAGCTAGGTGTCATGACTCAGAGGGGGAACGGCAGGGAGCCTTCCAAAGGTTTTACCAGCCGGTTCCCAGCCTAGATTCCCCTGCTTACGCTGATTTCCCGTAAGTAAAAGTAAGAAGCCTGACTAGACCTCAGGGACTGTATCCTGTGAAAGCAACAGCTTAACTGGGCATGGTTGTCTGGACTCGGCCAAGCCTGCTCTGAGTCACTCCAGAGATCACCCTAAGGTGATCTAGGCTCTTGTCCCAGCACTGGGAAAAGAATACTTGTGGGATCTGGCCACCTAGCCAACATCTCCAGACAGTGTGAACAAAACATTCGCTTTGGCAATCTTGTTTGCTAAGCCTTGCAATCATGCTTCAGCTAATGCGTTGGTAGGGCTAGATCATTTCTGTTTGTTTTGCAGCTTTGCCTGGCTGCACTGACTCGTGCGAGGCTCCCTGTTACCTCCCAGTGCCGGGAACCCCGGGGTGCGCAGATTGACTTTGGTCAATGCAGACCAAGCTGGGAGCTCTCAAGCATTAAAATGCACCATCTCTGTGTGTAGTAAGGGCTGCAATCACCTTCCCCTGAGGCAGCTGAGAGGAGCAAAATCCCACCTGAGATTTCTGAGTGGGGAGAGGGAGAAATAGGTCAGCTCACACTTGAACCTGGGCGATGGAAAGTATGGCTGAATTGCGGGCTCATCACATCTCCCTTTGCCCCAACCCAGCCAGACCAAGTATGTCTGCAGGCAAGTTAGATGCAGCAAAAACTGCAGCAGACCTGAATAAATTGCAGCCAATGCCCAGACCCCATCAGCCGGTTCCTGCACGAGCAATGAAAAGGGTAAGCAGAGTGGACGGGGAGAGGCCAGCCAGCCTCAACGCTGGTGGCCTTGCAGCCTCTTTGGGATGATGGCGTGCTGGAGGTTCATTCAGCATGTCAGCTCACGGCTGGTGTCTCCACAGGCCCTGGGGAGCTGGAGAAGGTAAGGCCAGAGCAGAGCTAGCCTGGAGGCATGGTCAGCTGGGGCTACACGGCAAGGACCTGCAGTGGGGACTGGGGACAGTAAGTGACTCCACTGCCTCCTTTCGCACAAGGTTTCACGCGGCCTGGTGTCACCCAAGGGAAAGATTAGAGGGAGGCACATCACCGGGAGCTCTTGGCGTGGCTCCATGACATTTAGAGGAGGAATTGTCCCTGAACTGCTGCCTCTAGAGGGAGAGGGCTCTGGTGATGAAGCCGCACGTGCTGGCGAGGAGCATGTCCTCCCGACGTGCCGTGTCTCCACCTGGCCCCGCGCTGTCTTCAGCCCAGCTTTACTGGCTCCAGCTGTGCAACAGACTTTGCGGAGGAGGTGAAAATTGCTACAGGTGCGAAGCCTAATACCAAAACAGCCACAAATGTGCGTGTGGGTGAATGCTGGTGACATCCCCCCCCTTGTTACTTGTCTGGCCAGGGGCTTCGCAGAGCTGGGCTAGGCAACGGAAGATAGAGGAGGACAGGCCCTGTGCCGGGGTCTGACACACAAGATTTGGCCCTTTTTCAAGGCTTTGTGATCTGCTTTGCCTTTAAGCTTCGTGCCAAAAGGGCTATGGGGTACGGAGGGCACTCCTTTCTTCTCAGCGGGTACGGATGCCTGGCCAAGCCCCAGGACATGCTCCCCCAAAGGGGACTGGGGCCAGCCCTTGCCATGGAAATGATGCTCTGTTCCTCCAGGGGAAGGGCCATGTTCTTCCTCATGAAGGACTGGAAGACCCTTCCAAGGTCCCGGAGACTTCTAGACCCATTATAGGATTTGTGTCTTCTTCACACCAACCCTTGCCAAAGCCTTGCAGCGTTCAACGTCCTTGCCCTTGTGCTCCACCACAGCTTCGGACCCCAGCGCAGACACAGGGTGTCCTGCCACCCTGCCCAAGGAGATGAGCACAAGGGGTCCCTCCTTGCAGTCACCACACTGAGCCTCAGGGTGCACAACGAGCACCTTGAGGCTGTCTGCACGCACAGCCTCACACCCCCCAGGGCTCGGTCCAGCTGCCCCAGACACGTACAGCAGAGACCCCTCTGCCCCCGTCCCTGCCCGCAGAGTGAATCTCCTGCTCACGACAGTCCCCATATGCTTAGGGACGTCCACCTGCATCTTTCTGAGCCTGCTGCCAGCTCTTGCAAGGCACCGGTTGCCCTTTGCCCACGCAGACTCTCGCAGGAGATGCTCGCGGCTCACCAGCGACTGGCGCAAGCGTCACCCCTTGTCCCCCCAGGCTGAGGGAGAGTCGCACGTCAGCAAGCACGTCAACAAGCATGATTTATAGGTATCAACCGGGTGTCCCAGCAGAGCACCGCAGTTTGGCACAGCAGAGAGAGCCGAGGGGAAACTGTGTTTAGAGCAAATTGCTGTTTTGGAGGGTCTGCGATGAGCCGCCCAGGTTGCTGAGCAGCCTCAGCTGGTATGAGGCTGACAAAACACTTCAGCCCAGTGGCAAAAGCTTTTTAATTGGCGAGTGGCTTGTTTTGACACTTCTCAAACATTTTGTTTCCAGGTACTTGTGAGAGCCCCGGAGAACTGAAGGAGGCGGGTTTGCAGGGCTCCTCTCCGTACCCTTGAGGAGAGAGCGTTTACCTCAGTGGAGAGCGCCGGAGCACGCGCCCCGGGCTTCGGCACTGTCTGGGGATGTGAGGGATGCTGTGCCAGAGGTGACAAGGCTGGGAGGGAGAGGGAATGGCCCAGGAGGTGTGGAGTCATGTAAGGTTTATGGTGGAGCAAAAATCCATGGGGACGACGAACTGGTTTGCAAAGAAACCCTGCCCTGGCTGGCTGCTGTGAGCACGGACCCTGCCTCCTTGACTTCAAGCGCCTGAAGGTGAAATAGTCCTCAGTGCAAATGAGACCTGTTGCTCAGCTGGAACCCGATTCCTCTGTTTGTGCCGCCTTGCCTGTGCCTTATCTCCCGGCCCCATCGCCTCTCTCCAGTGCGCAGTCCCCGGGAGGGCAGGACAGTGGGTGCATGGTGCGGACAGCCCTCTGCAGCAGCTTCACACAGGGTGGGAGCCCCATACAGCACCCAAACCCCCCTGGGAGAGGATGGAGCCAGAGCGGTGGCAGTGGGTTGAGGGGAAGGAAAGAGGAAAGCATGGGGAAAGCTGGGGCGAACCTCTAGGGTCCTTCAGGACGTGCCAGCCCCTCCTCACGGGGAGCTGTCATCACTCCACAGGGTGAGCGAGATACCATTAACACCAGCATGAAGCTGCTCATTACAGCCAGAATTTAATTAGCTGAGAAAATTCCCCTCTTGTTAATTTAGGGAGCTGAGCGCAAGCCACTCTGCAGCTCAGACACACGCGTTAATAACCAGAAAACAGCCAGGATTAAGAACAATCAAACGCCTTTATGGACACCGCGTCGAAATTGCTGCACATCACGCTAGCGCTCCTGAGCATGAATCAGCTCTCTCCGTGCCACAGACGCCACTCTCCCTGACGCATTCACAGTGTCGGGGCTCAGAGGGACACTTGGCCCCCCAGGCTGCACCAGGAGGGAACCTGGCCTCTGGAACAGGGTCTAGGAGCCTCTGCCAGATGCCCTGGCTGCCTGTACTGTATCCCAGTGCTCCCATAAACCACGCAGGCAGCCAGGACATCCAGCACAAGCTCCAAACCTGCTCTTATGTTTGTCCAAGAGGGATTGCACCGAAACAGGTTTTAAAGCCATGCATTCCCCCCCCTTCCCTAACTCAGATGCCCAGACCAGGGAGCAGAGCTGCGAAGACCATCTTCCCCTTCAGTCCTATGTCAGAAGAGAGGGAAACCCAGGGCAGAAGGGACCCTGCAGAAGGGACATGTGGTGGAGGTGGGCTGGGGCGCAACGCTCATGGCTCTCCACCACAGAGCTGCTAACGAGAAGAGTCGTTTCCCGCAGGCAGCCATTCAGTGGCATCCCCACACCCCTGTGACATGTGCTGGAGGCAGCGACACCTTCAAGGCTAACTCCAGCAGCGGCTGGGGCTCCTGGAGGCTCAGTGCTAAATGGCCCATGGATAACAGGCTGCTTCCCAGCTCTCCTGGTGCGGCATGCTACATCAGGGCCAAGAAGCTGGAGACTGAGGGAGGAAAAGGCCATCAGGTTGTACCTTCTGGATGATGGATGGAGCCTCACCAGTTAACCAGTTCAGGGTCCTGGCTGTGCATGTGCCTCCCAGGAAGCATCAGCCTGTGCTGGGTGAAGCCTTTCCCACATTGCAGCAATGCCAGGGTCCTACACGGTGGAGCTGCACACCGCTGACGGGTCTGTGACCCCCAGACATGGCTGTAAATACCCACCCTGAGCTCGTCTGCTTGCAGAGATGCGTGGTCCTGATGACCATTTCACCCCAAAGCCCCTCTCTGTTAAAACAATGGGAAAAGCAACAGGTTTATGGAAGTTTCGGTCCAGTCTTTACCCATCTGTGCCATCCACCACCAGCAGTAAAAAAACTCTGGCCTCTGGCCCCTTGTCTCTCACCCCAGCAGTTTTGGTGCTTCCTCTGCCCACATCTCTATCACACGAGCCTCTGTGAGCACCATCTGCTCTGCTCCCCGTCGTGACCCGAGCACCCACCCCGCAGGGCAGCTCCCAAACAGGTCAGAGAAAATCCACTTTCAGAAAGAGCCTCCAAAAGCATGAACCATGCAAGGAGATCTGGGGGCGAGGGGGAGCGCCGGACACTGAACTTCTGCTGGACGCTGCGGCTCTGCACCACGCGGCACTCTGACAGCCGAGAGGAGACTCTGATGGTATTTAACGTGACCTCTTCAGCAAATAACCCCTCCCCACGGGTTTTTTTCACAGCTTATGTAGTCACTCAGTGAGAGGGGCAGAGGAGAGAAAAACAGAAAGAGAAGTTCCCGGTTTTTAATTTTTTTTCCCCAAACTTTACCCATTCTGGGCATATGGCCAGAAAGTAATAAAAATCTGTTATGTTTAGAAACAGCTCAGAAACACATAAATAACAGCAGTTTGGTGTTGCAAGAGCTACAAATAAAGTCAGTTGTAAGTTCTTGAGTTTATTAACATCTGAAGGCAATAACGGGAGTTTTATAATGTCTAATTGAATTAAATACAGTACATTCCAATTTGGGGATATAAATTTGCCATCATGAGGTATAATTAAATACCTTTCTGGCGCTGTTGTTGTTTTTTCTCTGCAAGCTGAAAAATAAAATGAAGTGGCTTTTTAATTGATGTAATATATGAATTCACACCCATTGCTAAATGGACTGGATTTATAAGCCTGGGGAGGGGAGTTGTAACAAGCGTGGCTGGGAGGTGTATCTATAACACTTGCCCATGATGGTACATGGCCCTCCTTTCCCAGCAGAAGTGGGATGGAGAGGGGACCGCTCAGGCCAGCGGTGGGTGCATGAAGAGAAGGGGCACGTTCCCCAACACACCCCGGCTCCCCAGCTTTCTTGGAGCAGCTGGTAAGGCCTTGAGCTGCCTTCAGCTTCGGTGAAGACTCAGGCCAGACCAAGGCTGCATTGCCTCTCTTTGTTGGTAATTGGAAAAAGATCGAATTTTTAATTGCACTGGGGGAAAAGTCCTCATTAGTGGCTTGCAAATGTGTCAAGCCCTTGGAAGCCCTTGTAAGAGCACAGCAAGGCAGGGGGCCAGCCCCAGGGGAGGAAAAAAATGTAAGAATATTTGCAAGGAGGAAGAAGGGGGAGGTAATGCCAACCAGAGCTGAAAGATCTCAGCCATATGTGCCCGAGGAGAGCTCCCATTGCCGTGACTAAACATGGAGCTGGGCCGGCATCTTGTTCTGGGAACCAGAGCAGGATCCAGCCAAGCGGGGATGCTTGCTGCGGAAGAAGGATGCGGGAGAAGGAGGAACATTTCCCACTGCCTAGGAGGGGAGGCTCTGCAGGGAGGTGTTTACCTCCACTGGAGGCACGAGGGGAGCCTGGCACCAGCTCCTGGCATGTCCCTCTGCATAGTCAACACCCCACGGAGAGCTCGGTTTCCTCCCACTCCCCTTTGGTTTGCTTTCTGCTGTCATCCCATGGGGAAACGGAGGGAAGTGATGGGATCTCGGCTTGTGGCATGTTGATCTGGAAAACGAACACTGCAAAGCTTCTTACCAGGGGCTCCAAACACTTGGAAAAAAGTGAAGTCTTCTGGGACGAAGGAAACAAAACTGTAAAATCTCCCCTGCTAGAAACGGCATACGCAAGTGAGGAGTAACAGAGCGAGATGCAGCGGTGGGCTCCAGGGTCAGTCTGCCTACAGAGGCTGACATGGTGTAAGGGGTGGGGGTCTGTGCAGGGGGGTCTGCCCCTGGTCCAGCCACCTTCACCATCGGGTTGAGGCACAACACCACAGAGATCGCCGATGGTCTGGAAAGTGTTGACCTGCTCATTCAGGGAGGATGCCAAGACCATCTGAACGGTCTGATCCAAACAGGTCCCTGAAGACTTCCACCTCCCCACAGGAGTTAACAGAAGAGGAGTGTCAGTTCAGGCGGAGAAGGAGGTTTTAGCCTGAGTCCCTGAGTGTGAAAAGCTTTGTGTCTCTACAGGAGAGACGAAAGCCATCACAGAGAAGCTGATTTTGTAAAGAGGAAACATTGCGGGTTTAATCCAGGCGGACCTCAGTACAGCATCTGGTTTGGCACCGCTCAGGGAATGACCTGTTGGAGCTGGGACAGTCAAGGACAAGGACACTAGGGACCTGGGACAGTCAAGGACAAGGACACTAGGGACCTGGCTGAAGGGCTCAGGCTGGATAGGAGAGTGCTGGCTTGGGACCAAGTCAGTCGTGGAGACCATCTCCTTTTGTGTTCTTCTTCCCAGCCCTTCCACAAAAGGCAGTGGTGTGCTATTGAGAAAGAGGATGGTCCAAATTTTGGAAGCTCTGTCAGTGTCAGGGAGATGACGGAGGGAGCGGAGGGTCACAGGGGCTGGTGTAGGAGAAATGCGGTGCATGCGAGAAGGCTTATTGCAAAGTGCACTGCAGGTCTTGTAAGGAGACTTGCAGGATGAGGTGGGACCAAGCCAGAGCTTGCTGAAGCTGCTGTCCATAAACGTAGCAGGGGAGGAGGTGGAGGAGAAAGCAGTTCTTTGTTCAGAAGCAATGTTGGCACAAAAACAAGCAAAGCTAACCCGATCAGGGATCAGGACAGCTGCATTTCCAATCAGGAGAAGAGGGAGGGCTGGGAACTGCCCGGTCCAGGTGGTCTCTGCCTGCATCCCCACGGAGAACCACGCTCCCTTTGCCAGAGACACAGCTGTGTGACTGGGACAGCAGCTCAATTTCAAAGCACACCCAGCACCAAACTCCTGGGTTCACTTCCCTCTGTGCTGTTGCTTTATGTGAGTTTGGCACAACCACTTATCCTGGTGGGAAATGGTGTCCCAGAAAGGAGCTGGCAGATCAGCGTTTGCAGGGTGCGGAGGAGCTCTGAGGCGCTCGGCTGGCGATGTGCTTGGTCCTGTGCTTCTCAGCTTGCAAGACAGGGTGCTGCTGTCTGACTACGGCTGGGATTTGGGATTGCTCAGCCTTTATGGTGCGTTTGATGGGGGAGGCCAGCGGGTTGCAGGAAATGAGGAGAGGAGATGATGGCTATGTCAGGGCTGAAGCAGCAAGGAAACCTGGTCCGTGGCAGTTTTGCAGAGCCCATTCCCACGCGGAGGAGCTGGAGGCAGATGTGTTCACCACCTGGGCTGCCTTTGATCACAGCAGGCAAACTGCAGAATTGCAATGGCCTAGATGAAAGGGAAAAGCAAAGAGGAGAAGAAAGAAAAAAGACTCTTATCTGCTACGGGCAGTAGTGTCACATGCTCCAGATGGCACATGCAAGAGTGCCATCTCTCTCAGCAACATCTTCCAACAGCTTCTGAAAGCAAAAATAGATTCTGGTTTGTCAGGGGCAGGCCCCTCCTGAACAGAAAGGATGTCTAATGCCCTGGATTGCATTTTCCATAGCTCGCAGCTTCTGCAGCCCCAAGGACAGGCTGCTGAAAACACAGCACCGAGCTATGGATGTGATCCACGAGAAAGGTCAGTGGGAGCAGCCGGCTGCTAACGCAGAGCAGATGTGCAGCACTGAATACACAGCACCTGACCAAACACACGCGATCCCGTGGAAGAACGTAGAAAGCAAGAACCAGGTCATTATCTTTGGAAGTTGACAGGCATCCCGAACCTGGCAAGGATTAGTGAGATACAGGGAAACAAAGCAGCGGAGGGAGACAGGGGAAATCCTGATTGCTGCAGGCAGCAAAGCAGGGACAGAGCTGGCATGGCTTCCCATGCACGGTCCGCTCTGCTGCGGTGACCTTCGCAGACCAGCTGTGGAGCGCTTCAGTGAGGACAATGTCCCTGCAGCTGGCATGTCAGTTTATTCCCAGCTTATTTCTGAAAGAAGGGCTCAGACACTCCACATAGGCTCAGCCTCTGCTATGGGAAGTTTGCAGAACCAACGTGAAACACAGCGCAAGTCAGCCTCGGATGGAGAGCGGGTCCGTAGTGGTGGTGGACAAGGCATTGCCCAGCATGGGGGGACACAGTCGTGCCCAACAGCCCGGTGCTGTGACAGTGAAAAGCAGTGGAAGGGATAAGCAAAAAGAGACAGAGGCCTGACCCTCTTGCTTCGAACGGGCAGTGGGGAGAGATGGGCAGGAAAACACTGCTGGAAAACATTTCTTATCTGAAGGTACCTGTCTGCTGAAGTCAACACAGTTTGTCAAAATGGCCCAGTTTTGCCCAATTTGCAATGGAAAGCACCTGTCTGGCTTGCACAATTTGTTTGGAAGGAAAAACAACAGTGCTGCATTCTCTGTAGAAGCATGCGGAGCACAGGATGGCTGAGGGGCATTTTGTGTGCTGTGCCTCCTCCCCACCTCTAATGACACTGCTCCAAAGCCTGCAAATTTACTGGGCTTAAGAAATATGAAGAGTTACGAGTCTGAAAGGAAACCTGCATGAAAAGATCAAATCTCCCCCAGTGCCGGCGACACCAGAAAAAAGCAGACCCACTGCAGTTAGAGGTATTCTCCTCTGCCCAGGTTTTTTATTTGAACCCAGGTTCTTTGGAAATAAACACATACCAAAGCTTAAGATCAGGAATCCTGGCTTCATCTCTGTGTTGTTTACCCATGCTGTCTTTGTTTCCCTGTAAACTGGTACCTGGCGTACCAAGCTGGTGAGATGCAGAGCAGCCATCAGATACAAAACTGCTGTGTCAGACTGAAAATCCCATGTACTCCTCCACTACAAAACCACCCAGCAACTCAGACGGAGCTGGAGCAGCCCCTTCCTGGGAGGAGAACCTCGGGGAACGGCTCTCCCACACACAGAGAGCCCGCTGGGAATGCTGCCCCGATCTCAAAATTATATTTCTTTGCCTGTCCCTGATTTAGCAGGAACACTCGATATCCGTGAAGTGGGAGGAGAGTCTAAAAACAGAACAACTTCTTCATTGGCATTGCTGTTTTCTGGTGGTGCTTCCCCTCCATTCAGCTATGGGAGAGCTGACTCCTTGTTTCCCATGGGCTCAGCAGCTGCTTTGCAACATAGTGCCAACCCTCAGTGTTAAAAAAATATAAATATTTGGGTTTAATTCTAGTGTCTTGTTTATGTTTCTGCTGACGCCTTTTAAATCACCATTCTGGTAACATTTCCCTTTTGAAGGCAGACCTGTTTTTTCCACCTAAACCCCACCTCCAATTCTCTAAAAAAATACAAACATTGGAAACATGCCAGAAACCACACAGCTTCACAGGGGGGAAGGGGGTTTCCAGGGTCCCCAGTCGGGACGCCCTCCTAGGTCAAGGCAGCCCGGCTCCAAGGGTTGGTAAGCTCCCTGGGTGGAGACACCCCCTTCTCTGGGTAACAAACCCAACCACTTTATATCCAGTTGAACAGAACACTTTGTTCGACTAACAAAATGACTTTTTGTCATTTGACTTTCTGAAGTCAATGGCTGTGCAGCCCCGGGGTTGATCTGCTGGACTAATTTAGGGCAGAGTCGGTTCTGGGGAGGGACGGGATAATGCTGACTACTCTCCCCCAGACCTTCACCAGACTTGACCGAGCCTTTGGAGCTGCAAAAGCTGATGGAAAATTAAACCTCACCAGAGCGGGGAACAAATCCAACCGAGAAATACCGCCCCCCCCCCCCCCCCCCCCCCAAAAACAAAGAAAGGAAAGAAAGAGGGATTATTTTTCAGCTGTCGCATTTCTTCAGCCTGGTTCATTCAGCGCTGGCTCAGTGCAAGGGCAGGGGTGAGCTAAGGCAGAGAGGGCGATGAGGACTGCGACCAGGACTTGCTGCTGGGCTGACCCCATCCTCTCCCCTGTCCTGGAGCTCCAGGGGAGCCTGGTGTTTGGGGCTGCCCAAGGGCTGGATGGAGCCAAGCCAGGGGCCAGCCTCCAGCATAGGTCCTGAGCAAAGGGCTACATCCGTCACTGTCCTTAGGAAGAGGCAGCCATGAAGACACTCAATTCTCTGGGCAGTTCATGGCTGCCTCTCTCCTGGGCGTTTGTAACCCTCTTTCCGTGACATCCCCTTGTCACCCAGGCAGCCGATCATTCTGGTGTGCAAGCTGCAAACAATGGTGCTTGTGTACTTCTGCAGGGAGAGACAATTTTGGTATTGACAGATACTTAATGGCCCCTCACAAGAGATGCCTGCTCCTCTCTCTGCGAACAAAGGTGATGGGATGTGCAGGGTGTTAGGGCAATGCTTTATCCATCAAGGTCCACAGCTGTCATGCTCAGCAAGAGCAGAGGTTTGCTGAAGACTCGTGGCGTGATTTAACCCACAAGAGGCCAATGTGAGGCTTCCCCTTCATCTGTCCCCTCTGCTCTTGCCTTCACCTGGCAATTGAAGTTGCTTATTGCTCACTGAAGCTGGACAGAGAATGCCAGAGGCACGCAGACAGCAGAGCCTGGCAGCACATGCTGTGTAGCATCGCACCCCCATCCTTCCCACCCCAGCAGTTTGCCCAAACCTTTCCATTGTCTCAGTGCCAGTGGCTCTGATGGTAGGGACTTGCTGAAAGAGCAGCAGGAGAGCGAGACCATTTGTGCTGCCAGCACTCCCACTGCTGCCGGCCCCCAGAAACACAGCTGGAGCCCCACATCTGGAGCCTCTGTGCTGCAGGAGATTCTCCCGCCTGCTCTGTCGGCTCTGTTTGCAGGCAGCTCTCTTCGCCCTGAGCAGCTCCGCTGCCCGCATTGCTGCCCTGGCACCAGTGGCACTCGGTCCTGCCACGGACACCCCAGGCTGCCTCCCTGGACAGCGGGGTGAGCATCTGTAAATAAAAGGTCTTAAAGACCTTTGTGAGAGAATGTGGCACTGCTGGGGGCTAGAGATGCTCTTTTCATGTATCGGCCCCTTCACAGATGTGGCAGGACCTTTCTCCCTCTGTAAGGTTGTGCGGGCTGCTTCCTCCCAGGCGTGCTGTCGTGGAGCAGGGAGCAGTTCTGCCCCACGTGCAGCCCTTGATTTCTCGGGAGTCTTGCAGTCCTTGGGCATGGGTGTGTGCTCCTCCAGCAGAGATGACCCCCTCAGGGCCTCTGCCACAGTGCTTCAGTGAGGAAAGATAATTAGGGAGGCGAGTCTGATAACGTGGTACAAGCGATGACAAAAATGCCAATGGATGCAAAATGGAAGTGATGACGCAGCCGGTTAGCACAGCGGCAAGCTGCAGCCATGCCCTGTCACATTAATCTTGCCACGTACTTCTGTGCTTTTGCAGACTGAAGCGAGTCCTTCTGACAAGGCCCACCCTCCCTGCGATCAGCTTTTAAGCCTCTTCCGACCCCTCGGCCTCCTGCCCGTGCACAGGCACGCACACCCCGGCTCCTGAGCGAGGGCAGGAGCAGCTGGAAGCCCCTTGCAGAGAGCGGAGCCTGCAGCCGCACCGCCCAGCAAGCCCAGCTTACCGCCAGCTCTCGACCATGCTGTAAACCTGATTTGTTTCCATCAATATTTCAAACCCTGGCAGCCTGAAACCTTCCCAGAAAATACCTCTTCTTCTCCTCCAGATCACTGATGGAGCATTTGGGTAGCACCGAGTCACAGAGGGAGACCTGCAGCATCCCCTTGCAATATCCCCACAGCGCAATGATCTCCGACTCACAGGCGAGCTCTATCAGCCGGGAAAGATCTGATCTATTTGGTCTATGATTTCAGAGAGCGGTAACTTTTGAACCGGTTGTGAAGACTAAGTCAAACCCTCGCAAGAGGTAAAGTGAGCACGAGGACATTTGTCAACCCAGCTTGTCACCCCATGGCAAATGATCTCAGTTCAGTTTGACAGGGCTGTGATATAGTTAACTTTACATTTAAATTAAATTCACCTTTACTGTGGTGACTTGCAACAAGCCTTCAAGAGGTGGGAAGCATGGCCTGCCGAGGCTGTTGGCGCGCTGGTGACACTGGGCTGGAAGCACAGCTCCGGGCGTATGGAAGGGAGCTGCTGGCATTGGTGGGAGTCCCTTTCTCCTTCACCCCTGCCCGGAGAGGCCAGGTCCCTGCAGGGAGCTTCCTGGGTGCCACAGGACAGGCGGCTGCAGCTACGCGTGTTGTAGGCTGGCTCTTGGCATCGCCAGTGTCGGCCAGTCTGCGCCAACCACCTCTGAGGGGCTTGGTGGGGAGCACCTGCTTCCCTCCTCTCCGGGTTTCCAGAGGCTGAAGGAACTGTCTTTGTCTTCTTATTAATGCTTTAGCAACAGAGACGCTGTTGTCACACATTCGCTAGATGCCGGAGTGCTCCATGGGCACCCTGGTCCCGAGGCAGGGACGTGTACGACAGTATTGCCATACCACACATCCTGGTGCCACCACACCATTGATCAATGTCACACCATCTCGAGTACATCCTCTGGTCACTGCTCTGGCCCAAGGGCTCTGCTGCACTGTGCATGCAGGGGATCTGGTCGCCCACGGGTGCAATGCCGTTTGCCTCCGGCCTCTCGCTGATGTGAACATGGAGCAAACCAGAGCGCAGAAGGGATCTAGGCTAGAAAAAAAGCTACACCGATGTATGTACTAACCCATATCCTGCAAAAGTGGGAGAAGTTGCAAAAGCCTGCCCTTGCTCCCGGCTTCCCTGTGGTGAAGCTCAAATGTTGAAGTGAACTCCAAGACCTTGGTTCTGGCCAGAGGTTTCCTTTCAAGGCAACTGATGCAAAAATGATGTCCTGCCTTCTTCCTTGCCCAGCTCCCCCTGACCTCCCCACTGTTGTAAAATGGATGTGCGGCTGTGTCGCAAACCAGACTGGGGGAGGATTTGGGTTAAATCCAACCAGGCAAAGCAGAAAGGCAAGTTTTAATGCCAGCACCTCCTGGCGTTTGTTCCTTAGAAGGCCACAGAAGCATTTCCATGGGATTAGGGGGAAGGCAGCACCACATCTTTTGGCAGTTGAGCTTTGCAGCATTCAAGGCTTTGCAAGTCTCAGACCTCGTGTAGCTGCACGGGGCTGACTGGATGGAGCTGCTGCAGCCGTGCCCCTGCCCTCGCCCTGCCCCTGGGCTTTCTGTGCCTTTCCTGAGCCCTTTCAGCACAGAAATCCTGCCAAAAGCATAGCCCAGCAAAGCAAAGCGGCTGCCCTTAGCAGGTGAGCACACTGGGATGCTCACACAGGTCTGATGGACAGTTAGAACTGGGGTGAGGCAGCAGGACTGGGGCAGTGGGGGCTGGCTGGAGGTTACAGGGGTGGCAAGGTCCAGAGGCTGGAAATTAAACCCTCTCAGGAAGTGGCTGTACAGAAAGAGGTGAGCTATCTCTGAGCCAAACTTCCCAGTTTGACGAGAAACACAAACCACCCAGACATGGTCCTGGGCAATTGGCTCGGGGTGACCCTCCTCGGCCAGGGGGCTGGACGAGGTGACCTCCTGAGGTCTCTTCCGACCTCAACCACCCTGTGAACTATTGCTTCAAACCAAAGCTGGGCATTTGCTCTGTGGATGAATGTCTTTTCCCCTTTATTTCTGGCCCTCAGTGAGAGCATCTCAAGTTTGGTTTTAAACCTTGAAGGAGTAGATATAATCCCATCACTTATGGAGCAACGCCTGTTATTTGAGGAACTGTAAAGATGTCATTTATTTCCTTCTCAAAGCCTGTTATTCTCTAGAAATGATGTGTGTGACATGACATCATGAGGAAAAGGGATCCCAGAGGCCAAATACTCGGGGAACGGCGGATTCAGAAATATTAAACGCATTTTTCAGAAAGGATTACTGTTAAGATCTGTGTGGTGCAGGGGAACAAAATATTTAAAAGAATCCAATAAATGCATTCGACACCGACGCTGCCTACTGCGTATTGGCAAAAGCAACAGAGAAATTGAAACCTAATCCAAACGCCCATTTGACAAGGATCCGTTAGAAACCTTCCCCAGAGGCCCTGAGCAGGGCATAGGGGTTCAGGGACGGCATGAACGACCATGGTGGGGTCTGCAGGAAACCCACAGAACCTGCAAGCATGCCAGACCCATGGGCTGGTTGCATGGCCAGACCCTTTGCCACGGTAGGGGTAGCAGCCTGCCAAGAAGCCGTGAGATTCACTGCAGCCACCGCATCGCTCTGTTGATTGCGGAATAGACGTAGCTGAAACCGATCCTGTTGAGCGAACATGCTTTCCAGCGGGACCGCAAGGCAGGAAGGCGCGGACTGCAAGGGGCTAATGCTATACACATGTTTCCTCCTTTGTCCGCTCAAATAAAGCTAGCCTAAGGGAACATCAAATGCTAATGTAAAGCAAGTGCTTTTGATGTTTTAAACTAATCCCTTTCAAACAGGGACCGGGGAGGGGAAAGCAACACAGCCATCAGAGTGCCTGCAGACAAGCCCCCTCCACACCCCCCCGAGAATGACTTCAAATGTGATAAACATATTCAAGAGGCCAAATAACTGAAAACTGATCACTTATAAATAAATGCATGAGGGAGCCTTCCTTGTGCTGTCCTTCTGTAATGCTGTTGGACCCAGAGAGGTGTGTGGTCCCCCCTCCAGCCTCTTACCTTCATGCCCTGGTCATGTTCACATCACTTGCTGTCCTCCTGGGGTGGGCTGGGATGCACAAGGACAGGGATCCTTGCTGGGGTGGAGCACACTGCTATGTGCTCTGCAGATCCCACCAAGCAGAGCTGGTCTCATTTAACAAGTGTCCGTGGCAGAGCTTGTTCTTTGGGATCCCTGTACGGTCACGGCAGAGCATGGCCCCATATAGCCCTGGGCTATCAGACATCTGCAGGGGCCAGGCAGAGGTGAGGCAGGAGGGACAGGACCCTTCAGGCAATCGTGCCGCCAGTCCCAAGTGAGGGGACCCAACCACCCCACGCCAAGGACAACCTGCAGCCTGCACCGCCCGCTCCTGGGCAGCCGGGAGAGACTCTTGAATCACTTTCAGCCATAAAACCAGTGATACTCAGAGGCAGTGAATTCTCCCACTGTCTGGGTAAAACTCCCCATCTCATGCAAACAAAGTAGAACAGACTTAAAATTAATAATTCACACTCTCTGGTCCCTATAAAAGGGTCTGTCCTTGTTAATACTGTTCAGATCTTGCCGATAGTTTTCATCCATTTTGACTGTATATTGGCAAGGTCATTTCTGTGAGCTCAGCTGTAGTATATAATTGGTGCTTTGCAAATGTATAAATTCGAGCCATGCTGTGGTTCTTGTGCAGTCAGCTAATACTGAGCAAGGGGCTTGGTATTCTGCCCTGAGGGATGCTCGTTCAGCCTCCACTGCAGCCCACACTGCTGCAACCTCACTCACAGCAGAGCAGCAGAGCCGGAGGCAGGGCAAATTTGGCTTTCACCCTTCTGGCCCTCAGAGAGGCTATGCCTTCCCAGGGTCTGTGTTTTCTGCGTCCACATATTGCTATCTATAAGCTCACGGGACTGCGGTAGGTCTTGATACATGAACACAGGAGGAACCTCTGACCAAATGCTCACGTATACGTGTGTGCCCATTTCTGTCAGGGAGCTGCGGGTACCAGATGTGCAGATGCCCACGTGTGTTGGAGCCACGCATTTTGAGCCTGTCCGTGTCACAGGTGCTGCATGTCACCCATGGCCACGTGGCTTGGGAGAGTGTGCAGAAAAGGGCTCGTCTGTGTGCAATTTTCGCTTCCAAAAGCCCCGTCCCGTTGCTCCGATGAGGTGCTCTGGCAGCACAGGTTATTGGCAATGCTAACGCCAGCCTGTTGTGGGATATCAGAGCTGCAGCCTGCAATTCCTCAGAGACGACAGCAACATTTTAGGAGTCCAGGTGTGGTCAGCAGGCAGGCAGTGCCCTCTGGGGCCCCAGCTACCCCTTGTAATGCCAGAGAGAAGGAGCACAAGTGCTGGGAACTGCCTGGGTGGGGGTAAGCCACTGTCAGGTGATGGGTTATTTTGGAGAGTGCGCACCGGCACAGGGCTGTGCCATGCACACAGCGGTGGGGCAGGCTGGCTCCCTGCCCTACAGCTGCTTTGAGGCTTTTAAAACCCATGGACCACACAGGCCATGCTCTGGCTCTGGGCTCCCAGGAGAGCTTTGCTCTAGAAAGTGCTGGGGCAAAAGCACCAGCTCTTAGCATCTCTCTCCCTTTTACTGCAGCGGTGGATGTGAAACTCAGACTTGCGCCAAGATACAGAAGACTTCCTTCAGTCCTGGGAACACATCAGCACATCTGCCCTCCATGTCCTCACCGCATGCTTGGCCACAAGACCAAAACAGGAGTAAAATCCAGTACGGGGCTGGGACAGCGAGGCTGCAGCCCCCGCTGCTGCCCCTGCCAGCCAGCAGCACATCCAGGGCTGACTGCAGGCGCCAACACACCAGCTCAGTAATAGCTCCGAGTTATTGGCTCCCACTTCCCAGCGTGCTCCTCTCTGCACTTCATGTAGGCTTCATCACCAGACAGAGACATGCTCAGCGCTTGTGGATGATAAATCCCTGTCCAAGGAGGGATTAGGTGACGGTCAATGCTATCTCTCGCTGCAGGTGGGTGCTCATTTCTCCAGGAACAGCCAGCTGCGCACTTCCAACTTCGAAACATACAGCAGCTGGGTTAATTTTGTAGCTCTCGATGACTCTCCTGTGACCAAGCTCTGGAGAGAGCAAATACCAGAGGGACCCAGGGCCATGCCCTTTCCAGAGGGCTGCTGGGGGACCACCAGCTGTGGGCACACTGGGCTGCATCTATGAGGCAGGGTGACCCTCTCACATGGGCAAGGACTGAAAATAACTAGACTTTGTGGGACTGAGGAGCCCAAAACTGGACTCACTGCCCAGACTTGGTCTCTCCAATGCCCAACAGAAGGGAAGAATCCATATGAGTCCCTTTAAACCAGAAATTTCACAAAAACAGGGCTCTTCGTCAAGATTTCCGGACTTTGGCTGGATGAGAAATAACAAGGACAAAGCCTTTTCAGGGAGACAGAAACCGAAAGGCACAGAGATGGCTCCAGCTGGGACCTGGAGTGTCTAGCTGGGCTCATGGCCTGGAGGTATGGGCCAGCTCAGGGCAGAGGATGGGGCCAGGAACCGGGCATCAGCTGCCATGTTCCCAGCTGTCCCCTAAACGGCACATTTGGCTCACTAAGATGCAGCCATCCAGTCAATGCAAATATTGCTCATACTGCAAACACCATCCTCAGTGCTCACTTTGCCCAGTGATCATCAGCAGGAGGGGAATCTGGGCTTTAACCATCCTGAAGCTGCTGCTTTTAACCTATGATGGGGGTGTTCCTCCAAAGGTACTTTAATCCTTGCTGGTTATTAAATGCTGTTTCTCTGAACCACTTTTGGGGAGGAACGAGAGAGCAGCTCTCTGCCTCAAGCCCTGCCAGGGGAACCAAGACCTTTTCTGAATGTAGTTTGACTACATCGGGACAGATTAATGAGAGGTAACTCTTCCTTCCCTTTGGAGAAAGGAGACCTTTGGACTGACTTTCAGAGTGGACGTGAGTTTCTGAGCCCATAAGCCCAGCACTATAATACCTAAAGCTAAACATACCTGGAAGCTTCAGAGCCTGGGATTTTTCCATCACAAATTGTCCAGGACTTCAAAGTCGTTGTCGACTCTCTCATGCTCCCGCTCAGAGGAGCTGTCAGCAGTAATTGCATCGAGGCAGCTCGCCTTTCTGCCCCGCTTCACTCCAGAGCTTGCATTTTTTAACATGGTTCTCCAGCTTGATGTGTCTGCGACTGCCAGGGAACAGCGGGTTGGAGGGTTTGCTCGCATCAGCCCACCTCTGTAACGAGGCCTCAATAAGACATTACGTGGCTGCTGCAGGGGCCGCAGCCAGCATGGTAGAGGCAGCAAAAGAGGAAGAAGGAGATAAAATTGCTGGCGCTGGGCTTCCATCTCCTGGAAGGTACAGGCAGGGGAGGGGACCCACCTCCAGGCACCACTGCGTGCAGGCGCGCAGAGCCTCTCAGTCCCCATCATGTTCTGGTCCCCTTCTGCCACACACCCCCTGCGCACAGGAGCATGCCCCCTCCCCAGCACCCTCCTTGGCTTTTCTTTTCCTAACTTTCCATGTCCCTGCACTCAGCCCAGGCCTCTGGCTCTCCCTGTCTAGAAACTCCTTTTTCTTAGCACTGCCATCTCCCCATCCCTCTGTCCTCTCCATGCTGGAAACAGTCTGGACCTTCTCGGTATGTCTCCATGGAGTAAGTTCTCTTGGCACCTCCCCAGAGCTGTCCCTGTCTCTGCAGGACCTCCCTCCCTTCCTCCTGTGCAGCACAAGGCATCATCTTGGCCAAGCTTGCCTCCTGCTTTGCACAAGAGCAGGCAGTCGTTCTCCTGCTGCCCTTCTGCTTCAGTCTCACCTTTGCTTTTGCTGTACTGTGGCAAAATAAGCTGGAGCCTTTGCTGGAAAGGCCCCAGGTTTAAATGACAACCCGGATAGAAATTATTTATATGCAATAAAGAGGTCATCAGCCCTGCCTACGAACAGTCCTGCACCCTGCTCCGATCCCTTCTGAAGAGGGCAAGAGGCTGCCAGTCCTGGTGTGTGTGAGAGGGAGGACATGTGCAAGTGCAGAAGTGCAAAAACTGCGCCCGCTGTAGAGACGGTTCCCAACACGAACGCACGTCTCTGCCTCATCTCCTTCACAGTGGAGGCAGTTCTGTTCCACTCTGAACTTGCAGAGGGAATGAGGCTTTATGGAAATAGATTCAGCCAATTTTAATCAAAACCACCTGTTAATCGCAGAGAGGAAATGGGTCATGCGTCCGGGCTCCCGGCAGGTAACTCCGCAATGTGGCCAGAGCCACTAGCATAAGCAAGATGTGGAACAGATCACAGCTTGGATAAGAAAGTCCCTGAGCATTTTATAATCCAGAGCTCCTTATTAGCAACATTCAGGCAAGTCATGTCTAGAAAGCTGCCAAATTAAGCTGGTAACATGAATAAATAAGAGACACCTCTTTACCCCGAGCCAAACCAAGCCCACTAGACAGCAACGGATCCAGTGGAGCATGCAGAGGCTGCACTGTGGTTAACAGCCCTTGGCTCCATCCAGCGCCTGGGGTCTCCAGCTCCGTGCCTGTGAGGAATGCACTGCCTCTGCACAGATCCATGGGCCGCCCTCTCAAAGGGCAGCGTGACCTGGGCACAGCAATAGCAACTAGAGGGAATCTGATGTGTGTCTGTCGGACAAGGGGTAGTGGCTTTAAACTGAAAGAGGGTAGATTTAGATTAGATATAAGGAAGAAATTCTTCACTATGAGGGTGGTGAGGCACTGGAGCAGTTTGCCCAGAGAAGCTGTGGATGTCCCAACCCTGGAAGTGTTCAAGGCCAGGTTAGACAGAGCTCTGGGCAACCTGGTCTAGCGGAAGGTGTCCCTGCCCATGGCAGGGGGGTTGGAACTAGGTCATCTTTAAGGCCCCTTCCAACCCAAACCACTCCATGATTCTATGATCTAATGGATCACAGAAATGCTTTGCAAAGCATCCCCTCTGCAGTTTGGTCCCGCAGGATGCTGGGGGCCCTGGAGCCCTACTCTGTGGTGAGGGCCAGGTGGCAAGGATGCTGACACGGCAGGGATGCTGAGCTGCCTGCAGATCAGAAGAAGGTGCAGGACGGTACCTGCATGTGGCTCTGGGAGCTGATCCCAGGTGAGAGACCTTAAAACAACGCTGCTCCTTACCCCAGGCTCTGGGGCACTGTGGCAGGGGGTGCCCTGACCCATGGCTGGACAGACAGGGTGCAGAGCAGGCAAGGAGTAATTCAGGCTGGGCCCTCTGGACCGACTGTTCTCCTCTGTCTTCCCTCTTATGCTGGGCTCAGGGCAGAGCTGCAGACTTTGAGGGGTCCCAGGGGTTTTCCAAGAATGGGAAGCAGGTGGCAAAGCTGGTGGCGTTTCCTGAAATATAGCCCATGCCTGAGAGAAGCCAGAGCAGAGGGAAGGGATTTAGCAACTTAGATTCTGGGGAGTCGTTTGGTAGGAGAGACAGGAAAGCTTAGCTGGGACCAGAGAAGTCCTGGGGAGGGCGGGATTTAGACTAGAGGTCATGGGAAGGCAGCAAGAAGGGCACTTGGTCCAGATTGATCTGATTTAGGGGTGGATGCAGCCAGAGCTCAGCGTGCCTCTGGAAAGCCTGGAGGGAGACATGCCATCACAATAAATAAGCAAGGCAAATCAGGCTGCCTGCAGGGGAACATCCCAGACTGTAATAATGATAGGGCTGACGTGGAAAAGTTAACTAGGATTAGAGAAACTGCAAATTTCAAGTGGAAGATGACAGCAGGGGACTTCAGCTACCCTGTATAGATCTGACTGCTGCCTCGTCAGGATAGACAGGTGGAGATAGATGCAGAGATAACATTCTTGGACACAAATGATGATCCCTGAACAAAATTGTCTAAAACCCCCAAGAAAAGATGCTGTTCTGGACTTAGTGTGGAGTGCTGCACAGGACCTGGAACAAGCTGTGTCAGTTGGTGAACCGCTCTGTAACAGGGACCACAGTACAATTAGGTTTAATTCTGCAGAGGGAGAGTGCAGGTCAAAGAAATCCAGTGTCCGTATACTCAATTTTAGGAAAGGAAACGATGTAAAAATGAGACAAGTTGTCAAAAAAAATGCGAGAAACAGCATCAAAGTGAGGAAATCCACCAAAAGCAAGAGGTGTTGAAATTGGTGGGACCAGCTCGATGACTAAGGTGTAACAGGTGCTTGGGGATGCTGAGGCCACAGTAGAGAAGGTCACTGATTTCTTTGTGTTGGTCTTTACTGTTAAAGGTGCTGGGGGACTCGTGGTTTTCTGTAGCAGATCGATCAGAGGAGGTGAATCAAGCTGAAGTAACTGAGTGGGTCATATTAGACCAGATGCCCTGGCTGGCATCCCTACATGTACCCAGAGAAGAACAATCTAAGTCAGGTCTATATGATGCTGAACTCAGAGCTGGTGGTTACAGATCAGGAAGGACCTCGGAGTCATCTCTGACATCTCTGAAATCAGTGTTCAGCAGCAGCCAGAAAAAAAACGGCTCAGGCTCTGATAGCACCTTGCTGGGAGCAAGCTGGAGGGTGTCACTCAGCCTGTGCACCTGGAGAGCTGTGCACAGTTTTGGACACCCGTCTCCAGAGGGAGGTGGTGACGATCCAGAGGAGGAGGACAGGACTCAATCAGATGGAGAGAAGGCTGATGGACAACCAGATCAAGGCTTGCAAGACATTGGGGTGATGGACAAGGCAGATGGAGAACATCTGCTTATCACCTCCTGCAGCAGCAGGGCTAGCAGGCAGACATGCTCCCCGCAAGAGCCTCCATCTGCAGAGGACCTGAGGGTGAGACTGACTCTTCATCACCACATTTACACCAAAGCCTAGGCTGGTGATCTTCTACCAGGGCAGAGTCCGGGGTGAGACATTTGTTTCTTCCTTGGGAGGAATCCAGAGTACATATTTCATATATTTTGATGTGAAATGCTGTTTTGGACCAAAATAATCCTTCCAGAAAATTTGAGGCAGGATATTCTGTTCATCTTGAGCTGCTCTCATGAAAGCTTAGGAAAAGCAGCGTCACCCATGGTAAGCATGGGGCCACCTCGCCAGGGGTGCTGCACACCTCCCACAGTCCCACGTGAGCCGTGACGGGGTCTCGGTGGGAGGCGGGGGCCCAGCTGACAGATGGCTCACTTGGCCCCTGCCACGGTCCTTGTGCCCCAGGAGCCACCAATTGCCACTGGCAGCGGTCTTTATGAGAAAATTAAATAGGCTAGCAGTCTTATCCTCACATCATAATAGCTTTTCCTAATGCCAAAATAAAAAAAAAAAAAAGCTATTTCATGCTGTAATTACAAGTCATAAAAAGGGCTGAGCTGACAGATATATAACACCTCAGTAACTGCCTCTGGCAGCCAGGCCCCACTGACACTAATCAGGATAACAACCCCAACAATAATTAGGGATAAGACCCTTCCTGTGAGCCCTCGCTCCGCATCCATCCCTGTCACAGCCCCGCTTTGCTGGAGGAGGCGTGCAGTGCTGGGACAGGGGATGTAGGGAGCCCCGCCGCCCCGGGCAGGCGGCCTCTCTTCCCCAGCTCCAGCACCTTTCACAGCTCTGAAGCTTTCGAACCAAACCCATGCAGGTGCAGACACCTCAGTAGCTCAGTGGTCACAACAAGGAGTTTTGCATTGACCCTGCAGTACGGGCATTTGCACCGTGACCGCTTTTAATGATTTACTTCTGTTTTGCTCTCAGCACTATTTCTGTTTTCAGCACATCAACAGCAGTTTTTCTGATTGAATGGTAGACTCATGTGGGGTGGCTTTACTGAGAGTGGGATGGACTCCCCTGGGCCTGAAGCCTGGCAGATATAGTCCTATAAGGACACTCCTGGTTTCCTCACTCAGGAGATGCAGAAGTCCAGATCTGATGCCTTAAGGTCAATTCAGAGGCTGTGTTTGGACTAAGAGCTCCTGTGCCTGCAGTCTACTCTCCCTGCACCCTTCTCCTTTAACCCCTACGATGGCTGACCTCCGAATTGCCGTCGGATGCCTGGGCAGACCTGAAGAAGCAGGAACCGCCCAGAGTGTGTGGGGAGTCTTGAGGGCTGGTGCTGGCAGGGGGTGGTTTGACCAAAGCGGGTGACAACCCCCTTTGCCGGCGTGAGTTGTTTGAATTCAGTTGGTGCCTTGCGGCTTTTTTGGTCCGTTTGACAAAGTTCCCCAAGCTGCAGGTCGGGGATGCCGATGGGTCTGAAACGGCATCTTGCAGCAAGACTTTGAACTGGAAGGTGTTGGGGGCCTGGGCTCTTAGGACTTATGGCTTCCACTGGCTGTTGGTGACCTGGGGCAACTCCGGAGCTCTTTGAGAGATCATGTCGTAGAGGCGGTACTGGGAAATATATTCTGGGACAAGAGGAAAGTCCTAAATGTTTCCTCGCTTTTCCTTGCCATGAAGAACTAGACCATCTTGCACAGCGCAAGCACAGTTGCACATCGCAGAGACGTGCGCCTGCAGGTCCACCAACACACACAGACGCGATCCCAAACACGTATGCTGCCAGCTCCAGGTTATCTCCTGCAGTCCCATAGCTCCTTTTGTTCATGGTCCCAGTGCGCCAGACTGCAGGGGCAAGTGGGTCCCCAAGGAGCAGGGGCTGCTGGTTCCAGCTCTGCCTCCCGCTGTCTGCCTTCCCCCGTGTTTGTGCCTACACCCCCTCTCACTGCTTGCTCCCTCTTGCATTTGCATATAATGCATATTCATGAAGGAGGTGGCTAATTAAATATTCATGTACACAGTCATTGAACTTGCAATTAATCTGAAACTTGCAGTACTTCTTATATTCCCCACCCCGAGAGGAGTCACGAGCTGGCTCTGGCTGCCAGAGGATGCTGGGCTTACTGGCTGCTGTGGGCTGCAGCCCGGGAGGAAAGGTACCAGCCCATACATACCCTTTCACTGACCCACTTTTCCCAGATCCACGCTGTTTTGCAAGAGGGAGCATGACAAGAATTGCTAGCTACCCTTCCTGGTCTGGGGGAGGCTGTGCTGCATGGCGGGAGCACGTAAACACAGCAGCAAAAATTCTCAGCGCTGCAGAGCGCAGAAGCTTTGCCTCCAAGTGGGGCTGATCTTATGACAAAGCTGCCCCCCCCATCTGCCACCAGCCCCAGGTGGGGGGACGCGGCAGGGCGCAGTGCAAGGGCTCCCACCCCAGCAGCGTGGCTCTGCCTGGGCCCTGCAGAGAGGACGGTGCTGGGGGTTTGCCGGATGCCATGGCTCCTCCATGTGCCCCAGCCCAGCCTCTCTGCACCCCCAGCGCCGGGCTCCTGCTCCGGAGTGCCCAAGGAGGATGGATGGGCTGGAGCGCTCACGCGGAGCCCTCTCCTTGCTCCCCAGTGCTCCCGCCCCTGCTGCCTGCTCGAAAGCTGCTCCTCACAGCGTTGCTCTGAAGCTCCCACGGCTCCTGCAGACTTCCTCTCATCTCCACGTGCCAATAGTGTGTCGGGAGCTTCTGCTTCAAACCACATCTAGTCTGACAGCCCACCCTGGAAAAGCCAGCTTCAAACAGCGCCGAGACTGACAGAATCAGAGCAGAGATGGGACGGGGTGGCGGGGAAGGGTGGGGAAAGCAGGCGCAGAGCTGTGGAGGTCCCCAAAACGCATGGCGGGACTGCACTGCCAGCTCCCCGGGACCACGGAGCCCAGCCTAGCTGGACCTGCCACCCACGTCCCCCCGAGCCATGCACAGCACTCACCCCTGGCCACGTGCGGCCCCACAGAGACCTTGCAGCCGTCACCAGCACACTGGGGTGTCACTCATGCACCTCCGGACCTCCCTTTCCATCACAGCCCCAGGTCGGGGAGACGCAAGTTACTCCAGTGTGAATATAACACTCAGAGCTGTCTCTCTGACTGTTTTATTAGTAGTGGCCAACAAAAAGTGTGAGTCATGTTGCTTGAATCTATTTGCTCTGGCCAGGACATGGTCTGATATACTGGCTATGCTGGGTATCCCAGACAGCAAACATTCGTTAAAACCATCAAAAGTGTTTGTTAAAACTCCCTCTAGTAACCCCCCCAGTTTGTCTGGGGAGTCTGGGCAGAAATAGAGACATTCAGGGCTACTACAGCTGACCCAGAGCATCCCCCCAGATAAGCAAGAGCTGCCTTGAAAACGCAGTCAGAGCAATCCGGAGCATTTGCTCGCCTAAAAAACCTTCCCAGCAACATGCTCACCCTCCCCCAGCCTTTTTGTACTGTCAGTGATATCCCTGTCTGTTATTCTTCACCTTTCAAGTGGGTTTTGAAACCCATCCTCTTTGAAAACCCCTTGTTTAAAGTAGGAGAAAACATCCGGCAAGGCTGCAATTTGTCAGCTCGGCAGCATTGGCTGCGGATTGAAGTTTGAAGGAAGTTTGGCTGAAAGGGAGCAAGGTGTTTTGAAAAGCTTTGCGGGGAGCTCGGGCACAACTCTAGTTCTGCTCCACTCCCCATGCGAGCAGGCAATGGCTCCCGTCTGCCGCTGCCTTCTCCTGCGCAGGTTTTTGGTCCATGTGGTCTGCGTCAGAAGTGTGGAGGGTTGGTGGTTTTTTAAGGTAATAAAGTTGTTTCCTTCCTGTCACTTGCTTAAAATCACCCAGGGAGCTGGTAGGTTTTATATCAGCGTCTACGCAGGAGACCTTTCTGGTACTGTGGGAAGAAAGACTTCCAAACACATCACAGCTCTCAGACATAGCAGTGGAGGGCACCAGTCTTTTGCTGCAGTTCGCATTTGAGCTCTAATTATCCCATCAATGTTTGCTGCCACTGGGTAAAAGACACTCATTACAAACCCGACGTGTTGGGAGTGGCTGGGCTGGTTTGCAGAGCCCCCGGGGGAGCCGTGCTCCGCAGTTGGACACGCTCATCCCCATGCCCAGTGGCACGTGCTTGTCCCCTGGCACTGGGCATGGTAGGTCACAACACAAATCACTCCTGTGTGTGTGTCTGTGGATGGGTCTCTCCCTGTTCCCAGTTCTGGCTGGTGACTAATACCCCAGTATTAGCCTCCAAAGTGCCCCGTCATCCCCAGGGCAGCGACAAGAGCAGGATGCTCCCCGTCTCCTTCCTGGGATAGGGATGAAGATGTACCCCAGGCCCCAGGGAAGGGCTGGGTGACCATTCCTAGCTCTCCCTGCAAACACTAGCAGGACTGAAGTGGCGCAGGGGTACCAGGCAGGCCATAGTGGAAAGTGCCAGCAGCCAACTTAATGGCATTTTGGAGATGACAACCACCACTGTTCATCCCTCCCAGTGCTTGTGGCCTGAAGCCAGCAAAAGCTAACGTCCACCCCAGCTCACTGGGGCTGTGCTGGGATACTGGGCTGTGGGGAAGAGATCACAGCCTGGTTTGCTGCAGGACAGGTAGGTAGCTGGGGACATAGCGTCTCAGCCAGCCCCCTCTGGAGCTTCTTCACTGACCCCCGAGACCTGTGCAGAGCTGACAGTAGTTTGGTCACTCCACAACCTTCAAGCAACAATGGACACAGACACAGCAGCGCATGGGGATGAACCACCAGCATCCTGGTGGACTCCACAGCCCTCCTTTGTCCAGCAACAGGCTGATACAGCCAGGTTGTAAGGCAGCGAAATCCCTACTTCGGTACCCTCTGAAAACCCGGATGGGAGCCCTGGGGCCACATTTACAGGTGGAAAAGCTGAGCTGGGGGATGTGTCCCACAATAGCAGTGCAGCAGCGCAAACCTTCTCTGCAGCCTGGGCTGTAAGTGGCTTCATCCGGCGTCCTGAGGCAGGGGTACAAACCATCATTAATGATCTTTTCTGCTGATGTTAACTGCATCCATTTTACAAGCGTGATTGCTGAGTGCCTTGCTGAGGTGCTGCTGTGCTGAGCTATCTTGAAGACATGAATGCAAATAAATCTGCTCTGAGAGGAGGCTGAGGGGCAGGAGGTTCAGGGCTGGGATTTCTTCCTCCTCATTGTAGGAACATTAACATCTGGCTCCAGCTGCAGTATCTACTGCTCTGATCTGCTCCACATTTCTTCCTTGCATTGTTCAGATGCTAAAGGCAGCTCAGAATATCTTTCTGGGTGAATACATTACACTATTTGCCAGTGACTTCTCACTCCTTTCTTGCAGGCTCTGTCAATGTTGACCCAAGGGTCGGTGGATGCGAGGTAACTCTCTGGGAGCCCTCTGTAAATACCAGCGAGGCATTATGAATAAATGGCACAAATATCAGGGATGGGGTTGCTCCCAGGAGCTGGGCAGGGCTGCAGGAGCCTGATTCCCACACGCTAGGGAAGGAGGAGGACACTCTGGGCATCTGTACCGGGCGGAAAGTCTTGTTGCTGATGTGACAAGGAGTAGCAACAGTGCCACAGCCATGGTGACGTTAACATCCCGATGTGGTCCTCCATCTATCCCAATACTCTGGAAAGAAATTTGCAAGTGGCATTTGCATGCATTTACCTTAACATGCAAGTGCCCAGACCCTTTGCAAGCAGTGTGTTTCCACTACAACCCCCTGATGAGGACAGCATGAGTCCCAACCCTCCCCTGTTAGACAGAGGCATGACGAACCGGAGATGGCTCATGGCTACAGCAAATCCAGATCTGGTCAGGATGGGGACTTAGGCTGCCTGCATCCCACTCCCGAAGCCTGTGCTATCCAGAGGACCACTAACCCACCTCGGTTCAGGCTGTGCCCAGCGCCTGGTGCTTCAGAAGGGATACAAACACTAACCTACCCCTTGCCCAGACTGGTCCCAGTAGGAACCAGTGCACTAGCGCAGTGCACTGCATCTATTGATGTTTTGCTGTACAAGGCCTGAAGCACAAACCGGTCCTCTGTGGCCTTTGTGTTTGCTCATTGTCCATCCCACCAGCTGGCATGGTGGGGGAGCGCATGATCCCCACTGAAAGACCCTATTTGCTGCCAGCCAGCCCCCAAAGTGGCCCGGTCTCCTACCTCCTGCCAGACGAGGCTGGCCTTGGCAAGATTCTATCAGAGCCAAAGCAAGCTCAGTTTACAGAATGATAATGCTGCTCTTGCGGGTGTTTAGATGCTTTCAGGCTTACTGTGGCTTATAAATAAATATTTATTATTAATTTTATTCCCTCCCTGGTGCCAGGGTGCACAGGATAAATCACTGCTGCTCTCTGATAAAGGGTCCAGGAGCCAATCTTTAGCCTTGCCTGAGATTTATGCCCCTTTAAAAACAAAGATCCTGACAAAGAAAGAGAGTTCCTGGCACAGAGCAACTCTGTTTAATTAGAGAGATGAATCATGTTTTCAATCACAGTCTAATACCAGGCCCTTTACAGTCAGCAGTAAAGCAGGAGCCTGCAGGTCTGCCAGGCCCTTGAAAACAAGCCCATCTTGGGTTCCTTCAGTGGAGGCACCGTCGGCACAACAGGCTGCTCTGCAGGGGTAGGGTTGCGGTGCCGAGAGGCTCTGCTGGACCTCAGCACCTGCAGACCTTCACCAGAGCTGCCCATAACCCTCTTCCAGCAGAACCAGTGCATGGGAGGGACAGACCCCCTCCATGCCCCAGGGACGGTGTCAGCTCCAGCAGGGAAATCTTCCCCCTCCCCAGGCCAACCAACACGCTTCAGTCCTGGGCTGCTGCAGGCAAGAGCTTTGCTCTCCATGTCCCATGCTTTGGTTGCCAGCATCCCTGCAGCAAGTGGCCAGGGGCTCTGCCACTGGCCACTGCCCTCCCACGGCAGCCCCCAGCCATGGGGCTCGGCGTGCTGTGGGAGCGGGTGGAGGCTGGCTCCCAGGCTGGTGCTCTCCCAACTGGGACCAGCATTAGCAACACCCCGGGGATGGGAAGGCCAGGGGAGACTGCTCTAAGCATCCCCACACTGAGCGGATGCTGCTGAAAACGCTCCATCAAGCTTCCATGGCCGTGGGGGTCTTTGCAGTGGAGCTGGGTGTCTTGAGGAGGCCAGCACTGGAAAGCAAAGCTTTGGCCCTAATTCTGCTCCAAAGCAGGGGAAAAAGGTCCTTGCAAGGGGGGCAAACTCATGATGAGGCAATTTTATGCTGAGAAACAGGGACACCACTGTGGAGCGGACCCCGTTCCTGGCATGTGGTGCTGGGACTTGGGTTCAGCTGGTGCAGGACCGGGGCACAACCCAGCCAGGACAGGGGCCCAGCCCAGCATCCTTCTCTTCCCCCCCCTGCTCAAGTGGGCATCTCGCTGGAGTGAGAGCGAGCCTGGTGAGGAAGATAAGCGAGCTAGCAGCCTCCCACACGCCTACCGGCCGCATTTACAAGCCGTGACTGTCTAGACAGTTTCCAAGAGTTGGTGGCTGCCTTGCTCACTGCGCTCCCTACCATCACATCCCAGGCATCAATTCAGAAATAAAACAGACGCAGCAAAGGCCCATAAAATTAATTAGCTCTCACTTTAAATTAAGCATCTCAAATGGGTGTTTCATGGAGATTTAATTAAAAGCCTGAAAGTTATACCGTGAGCAATGGCTGGAGCTGAGACAGAGAGGGTGGGGTGGAGGCACGGGGCTGGAGGCTGGCACCACATCCCCGGCTACGCCGAGCAGTCAAACAGGCAGTGTGCGCAGCGGTGGCTGCTGGGCGCAATGACTGTGGCTGAGCTGGTGTCTCTCTCCCAGAATCACTGTCCCCCCTCTTCCTAAGCCTGTCCTTGCAGGGGCATCTGCACCCAGAGCAGGGGCACAGCTGGGGCACGGGGGTATGTGGAAGGGAGACCTGAGGTGGGTGGCACTCGGCTAATAGGGAGGGACTTCTCTGAGGTGAAGAGATTTGGGCTGGGAGGGAGAGGCCTCTTTGAAGTCTGCCTGGGGACTCCAGTCAAAGCACAAACGACCGCGAGGCTTTCCTGTATTACATAAATTTGATGCTTAAGATACCACTTTTAACATTTCTCCCAGGAGAGCGCTGATGCTAGAGTTTTGCTGTTTCTTGACATACCGTTTTCTGGAGAGAGAAGAGGAGCTTGAATTTGAATAATGAGGCTTTGACAGGAAAGCATCCTGCCTGGCTTTCTTGCTTTGTGCTGAAGACTATTGCTTCCCCCAAGGAGCAGGCAGACCCAGCCTGGCTGCTGGAGGCTGGGGAAGACGAGCTAGAGAGAGACCACGCTCAGGAGCACGAGACCAACAGGTCACGGTGTGAGGGATCTCCCCGTGCTCCCCACCTTCCTACACCCGCCTGCGCCGCAGACGTGATCCCAGCAGCTCTTACTGATAAAGGCCACACACATAAGACAGACCGAAAGAGCGTGCGTGTCTCACCATTATGTAATGGTTAATTTACCTTAATTATATTAAACTTATAACAAACTTCTATTTTATCTCATTTGCAAACTATTCTTGCTGGTTATTTTTTTGCTCTGCCCCAGCTTTCTAATGAGCAATTCCCAGATGTTTAAACAGTGGCCCGTTCACAGCACAGCCTGTTGCTACCTGGCTGATTTTGCACTGGAAATTTTAATCCCCATACTGCTACTGATGTGCCGATACTGCCAGTGCCCCAGTTACTTCATCAGCATTTTGGGGGGATTTGTGAATCCTGCACAGCCATAGCCAGATTGGACCGCGCCGGTTCTCCCAGCCGCCTACCTTCCCTCGGCCACTCCTGTATCTGGTACGCACGCGAGCTGTTAAAGGTGACATTTTCCCCAGCTTTCTCTAATCCCTTCAGACTTGCATTCACTTCATGAGAGCCCATTAATTTGTGTCTGAGGCTTAGAGACATCCCCAGAGGAATACCGCCAAAGCATCTACCCGAGTCCAAGCAGGGTCAGAAATCCTGGTGGGAGCATGAGGTTCTTCGCAAATCTGTACTGGCAGCTCCCTCCTCCTGGATTTCCTCCCCCACCATCTCCTGGGGGCTGGCTTCATGACCTCAAAAACATGGAAACAAGTGGCCCTGGCTCCCAGCAGGACCAGCCACGCCATGCTGCACTAGGTGCTCCCAGTCCTTGCGGTCCTCGTCTCCCATTGCCCTGCGTGGTCTCCCAACCCCTCTTTCCCCACTGGGAAGTTAGGAGTTAGGAGTGTTGCAGGTTTTAAATCTCTCTCTGCCTGTGTGTGCTCAGTAGTCTGTTCTCCACTCGCCGCTCTCCTCATCTGCTGTACTGCGGAGCTAATCCCCACAACCATCTTTGGGACATTTCGCTGGGTGCAAAGGTGTTTGCAGACTTCATCCTCTCAGGCCAAAGGCCTCCGGGCTTTGCCTCCTCTGCAACCGGAACAGCGGCATCCTGCATCCACTGGAAACGTTTCCAGCGGAGCTCTGTGTTCATCTGGGTTTCTGCAGCCGGCAGGCTGAGACCTGCTTTTCTCTTGCAAAGTCCGAAAGTGCCAGAGAGGTGTGAAATGCCTGGGATCAGGTCACGGTGTCGTGCTTACACCTGTGCAAATGCACACTTCTGTGCAAGGTGTGTCGTTATCATCAGAAGCCATTTGCTACAGAATCTCCGCAAACATATTCAGTTTTAAGGGCTGTTCTCCCACTATGTTTATGCAAGTGGCCACCACAGGGACTGCAGCCGGTGTGCTTTCATTAAGTCTACAATAATTACCATCAAAGGCTCAAGAGGACGCTTTATGGGCCGAACAGGAGCATCATTTACTCTGCGGTAGCTTTACCACTTGCATTTGTGCAGGCTGGCTCTGTGCCCGCCACTCCTGGGGGAGCTTTCAGCACTGCTGGGGTGTTTGCAGCAGGACCTGCCCCGTCCCCTGCTGACCTGGCTTCACAGCTGCCCTCCATCTCTGCCATTTTATTTGCTCCCCGAGTAGCCATCCTTCATGTTAAGATGTCACCAGGCTCGATAAAGGGCACCCTGGCTCCAGCCACCCTGCACCACAAGGAAACGCCTCCTCTGCCCGGTGCACCCACCTGCCCCCGGGGCACTCCGGGGAGCACGTCCCCTTCTCTGCTCCCCACAAGCTCCCCCAGCCCTCTGCCCCCCTGCCTGGCACAAGCCAGCCCAGCTCCCCTCTCCTGGTGGCACTGGTGGCTCAGCGCTGGGGACTTGCTGCCATCCAGTGGCTGCTGCAGTGATGGGGCCCTGCTCTCGCCCAGCCCTGGCTGCCAGTCCTGCTCCTGGCTGCCCCAGCAGGAAAAGCACAGGCAGGCATGTATGTGTGTGCTCACACACGCGTGCCAGTGTTTGCACACAGACCGGTGTCTGCAAGTGCGTCTGTCTGCGTGTGTCTGCCTTCACCAGTGTCTGCCCACGTGCACGCGTGGTCTGGGCGTGCGTGTGGGCAAGGGCACGCACGGTCCAGTGCAGGTGGGTGTGAAAGCGGCCAATGCAGCCAGCGTGCACGCATCAGAGAGCGTGTGCATGTGGGTGTGCATAGGCATGTGCGTGGCTGGGAGCACTGTGCATGTGTGCAGGCGGCGGGCGTGTTGCAGCTCAGAGAGCTGACAGTATGAGCAGGTCACTTGGCCCAGCCGCGGTCGTGGCGTCTGCCCTGTCCCCAGTGGCGTGGCTCAGCCTCACAGGCTCATACAGAGTGAGCATGAGCCCAGCAAACGAGAGCAGGCAGCAGGGCTGGCTCTGGAGAGAGCTGGCACCTCTGCTCCAGGCCGCAGAGCAAGCAGCAGGGAAAGGGCAGCCAGGACACGCTCGCGGTGCACTGGGATGGACATGCAGCAGCATCCTCCCCTGGCAGTTTTAGCTGTTGGTTTTGGCTTTTTCCTGGGTCATCTCAGGGTGGTTCTGGCAAGGTCTGCAGAGCCAGAAGCAGCAGACTGTGGGGATGTGTGTTGCCTGGCCCAGCACGTCATGACGAGAAAAATGGGAGAGCCAGCCCTGCTCCAGCTGCTGTCTAACTGTGCACCTGCTCCCGAGCATACGGCTCTGCTGGTGCTGACAAATCTTCGCTCACTCTCAAGGCTTTGTGTAATTGATGGCAGAGCTGAACTGTATTTAACAAAAGCCTTTTCTATTTGGCAATATGCATCTGCCACCAGCTGCAGACACATGAGATATGGAAGAGGGAAGTCTCTCCTGCTCAGCGCTCCTCCCTGGGCGCAGAAGTGCTCCAAGGTGCCCCGCTCCAAACAGCTCTCCCTGATCTTGCCTGTAAGCTGCTAATGCACTGGGTGGCCTCCATCATCCAGGACATCCTGCCCCATCAGCAGTGAGTACAAGGCAGAAGAAGCCTTAACTGTGCCTGCCAACCCCAGCCGGGTGTTAAAGGTCCCAGCTCATCCCACTGCCTGCAACTGTGAGCCCCAGGTGAGATGCGGAGGCACACGTCAGCCAGAGGAGCAGGACATCTTCTCCCAGAAGGATCTGCAAACACATGCCAGGTGGGGGACAGAGCGCAGGGCAGCCACGTGCGTGTCGCTGGAGCACAGCTGGTTCCACAGCAGGTCTGCAACTGGATGCAGGGTTTTGGGGTGCAGCATCCCCATGGCACCCTCCAGAAGAGAGCTCAGTGTGAGTGCCACGTTCCAGCCCCCTGCTTCCTTTCCTTTTTCCAGGGCGTGCACCGTGGTGTTACAGCCAAGGAGGTGGCAGCAAGCTTCTGGTCCCAGCCATGACTGTGGGCATCTCCAAGGCGCAGGTCTCCCCCAGCACAGATCAGGGACATGGCAGCCCCGTTCACCTTCTCCCCAAAGGCAGCACGTGGAGGTCCCTGCCACCAGAGTCATTAATTAGTACAACTCATTCTCTATATAACTTCTGATCACTCTTCATCCTTCCTGCTGCCGTGTCCTCCCTTGACCTCCCCTAATGCAGCCAGGCGAGGCCCCATGGCCCCATTCTGCCAGCTGCATTGACCCATGCCACCTGGCCCAACATGGAAGGACCCAGAGGCAACAGTTCTGCTTTCCCCCGGCCAGGCTGTGAGCAGGACCATCCCCAGGGACCCTCATCACCTGGGGACATTCGAGCGGGCAGCTGGAGCCACAGATCCCTATTTGATCCCCTGCACCCAGAACAGGCTTAGCTCACCTCAGGAATGCCCGCAATTTGGACAGCCTCCATCTTCATCCTCTGACCCTGGGAAAACTTGGCAAGAACGAGACTTTGTCCATCAATTTTGGCACTGATTGGACAAGCATTGAGCACGATTAAATTAGTTTCCGCACTCAATTGAACACAATGCAACTTCATTCATATTAATAAAGTCCTAATCTCCATGGTCACTCAAATGAGTGGTTTAGGTGGGGATTTACTGCGTGGCAGCTCCTGGCAGTGCCACAGCTGGGCAGCCCATCACCAGTGTTAATTAAAGGCGGAATTAGAAATTATAACCACAGCTGTGCTGCTTCTGTCTTTTTGATAAGTTATAATATCTCCCATAAATTAACAAGGGTAGGGAAGAAACGATCCCATAACTGCAGGGGCTTTCCAGGGAAGTGAATTGCTTTGCAGGCATAATAGTTTTTTAATATCTCGAATTACATGTTTTCGGAAGCGCCGCTGCTGTGTCACGCCTCCTCCACCAGCAACTGTGAGCAACGGTGTCTCTTTTGCCTTCACGGGAGATACCAGCAAGGGACAGGGGCACTCACCAGCCCCAGGACAAGGGAGGTGGAGGATTCCTTGGGGGTGAGCCCGTCCTGAGCAAACACCAGTCCCTGGCTGGTGCCAGCACTCCAGGAGCACTGGCTAGGCAGATGGCTGGAGGAGACGCTCCTTTGGCTGCCAGGGGTGGCCAGGGGACCTGGCTTCCAACGTCCCTCGCTGTGTCACGGCGGCAAGCTGGAGAGCCATGGCATGGAGCTGGGATCTGCCTGGGAACAATGTGAGGGGACATGCAGCCGCAAGCGGGGGTCTCTGCCACCCAAGGGGCAAAGGAGGTTGGATGGTGGGATGGGTCTTCCATGGGACTCGTGGCTGCCTCAGGGTTTGCCCCAAGGCTCTGGTGCTGGGATGCCCCAGGCTGGGTGTGCAAGACCTGAAGTGAACCAAACACAAGCAGTCTGCACCCAGCCCAGGCACACAGCAACCAGCCCAGACAGCCCAGCACCAGGAAAGCCTTTGTTCACCCATGTCTGCCCTGAAAAGCTCCTGTTAACCTTAGTGATGTGAGCCCCTAGGGCAGAAGCAAGAGCTCATCCACCCTCCACCCATCCCATCCTCTCCCCACGGGCCAGTGCTGCAGGAAGAAAGGACTGGCTTATTTTCCCTGCATGCAGCTGAAACCTGCTGCCGGGTCACAGATCTGTGCATGGGGAATTTACTGCCCCCAGCCTCTGAGCCATTCCTCCCTGGAGCATCCCTGTCCCCTCTCCACAGGGGTTCCACATCAACACCTGGGAAATCAAACACTTTTAACAGGCCATAACTCACCCTCCTTCCTCTCCTTTTGTGGCTGCAGGGAAACAGAACCAGAAAGCCTGTGCTAACAAATGCTAACACAACCCCTGGGGCTGGGAGAGGGGACAAGGGATGGGGAAAGTCCTCCTCCTTAGCCAGGCATGGGGCAGCATTGCCCCAGTGCCGCCCAGGGCTCTCACAGTACCCTAAGGCAACTGGATGATTCTGTGTGGGACTGGCACCGGTGAAGAGGGGGTGAGTCCGTGGGATCCCAGCAGGTTCCTGGGCTCAGGGCAGAGGCTGTGGCTGTTTCAGCTGTCCCTGCAGAGATGGTGGCCCCATGCCATGGTCACCCTCTTCACCAGAACCAGGGGGTGCTGCCGTTGCCAGCTGCCTGCTCGTCAGCTCGCTGCACGAAGTGGCCATGCCACGGGCTGGCAGGTCCTTGTGCGGGAGGATTACCTCCCTCCCGTGCACCAGCATGCAGAGCCCTTTTCTATGTGCAATCTGAGCAAGGTCCAGTAGCTCCTACCACTTCACAGATGTGCAGACAAGTGCCTCCCTGGGGACCCTGCAGAGCAGGCAGAGAGCACCTTAAGCTATCTTTGTGCATGCTGCAATCGCCCTGGCACTCTGCACCTTCATCAGATGGGATTCACTCAGCCCCACTCAGCTTGGCACCGACACTGGCACCTCCCTCCTGATTAGGGACAGGGAAGACAAGGGACATTAGGAGCATGGAGGAAGCAGATATCCAGGAGCTGGCATCATTCTCTGATGCCTGAGCTGAACTAGCAAAGTGCTAAGCTGGTCTTGGGGGGTTGGAGAGGGTGGGAAATAAGGCTGCAATGCCTGAAAGGAACAGAGAAGCTGCATCACCTTTTACTTCTGAAGTCTGGGCTCCAGGGTGGGAGAAATCCTCATCAGGCACTCTGGAGAGGACACACTGGGGGCAGGGTGTCCAAGGATCCCAAAACAGCTCTCCTCTCTTCCCCCAGGTACCCTGTGCCTTTTGTCTTTCCCTTTTGCACGTGCTGCTGCATAGGGACCCCAGGCACACAGGCAGCTCCTTTCCCTGCAGAGCTGGTTGTGCATCTGGGCTGGCTGAGAAGGGTCAGCTGGACTTTCCCAGTGGTCCCTCACCCTCTGCCAGCTGCCCGACCCCACGGGTGAGGGCCAAATAGGGGCACTGCTCCTTGGGACACTGCAACAGATACCGGGGGCAGGGAGGTCTGCAGGCTCCCTGCCTGCTGCATGCCCACAGTAGGGATTTAAAGGCAGGTGTAGGAGGCTGGGCAGAGGTAATGTGCTGGGGAAGGTGCCTGAGTGGGGTGGTACCCCAAAAAAAACTCTCTAGACAAGGCTCAGAGAATGAAGACCTGCTTGGTAGCCGGCCAGGACGAGGCAGGGGACCCCCAATATGCTCTTGGGCCACTCCAGACATAACACATCTACAGCCCCCCATGCTTCCACCATGTAACCATTCGGCCCCCAGAGATGAGCTTGGAGAGGGGTATATCTCCTGTATCTCCAGCAACACCCCAGAGGACCCTGGCAGAGGACTGGGACATCAGCATCGGGTCTGCAGTGACACCAGTGAGAGGATTTATCTGCAATGCCAGCAGTTGCTAGGCAATAGCGTGTCAGGCTAATGTCACCACTGCTGCTCCGAGCTGGCGAAGGAGCCCGCAGGGTGAGCGTACTGGCATCCCCTGTGGCAGCACCCACACGCCCTACTCCCCCCTTCCCAAGCAGCATTGGGTGTGATGGCCTTTCTCCAGCCCCAGAGGCTTTTCTGAGATGATTTACCTGTGAAGAAGCCATGACCTGCATGTCCTTAGGACCCTCAGCCAGGTTCTGCAAGACCTTGGCTCTCCTGGTGCTCCCAAGGGGTGGCTCTCCAAACGGCGAGCTCACATCAGCCACAGAGACCGAAGGGGATGTCCAGACACAGTCCATGCCTGCATCGTCCACGCAGGGTCTGCATGATCCATGTCCACGTGCTGGGACTTGCTGCCCCCACATGAGTGGGTGCTTTCAAATCAAGGGTATCTAATGAAGAGATTTGGCCATCTCCCACCTCACATCAACATGTTGCATTGAACTATGAAGTCAGGATGGGCCCTCTGGGCCTGGCTTATCGTCCACCAGCAGATATGAGGTGAAACAACAGCACTGATGGGGCATCCCATAGGTTATTACAAAGCTGCCTCTCAGTATGGACAAACCTCTTTCTACCGGGGCCTGTCTATCTAGACAAGGGTTTTCCCTCCAAAAGGGCTGGAAAGAGGGATTCACAGCCAAAAGCATTGCTCATAATTCAAAATGCTCAAAACTGGAGTTTATTGCCATGGGGAAACAGCTAGCAACTCCCAAGGGAAAGACATAAATGTCTTGTTGAATATTTGTTCGTTCTTCCAAATGCCACCAAAAATAAGACATTCCTGGTACTTGCCGTGACTGCCAAAACTGACTGGAGAATAGAGAAGCCCCGCAGAGAGGAGAGGACGAGGAGGGGAAGCACACACAAGTGTGTGCATGTGTGCAGGCACGCACGTGCCTGGGAGAAGCTGGGGGCTTGCAGCATTTGCAGTCCCCTCCAGACCGCTGCTTGCTGCTGCTGCTGCGTTGATGTGCGGAGATGGGACGGCTCCCACCACCTCCTGTATCCCCCGCAACACCTCAGCTGCCCCATGTCCCCTCCTAACCCAGGACGATCCCGGTAAGGTCTAGCATCACCTGTGTCCCGCCGTGCCCGCCATCTCCCCAAACCCCAGCGATGCCCCGTGTCCTCTTTGTTCCACCTGCCAGCTGGGCAAGAGCCACCACCTCCCGCACATTGCACTGGGGTTTGTTTCACCTGGCGCAAGCCAGAGGGGAATGGGGTGACACTCCTAAAGCATGGAAATGCCAGCAGGCAAGAGGGAGGGAATAACCTCCCTATGCGCAGGGAAACAAGGCAAGAATCGCAGGTTGGAAATCCAGGCAGAGGACTGAATAAGTGAAAAGCTCTGGGCACAGGAGAGAGGGGCACCCGCCTAAGGCATGGCCCTGCAGGGTGGCTTGTCATCCACAGCCGCTCTGAGAAGGAGCAGGCACCCCGGGAAGTGTTTTTCACGGCGGTGTGATGTGTCTAATTGCAGCCACAGAGTTTATATCCCCAGCGCAAGCAATTCTTCCTCACCAGAGGAAAGCACAGCCTATTCTACATTTAGAAAAACAAACACGCTAAAGACTGTCCAAACCGCCAGCGTGGCTTCGTCCCTGCGCAGCCTCTAGGCAAAACCTCACCTGGTGTCTTCAGAGGCTTCCCCCAGTTTCAGCCCATGGGCAGTAGTCAGCCAACTCCGAAACCTGATTTGCAAACTGGAGGAGCAGCACAGAGCTGTGCCCCGTTGCCTGCCCTCAGCTTGCTCCGTGCTCTGCCAGACTGGCCAACAGCAAACCCACACCCCTGGGTGGCCGTAATTACTTCAGGACCCCCCCCCCCCCAGTGCATCCTTGAAGCTCCTACCACCCTTTTGCTGTGCACCTCACAGAGCCTGCGGGCAGTTTACTGATGCCAATGGGTGCTTGCCCCAGTGGATGCAGCACAAAGTTGCGGTGCAGTAGTTTCACCCCTTCACTGCGAGACTTCATTTCCAGGCTTGCACCCACCCGGTGGGAAATCCAATTTGACTTTAACCCCTTCCAAATGAGCTGAAAAGTCTTGCACTGAAGTAACCCATCACCCTCTGGCCCAGCTGGAAGAGCCCTTGGGGTGCCGGCATTCAGCCCCGGGGTCATTCCCCATTCCCCGGGGCTGTGCGAGTCCCTGCGCAGGAGGAAGGGCAGCGCATGGAAACCCACGTGCCACGAAGCTCCTCGGCCGGGGCCTGTCAGGGCGTTTTAAATGATTTACTGGAGTGTTACACAAAGAGGAAAACATCGAGACTTGCAGCGGGCTGCATGACTCACCATCTCCCGGGGAGGAAGGGCTCCCTCGCCGCTTATGCAAGTGCCGGCGGCTGCTGGGGCTGCCTTAGCCCTCGGTGGAAGCGCTGTGTCCCAGCAAAACCCCCCCACGCTCTGGGCACCGGGGGAAACGCGGTTTGCAGGTCCTCGGAGGAGGAGCAGCAGCTCTGCTTTCTGCTGGCCCAGCCTCAGGAACGGCAGGGCTGTGCCGTGGTTGCCGCCGTGGGCACCCAAACTGGGTGTGGGGGCAGGTGTTCCCCTAGCCCGGCCCGGGAGAGGAGGGGGTGCCTGGACAGGGGCTTGGCCAGGTGAGGGCCGAGGAGGTGACCTGGGCGAGGAAAGGCGGGGTGTGGGAAAAGCTCCGAAAAGCTGGGCAAGGGGAAGGATTAGGGATTTTTATTTTTTTTTCCCCCCTGCAAAGTCCTGGTTTCTCACCATCTGGAATGCTGCCATCAGGAGAGCAGGCACGAGGACAGCCACACCGAGGTGACACCCTCTCACTCGGTGCAGCGGGCAAGTAGGCAGGGCAGAGCCGGGCAGAGCTTGGGGAATAGTCTGTGTCCCCCAGCACGAGGGAAGGCAGAGCAAGAGGCTGGGGGGGCATCAGGCCCACATCTGCAGTCAGTGGGGCAGGGTCATCTCTCTCAACTTGCCCCATCCCTGCCTGACCCCATCCCCACCAGGGCAGCTGGGTTTCAGGAGAGCATGGGCTTGATGGGACCCCCCAAAACAGGGTGGCAGCAGCTGGGGGCACCCACGGCCCCACTCCTCTGCAGGCTGCAGAGCTGGGTTTCAGGCAGACACGAAGCCCAGAGGAGAGCTGCATCAGTCCCCATGGCCCCATGTAAAGGGGAAAGGGCTGCTCAGGTAGTCAGGGAAGCTGCCCCACACACCACCCTGCACCACAACAAGCAGCTCCGGGATGTCTCATCCCCCTGGATGGAGGAGACCCCTTGCCAGGCAACAAAGCCCAGCTGGATCCCCGTCCCTCCACACGTGGCTCCGGCTCTTTGGCAGCTGTGGAGCAGGGCCCAGGCAGGAAGGCAGAGCCATGGCCATCCAAGCCTGGAGGCTTCCCTGATCTCCTGGGGGTCCTGCAGAGCTCGGGATGAGGCACCTGTTTGTGGGACACCAGGAAAAGCAGGACAAGGTGGGCCAGCAGCTCACCAGGTCCCCATGCTGGGTGCAAGGATGCAGGCAGCAATATCCCCGTGTCCCACCATAGCATTCATGCTCCTGTTCAGGCAGGAGGGGGGCCAGGCCCCCCTCTCACCAGCCACATGTGGCCCCCCCAGACTGCCCACCCCGACCGCCCCGCATGGCTGGCAGCTGACGTCAGGCAGCAGATGCATCCTGTGCCCAGCAGGCTGGAGTGGGGGTGGCACCGGCGGGCGCCTGCAAATATCACGGCTGCTGACGGCGCTGGTTATTCTTAGCACCCACGGAGGCGCAGGGGGGTCTGCCTGGCAGCGTGGCTGGGAGCCGGTGGGCTCCCCTGGAGCAGATGGCCCAGCTACATAAACCGGCTCCCTCCAAGGCGCCGGTGGGGAAGGGATGGGGAAAGCGGCATGGCCAGGTTGCGCCCGGAGCCCTGCCTGGCACTGACACAGCTGCAGCAGGGATCTGCAAGGAGAGGGGGTGACTCTGGAGACACCCTGAGATCAGGACGGGGTGCAATCTCCTCTCCCAGACCCTGCCGGGGAGGGTTGCCCCAAAGTCTGCATTGGGAAGATGGGCTGCGGCTGCGGGACCTGGACAGATCCTGCAGCTCATAGGTTCCGGACAGACAGCACATGGCTTGGGTCACCCTGGAAAGAGAGGAGGGAGCTGCTCAGCCCACGACTGGCATGGAGCTGGCTGAGCCCGGGTCCCTCCACGGCCTCCCACATTTCCCAGCCCATCACCCCCTCCAGCCTTGGGGGGGCTGCAGGAGAAGTAGGGGCAGGGCTGCGATCCCTGCACTGAGCTGAGAGCAGAGCACCCCGTATTTCAGCCAGGAGAAGGGAATCCTGTTTAGAGCCGAGAGAGCAACGTGAAGCCTCTCTGTGTGCAATGGACTGGCCTGAGCCATCCCCTGCTCTCCAAGTCCGCACCAGCCCAGAATGAGTCCTCACTCCCTGCAGCTTATCGGCCTCTGCCAGCCATGACTTAGGGCTGGCAGTGCCTCTGCCTGTGTCCGGGGTGCAGGCTGCCTTGCCTGGGACACAGAGCAGCTGGGTGCCCTTGAGGAAGGCGGCTGTGCGGAACTGCAGGCAGAAATCGGCACTGTCCCAGTCCTGAGAACAGCAGGACCCAAAAAGGCCAGAGCTAAACATAGGAAACCTACTTTTCAGCTGTCGCCGCCAACAGCAGGGCTGGATGCCTGCTCCCGGCTGATAGCCTCGTCCCATCACGTGGCTCCAGGATCTGGGGCTTTAGGGAGCCCGTCGTGGCTTGCAAGGCTTGCAAGCAGGAATGTGGCAGCCCGTGACACGTGCCAGTTGCGGATGAGGAGCAAGAAGCTGATGGCTGGGGAGTAGCAGGGCCCGTGTGGGGCAGCCCTTCCCATGGGAAGTGTGCTGGCCTTGGGGCTGCCCCAAGCCCCGAGTGGCAGCTCCCGGAGTTGCTGGAGGGGCCACAGGCGAGGACCCGCAGCCGAAGGGCAGAAGGAGCCTGCAGGAGCTGGTGACCTGCACGCCGGGCTCCTTCCAGGAGGAGGGAGGTGATGCGACCTGCTGAAAATAGCAGCAGCCCCGAAACGCTCCCGGATGGGCTGCCCGGACGGCAGCCACGCAAAGGAGCCGCGGCCTCCGGCAAGCGCCGGGAAGGACCGTGCCCAGCCTGGCAGGGCACCGGGGACGGGCAGGACCCCCGGGCCTTGGGCACAGCAGAGGGGCAGAGCCATGGGGGGGGCTGGAGGGGCAGAAAGGGGTGCCAGGCCTGGGCGCAGGCAGGGGGACTTGTCCTACCCCCTGTGCCCACGGGATGGCAGCAGCCTCCCGCGGCTCCTGCTGGGCACCCACCCCACACCCCGCCCCACAGAGCCCGGTGTGGGGCACAGCTCTGGCCCGGGACCGCAGCCCAGAAGCACGGCAGGGGCACCAGGCAGGGACCCCCTCCCCAGCTTACAGGTGCCATTTTCCAGCTAGAAGGATGGAAGAAAAGAAAGCTCAGCATCCTCCTGCTCCCATGGGTCCTGGCAGCAGTGGGGTCACCCAGGGACCCCCTCACCAGCAGTGGGGACATCCAGGGACCCCCTCACCAGCCCCACTGCCAGGCTGTGCCGATGCTTCTGGCACACCCCGTGCAGGGGAGATGGGCAAGGCTCAGCTCCCCTTCCCTCCCGGGGGGCTCAGCCCCTCAGTGACCGCTGGAAGGGGTGAGGAAGCACCTCGAAAACAATCCTCAGCATCCACCAGTGCCACAGAGAGAGGGGGCACCCCTGTGGCAGCCTGTGGGTCACCCCTCCTTCAGGAATTCGCCTGCTTCCAGGATCAGCCCAGGGCTGCCAGTCACCCCCGCCCTGTGCCGGCACCCCCTGCTAGTGCCACCTCCACTGGCGGGGCCAAATCCTGGCCCATCCCCAGGACTGCTGCATTGACACTAAATGAAAAGCGCTGCCTGGAGGTCTCCTTGGCCGCTTTTACAGCTGTTTATCTATGGTAGACATTGTCTTGTGCCTTCCTTGGTTACTAATGGACTGGAAAGTACTTCATCCTCATGTGATGCGAATGCATCTTCCTCCTTCTTGCCAAATAGGGAACAGAAATGTTTATTGAACACTTCTGTCTTTTCTTCAGCAGCATTAGCTGCCCTAATAACGTCTCATGTGAGCGCTGCTCTGCCGCCAGGATCCCCGCTGTCCTGGTGCTTTTGGTGGTTTTGCCCTGCCGGATTTTGACCTGGATTATCTCTTCTTGTCAATTCTGTGCACTTCAGCCCCACTACTGTCCTCCGATTGCTGCTTTCTGCAACTCCTTCTATCAATCCATTTGCAATTAATTCTTCCGTACAGACTTCCTCCCCCTGCCTTCACTTCCCCTCCTGCCCATGGTGGGCTTTTAAAAGCCTGCCCGCTCCTTCCCTCGGGCAGCTCAGCTGCCTTTCAGATCCTCAGCCAACCCTTCTCCAGCAGCTCCCGGTTGTTTTGTCCAGATGTTTTCCTCTCCGATGGGGTGAGGGATCTCCCGGCTGGCTCGGAAAGTTCATTGACTGACAGCGATGGCAGCCCAGCCCAGCCTCCGCCCTGCATGCTTGTCCACCCGCTCTCACCCTGTTCCTGCGTGTGCTCCTTAGCTGGGACCTCAGTACCCTCCATTCCTCATCCCAGGCATCACAGCCCAGCCATCCCCACGTCTCTGCCAGTTCTGTCCCGTGTCCCAGCACCACGTGCCCCAAACACTCCTCACCAGCCCACAGGGATCAGTGCGGCTCACTGGCGGGGCAGATGCTCCCACAGGGATGCAGGAGTGCCAGGGAAGTCACTTTTCCCCCCACTGCAGAAATGTCCTTTTCCCCTTGCGTCCCCCCAGAGCCCCCAACACACTGCAGGCGAAGCAAATCTTCTCCCCACGTCCTTGGCCCCCCTGGCCCCACACGCACATGTTCCACCGGTGCCTGTTTTTGGCTCTGGTTTAAGCAGCTCCCGGCCACAGCGGTGGTGCCGGCTCCCTCCAGGCCTTTCTGCCGTCCTGGGGGCTTTTCTTCCCCTTTTCCCTCTTTTCTGCCTCTGCTTCGGAGCCAGGCGGCCTTTTGCGCGCCCCCGCCGAAGCCTCGGGGGTTGAGGCCACGGCCACGCTCCAGCCCCCCTGAGCCCCACGGCCACGCTCCAGCCCCGCTGAGCCCCTCCGCTCCCTCCCCAGGAGGCACAGAGGGGGCAGGGGGGCCCCGCCGGGGCAGGGAGCACCGCGGCCCCCTGCCACCCCTTGCCACCCTCTCCGGGGCCACCTCGGGGGGCCGCGCACCCCCCGGAGGCCCCGCTGCTGGCTCAGGGCTGCCGGGGGGGGGGCGCGGAAAGCACCTCGGGGACCCACGCGTGGGGTGTGCCGCGTGCCGGCGGCGGGACCGGCGAGGGGGCGGGTGCCCGCGGGGCGGGCGGCGGCGGCGGGGCGGGGTGCGGCGGCGGGCGGCCCGTGCGCCCGGGGCCGCCGTTACCAATCAGCGCGGCGGCGGCGGGGCGGGCGGCCGGGCGGGCGGGGCGGGCGGCGGAGCCGGGGCGGGCGGGCGGCCGTGCGCGGCGCTCGGCAGCCGGGCGCGTCCTGCCGCCGCTCGCCCTCCGCGGCCCCGGGAGCGGCCCCGGCTGCGCCGCCGTGGCAACGCGCGGGGGGATCCCGGGATGTCCTCGTCGCCCGCGGAGGAGTGCCGGTCGCCCGTGGGGCTGGACTGCTGCAGCTGCTGCCTGGACTTGGCCAACCGGAGCGGGCTGGAGGAGGGGGCCGGGGGCGAGAACAACAACCTGGGCAGCCCCACCGTCAGCAGCTTCCGGCAGCTGCAGGAGCAGCTGGTCCGCAAGAACCTCAACACCGACAAGCTGAGCTCCATCATGCGCCAGGACTCGCTGGAGCCCGTCGTGCGGGACCCCTGCTACCTCTTCAACCAGGGCATCTGCAACAGGAACATTGACCAGACCCTGCTCTCCATCCTCCTGCTCTTCCACAGGTGGGTGTCGCCGGCGGATGCCGGGGGGCTGCCCGTGTGCTGGGTGCCCCTGGAGCCGGACCCCGGCCGGCTGTGTGCTCGGGAGCTGGCAGCATGGGGGCCACGCGTGGGCCTGCAGCCACCCCGGCTGGCAGGGGCAGGGGGACCCGCCTGACCCTGGGGCAGGGGGACCCATATGAGCCTGGCGCTGGGCAGACGGGCAGCGTTGGGGGTTCCGGGGTGGGGAGAAGCACGAGCGGCCACGCCTGGAAGGGGGCCCAGTCCGCCCGCCATGGGTGGTGCCAGCCCAGTCCCTGCGTGCAGGTCCGGGTGGCTCTGCCGCGGGATGGCCGGCGGTGCCCCTCTGTTGGTGCCCTGTGTCTGTCCGGGCTGTGACAACAGCCTCCAGCTGTGTGTCTTGGCCCCTGGACTCGGTGTTCCTCTCCCTGGCTACATCTTACCCACGCAGACATTGCCTGCAGGGGCACGGACAGTGTCCAGCATCAAACAGGCACCGTCCTGTTAGTCCTGCGTGGAGAGGGGCAGCTTGTTCCTCGGGAAACAGCTGTGCTGCCTGGAAAGCCACCTTTAGAGTTAGTGAGAAACGGGGTGGGGAGCCTGAGAGTCCTGCTGCCAGGTCCCGCTCTTTCAGCAGCTTCCCTGTCTCTCCCTGGAGCAAACTGAGTGGAGACAGATTTGGCCTGGGTGGTATTTCCCGTCCCTGGGAAGTGGCTCTGCCCCTGACCGAGCCGCTCCCTCTCGGCCCAGAGCAGGCTGCTCCGGGACGGGGCTGCCGGCGCCCCGGCAGCGGGACGCGCTCGGGGCTGGTCCCGTCCCCTCGCCGGAGGGCTGGGCTTCACCCTGCCGGGGCTGGGGGAGGCTGGGGGGTCCCTCCCTGCTCCCCTGCCGCGGCGTTGCGGGCAGAGGAGGCTGAGCGGGGGATTGCCGGGGCTGCCGCCCCGCGGGGTCTGCAGCTCTGCTGAGGGGCCCGGGGCGGGGGGCAGAGCTGTCTCAGGTCCTGCACTGGCGCCTCCGGCTGTGCGGATTCAGCAGGTGGGACGCATCCCCGCTGCCAGGGCTGAGGGGCCCTGTGGCCCCTCGCTGCGTACGTAGCAGGCATCTGCGTGACTGGCGGGGCAGGCAGCGGCTCTGGGGCTCGTTCCTCCGCCGTGGGTGGGGTAGCGTGCAGGCAGGGTGCACGGCAGCACCCACGCGTTTGCAGACACCTCGCCGTCCCCTCCCCTGCCTGCGTGTACATGCACCTGTAGATGTGCTCCTGGGCTGTGCACAGGCATGCAAGCCACCCTTCGCTCCCCTCGCTCGGCGCGGGGAGGCGGGTGGGCTCACACGTGGCTGCCCCACGCGTGTGAGCCACCCAGGCGGTGCGCACACGCCTCCTTGCCCCAGCCAGCGTCTCACGCTGAGCAGGCTGCTCCTTCTGAGCCATCCTCGGTGGAGACGCTCTTCCTGCACTTACATAACACCGAGCTGCCGCTCAGGTGGGAAAGGAGGAGCTGGGACACGCGCCAAGGCACCCAGCACCCGGCCCGAGCACCCAGCCCGGGCTCCCGGCTGCACGGCGAGCAGCGAACCCACCCAGCCGGGAGGAAAGTGGGAGCAAGAGATTTCCCTTCGCGCCGGGAGGCTGCAGCCAGTTGGCATCACGGGCAGAGAGGGAAAGCGAGACACCGTCCCCAGCACAGGCTGCCGGGGCTGGGTGTCGGAGCCAAGCATCCGGGCTGCTCGCCCGGGGAAGGTGGTGACAGTGCCTTTGGGCAAGAGGCGGGCGATGTGGGCACGGCTTGCTGCTTTCGAACTAGTCCCTGCTGGGGCAGGACCCACGGTGCTCCTGGCGAGCATCAGCCCGCTTTGCTGAGGTAGGGAGCAAGTGGAGGTGCCAGGGGATCAGGGTTTCTCCCCATACGTGCCCCTCGGTGCCCCTTGCTGCAGTGCCCAAGCCTGTCCTCCATGCCCTGGTGTGTGTTGTGTCCCAAGATGCTCCGGGCATTCCCGTTTATGACAGGCTGTGCCATAGCGTGGTGCGAAGCCGTGGTGTCCCTCCATCACACCCTGCTTCCAGGCACCCTGCTGCCAGCCTGGTCTGGAGACTGCTTGGGTGATGCCACTTCGCCCCTGGGTGGCACGGCGTGTGGGAGCTGGGGGGCATGGCCCCGGGCGCTGGAGGCAGGTGTGCCCACACCTGTGTTTGCTGTTGTTTTGCTCCAGCCTGAACTTTCTCCTCCTGGGGAATGAGCCAAGATACCCAAGAGGTGATAGCATACAAAGCAGGGGATTGTGGGTGCCAAAGGAACACCCCGATAACAGGCCTGATAAGCAGCACCCTTGCTGCTGGCACTGGGGAACCCAAGCAGGTTCGTGCCCCTTGTTTTAGCTGATGTGGTCCTACGCTGGCACAGGAAGAGGGGGAGGTCGCATGGATGCACACGCTCATACACGGCCGAAGTCCAGCACGGCACGGGAGGACTAAGCAGCTGCATCTGGAGTCCGGGTCTCACTCTGGGGCTGCTGGAGACAGTTCAGCCAATGCTGGATCAAGCCCTGGGCTCTGCAAGTCAGGGTCAGATCAGTGCCGGGGGTCTCGGACAACCTACGTTCAGCATTTTCAGCCTGTCTCTGGGGGTTTCCCCCTGGCTGGGTGGTCCCTGCCAGGCTCTCTATGCTCTTTGCTCGCTGCAGGGATGCTGTGAGGGATGCACAAGGTAGGGATGCTCTGGACCAATTGCCTACAGGGCTGATGCTTCTGCAGGAAACCCTCCTGCTGGGGGAGTGCGTGGGATCCTGTTCAAAAGTGGCTTCTCCTCTGTGTCCTCACATGGAACATCATGAACTGCTATCCAAGGAGACCTGGGCAGTGCCAAGGGGCCAAGCTTGCACAGAAACACCAGGTAGAGGGAGGCCAGCTACCACCATGCTGGCTGGGTGACACATCTCCTCGCAGATGCCAGCGCTGTGGGTCTCCGACATCCCACTGAAATGCCAACGTTACCCTGAGATGGCTCATCCAAGACCCAGACACGAGTCTGACCAAGCGTGGGCCGGGGAGAGCCGCCCTGTGACCGCATGGTACCTTTCCCGGGGCTGGTGGGGCTGAGGGGAGCCGGCGGCGTGGGAGAGGGTCAGCGCTGCAGGGGGAGAGCAGCACCCTCCCGGGTGCGTACTGGCATGTGATTCAAGCAGGGCTCCGCCTGGCTCTGGGGTGGGGAGAGGAGATACGTGCCAACCTGCTCGCCCACATCGACCAGCCTGTGCCAGCTCTCCTTGCCCAGACTCTCCTGGATAAGATCTGGCAGCCTGGCCAGCCTGTGCCCCGTCCTGCTCCAGGCAGCAAGGGGACATCTCTGCCCAGCCGGACCCTCTCCAGGTGCTGCAAGACTTGCTGCTCCACCACACAGGGTGGGCAACGACCCACCATTTGGACTCAGCCGTGAAAGGGGCTGGGGGCCACCTTCCCCCAGGTCCTGGGCAAGCCAAGGGAATTGCAGGGAGGCAGGGGAACGCTGTGCTGCACTGTGCTGGGGGAAGGATGAATCGGGGAGGGAGAAGCCGGGCAGAACCACCTTTCCCACCATGAGGTCAGGCCAGTAAGCAAGAGCTGCCCAGGCAGTGGTGCCAGGGTGGCATCTGTGGCATGGCACCATTTGTTCCCATCCGTTGAGTGTCACTTTGCGGCAGCGATGCAGGAGGAGGAGACGGAGCCAGAGCGTAAAGGGCATCCCGGGGCGGCAGGGCTGGGAAGCGCATTCCTGCCGGCCGAGTGGGCTGGAGCAACAAGGAGGCATTGATGGGGACAAGGGCTGCGCGCGGGAGCATGTGTGAGCATGAGAGAGGTGTGGGTGTGAGACCAGAGAGCCATCCCGCCGGCCGCTCTGCCCTCTCCAGCCCCGTGGGGCAGGTCTGCCCAGGGAAGGGGCTGTGAGAACCACCCTTCCTGCTCGGGACCAGTGCGCCAGGTATTTGTTTGCTTTGCTCTCGTGGGACAGAGCTGCACGTGGCCTGTCCCACATCTTGCAGGGTGGTTTGCCGAGCCCTGCAGAGTGGCAAGATGATCAGGAGCTTTTGCTTTAGCAACAAGAGCCTGGGCTCCAGGGTAGCTGACCGTGGTGTGCCCACCGCCTGGAAGATGCCAGGCAGCCTGTCTGCTCTGCCCACGCTGGCTTCCATCACGGGCATCCTGCCACCCTGGGACCCTCACCCTGTGACCCAGCAGGCTTCGGGGTGATGTCCTCGCAGGAAGCCCAGCAGCACTGGGCTTGGCTGTGGCACACCACACTCGGCACAGCTTGGCAGGGCTGGCAGCAGCATGTGCCACACCGTGCACCGTGCCTGTCCCTGCCTGCTTCTGCAAGACCCAGCTCTCTCCAGCAAGGAGATTCCCCAGCGTGCCCTGGAGCACAGGATAGTCCTGCTTAGCCCCTCCAGCCCCTCAGGATGAAACCCTTTGCCCCTGGCCACGTGGCTATGGCTGAGGCGGCATGGCACAGCTGAGCTGAAGTCTAGTGATGCCAATGCCAGCTGCACAGAAACCCATCACCTCAGCCTCCTGTGGATGCTCAGATGCTGCCTGTCTGCCAGGGCACGCACCCAGCTCCGAGCAGGCAGGGTGTAGGTGTCCCAAGGACAGTCAGGGACGAGCAGCGTGGCTCCATGGGGAAAATGCTGGCCAGGATTTATTTCAAGCTTTGAACTTTAGGTGTGGAAGAGGTTGGAGCTGGAGCAGGCTACAGGGGTCTGTCTTGGTCCCAGGATCATCTGCCCCCCCACCCCCGCTGCTGCCAGCATCATGCTCCCCCCTTCCCTGGGGACACGTGGCCCGATCCTGGATGGTGCTGAGGCTGGTACTGCTGAGCTCGGCTGTGAGTTGAGGCTGGGGCTGGTACATGGGGAAAGCCTTCTACAGCTTGGCTGGCATCTTAGCTCCCGCCGGGGACATGGCATGGATTTGGGTGCTGTGGGCAATGGCTTTACAGGCATGCTGTGCCCCTGGTGTGCTCCTCTGTGCTGAGACCTGATGCCACCTCCCCAGCCACCGCTCAGCACAGAGAGGGTTAAAGCCGACCTGTAGCTTGGAACGGAGGGGTTCAGGGTGCTTGGAGGGGTTCAGGGTCCTTGTCGGCAGAGCCTGGCAGCTTCGTGCACACACAGGGGATGTGACCACGGTGTGTGTATATGCACTGTAAGGTGGCTGCCAAGGGGACAGAGGGTCCAGGCGGATCTTGCCCTTGGGAAGCAACTGAGACCCCATTTGCAGAGGGCAGAGGATACCCCGGGGTGTGTGGCAGGGGGGTGAGGGCTGGAGAGGTGTTAAAGGCTGCAACCTGTCCCGACGCCGTGCTTTGCCGATGAGCTCCAAGTTATATTTATCCAGGTGCCGCACATTGCTGGCTTTGGGACAGGAGTTCGTCATCCTCTGTCTGTGTGCTTAGATAGAGATATGAGAGATATATATATCTATATATCTATATATATAGATATATTTGAGGGGCTTTTGCTGCAGAATGACTCCAGTGGCAAAGCAGAAGCCCTGAGCCCCTCCCTGGCCTGCTGACCCCCTGGCCCTGGGGTTAGGGAGTGACCCAGTGCTCGCCACCCCCTGCCTGTGACTCCCCTGGAGATGGCAGCCCTGCCCGGGTGGGCAGCGGGGTGGCTGATGCCACGGGGCAGGACAGGACATCCCCATGGCCTCGAGTGAAACCATCCCGGTGATCCCCCCATGGCATGAAGCCAGACTGCTCCGGGTGGTTTGAAGGCAGGGGACAGTCTCAGGTTGTCCCCAAGGGTTGGCACGAGCCAGGTGACGGCTGGCAGCAGAGGCCAGGCACATGGAGAGCCACGGCAGCGCCACAGGTATGCGTCCCGCCAGCAGCTTATTGTCTTTCATGTTGTTATTGTTCTGAAATGTCAGCAAGGGATGGATTTTAACGAAGTGTCCCCGGTTTGAAATGCCCGGGATTCTTCGCAAAGGCCAGGCGGGGTATTAATAACTGGCTCTGCTGAAACTGTGCAGCCCCAGCATACGTCCTTGCCTGACCTCCTGCGGCGCGGCTGGCTCCCATGCCTGCGGCGTTCAGCTCCTCTCCCACTCCTGACTCCCAGCGGGTTGTGTCTGGCCAGGCTTTGCACCCCCCCACTGGGTCCAACCAGCTGGCCCTGGGGAAGGGGCATTGAGGGGCTGCTGGTGCTCCCCCCGAGCATCCCTATCCAGCCAGGCAGGAGAGCGCAAAGCTCAGGAACCTTTGGAAGGGGAAGGTGGAGGATTCAAGGGTTTCCTTGAACATGGGTTAGTCTGGGCTGGAAGAGGAGCTTTTGGTTGCATGGGATGCCGACGTGCTGCTCTCTCGCAACTTCCCAGCCTCTGTCCTCTCGTTATATAACAAGCTGCCTTCCAATTAGCGAGCCAGGCACTCCCGCACACCGCAGGGCAGCAGCTGCCAGCACCAAGCGTGGCTCCGGAGTGCCTGCTCCTGCCTGCAAAGTGGCCTGGGATTTCTTTCAGCGGATGCTGGAGGCCCTGCCTTGGGGTTCCTCTCTCGGGCTGGGGACCTCCGGAAAAGCCGGCTCTGCACCAGCAAGGTGCTCGGGGAGGGCAGAGCCCAAGCTGGCAGGCACCTGCCCGCCTCGTGCTCTGGGGTTCGAGGGCACTGTATGGCCTTGGTGCCGCGGGGGGTCTCTTCAGCATCACAGCCACCTCCGCTCTGTCCCCAGTTCCTCAAAACCGGACCGGAGAAAGGCAGCCAGGATCTAGGGATGATCCAGCTGGGACTGTCCAAGGTGATACAGTGGGCTGCAAAATGAGGACAGGCCTGGTGTTCACAGCCTGGGCTGGCAGGAGACCTGCGGGGCAGGGCATGGCTAACCAAGGGAGGTGTTAACATGGAGTTCAGCTATGGGACTCCGCCCCACAGGGCCCATGGGTGTGAAATGCTAGCTCTGCGGACAGATCTGTGGATGAAAACTCTGCTGAGGGTTCAGTGCGCCCATCCTCCCTGGGGCTGGGCATCCCTGACCCGTGGGAGGCAGGGAGTGTGGACAGGGGCTGGCTGAGCTCCCCCTCCCCTGCAGCCAGGCACGATGCCCCTGGGAATGCCACGGGGTTTTCTGCCGGGCTGTGCCATACCTGACATCTTCCCCCCCCAGCACGCTGTGGCTGTGGGACCCTGCACGGTCCAGGTGTGAGCAGGGGAGCAGCGGGGTGGCGAGGTTTGCTGCATGGCCTCTGGCAGGGTGCCCGCTGGGGCGGCCCGAGCTGTGCAGGCAGCAGCATGGGGCTGGTGTCAACAAACGCAGGCAAAACGGAAGGTTGGGCTGCGCAGTCCAGGGCTGGTAATAAGCAGATCAGCCCTTTTTCCTCTTTCCCTCCTACCCCAGAGTGCCTGGGGAAGCCGTGGCTTCAGGGGCTTCCTATGTACAGCATTGAGGGGAGGGCTGTGCCAGAGCTGGCTCATCTCCGACCTCCCCTCCTCGCGCCGCTGCTGGGGGGCAGCTGCTACCAGGGCGCGCTGGGTGGGGGATATGGGAGGAAGAAGGGGGGCCAGTGACAAAGTTAGAGAAAGAAAAATTGCAGCTCTCAGCAGGCCGGCTCCGGGGTGTGCACTTGCACGCCAGAAAACACAGAACTGGGAGTACAGCCAAGTACCTTTATCAGAGGAAGCAGGCAGCCCAACAGCTGGACATGGGAGCCTGCCAGGGCTCCCTATTCCCGCCCCACGCTGCCTCCAGCCCAACAGGTTGGAGGAGTCCCTGCGTCGCAATCCTTGCCGGTGCCCCAATGCCTGGTGGGGGGTTTAGCCATGTCCCCTGCCCACAGCTCCCGGCATTCTGCAGGTCCCCGTGGCCCACGGGAGCTCACTCTGCCTCCGTCGGTGGTGAAGGGAGGGGAGGACAGGTTCCCCGTCAGCCTTCCCCAACTGCAAACCCTCCCTGGGCTTCCCCGGCGTTGCAAAGGCTGTGACCGCCCTACGCAGCTCTCCCCGTTGCTCTGGTGTCCCCTAACCCTGGGACTGGGACTAGGTCTAGCAAGGCCAGCAGCACTGGCTCTGCAGGCAGGGGCTTGCCTTACAGATGGACCCAGGAGGGGTTGCCCTCTGCTCTGGAGCAGCACGTGCCCTGGGTTGAGGGATTTATGAGCCCTCCAAGGCTCTGGTGGGCACGAACCAGGTTGCCATGTCACAGGGCTCCCGGTTGCATGGGGCTGCCACGGGTCCCACACAGCCCCTCGAAGGCACCAGCTGAGCTGGGGGTAGTGCCAAGTCTGCAGTAAACAGCTCGGCCAGGACACCTTCAGGACGAGGAAACCAAGAGCTGGCCAACTGGGGTGCTCCGGCAGCCGTCCGCTCTGGCCCTGCAGCCCTTGGGACGGGCACAGCAGCCCCACGCCAGCGCTGCAGGGCAGGCAGGCGCAGTCTGGGATGCTGGGAGTGGGACTGCTGAGCGGGACAGCAGTTGACACAGCTCCCTGCTTGCTCCTGGGCAGCCCCCCAGCATTACGTCTCCCTCCCCAGCACCAGGATAGGGGCAAGACTGGGGGCTCCACAGACCTGTCCCACACCCAGCCCTTCCCACCATGGGCTCCCACAAGCCCCAGCCATCACCAGCCACCTCTCCTTCAGCTCCTGCAGGGCACAGCTGGCCCTGGCACTGGCGTCCCCAGTCCCCTTGGCCAGCACAACCACGGCTGCAGGATTTCAGGCTGTGAAAGGCAGAGTTTTCTTAGCTGCATGTTTGCAAGCAGTGGCTTTTCCTCTCCTCCTCTGCTCTGACCCTTTGAGCTGGAGATCTGGCTCTGCGGAGCAGCCTGGGCAGCTTTGGCTCTGCGCCTTTCCTGTATTGCGCTCCAGTGTATCCGAGGCCAGGCAATAAACATTTCCCACGCCTCGGACCCTCCGAAGGGCCTTCCTCCCATTGAACAGAGACCTTGGGAGAGAGCAAGCCAGGAACACTGCCATGGAGCAGTGAGAATGGCCTGGAACTGGGGGAGAGCAGAGGCTGAGAAGCCAGGGCGGCTCCTGCATCACTGGCCGTTCCTCCAGCTCCCACCAGCAGCTGACAGGGCAAGGGCATCCTTTGGCGTATGGCACCACAGTGCCTGGCATGGGTTCGATGCACAAGGCTCAGTGCGATAGCACATCTCATCCCTGGGGCCGTGGCGATGGGGCCATGTCCCCTGACCCACAACACAGTGCAGGTGAGGGGTGCCAGGAGGCGAGGGAGATGATCCCATCATCCTGCTTCCTGCCATCCCTTGCTCCAGCCAGGTTTAGCCCTGCGGGGGCTGCAGCCCAGCTGCATTCATGCCTCTGCGTCCTCTTGCAAAGGAGGAGGGGTGGCCACTAAATGTCACCCTGGCTGTTAGGGCTGGCATCTCCGGGGCTGGAGCACAGGCTGTGTGTGGGCTGGCTGAGGGGTTGCTAGCAGCTTTGGGGTGTCCTGCAGGGCCATTGCTGGAGGTGACACCAGCGACTGGCAGGTTTCGCCACCTCTTCTAGCGGCTCGATGACAGCCACCGGGTTTTTTTTCCTCCAGAGAGCGCAACAATTAGTGTCACAATTACACTGTATCGCGGCTGCTGTTATTGTTCCCAAAATAACCACAGGCACGAGCCGGAGCCCTGCCTGATGAACCTCCCATAGCTGCACACATGAGGCAAGAGCTGCCATGCTGCTGCCCCAGAGATGTAGCTTGCACCACCGGCCCCTCTTGCCCAGCCTGCTCCAAGGTGCCCATCACCATGGCCTCTGGTGCTGCAGGATAGCAGCGAGTCCATGGCCCCCTGCTCTTTAGGAGGAGCGAGGAGGGACATTGCCCACCCTGCTCTGCTGCTGCTGCTAGGCTCCGGAGGAGCAGGAGCAGGGGAGTGGGAGAGGAAGCGGATCCCAGCAGCCCTGCTGGAGTGGGGCCAGCAGCCCAGCAAGGCTGTCTGCCGGGGCCACGGGGGGCTGGGAAAGGGCCCCCCGCCGCTCAGGGCGCAGCTGGAGCCCCACGCAGGACTCTGCTGCTGTGGGAGGCATTTGGACAGCCTGCAGGAGCTCCCACACAGATCCCTGTGGAGACCCAAGCACAAACCAGGGGTCCGGCAGAGAGCTGTGAGCTGCTGCTCCCACCTCTGAGATGCCAGCTGGGCTGCAGTGGGGCTGCCCCGTGGGCTGGGGGTGCCTCCCCCCTGCACAAGGGGACAGCTGGGCTGCTCCCACTCTGCACTGCCCGACACCATGTGCGCATGCATGGGTGTGCATCTGCGTCAGCTGTGAGTCAGGGCAATGTGTGCGTGTGCAGGGGGAAATATCTGCAGTACACATGCAGGATGCATTGGCATGCGTGCAGAAGGGGTGTGCTTGTAGGGTGTGCATGCAGAAGCGCATTTGCATGCAGGATGCATGAGTGTGCATGTGCATGCAGGGTGTGCACCTGGGTGCAGGGTGCATGCCCATGTGGACTAGAAAACGCACATATGCATGCAAGGGGTGTGGGCGTGTCTGTGTGGGTGTGCCTGTGTGTGCGGGGCATGCATGTGCATGTCCATGCAGGACTTGCATGTGTATGTGTGAATGTATGGGTTGCAAGGTGTGCCTGTGTTTGCGTGCGCCCAGCGACACGTCCAGGGTGCCTGCAGCAGAAGCCACGTACCCCGAGTGGGGAGGGGCTGCAGGGGGGTGGGCTGCATCCCTGCTGATGCTGTGCCAGGGCGAGGAGGCAGCCCCCGTGCCTGGCGTGACCCGCCCTGGGCCAAGCAGGCTGCCTTGGGATGGGATTCCTCATTAATTAAGAGCCTGGAAGGAAAGAGAAAGCAGAGCCTCCTGCACTTCCATCCCTAAAAAGCATCCCTCCCCTGAGGGGCTCATGGAGGAGGGCAGCATCCTTCCCAGCCTCACAGCCGGGGAGCCCGCACCCCAAGCAGTGGTGGCCGTGGTCAGGGCTGTGCAGGGCTGGGAAAGACCCCAGGAGGGGCAGCAGGGAAGTCAGCTACTTACTTTTGTTTGTTTTTGCAATAGTCCCAGCTCCATGGGAAAAGTATTGGAGGTGGCAGAGCTGAAACGATTTCCTCCCAAAGCGCTATGCTGCTGCGCTTCCCTGCTTTGCTCCAGCAGCTGTGGAAATCACCAGCTTTTCCCCAGCGCTCCATGCTCAAGCGCTATGTTGGGAAGGGGCTGGGCAGGGCCCAGGACCCCAGAGCCATGGGGCAAGCGCCACGAGCCAGGCTCTGGTCTGTCCGTCCTGGAGCCCTTAGTCCCTGGCACTAACGATTTAGGACTTTGCTTTGGGAAGGAGGCTGAGCCAGGTCTGGGGGTGCTGTAGCCCTGGAGATGGGGAGGTGGGGAAACTGAGGCACAGCTGCCAGGGCTAGGGGCAGGCTGGGGTCTGCCCACCCTGTCTTCCTGCTGCTGCCCACCGCTCTGCAGGGGACGGAAGGCGGCACAACCGGTGACGTGCCCCGCTGCGGGAGAGAAAATGCCTCTCCCCTTCTCCTCTGCTCTCTCCGCAGTGCGACGGGCACCTTTCCTGAGCTGCGATGGGAAACCGAGTCACGGGCCCCCGGTGTGGGTGGCCCGGGCTTGTCCTGGCCGAGGGAGCAGAGCTGTGCCCCGTGTCCTGGGCGCTGCCACCCTGCCCGCCACCAGCGGCCCGGGGACAAGCGCACACAGAGCGCCTTTCATCTGCCTGGGGAGGGGGACAGCTGCCCGCCCCTCGCTCGGCACCCGCGCAGCTCGGGGTGGCACGCTGGCCCGCCGGCCGCTGAAAGGGCCGATTGAGCGCCGCTGAGGTCACCCGCCCGGCCTGTTTACCCCCCGCCCCGGCCCCGGGACGCGGCCGGCACCCTGGCCGTCCCTGCCAGCCGTCGGGCCGCGGGGACGCGGCTGCGGGCAGGGCCGGCATCGCCGCCGGGGCGCCGGGCGGCCGCCGGGCAGCGGCGGGGCGGGAGAGGGGTCGCAGCGCCGGCATGGCCTTCCAGCCGCCGTACTCCCCGAGCCTCTTCAGGAGGAGGGACCGGTGAGTGGGGCCCGGCCGCGGGCGGGGGGACGCGCGCCAGCCGCGGGGCTGGGGGGGCACAGCCCCTGCCGCCCTCTGCACCGCCCCGCTCCTGCCCAGGCTGCTGCTGGCACGGGGGGGTTGTGCATCACCCCTTCCGCAAACCGGGGGACGAACATGTGCCCCCGCGGGGAGAAGCACCCCTCCTATGAACAAGCCCCCCACCGGGGAGGAGAAGATGCTTCCTGGCACCCCTGCATCAACCTCCTGCACCTCGGGGCACTGCGTGTGCCCGGCCGGGGTTCACGGGCAGCGCAGCGTCGTCGCACACGGGGTGCCCGTGTCCTTCCACGGTGCCCGTGCCACCGCGGTCCTCGTCCTGCCCTGGGCGGGGGGGGGGGGGGGGGGGGGCGGTTTTCTGGGGAGCAAGCTGGCAGGGCGTTGCTCTAAGCAGCAGCCGTGCTGAGCTGTGCCTCAGTTTCCCTCTCTGATGGGGAAATACCCCTCCGCCCACCCTCAGCCCTTTCCCCGAGGAAGGGGCACGGCAGCGCACCCCCCAGCTGGGGCTCCTCGCGTCGCTCCCCGCGCTGGCACCCTCCAGCCAGCCGCCAGGCACCTTCAGCACCCTCCAGCCAGCCGCCAGGCACCTTCAGCACCCTCCAGCCAGCCGCCAGGCACCTTCAGCACCCCCTGGATCTGGGGACTTGGGGGCCTCTGCAGCAGCATCCCTGGCGTGCACGCGCCCCTGCCACCACTAACGCTTTCTCAGACGCCTGGCGCGGGCTCTCTCCCAGGGTCTTGCTCAGCATCAGCACCCCGGGGTGCTGAGCAAAGTCCCGCCGGGTCCGGGTCCGGGTCCAGAGGGCAGAGATAAGCCCCGGAGCTGGCAGGGCGGACCAGGGAGGGCGGCCAGGCGCAGGGGCAGCATCGCCCACGGTGGGCAGTGCCAGCCCCCCCCGTGTTGCTAGGGGCGTTTGGGGGGGCCTTGCCTGCGCCCCACGGAGGCGACGCGCTCGCTCGAAGCGCAAGTCGCCCGGCGGGTGCGGTGGCGGGCCACCCCGGCGCTCGCCCAGGCGTGTGCCCGGGCGGGGAGGCCGCTCCGTGCAAAGCAGAGCGCAGGCCCGGCCGCCGGCTGGACGCCCCCCAGCACGGCCCCCGCCCCACGGGGCGCCCCAGCCTCCCTCCGCGCAGCCCGGGGGGGCCGCACCGCGGCCGGATGCGGCCCCGCTGCAGTGCCGGCCCTGGCCGCGGGGCGGCGGCCCCCCCCGCCGCAGCGCGGTGCGGTGCGGGTTATGCAAGGGCGGGGCGGGGCCGGCGGCTGGCCCCGGGCTTGTTTTGCACCCCGGGGTTTGTTTTGCAGTCCGGTTTTGTTTTGCACTCCGGGTCTCGTTTGGCGCGCCCCTGTTGTTTTTCCACTCCCGTTTCTGTTTCGCACTACCGGTTTTGCTTTGCGCGCCCGTGGCCGCCCCCTCTCCTTCGCCCCCTCCTCTGCGCCCCGGCGGGCCCTGCTGCGCGGGGTCCCGCGGGGGTGCGCACCCCAGATGCAAAGCCCGCCGCCTCCTTTTCCCCGTCCCCCAAGCGGGTCCTCCCCTCGGCTGAACCCCCATCCCGGTTATGTGTGGGGAGCACGGGAAGGGGGTGCTGAGGTGCGCGGGCTGCGGGCGAATGTGGGGGGGAGGGATGGATGCTGGGGGGGGCCAGGCACGGATGGGGTGCCAGGACCCTGGCTGCAGGAGGCGAGGAGTGCAGGAGCGGGTGTACAGATGGGGGGTGCAGAGTCGCGAGGACACAGTTCCGGGGGGCAGGGGCCCTGTTCTGGGAGGGGGCCGTGCTGTGCCGGGGTGCAAGCGGGAGGCGCAGAGGCGCGGCAGCTGGGTGCGGGGGTGCCGCGCAGGGATGCGGTGCCAGGGCGCAGGGGTGCTGCACTGGGGGGCGGGGGTGCTGCACGGCCGACGGTGGGGCGGCCCCGGGCAGCGCGGGGCGCGGCGCTGTGGGGCGGCGGGCGGGCCCGGCCTCGCTGGCACCGCCCGATGGGGCGGACGCCGCCGATATAAACGGGGGCGGCGGGGGGGGGAGCCGCAGTCTGTGGTGTTTCGTCTCGTCGTGTGGGTAGCTCGCCGCAGCCATGAGTACCGGCATGTACCAGTCCCCCATGGAGGTGGCTGTCTACCAGCTCCACAACTTCTCCATCTCCTTTTTCTCCTCCCTGCTTGGGGGGGACGTGGTCTCCGTGAAGCTCGACAACAGGTACGGGCGGTTTTCGCCGTGGCCCGGGGCGGGCGCACTGCTGCTGGGGGGGCGCGGGTGCCATGCCCCGGGTGAAGGGGCGGCTCTGTGCCCCGGGAGAGCCCGCTGCATCGCCGCTGCTGGGGGGGGGGCAGGTGCATTGTTGCTCCGGAACGGACCGGGGCATTGATCCGCAGTGAAGGGGGAGGCCCTGGGGCACTGCAGCCTGGGCTGGGGAGGTGCCCCGCTGCATGGATCCCCCGGGGACGGGGGGGGCGCTCGGGGGCTCGCTGCTAACGCTCTGCCTCTCCGCTCTCTTCCAGTGCCTCCGGAGCCAGCGTGGTGGCCATCGACAACAAGATCGAGCAGGCAATGGTGAGCCGCAGTGCAGCTCCCCCCGCGCACGTTGCTCCGTGCCCCCCCCCCCGCTCCGGGTGCTCTTCCCCGGGGGGGGTCCCCACTCCCCGGGTGGGTGCAATGCCCGGAGCCGGGGTCTCTGCTCCCCAGCCTGTTGCTGGGCAGAGCAGCTCCTTTGTCTGCCTGCCGCGGCTGGCTGAGCTCATTGGCTCCGGCAGCGCCGCAGTGCGCAGGGAGATCTCCGAGGGGGGGACCTGGGAAGGACCCCCCGGGGATGTGGGGGTGACCAGGCCAGGTCCCATGGGTGATAGGGAACTGCAGCCTGCCAGACACCCAAGGGCGGGGGGCGAGCTGGAGAGTGCCTCTGGAGGCAGTGAGACCTGGGAGATGGGGGACCCGAGGGATGCTATGGGTGCTGGCCTGGGTGAGCAGCAAGCCCTGGCCCAGGTGCCAAGAGTGGGGTGGGGAGGGACAGCCTTGGGGAAAAGCCTTTGTGGCACTTGGTGAGATGCTGGAGGCAGAGCAGGGCAGGGTGGGAGCAAGCCGCAGCGCATAACCGTCAAGTGATCGGTCTCTTTGATGCTCTTTTGCAGGATCTTGTGAAAAATCACCTGATGTATGCAGTGCGGGAGGAGGTGGAGGTCCTGAAAGAGCAAATCAAAGAACTGTTGGAGAAAAACTCCCAGCTGGAGCGTGAAAACAGCCTCCTGAAGACACTCGCCAGCCCCGAGCAGCTGGAGAAGTTCCAGTCCCGGCTCCCTACAGAGGTCCTGTGCCCGGAGGAGCAGAGCCCTGGGGCGGCTGCCCCGGCCCAGCACTCAGGGGGCTCTGCGGTATAAGGTGGCTCTGTCCTCGGGGTGGGCAGAGCCACAGAACTCTTTCTACTTAATCTCCTGCAAAATTGTTTCCGCCTTCATCTCACACGAAGGACTGCCAGACCCCGGCGCTGAGCCGTGCCCCCCTGGGCAACCCTGGCCAGCCAGCAGAGCCAGCGGCTGTCTCCTGCACGAGGATGCTCTTCTACAAGGGAGACGTGGGCAGCTGACCCCTCCCCATCCAATACACCGTGTGCCAGGAGTAAATCTGTAGCCTGCCTGTCTCGGGCTCTGAAACCTGGGCGTCCGCGACACCCTGGCAGTGCCAGGCAGCCTTTGGCACTTCAGTGGGAATCCACGGTTGGAAGGAGCGCATGCTGAGTCCCGTGCCTTTGCTGCACTGTGCGGGGGGGGTCTCTTTCTGGCAAAGCCTGACGTTGGAGGAAGACCGTTGTTTAGTGAGCAATGCAGATTTGTCCCGCTCGCCACCCGGGAGCGTGCTGGAACCCAAACCTGACTGAGCAGCACAGGTGGCGGTTGCGGTGTAGTGCATGGCTGTACGCACATCAGTGTGGGGATTACAAGGAAAAAAGCTTGTTTTATTAGTTTGGGCATCTTCTGTAGCTGTATCTATGTATAAACACACGCGTGAGCAGTGCCCGCGAGGCTGTGGGGTGCCCTGCTCTGGGCGAGCCGTGCCCATCTCTGTACAGCTGGGGGATTCGAGGCAAGACTGGAATGGCGAGCTGCTGTAACTGGGTGGCCAGCACTGTGAGCGGCCCGAAGGAGGGGACGGATTCACCCCTCTTTGGCATCCACTGTGACAGAGCTGTGCGGCAGCGCTGGGAGGATCCAGACTGACGCTGGGCAGAGCCACGACAGGGGCTGTGCTCCAGCCCGCTGGGTTGGGGGGAGCCGGCCCATGCTCCTGGGCTCCCCACCTTCCCCAGCCAGCCATCTGGGAAGTGACGGGACGTCCCTTTTGACGTCAGAAGCGGTGATACAGTTGTGTAAATCTAGGTAGAAATGGCAATAAACTCTACTTTTTATAATATGCCCCAAGCTGTGTGTCTGTGGCTGGGAAGGGGGAGGTGTGGCTTGGGCAGCGGGGGTCTCTGGGGAAGGGGCTGGGGAAATCTGGCAGCTCCCCACCTTTGGAGGGGGGTCAGTTGCCCCTAAACTGCCCTGGTTGAGCCAAGATGGGATTTAGGAGATGTGATGAAGGTTTCCCCTTCCCAGGGGGCTGGGTGTGCGGTAGGGAAAGGTGCCCTGAGCTGCAGGTCTTTGTCCTCTGTGTTGTGCCTGTGACCAGTGGTGTGTGCAGGACAGGCAGGGAGGAAGCTCTTCCCAGGCTGTGCAGGGCTGTGTGCATACCCAGCCCAGCTCTGCTCTTGGTTTCATTGTGTTGCTTCTCACAGACATCTTCGGGTTTTTTGTAGTTTTTCTGGTGTGGGTTTTTTTTTTTTTTTCTTTGAATCATCTTGAAACACAGAGTGAGGGTCATAGGATGGGTCAGCTGGATGATTGAACAGTGCTGGAGGGGGGCTGAGGGTGCCCCTACCCTGGGGTACAGGGGCCTTGGATTCAACTCCATGGGGTAGGTGGGAGAGGGCAAAAAAAGAAAAAGCAGCCCTCCATTTCTGGGGATGCTGGGTGGCTGTGACATTGGAGTGAGGGTTAAAGGCTGGTGGTGCTAGGAGGTGTGTGAGCAGAGCGCCAGGCTGGCAGGATGTTTGAAGCTAGGTGCAGCATCCTCCCCTGGGGTTTTATACCCTGGACATGACTCCTTGGCCAGCTGGAGACATCCACAGCCCAGGGGAGGGGGCCAGCAGTGCCCCAGGCCCAGGGTAGCTGGTGGCCATACTCTGTGCTGCCAGCAGCACTGCTTCAGTTCTCTGCTGTAGTGAGGGCAACTCAGCCCCAGCCCGGTGTGATCACGGCACAGCCGGGGAGCTGAGGGCGGTTGGCTCCCTGGAAACGCCGGGTAAACAGCAAAACACAAGCCACAGGGGCTTGAAACCGTTACAGGGTGCCTGTCCCATCTCTGTCCTGTCAGTCCCAGCGCTGGGACCCAACCGCAGCCCCATGCAGGCAGCCCTACAGTCACTAGTGCAAGGGCTCAGCGTGCACACGCATGTGCCTGGAGTGTGTGAGTACCGTGTGTGTGATTGCTTTCCCCGCTGGATGCATGCATGTGCAAACAGGTTCAGGCACCCCTATACCGTGTATATATGCATCCCTTGCACATACAGGCATTGCAGCAAGCTGGGGGGGCACACATGCAGCACGCTCTCAGTGCTGCCAGTCTCTTGGGTGGTACAGCTTCTCCAGGAAGGGCTGTCCCCCAGGACAATTGGATGCCAGCTGTGTTTGCAGTGGCCATTTCACTATGGTGGGTGTTAGGGTGCTACTGGGCTCACATCTGCTGGGAGATTGTCCATCCTTCTGCACCTCTCCGGCTGGGGAAGGTTTGGGCTGCAGTGATGAGCTCTGTACTCTGTCTGGCCTTGCTGCACCCCACACCCCAGCTGCATTCGAGGGATTCAGTCATGGTGTTTGGAGTCTGGAGCCCTGTTTGCCACCTCTCCCTGTCCTCTGTCCCCTCCCCGTGGCCCTGGCACTCCCCACAGTCCTTTGTGGGGCATGCCTTTGTGCAGGGGAGACAGGCAATGGCACCTGGGCAGATCCTGCTCATCGCAACCACTCCGCAAAACCCACCGGCTCCAAACCACTTGCTCCAGATCAGCCTTCCTCCCACGGGTGGGCAGAGCCTTCTCCTGTCCCCGCAGCGTGGTGTGACACGGTGTCAGCCAATGGCACAGGGCAGCCCCACCAGAAACCCCTCCCTGCGGCTGCCACATGCCACGGCAGAGCTGTGCATGGCTGAGCCCAGCGCCGGGGGTGTCCCCAGGGTCCCCTGGGAGCAGCAGGAGGGGAGTTGAACCCTTGGGCTGAGCACCCAGGGAAAGAGCTGCCACCCCCCGCGGGGTGCACAGGGCCTGCTCCCCAGCTGCTGCTGCATCTGGGGGCTGGAGGAGGTCTACAAACACCCCTACATCACGCGAAGACACTCGATGCCCTTCCCAGGCCCCCTGGTTCTGAAAAAGGCTTGGAAACACCCTTCCCAGACTGCCTGTTCCTTCTGGACACGGTGTTCCCGTGTGCTGTGCCACAGGCCCTGAAGAAAGCGGTACACACTGTGCAGCGCCCAAAATGAGATAAGGGCCCCTCCCTTCCCACTGGCACTGCACTCTCTGGCTCTCTGCCCCCACCAGCCCATGGGCTCAAAAGCATTAATCCCCGGTGCAGTGAGGGTGCCGGGGTAGCGCAGCACCCCAGCCCTCTCCGTCAGCCCCCCGTTCCCCCCGCCCCAGCAAGGATGCACCTTGCGTGAGGAGACAAACCAGGGCAGCAGAAGGAGGGGAAGCGGAGCCGGGCCCTCAGGCAAGGCAGGGGGGGCTGAGCCCTACCCCGGGACACAGCGGGCGCGGACCTGAGCTCACCCCTGTTCATCGCACCCCGCTTCCCGGGGACGAGTCAAGCTCAGCAAGTCCCCATGGCAGGGACGTGGGCGAGCGTGGCAGCCCGGGCCGTGGGGGGTTGACGCTGCGTTGCGGATGCCCCGGGCCGCCCTCGCTTGCCGGGACTCGGCGGTGCCCCGAGGGTTAACGCGCCCGCAGGAAGTTTCTAAGAAATGGTTGATTTCTACAAACCCCGAGAAGCTGCTGCAGAGCGGGGCCTTCCCAGCCCCGCAGCCCCGACCTGCACAGGGTGCAGATGTGGCGCTGGAGCGGGGGGTGCCCACTCCTTCCCCTTGTCCTTGGGCCGGGGCGCGTCTGGGTGGGAAGGGGTGGGATGGGGGTGGGATGGGATGGGGATGGGAGCATGATGGAGGTGGGATGGGATGGGGATGGGAGTGTGACGGAGGTGGGATGGGATGGGGATGGGAGTGTGATGGAGATGGGAGTGTGATGGAGATGGGAGTGTGATGGAGATGGGACGGGATGGGGATGGGAGTGTGATGGAGATGGGACAGGATGGGGATGGGAGTGTGATGGAGATGGGATGGGATAGGGATGCAGAAGGGGATGGAATTGGGAATGGGGTGGGGATGGGGGGTGGGCTTAGGGGTGAGATGGGATAGGGATGAGGATAGAGATGGGAGTGAGGATAGGGATAGAGATAAGATGGGGATGGAAGGGTGAGGGGGAGAGAAAGGGAGATGGGATGAGCATGTGTCCCTCTTCTCCCACCCTGCTGGGGCAGGCTGAGCTTCCAGGGCTCCGTCCAGCCAGGAGCCTGGCTCAGCTCAGGGGCATGATGGACAAAAGGGGTTGGGGGAATTTTTGTTGCAGAGAGGGGGAGTGCAGGCATAGCTGATGCTCAATGCAGCATGCATAGGGCAAGCAGCTGCCTGGCAGGATGTTTGGAGCAGCATGGGGAGAGCAGAAGGGTTTGGAGGTCCACCCAAGGGTCAGGTGTATGTGGGGAGACACCCCCCAACTCTGCATTTTCCTGCTCTCTCCCTGCTGTGCCCTGCTGAGCTCTGCATGCCAGGAGCCCATCTGGGAAGACTTAGCTGCAGCCAAAGCAGTCGGCCTTATGCAAGCGTCCCTCCCTGATCCTCGAACGCCATGTCCCAGCCCGGCCCAGCCCCGCGGGAGCCTCGCAGATAAATGTGTTGTTGGGATTTTCCACATAGTCCTCGAAGCCCAGTTCCCCCTGGATCCAGATCAGCTCTCACCTCCGGCCGGGCTGGGGTTAGCCCACCTCAGGCTGCTTGGGACCGCTGCCAGGCCTGGCGACCCTTTGGGAAGGGAAAGCTATGAAACAGAGGTTCCCACTGGAGAGCAGCAGGAGTCACAGCTGCCAGGTCTGAGCAAGCGGTGGCTCGGTGCGGTGGAGATCTGTGCACTGGAGATCTGTGCACGGCAGGAGCGAGAGCCAGCTGGAGCCTGCCCACGGGCAACAGCAGCATACCTGCGAATACGTGCACAAGCGTTGCATAGGCACCTGCACCCTCTCCGCAGCTGGACACTGCCCTGCAGGAGAAGCCAGAAGAGGGGAGAGATGAGGCCAGAGGATGAGCCAGTGACAAAACTGGGGCACACAGGAATCATCCCCCAGGGACCCCTGCAGCAGGGCAGATGGGGGTGAGCAGAGGGACTACCCGCCCCATTTGGGGCTGCATCTGGGCCCAGGGGAGCTGTGGGTTGGGAAGATGCTCAGAGCCAGGGTACCTGGTCCAGCCTGCCTCCTTCCCCACGGCTCAGCAGCATCCACCCTTCTGCTGTGCCTCAGTTTCCCCTCTGCAGTGTTTCATGTCCCCTGGCAAGGGGGTTTCTCCAGGGCAGGGCCAGGCTGAGACCCTGGCACTCCTACAGATAGTCCCCAGCGGGGGATGAGGTTGCAGGAGCAGTCAGGATCAGGCCCTGGGCTCAGGCCAGACAAAGGGGAAAGGAGCTGTTTCCAGCGCACATGTTTTCCAGGACCAGGCTCCGGCAGAGCTGCTGGCAAGCCTGCCCACCGTGGGCACGCTGCAGCCGTGCCCTTCGCCAGCTCTGCCTGCCCATGGGCACTGGCACCTGTGGGATGCAGGCAGCACCTCCCGAAACGGCACAGACAGTCCTCGCAGAGAAGCTGTTGCTGTCCCAGCATGTACCGTGCCGCAGGTATACAACCACAGGGAACCAGCCAAGACCTGCGCCCTCCTGCATGGTGCTGGCAGTGCTGGCCTCCAGCCCCACCAGTGTTTTCGGCCCCCGGGCAGACGATGGGCTGTTTCTCTCTCCCAGGTGCACTGCCACCCCTGTCACTCCTGCAGCCCCGTTGGGACGGAGACCTGCCAGAGCAAGAGCCCAGCCTGCCGTGGAGGACAGGGGCTGCGTGCCGCAGGGATGGGGCTCGGTGTCGGGTGGGGACCATGGGCAGGGGCGCTGGGGTGGGTACGCTGCGTTCCCCAGCGGTTTGTGGTCGCTGGCACCCTGCCCTGACACCTGACCACATGCACTTGCTGGTGTCAGGAAGTGAAATAAACAGCAGGCAGTCGCCAGGCAGCGGGACCGCAGGCAGCCCTGGTGTCCAGGTGTGCGGGGTGCACCCTGAGACCCCACCACCACCACCCGCCCTCGGGCATGGCGCCTCTCCCTGCCTCCCTCGGGACTGCTGGGGACGTCTGAAGGGAGCAGGCAGGGCCTTTCTACCCCAGCCAGCTCCTCCTCTCCACCCTCAGGTGTCCTCCCTGCATCCTCGTGGACCACAGGATGAGTTTCCCCACTGGGGAAAAGAAAAATGCCCTGAACGCCTACGTGGTTTGTGGCCCATGGGATGCAGCCGTGTCCTCAGCTTGGTCAAATGCTTTGGTCTGGGAAGACGCTGGGTCCATCTGTCCCTAAAGGTCCGTGCATGTGGCACAGGGGTGTCATGCTTTGGGGACCCGGCAGCACTGGCTGCCCTTTCATCCCCAGCCAGCTGGAGAAAGGGGACCCCAGAGAGGAGCCATCTGCCCACAGTCTGCTATGGGTCAGCGCATGGAGAGCCACAGCTTTATCCCCATGGTGAGCTGGCTTTGTGTGCTAGGGCGATCCTCTGGATAGGCACTTCCCAGGGCTGGGGCGGTGGTGACAGCTGCTGTTGCACAGCTGCAAAAGGATTTCAGTTTTCCAGATAGAAACAAGGTTGAACAGCCCCAAGGAGCTGAGCTTAGAGGAACAGCAAGAGAGGAGAGGGAAGGAGATGGCGTTTGAGGATTGCCTTAAAGACAAGGGGGAGATGATGTGGAATGACAGCATCAATTACAAGAGGAGCTGAGGAAGGCGGAAACCAGCTGTGTCACGCGGGAGGGTGAAAAGAGTGCACAAGACACACAAACAACCTGAGATTCCTTCTGCCGGTCCGTGCCAGAGCCAGTGTGACTGCTCCACAAGGTTAATGGGATCTATTAGAGGCGATAAGGAGGCTGCTAAGCAGTAAAATGTTCCTGAGAAAGTGAACTTCCTCATTCCTGCCAAGAAAGGGAGATTCATTCAGAGCAAACAGCACCAGAACAAATAAATCAACTAGAAGCAGCAAGTTCTCGAACCCAGACAAACACCCCAGGGACCCGGAAGGCTTTCGTGTAGGAAGAGCCACGCTTGGAGCAAACGCTTCCACCTAGGGGACTGCCACATAATGAATGAGCAATGGGAGTTAAAGAAGGTGCCAGGGATTAGGCAGGATTTAGGGGCCTGGAGGACCTGGCCAATTTGCTTTAATTGATCATTAGAAACAGCATAATCCCCGGGAAAATCAGTGTGGGAAATCCGGGCAGCCAGACTCCGGGAGGACTTTGCTGGGGCTTACAAGAGGGCACGAGTCACGGAGGGGTTGTCTCCATCTCAGAAGGGGGCACAGAGGCTCCTGAGCACAAGTGGCTCGGCTTGTCCCGCGAACCCCCCCCACGGGGCTGCCCACAGCCTGGCTCTGCCTGCACAGGCAAGCTGCCCACACTGTCCAGCCCCAGGGGCAACACTTGGAAGGCAGCCCGGGGCAGAACAGAGGGGCACAGGCTGATTTGCGCCCTGGGGAAGGCTGACCTCTCCATCCTGTCCCTCCACGTCCCACTGCCACCCCAGACCCAGGACTGCCTGTGGGCCATGCCCGGGGAAGGGGCAAGCAGCTGGCTGGTGACCTCGGTGTGGGTGATACTGGGGGCAGCTCTGTGCCAGGTTTACACTGTCCCCAAACACTGCCATGGAAATTTCCCCTGAGCTCAGCACTCAGGTTTCTCTGGCCGATGTTTCAGGTCTGTCCTGCCAGCCTTCCCAACCCCGTCAATGATTACCCGGGAGGGAGGTTGCCCAAGAGCCACCGGGACAGGAACGGATTGGGCACGACATCTCCAAACAAACACAAACAGCCCCAGCCAGGGCAGGGTGCCAGCTCCCGCTGCTCCTGCAACAGACCTTTGCTGACACAGCCGGTGGCATGCCAGGCCATCCTCCCATCTCATCGCCCAAGGGTGATCTGCTGCAGTGGGACAGACAAGACACCCCAGAGGAGCCCGACCCTCCTCACTGCCCCTGCAAATCCGATATCCCATCGGGACAGTGGATCAGCCATGACAGGCCCCTCTGCTCCTGGAGAAGATGCTTGCTCCGCGGATGCGGTGGCACGGCAGTGCTGCCCGGCGGCCGCCCATATGACCTGCTGCGTGCCATGCGTGTTTGCTGAGGCAGGTGTGGCGGGGAGGAGGGCACCCGCCGGCCGCTCGGGTACTGTACAAGGAGAGGAATGCGGGCACAGGACACACCCAGCTCTCGCTGCCTTCACACCACCCTGGCATCACGGCCGCTTCTGCCCCTTCCCCGGCAGCCCCTGGCTCTGGGGAACGACCGTGGCTCAGCCCTTGCTTGGGGCTGGCTCCTGGCCTGATGGGCAGCTCAGCACCACGGCTGGTCGGTGATCCCTGTCCTGTTCGGGGACCCAGAGGCGGTGACAAAGGCGCTGATAAACCCCAGCGGGGTCAGGCAGCTGATCATCCACTGTGACCTGCCTTTCCTATCACCAGCCCTCATCGCAGGGAAATAGCTGCCCAGCTCACGTACGCCGGATTTCCAGGGACCTGTCTGGCGGGGATGGCCACTGTGAAGGGGAAAAGACCCCTGGAGCCCCCAGCACTTGAGCAGCTCCTTGGGAACCTGCTTCTAACCCCACCTCTTCTGCCCCGAGGGTGGGCTAGGACCAGCCAGGGCCTCTGATCTCCCCTTTCCCACCCCACCCCATGGAGCCTCCGGGAAATCCTCCCACTCGCAGAGTGGGTGCCCTGGCTGAAGAAGAAAGGGGGGTGTGGAGCTCCCCTCCTTTGCAACTTAAGGTGGGGGACAGCACAAAAACCAGCTGCCTCACCACCATGATATGATGCTCGCACCACCATGATGCTCGCAGCACAGCCCCTTCCCTCGGGAAGGGACTTGCTCTGCCCTCCAAGCATGGGGTCTAGAGGGAGCCTCCATGCCCTGACACCCCCACCCCATCGCAGCTCAGCAGCCCCTGTGCAGGCAGTGCCCAGGCAGCCCCCCCCCGGGTTCCTGCCCCAGACTGGGCAGAGGGGACCCTGTAGAGGGGACGAGGTCAGGGCTGCAGAGGCACCTCCAGCAAGCAGCCTCCCCTGCAGCCAGCGGGGTCACTGGCCGCTGCTGCACAGGCAGAGATAAGGGTCCCTGGAGCTGGCTGGCGATGCAGCGCGGCGTTCAAGCGTGTTTGTTTTGTCTGAGCCCTCCTCCACCCCACGCGACCGCACATGGCTGGTGAAGGCGTCAGCCGCTGCCTGGGCTCTGCCTGCTGAAGCCGGCCTCTGTAACCACGTTGGGGTTAAGGGTTGACTCCGAAGCAGGAGATCTCCCAGGCTGTGGGATCACAAGCTGGAGTCCCCACCATGGTTTTTGGTCTTTGCTTTTTGCTGCAGAACCTCCCTGCCATTTTGGAGAAGGGGTCCCCAGGCAAAAGGCCCCGTCAGTCCTGCTCGCTGCAGCAAGCACCCGGGGCACCCAAGGCTCAGAAGAGGCGGCAAGAGATGGTCTGTGAGAAGCCGCCACCCTCCTGGGGGGTGTGTGGGGTCTGTTTGTACTTGCAGCAGAGCAAAGCAGCACGACATTTCCAGCCTTCCCCCTCTGTCCCCGGAGGAACTTTCCCCCTGAACCTGTCTGTACTCTCCCCTCAATCATTTTGGTAATTCTGTCTAGCAGAAGACCAAAGACAGTCCTTGGCCACCTTTGAGCCAAACACAGCTAAACCTCCTGTCTGAGAGATGCCAGAGCCATGAAATGGGGCTCCTGATCAGCCAGGAGCATCCTGGTGTTCTGGAGTGTGAAGCATCAGCATTTTTAAGCAGCAAACTCCAGCACAAGCGTCACCACCTGCCCACAGCCACGCTGCTTCTTCAGCCTGAACAGCCGCTGCTGCCCCACACTTTCGGCAGAAGGCCCACGAGGATGCTCAAGCAATGCAGGCAGGCAGGATGGTCTTTGCGTGCTGGAGCCCTTCGGCTGCCCCTGGCCCTCCCTGCAGCACCCCAAAGCGCTCCCCTATGCAGGTAACTATGGGTGATGCAGGCTGTGCGGTGGCTGGGGCGCTGTGGCTGGGTCGGTGTCACTAGAAGATGCTCCCACAGGCAGGAGGGGAGGCATGGTGGGGTGGGAGCTGCCAGGCGCTGGGCCGGGGGCTGCTGCTTTGCCAGCACCCTGTTACTCATTCTCCAGGAGGGAGACCTTTGGACTGTGGAAAGTTCGAGGCTCGGGGAAGGCGGGGGCAAAGGCAGAGTCCGGGCTTGGATCTGGCTGTCCAGCCTCCCTTGGCTGGGGTGACCGCTGGGCTGGTGACACCCATTTGCAGAGTTGGGGCGAATGCATCATGCATGGGCTGGTGCATCTCCTCTAGCAGCAAAGCCCATACATCAGGAGGCCCTTTTTAGCTCCCCCGTTCACTCACCTTCCCCTTCAGCTTGGGCTAAGCCAAGCAGGGGGGTCAGACCCCTGCAACCCGTGTGCAGGATGAGTGAGTGTGAGCACGGAGCGTGCAGAGCCCTGGCTCTGCCTTGGGAAGGTCCGAGCTGTAGTGCCATCCCGTTGTGGTGTGAAGGGGTTCCTTGGAGCATGGCAGGCAGCTTGGGTACTGCTGCAGAGAGCTCATCCCAGGCAGGAGAGCAGCTGGGTCTCTGGAGGCTGTCTCCATCCCAGTGTTGACCCCACACCAGTGCTGCTGGCTGGCTCCTGCGCACCGGGCTCTGCTCACACAGCCACGGCAGCAGCCCCTGCCCTGTGCTTGGCAGCGGGGCGGGACCGCTGGGCGCTGCGGCTGCTTGTTGGCTGCCTCGGCTCCCAGCCGGGACTGGCTTCCTCCCATGGAGGCTCCCAATTAAACCAATTTCTTGGACGGCTCCAGCGATGCAGGAGTCGGAGGCTTTGTAGTTGTGTGGCCCCTCGGGCCACCCCCGGGGTCTCCCTGTCCCCCCGGCGCCCTCCTCATCCCTGGGGCAGCACCTGCCCTCTTATATAACACATGGCCCCGATCCCCCAGGGTAGTGCCGCCGGTGGTCCCGCTGCTCTCCACGAGCCTTATTGGGAACATATCCCAGCAGGGGCCAAGCGCAGAGGACTGTTCCGGCCTCGCCAGGCGAAAACAAGGCCGCGCCGTGCTGGGATGTGAGCCGGAGGCACCTCTGAAGCTGCCGCCCGGCCCGGGTCCCACTGGTGCCAGCCTGCTGTGCCCAGGAGCCGTGGTGCCGAGCAAAGTGGCACATCAAAGCCCTTCTTGCCTCAGCTCCCCACTGCCACCAGCCAGGCACAAAGAGAGGATTTGGCTGGGGAGTGGCAGGGAAGACGGGGGGAGGCAGGGCCAGGGCCCCCGTGGGCCTGAGGCTGGTGCTCGCGGACGTGCCAGCCCTGGCTGGGCTGGGAAAATAGGCATCTTCCTGCCTCAGGCACCCCCTTCCACCCGCCGGAGCTCAGCCCCAGCATACAACAAATACTCAGAGTGGTTGGCATGGAATAGGCGTGGGAGCATCCGTGTGGGAATGCAGCGGGTAACAGGGCAAGGCTTGCAGGCATAGCCTGTGCTGATGGCCGGGGCACAAGGGACAACAGCCAGGTGGGCTGAGCTGTTCATCCCAGGGCACAGGAGCTGCACTCCCATAAGCCCAGGACGGACGGACGGACGGACGGCACAGTGGCAGGGACCTGTGCTGTCTAATGGGAGGATGCTCCGAGATGCCAGTGCAGCAAACCCCTGGGGCTGTGACTCCAGGGAGACAGACCCAAAGACTACACCCAGACAGGGACACGCACACAGCCCTGCACCCGTACACACCGGCACACACACACGCATGTGCCCCCGGGCTCCATGCTCAGAGGGACCAAAGCCTCATCGTGTGCCCGGGCAGCCTCTGCGATGGCTTAAGGCTCCAGAGATGCAAGACCCTGCTGCAAGGGAGCAGGGTGTGAGCAGCTCAGCTGCCCATGACCGCGTTTTGGGAATTCAGGTCCAGTGGCAGATATGGGGTAGAAATCACTGGTGCTGATACTGTCCAGAGCCCTGGCCCCCCATGCAGCCCGGGGGCTCTGGGACTGAAGGCAGCAGGGCTGGGATCCAGGCAGCAGCGCTGCAAAGAGCCTGAATGGCAAAACACCGAGCAACTGGCTGCCTGCAGGCTCTGGCAGACAGGGTTATTATTGTTATTATTGTTATTACAATAACAATAACAGTAACAATAACAGCCACTGCTTGCTACAGTTGCATCATTGCTGGCATCATCACCATTATCATTTCACTTAGAAATTGCCGCCCCAAGGGCAGGAACTGCAATGGGAAGGGGAACCCACCCTGTGCAAGCGCTTGTCCAGTGGTCGGTCCCCTCTCTCCAGGGGATGGACAACCCAGGACTCTGCTCTGTTGCTGGCAGGTGCCTTAGTGTCTGGATTGAACAGGACAGACAGATGGAAACGGACTGACAGCTCCAAAGCATCCAGGGGCTGTGCCTCTTCCCTGGGGCGCTCCTGAGCGCCCTGCCAGTAGCTCCCCCTGTCCCCAGGGGCCTGGCAGGGTGTCATTTGGAGGACAGCCAGGGCCGGTGTCACTGTCCAGAGCTCTGCCTCTGTCAGGGAGGATGCCCTGCTCATGGGAAGGGACTGCTTGGCTTTTCAGCTCTCCTCCCACCCCAGCAAATATTGCTGTTAATGGACGGATTATGAGGGAATTAGGGGTTTGTGTGGTTTGTGGGCTGCTGAGGGACAGGGATTACCCTGGGACAGCAGCTTAGTGCCAGCACCTCTCCAGCTCGAGCCGGTGCTGCCGGAGAGCTGAGCCCCATAAGTGCTGGCGCCCAGCCCGGCTGGCAGCGCCCAGGCTCTGCTCCCTTCAGGAAGCTGAAGCAGGGATGCTGCACGCCTTTCTCCCTCCATGTCACCTCCCTGTCCTCGACCTGCAGGTCCCGGAGGGGTCCTCCTGCATGGCTGGGTCTCCCAGCTCTACTAGAGACCAAGATGGGGGTGCCAAATCTCCTGGTATGGTGGAGCGGTGCCTGGGAACCAGTCTTGCCCAAAAGCTTACCAGCTGCCCTGGGCAAAGAGAAACAATCCCCAGCTTCCCCTAACTGCTCGCTCTTCCCTATTTCTCACTTACGAGAAGCACACGGACACCCAGCACAGGCAGCTGGCACCCAGCAACCACCACCCATCCCTCATCCTCTGCCGTCACTGACTTTGCCCCAGGCTGCCTGCTTCCTTCAGGATGCCGTGGGGGAGCAAAGCAGCCCGTGCCCAAGGCCAGGCAACCACTGTCTCTTGCAGGGCTGAGTCCCAGGAGCACCTTGGAGTATTTCTGGCCAGCCCCAGCTCTGCCCTGCTGCATGCAACACAGCCGTGACGATGCTCATACATCTTCTGCTGAACGCCACTGCGTTGTCGTGCAGTGGGGAGGAAGGTCCTTCTCAGCCCAGAGAGCAAATCCCTCCTCTGAGCCGGGCCTGGATTACAGTAAGGGGATTGCTGCAGCAGCAGGTCCACCCAGGAGGCCTCCCCGCCACCCTGGGGATGCAGCGTCATGCCGAGAGGGGAAAGAGCACAAGGGTGAGCATGCACGGAGAGCCTTCACCAGCGTCTTGGGTTGGGCATCCCACCAGTACCCGAATCACTGACACTGTGACCTTTCGGCATTTTTGTACTGGGGAAACAGAGAAGCAGTTTTTAACAGTTTTAACAGTTAAAATGACACGTTGCTTCTCTGTTTCCCTAAGACAAAAATGCCAGCAGTGCCATTGCTCTCCTGATACATCCCAGCCCTGCACAAAATGTGCTTGCTATCAAAAGACAAGCTCTGCTGGGAAGTTTCTATCCAGCTACAGTCTGACCTCCCCAGTCCTGAATCCCAGCAGCTCCCAGTCCACCTCAGCCATCTCTGCCAGCTCCCTTCCCTTCTATATGCCCGGCACAGAAGCTTTGCTTGCTGGTGAGCCATGGGCACCGCCAGCGGAGCAGAGCAGAGCAGAGCAGAGCAGAGCAGAGCAGAGCAGGGGCAGGCTGCGAGCGGGGCCTGACTGCACACATGCTGGATGTGATTCGGCAGCCGGAAGCTGCTGAGAATAGCACGGCCGCACCATGGGAAAACTGTAATACTAATTAATCCAGGCACCAGCTTGGGGCCGGGTTAGATCTTCCAGGGCTGGCAGGGATTCGGGCAAGAAGAGAAAATGCCCCTGCAGCGCATGGGTGTCTAACCAGCACCTAGGTCTGGCAGCCAGCGTGCCCGTCCCTGGGCTGCATCCCTGCCCCACGGCTTGGGGCGACCCGCTTCTGTCCAGGGCTGCAATAACTGTCCCCTGCTCCCCTTCCCACCACCCCGGGGTTACTTCAGCTCAGACCCCAGCAGCCAAGAGGGGCCAGAAGCCAGGGATGGGAAGGTGACGGGATTGCTTCATGGCCCAGAGGCTGCTTTGAGGTCCCCGGCCGACTGATCCCCCCCCAGCCACAGGCCAGCCGACCAGTGTGCTCATCCCGGTGGCATCTGGGGCAGCCGGGTGCCAGGAGCCAGGCACAGCGCTCTATATAAGTCCAGCACATCTGCTCTCTGCTGCTCCCATCACAGTGGCAAGCGGGCGCCAGGCCAAAAATGCCGCTCCCTTCCTACCTCCCCAGAGCAGCAGGACTGATGGAGCTGGAAAGCTCATGGGGAAGGCTGAGGAAAAAAAACCGAACCCCGAGGCTGGCCTGGCCCCCCCACTCCCTGCCTCTCCCACGGCACCCCATCACTAGGAGGGGTCCCATTGCTGATGGGTTATCTGCTGGCATGGCTCAGCCAGCTCTGCAGGCTTGCCTTCAGCCTCCTCCTCCTCCTCCCATGAGCCTGCAAGCTGCTTCTGAGCAGCCTCACTCTGCCCACCAGCTCTCACACCTTCTGCCCCCTTCCATCAGCCTGAGAGCTGGCAGGGCAGCACAGGGTGGTCTCCTCCAGGGCAGCTTCCAGAGATGGGTCCTCAGCACTGGGGTAGGAGCCAGCCCTCGAAAGCATCCAGGCACCCTGAACACGCACTCATCCCATCCAGATGTCTTGGTTAGAGATCGTTTGGAAGTGGGAACACATGTACCACATGTACCGACCAAGGCAGCGGTGCCGAGGTGGGCTGAGGAAGAAGCTGAAGGTACTTTCCAGCCCAAACCACTTCCAAGAGGGATCAGCTCCCAGACACATCAAAACCAGAACATTTTCTTCCTGTTTCAATCTTAATTTTTGCATCAGGACTGATTATTTTTAACTGACACCATAAACCTGGAAACAGGCACTGTGCTTCTGCTAACTTTGTTTCTTTTGGGAATCCCCCAGTTCTCAGGTCTAAAAGATCCCACAGATGATGCCGGGCCAGCATGAAGGAAGCCTGCTGGGGAGGACCTCTGGGCTGAAAGCTGAGATGTGCTGTGCCCTGTATTTTTAGAAGCTGGACCTAGCCAGCTGGATCCTACTATGGACCCTCCCCTACCTTGCTCTGATCCTCTAAACTCTGGATCTCCAGATCAAGATGCCTTGAGGCACCCAACAAGCTTCTGCCCCCAGCAGTGTCGTGCTGCTGATGAAGAAAGTATTGCAGGATAGGCCTTATTTTTTCTTTAAAGCTGGTCTCTTCAGGTGTTTGCTGTGTAGATAATATTCGTCATGTCTCTTGTACCCCTCCCTGGAGAGGGAACATACTTTGAAGCTGCCACCCGCATTGCAGGGGCTGACGCAAGATGCGTGCCCAGGGCTGTGTATGTGCAGCAGCGCTGGCAGGATCAGGCCATCCTGGTCTGTACCCAGTTGGGTACATTACAGCAGTGTGACGCAGGAGTGCCTCGAGGTACCTGTGCTGTGCCACCGGATGACTCTGCATGGAAGCGTCCCCGCGAAGGGCTGCTGCATCCCACCAGTGTGGGGTCCCGCAAAACCCCAGCAGTGCACGGGCACCGCGCCCCTGCCGCAACCACTTCCATGCCTGGACCCCCGCTGAGCTCTGGTCCAGCCTTGCCGGAGTTGTTACTCGGCCTGTTACCATGTTTGGGTGTTTTTGAGCCGGATGATGACTCAGATCTTCATTCCCGGGACTTGTTTACACAGCCGGGGCAGGAGCGGGAGGAGCGTGCAGGAGCGCGGCTGGCAGTGTGGTGCCCGTGCGGTGCCCAGCATGCCCCCTGCACGCGGCTGGCCCTGCTACCCGCTCCCGTGCTTGTGCCAGGGCCAGCAAGGGGAGGCTTCTCCTTATGGAGCGGGAGCTCACTGGACCCCCACTGAGCACAGGAGAGCCCCTGGGGAGGGACATGCCCAGGCTCACACAGGGCGGCAGAGGCAGACCCAGGTGTGCTGCTCCAAAGCAGGTCGTTCCAGGTTGCTTTATCCCCTCCTAGAAGGATCAGCCCAGCAGCTTCTTTTTTCCTGACTTAATTTTGATGCTGTGCAGCCCCTTGCCCTTTGCCAGCTGTGCCTGCGGCATGGCTATGCCCCCGTCCCGCCACCGGCTCTCTCAGCTAGCAGCTGGCACGTGTTCCCTTGCGTGCCTGGCTGGCGGAGCTCATGCCATTGGGGTTTCTTGGAAACCAAGCCACTTTTTGGCCTGCCTGGAACAGCAGCTCAGCAAACACGGTGCAAAAATCCCCAGGGCTGAGCAACGAGTGGCTGCTCTCCTGCCTCACCCCCAGCATCTGGCGATGCCCACAGCCTCCGGCGATGCCCACAGCCTCCGGCAGCCCCTGGCACCGTGCCCTCTGTGAGGGAGGGGAGATGGATGTCTCTGGGCTTCTCCAGGTGGCTGCTTTCATCAGATGACACCTGCCTGTAGCAGGGCAGGCAGAGATGCAGACGCGCAGAGGGGAAGGCTGTTGCGGGCACGGGCGCTGGGTTTCCCCAGCCTTCAGCTCCGTGATGGTGGAGCAGGACCCCGGGGGCATGTTCACAGCCCATGCACTGAGGCTGGTGCTTGCAGACCCCAGGGGATATTTCTTGCCCCACAATCTTCATCGTAGCAGGCTTGCTTGCTGTTAGGTGTTGACTTTGTGCAGAAAGGACAAACTTTTTTTGGATTACTTGGTTCTCAGCCATGAAAACACCTGGCTTGACAAAGAAAATGAGAGAGGGAGAGAGAAAAAATCATCAAAGCAGGCTCCTCTGTCTCTAATTTTCCTGCCCTGCGTGCCCTGAGCAATGGGCCTTCCCTTAGCAAAGCTCTGCTGGGAAACCGTGCCCAGCCGGCACTGGCACAGACCCGGCCCAGCCTGCCCCACCAGGCGTACCTGCTTGGGGAGCTGAGCTCTGGAGGCTCTGGCTGGGGGAAACCCCGCGGCCTCGCAACGAGGGGGTGCTTTGGGACTGGCTGACTGACTCATGCCCGGTGCCGAGGCAGCGCATGGCAGGAGAGGAGAGCCATGCCATGTGGTCTGGCTGCTCCGTCCTTGCAGGTGTTGGTGGGACAGAGGCGATGTCACCTCTCCTTCCTCCACAGTTTTAATCCCTGGCTGGAGCGAAGCAGGCAAACAACGGCTTTTCTACCAGACCGAAAGTGAAAACTGCACGTTTCCTGAACACAGAAAGAGGCGAGCAGGGGAAGAAAGTGGCTGAGCAAAGCAGCCACCCACACCCCAGCGCCCAGGGGAAGCACTTGGGTGGAAGCAGTCAAGCAACAGCAAACGGCATCTGCTGCAAGGCAGCGTGCCAGCCCCGGCGGCTGCAGCACTATGCACAGCAGGGCTTGGGGGCAGTGGGCTGCAGCCATGAGATAAATTAAGGACCAATAGTGCTGGGGAGCATTTGTCAAAGAGCTTTGTAGGTGTCCTGGGTGCTGGGTAGTGGGTGCTGGAGCCAGGTGGGTGCTTGCAGCGGGGGGAGAGCAGGCAGCTCCTGCCCATGTGTGGGAATCTCTGCCTGCTGAGGAGGGGTGTTGAGATGAAAGGGCTCTTCGGAGGCATGCTGCTCCCCACTCAGCCTGCTCTGGGGATGAAAATGTCACCAGTGCCACCACAAGCCCACCAGAGTGAGGGAGGCTGAGAACAAACCCTCTGAGCAACCTCTGCCCACCGGTCTGCCTTGGTGTTCCCAGTCTGCACCCTCATCCTCACACGGTGCCTGGATGGGGGCAGGATTAGTGGGGAAAAAGAAACACGGGTGAGGCTGGGTGGCACGCTGGCGTGGTGTCTGCAACACAAGTCCCCCCACTCTCTGGAAGGGCACCATAGCTGGGTTCAGTTACATCCCCCATTGATACTCAGCTGCGAGAGGGGAAGGGTCTGTAAAAAGACCCCAAAACCCTGGGCTGCACTGCAAGGACTTTCTCCACAGCACCACGGTCCCTAGTTGGCAGGATGGCTGCAGGACCCAGCGGGGCAGCGGCCAGCATTGCTGGTCTGCTGCAGCTGATCCCACTGCCCTTGCCTCTGGGGCAGTGTTCCCAGGGGATCTGGGAGCCTCTCCAGCACTCCCCTCCAGCTCCCTGCCATGCTGCACAGCCACACGCATCCTCCGAGCCAGCCTGACCGCGGCAGCTCCCTGGGCTCTCCTTCGGCTGCTTTCTGTGGATATCCCAGGGCTTTCCTCCACCCTACCCTGCCTCAGCCATCCCCATCCTTTTCCCAATCATTGCTCTGAGCAGAAACCAAAGCCTGGCCCTTCCTGCCTGCCCACAGTGTCTCCCAGTCACTGCTCAAAATAGCTCAAAAAGCCCTAAAATAACCAGCTGCTGCCCACTCAGCCCGTTCAGTACCCTGAGGAAGACGTAGGAGTGCATGCAAGGGTAGGCGTGGGCAAGCAGAGGGACCAGCCCAAAAAAATACATCCCGTGGGAGCATGATTTCCCCGGGGCTGCGCAGGAAAACAGCTGTTGCTGTGGCGACAGCTCAGCGCTTTCTGCTTCCTCCCGCAAAATGGGGTGAGTGTGACGTCAGCAGCCCATGGTCGGCCAGTACGGCTCCAGCCTCTCCTGGCTATGACTCAGTGCTGGCCACCAGCCCCAGCCCTTGCCTGGCCCCCGCTAGGACGCGGGCGTGACTTCCCCGGTCACCCTCTCACCATGCCTGGGCACCTCTAGCTTTCCCAAAGCGCCCGTGAGGTAGCAGGACGTGGAGCCTGGGTCGCGCTCAGCATGGTCAAGCTTGGAGATAGGGTGTCCCCATCCTCTCCAGCCCTGTTCTGGCTTAGCCAATACCATACATCACCCCGGCGTGTCACTGCTATGTGAGTGATGGTAACTCAGGCACAGCCACCTCTGTCCAGGCTCCCTCCGCCTGCCTTCCCTTTCCATCCTGGTCATGCCAGGGCAGCCAGCAGGGACCCTGTTTCCCTGAAGCGTCCTCTCCACAAGGGAAATGCTTCCCAGTGCCCTCAGATTAATCCCGCTCCGCTGTCAAAACACCCAGGGGAGATGCCAAGCCGGAGGCTGCCAGGGGTTCATGAGCCAGGGGAGCAGGAATGGGGTAAGCTGGGTACAGATAGAGCAAATTGCCCTCTGCCTCCCAGGGATCAGCTCTCTTGACCCGCTCATGGTGTCTCCCAGTGAATGCTAATCCCCCTCTATTAAACTCAGATTACATAAAAGACTCTTTTTCTGGATCTGGCTCTCCCTTCCTGCTCCACGCCGCCAGGGAGGACCCCTCTTCCCAACTCCCCCATCTCCCACACTGGGCCAGTCTCAGGGGCTGGGTTGTGCCGACGTGCCCCTCTCCCTTGCAGAGCCAGATACATGTGAGCACTCCCCGGAGGGTGTCCCCCCACCAGCCTTCCCAGCCAGGCACCCCGGGGTCCCTCCGCTTGGCACGGCACGCAGACCCTCCCCGAGCCGCCTGTCCCCAGCATGTGTCCACCTCCACAATGCCACCCTCTTTTCTTTTGGTCCTCTGACACCTTCCCTGTCCACAGCCCGGTGGCAGGCGCAGTGGGGTGCCTGGGACCCCTCTCCACATAGTTCCCAGCGTGGAAACTTTCCAAAGGCATTTTACAAGCTGATCTGTTTGTGCACAGCGGTATCTTGGAGGAGGCAGGGCCAGGGGCTGTGGTGTGATGTTTTTCCAGAGCAGTTTTCCTGAGAAGGCAGGGAAAGGACCAAATGTCACAGCTGCCCTATTCCTGCCCATTGCCACCCACTGAAAACACCCAACCAAAGGAAGAGTGGAGAAACTGCACCCAAAACCCCAGCCTCTCCCCAGACCTGCAGCATCTCAGCCGGGAAAGCCAGGGACTGTCCCAGGGAAGCTCCCTCCACTCTGCCCGTGCCAGGACACGGCAGCAGCAGGCTCCTGAAAGCCTTCAGCTTGCTCCCCTGAGATCTTCTCCTTGGGGTTTCTCAAATAGGTTCTGGACCCCCACCCATCTCTGAGTAGAGCCCAAGGCTGGGCGCTTAGATACCCCAAGCCTCTCCTCATCCCTGTGCTCACCCCCAGCAAAGGGGCCAGGAACCACCACCAGCTCCCCCAGCTCCCCACAGCCCCTCCTCGCCTGGCTCTAGTCTGGCTGGGATCCCCTCACCCCCGGCGTGCTCCGCGCTGCCTGTTTGTGTGCTGCTGCCCTGGTTACCAGCCACTGAGTCACCACGAAACCTCCCCGCGCGGGCAGGGAAGCCCAAACTCATATTTTCCATGGGAACCCTACAACTCATTCAACCTTCCGAGGTGGGGAGAGATGTCGACAGGGCATGATACAGAGCAGGGACCGCCCAGGGACCAGGACTGCCTGCACAGGGAGCAGCTGCTTAGGTGCACGCATGAACACGGCTGTGGGGTGGTTTGCTCCATCACCCATTCAGCTGCATCTGCATCTCCAAGTCCTTGCCCGTGCTGCCCTGCACTTGTGCTCCCCAGCCCCATGCACGGGGACCCTGCCAGCCCCACGCCCTGCCAGCCCTGTGCCCTGGCCAGCGCCAGAGTCATGGGGTTTCCAGGCAGACCTGGTCTGGCTGCAGAGCAGGGAGCTGGGGGAAGTGAGCTCAGATGCCGGCAAGATGAGGCAAAGCTTGGGCAACAGGGCCTGGCAGAGAGGCCGTGGGGTGACAAGCAGTGCCCGTCACTTCGCAGCTGCAGCCTTACACCAGCTTTTTCCGGGGAAGGTGGAAGACGTCACTTGTCAGGCGGCTCTGCAGTGTCTCAGCGAGAGCTTAGGGCTTGGCTCAGCAGTTCTGCTGCGTGGCACTGACGGGTCCCAACCACCCCAGGGCTGATCCGTGCCAGAGTCACAGTGCAAGCGCCTTTGGGATGACCGCACCATCCAGTGAGGATCCAAGGCCCTGTCCGTGCTGCAACCCCCCCCCACAACTCTCTCGAGGGGACCGGGGCAGTGTGTGCAGCCTGGCCGAGCCAGCTGGGGACAGGATCGAGCCCTCTCCACCCAGCCCCAGGGTGCCCAGCAGGCCTTTTGGAGCCTAGAAAGCAGATGGCAAGTGCCTCCAGCACAAAGCTCAGCATGCCTGGCCCCTGTCTGAAACACAGCCGGGAACCCTGGGCTTTACCGGGTCGGGCGGGGTGGTGCTCGCAAGGCTCCATGTTCACCTACATGTGGGAGGCAGCGTTCATGCCAAGCTGCCCCAGGAGGCATTCGGTCCCTGGGCAGTCAGGGCTGCCTGTGGGAAGACTGGCTCAGTGGGAGTGGTTTGGAGACCCAGGGTTTGTGCCAAACGGGGCTCTTGCTAGAGCTTCTCCATCCTGAGAGCAATGTAGGAACACGCAGGCAACCAGGATTCTGGGCTCTGCAGATGCAACCCATCCCGACATGCTGTTGCACTCTGATAGTAAAGCCATTCTGCTGCCAGTTGGCCAAATCCCTGTCCCCTTAGGGGCCAGCAGAGCCAAATGGCTCTCAAACAAACAGCAGCAAAAGCTTTTGTTGTCCAGAAAGCAGCTCCAGGGCAGATGAGGATAGAGGGAGCGGGGTTGTGGCGCAGGGATGTAGGGTAGTTGCCACAGGGGAAGGGGATTCCTCCATCCTTTTGGGGATGCTGCTTGGTCCCATCTGCTCTGAACACCCATCCCTTCACACTCGCTGCCTCCCAGGCTCCCATCACCCCCTCCCATGTTCAGCTCATTTGCAAATCTCCCACCTGGGTTGGAAAGAGGAGAGGGCAGGAGGTGTGCCAGGACAGGGAACGGGCACCAGCCAGGGAAGGCACAGACCCAGCAGCGGTGGTGTGGCAATCCTGCACCAGCCACCGCACGTGGGTTTGTCACTGGGGGCGGGACGTGGGGCACAGTCGGGATCCCAGCGTACATGAGAGCCCTGATGCCATGCCAGAGGTGAATGGGTTCACTGCTGCCAGGCAGACAGTGGGGCAAACAGACTTCCTGCAGGCACTGCGTCACCTCCAGTCCTTCCTCTCGCCCAGACGGATGGACCCACAGCCAGCGGCGCCCCTTCCTCACCCCTTCCTCACCCCTTCCTGCCTGCGCGCCTGCCTGCATGGGGACTCGCAGCCCAGGGTGGGGATGGAGAGCAGAGATGCCACCTGAGGGCACCAAGGGCGAAAACTCGGGTGCAGCTGGGGTGCCTGTGCTCTGCCATGGGGCTAGGAAGTATCCGCCCCCCTCCACCCCTGGATGTCCCAGCTCCCCCCAGCTCGTCCTTCAGCAGGCAGGGACAGGCAACCCAGACAGCCTCAGCCCCCGTTCTGGCAGCACTTAGACCAAAGGGGCTGGGTCAGGCCAGCAGCTATGGGGCAGAGCTGGTGGGCATCCCCCAGCCCCACATCTGGCCCCCCTGCCTCCCTGAGCAGGGATCAGCTCTGCCAGGCAGTCCCTGCTGCAGGCAGGACCTGGGGCTGCCTGGGGAGGGCTGGGGGCTCTGGAGGGAGCTCTTCAGCCTCCATCAACTGGGAGCTGGCAATGGTAAAACAGCTCTCAAAAAGCATCGTAGCAAGAAATGTTGTTGCTTGCTAATCCAAGCCTGGGCTCCCTGGGCATCCCTTGTGGCTCCCCGAGGAGTTGGCAGCCCCCAGACCCCAATGCAGACACATCGCTGGCATCTTGCTCCCCCCAATGCTGCAAAATCCCCCAATTTTGCAACGCTGTAAAATTATCCCTGGCTCCCCAAAGGTCAGTGGGATCGCAGGGGGCTCCATCCCCTGCTAGGGCTGGCCGTTGGTGGGGGGTCAGCAATGTTGGAGCTCCTTCTTGAGTCCCAGCCCACTCCCCACAGCACCGGCCGGCCCTACAGCCCCCCCGGCACCTCCAGCACAGGCTGCAGGCTTGCGAGGAGCCAGCATCTGGAGGGGATCAGCGCCGCTAACTACTGCGGGGAAAGGGGAAGGCTATAAATAGCAGCAAGTTTCCAAACCAAAGATTAAAAACAACAACAACGAATGAAGAACACAGGGTGAAGCACTGGCTTTTCTGCCCAGTGTGTTTATATATATAGTCATTTTTTATTCCTAGCTTGTTTTCAATCTTCCCTCATTGCTGTGATGTTCCGGGTCTGTCCTCTTTCCCACTGGGCAGCTTCCCAGAGACACATTTCTTGGAAGGTTGTAACCTCTTTAGTAGATTTAAAATGAATCCCAGGCAGGAATGTTCCAGGACCCATTTTTTGCTAGTTTAGCAAAACAGCTCACGGGCTTGTCCCCAGCCGCGGGGCTGGCCTTGGTGGACGCAGGGGTGCGGTGGGCACTGCAGGGAAGCAGCTGAGGAGACGCCGATGTTTCATCCAAGTGGATGGACGATGTTTTCTGTGGGAGCTCATTGGCGACGGGAAAGTCTCAGCGATGTCCAAGGAGAGGCCAGAGTTAAACCCGAGTGTAACCCTCATCGTTAAGAGATGGTGCTGGTGGAGAGATGACCTGCAGAAATATTGCCCGGCTGCTTGGAGGATTTCCTTTGGCCTGTCCCCAACCAGTGTCCCTCACTCAGGCGTGGACCAGAAGCAGACACTCCTTGGGACTACCCAAGCCCAATCCGAGCAGCTGGGTCCCAGCTGGATTCAAGGGCAATTCCCTGTCCTGGGAACAGGCATTGCACCTCGCGGGTACTTCCCACTCTCCCTGCTGGTGCCCAGGGACTGGCACGATCCCGTGGGTCACTCTCCAGCTTCTCACAACCACCACAGCTCCTGGCAGTGCATCTCTCATGGACCATTTGTGGCCCCAATGGCACGTCCAATGGGATGTCTGTTCTGCAGGGCAGTGGCCCCCAGCTCCCAGCGAGCATGCGGCCAGCTCCTGACTGGGCAACTCAGACGTTGCAAGCCAAGGGAGAGAGGAGAAATCGCACATTTTCCCCAGCAAATGGCTCCCCAGCTCAAAATCCCCAACCACAGCTCAAAATCCTCAAACCCTGGGTGAGTCCCTACCACCTCCCCCTCTACACAGGGCACCTCAAATGATTGCAAATAATGGACAGCCTGGCCCCAGGAAGCACACACGCGTGGCCTCGTGCACAGACCTGCTCCAAAGCCAGTGCTGCTGTGTTTATCCCAGTTTTATTGCCCACTGAAGTTGTTTTCGTGGAAGGGCTGAGGTTTGGCAGGCTTTCCGCTGGCAGCACTGCTGTGATGCAGCCTGGGCCAGGATGGCATGACACACACGCTCAGCCTTCGTTTGAGAAATAACCTCATAAATCTGCTTAATACGGCTGATGAATCATTCCCGCTCCCCGTGGGCTCCCTTCCCGTGAGCCGAGCCTCACTGCCCCTGCTCTGGGAAAAAAAACACAGACAAAAAAATACCCAAGCAGCATCCCTTGAGCAACAGCAGCAGCACTGCCTGCCTGCACCCTTCCCCGCACCCTCGCCACCCTTCCCAGCACACCCGGCCTCTACGCAGAGGGCTGGGGAGCTGCTTGGCGTTTCAGTGCCAGATCCCCGGGCTCCCTGACTCATGGCTTTCACAACCACAGCAGCTGGACGGCCTCCAGCTCCCCTCTCCTGGCCTCCCCGAGCCAAGCGGGGAAGAGGACAGCAGGCACTGGAAGCAGCTATGACTGAAAAATGCAGGGACAGCTTTTGCAGCCACCCCTTGGGATGCTGGTTGCTGCTGGCTAAAACCAGGCGAGAGCGGGGTCAGCTTCCTGGGGACATAAAGGCACCCGAGGTCGTGGCGATGGCTGCAAACAGCGCATGGCTGACACCAGCATCGGCAGCGGGGATGTCGGCAGCCGAATGGGGAACAACAGGGCAGCCACTTGCAGCAACCGTGAGAGAAAGTACCATGTCAGTCAGATTGCAGCCAGCGCTTCGTCCCTCTGGGCTCCCTGGTGGGAACACTGCCCGTCAGCAGGAACTGGATGCTCGCTATGCATTCTTGGGGCTGCCTGGGGTTTTTGGACACAGTCAAAATCTGGAGCAAGGTCTTCAGAAGCTAGAGCGAGGCATTTGGGCAGGGCAAGATGAGACAAGGCTGCTTGGTTCCAACAGCTTAGTGTCCCCCATCTCCAGACCCCACAGGAAGGGTGCGAGGACATCCCCATATGAGATGGACCACAGGAGCAAAGGCCGATGCTAACAGCTGAGTAGAAAGCCAGACAAATGCCATGAGGCTGATGGATGGGGACACCATCCTGCCTTCATGTCCCAACCCTCCCCCTGAGCCCCCCAGGGCTGGCCAGCCCCTGTCCGAGCACCCCAGAGCACCCTGGCTGGGTACCACCCCAGTCCTGGAGGCACAGAGCAAGGTGCAGCCCCCGCCAGTCCCATGGGGACCGTCCCTTCTCCTGGGGTGACATACAGCCCTGGTGGTGTGGCTGGCGTGGCCGGGAGCCGCTTGTCTCTGGCTGTTGGCCATATGCCCAAAGCCAGAGCTGGTCACTGTGGGTCACTGGGGCAGTTGTTAGAGCTCCAGCTAAGCCACCGCTGGGAATGGCCTGGCCCCATGCGCAGGTGCCCACAGACAGGGGCATGTGCTGGCACTGCTGTCCTGGGCTGGATATTGGGCTATATCCTGACCTGTGGGCTGGGCTTCTGCATGCTTCCCACTGCTGCTGTCCCAGCTGCATCCCCATGCCCATGGTGGGGAAACTGAGGAAAGAAGAGGTGAGAGGCTCCTCTCTCCTGGCTGCTCCTCCAGGGATGGGGGAGGGCATTTCTCAATCCTGATGCCTGGCCACTGCCACCCCACCACCACAGCCACCACCTCATATATAATCCCTGGCCATGGGCAGAGCCACCAGACACCGCAGGGTTGGCGCTGGCAAGCGGAGAGCTCAGTCTGGGCTGCTACATGCCCACGTACCACTGACTCCCAGACGAGCAGTGGCCCCAGGACAGGCTGCCTTGGGAGTGCCCCTCCAGATGGGTGCTAGCCGGGGACCCCTACCAGCACCCCACTGCTTGCCTCCCTCCCTGCCTGCCTGACTCACTTCCGAGCAGTGACAGAGTGATGACTGCCGTGGGGAAGCTGGGAAGGGGCTCTGCATCACCACAACGATGTGATGCATCACCCCGCCATGCCTCGGGCTACTCGTGAGCCCTCTGGCCATGGCTGGGAGAGAACAGCCACCCACAGTTTTGCTCCATCGGGAAGGTGGGAGGCATAGCCAGGCAGAGCAAGGCAGGCTGCTACTAGCCCAGCCCAGCACCGAACTGCCGGAGGGGGTCCTGGCTTCGCTTTCGCAGCAAGGGCTGTGCCATTGACCCACAATAATGTCAGTGTGTTCCCTCTCTGGTTGATGGACGCTCTCCAAACTCATCCCACAAGGAAGCAATTAAGCAGGCTGCATGCTAATTTGGGGCAGGGAGAGGATGGCAAAGCCTCACGCTGTGCAGTCACTGGGTATACAGGTGAAGAAACCAGTCCTGTCCCATACCGGGGACCGGATCCTGGGGGACCCGGCAGGACCCCTCAGCAGGACCAGGGTTACCATGGGAAGGGGAAGGCTGGATCACACTAGACCATATCCATCTAGATGGATTAACATATCCATATAGTTCAATGTCATGGCCTTCAAAAGCAGCCAGGAGCAGAGCGGGACGTTCCCGTTCAGTCTGATGGTCTCTGCCCCATCCTCTGCGGGAGGCTGGGTGCTCCCGAAGGCTGGCCTCATCCACACAGCAGCACTGCTGCACACTCTGCGCTCACTCAGAGCCCATGTTCATGCAGGCAGGTCCAGCGTTGGTCCTTTCCATCCCCTCCCCGGGGTGGGCACGCAGCTGGTGACCAGTGACCTCTTTTGGGGGGAAGAAGGGCAGAGCGAGGGGCCTGGATGCCGCACACCACGCTGGTGTGTTGGCGGGTGCATCCGTGTCCCACGGGTGCTGCAGGGTGGCTGGCGGAGCTGTGGCACCTCCCTGTCTCCATCACACCCCCCGACTTGACAGAGTCCTGCCCAGGTCAGACCAGGTCTGCCCCCCATAACAGGCATGTGAAGGGCCATGGTTTCAATACATGATTTCCCTTGCTGTCGGCAGGACAGAGGTTCCTATGCACTGAAGTGACTTCTGAAAAGTGCAGCTCCAGCACTGTTGTGCTTTTCTTTAAACTCACCCTTAACTACCTGATTTCTGCTGACTCCAACTGTGGGGCTGTCTGACGGGTTGGACAGACGGGAACGCGGAGGAGAAGACAGAGGGAAGGGAGGATTTGGTGACCACAGTTATCCCGGAGCCCTGAAACAGCCCGGCTGGGGCAGAGGCAGCAGCATCTGAGCAGCCTCTGCAGGTAGCACAGCTATGGCAGGGTTAGACATTGCCCTCGTTCAGTGCAGACCCGGGACAGATCCCAAGTGATCTGTGAGGTTTTGATCCACCTTACGGCAGGGGAAAGCAGGCTCCAAACTCCTTTTTGACAGCGAATGGACGTGGAGACTCATGTCACTGAAATAGCAACAAGCACTGCAAACCTGACGGAGCTGGGTGGAGTGGGGTGTCTTTCTTGAAGGCTTTGGCTGCAGGAGTCCCGTGATTTCATGACAATCTCAGTCTTCCTTTTAAAGACAATGACACAGAAACAGTGAGTTTCCTGAGTTCCCAATTATGGTGGGAAAAACTTGGAAACTTTTCTAAATATGTGCTAAAAACGTCCGCAAAGGAAATGTCACTAGAGAGATGGTGAAAATACGTGACTTGAAAGGACAAAAAACCAAAATCCCATGACGTCTTGGGGACTTGAACTCCTGGGATCACACACCGCCTGGCTCCCCTGTGCCCATACGGCACGTCTCCCCTCTCTGACGTGACCAGCTCACAGCATCTCTTGCAGCCAATGCCAGTCCGGCTGGCACCCCAATGCTGTGCCCCCAGGGGAAAGGACTTGCAGAGATGCAAGGAAAACCCAGGATGAGCCATTGTGCGCTTTGCTGAGACAGCACAAAGCAGGAGCGCTGCACTTGGCCGAGTTCAAGGTCGAGCGCTGTAAATTCCTTGTTATTTTTAGCTCCAGGATAGTAGCTGGCTGAAAACAAGAGGAAGAACAGCTGGGATCCAGAGAGGGAGGGGAGGTGCAAGGAAGGTAGTTGCTTTTGCCTGCTGAAATAAGGGCGAAACCTTAAGCAACAGGCAGGAGGGGAGAGAGAAAATGGGTGCTGTGGGGGTGGCAGGGTGCCCCAGACAGGGGCCCGTGGGGATGAGCAAGGTGCGTGTTTGTGCTCCCACCCCTGCAGAGCTGCAGCTGGACACGTCCCGGCAGCTGGGGTGACCTGCGAGGACGCACAAGGTGCTGCTGCAGCCCAAGAACGCGGGAGGATCCCAGAGCACCGGGGCATGTGGCGAACCGGACCATGGGTGTGTGCCTGGGCACACATGTGCAGCAGAGAGGATTTTTCCCCCAAGGCTGCGTTGAACAACAACAGCCTGTGGCTGATGTTGGGAAAGGGCCTTTCCTCCTCTTTGGTGCAACCATCCCAGGCAGGGCAGGCACACCAGCTCCTGCCCCGCAACGCGCTCACCCTCCTCATGCTCTGCCCGGGGCTGAGGATGAGCAGGGATGCCATGCTTCATCACCGGCCACAACAAAGTCACGGTGGCCACCAGCACAGTGTCTCTTGCGCCCAGCCAAAGGGAGATGGGAGATGCTGGGCTGTGCACAGCCGGCCGGCACTCCCAGCTCTTGGCATGCTTCTCCATCAGATGGGCATTTCGAAATGCAGACTACACGTCCTGTCATGTCACCGCAGCAATGGGAAGCGTACAGCGAGGGGAAGCAGCCCTACAATGAAGGGACCACGTGCCTGCAGCTCCCTGCATCCCCCCATCCCACACAGGGCATCAGTTTAGTTGCTGAGAGAAATCACTGAAGTTCCTGGGGTGTGAAATGATTAAGTGCTGGGTTTTGAGGAGAAAAAAAAAGTCAAGGAATAATAGAAGAGAGAACAGTCTTGCTGCAATCGCTGCCAGCTGCACTGTGTACAGGGAGCGTGCCTGCACAAACACCCACTCTCACGCTGGTATTCAGATCCTGTGGCATCCAGCTACGTACACAGGGCATGTGCACACACACGTGCATACACACACTCTCACATGGGTGCGTGGATCCCCTGGGATCCAGCTAGAGGCAGCACGTGTGTGTGAGCAGACACACGCGTGGGTTCCGAGTCCCCAGACCCAGCCTCACACCCACTGTGGGTCCCACTCTTCCCCCAGCCCTGCAGGGCTTTGCTCCCGGGAAGGACAGCACGTCGTGGAGCCAGTTATTGTGCCCCAAGGGAGTCCTCGGATCCTTGTCCTTGAACTCAGCAAGAATGAACCAGGCAATAAAAGAGTGGATTTCCTTGCTCACAGCCCTCAGCCTGCTGCTAGCAAAAATCTGTCTCTTGGCCTCCTCCCAAGCCCGCCCTTCTGTCTTTGCCTTATGCCCCTGCCCTCCCCTGCCATCATCTCTGATTGCGTCTGGTCCTGCTTTCTTGCTTCTCTGCACACCCCACTGAGACACCAGGGATAATCCCAGCCCCTGAGGTGCTGCTGGGGCGGTGGGTAATTCTGCATCTCCTGGTTCAAGACAAATGCTCCCTTGGGAAAGCCAAGGTCTGACTTCAAAGACACCCAGGGCCGATGCTCTCTGGACTCCCCCCAGGTGGTCTCTGGGCAGCCAGGGGTCTGAGACGGCCACCACCCATGGCCCCTGCTCCATCCCAGCTCTGCGTTCACGGAGCTTTCCTTGTCCCCACAGCCGTATCCTGGGGTGTTGGATGGCAGACCCCTGCCAGTCCCTCTGTGCCCAGGAAGCCCAAGTGGCAGAGGCAAAGTTCACACTGCCCTGCCCCTGCCCATCCCACTGTGCCGCTGTCCTCAGGGGACACCTGAGCTGCCCCGAGCATCACCTTTCCCGAGGGCTGCATCCCAGGGCAGCTCAGCCAGCATGCCCTGCCCCACCGCTGCTGTGGAGATGCAGGCAGAGGCACCACTGGGCAGAGCTGACCAGCCAGAGAACATCTCTCCCTGCCTGGCAGTGCCAGGCCTGGCAGCTCCAGCGGGAGGCTGGATGCACGTGAGAAGGTACTTCATGCTCTGGTCAAGACCAGCACAAACAAAGCAGCGTGATCTGAGGAGCGAGGGAAAGACCCTGCGTGGGGAGAGAACCACTTTTGTTGGCACACAAAGGCCCTCTTCACTGACCTAGAAAGACAAGCAGTGTGTGCAGCCGGCACTGAAACTAGGACGGGGGACAATAGTGGTGCGAGTCCTCCGCAGACAGAAAGGTCTTTGTGAGCCACTGAGCATCTCCAGCTCTGCAACCACCATGGGTCCCCAAGCACAGCCTGAGCCATGGGGCTGGGCTCACCTGGAGCCAGGTCACCCCAGACCCACATCAGACAGGTCTGCGTGGATGGCCCAGTGCATGGGGAGTGCTGGAAGCACTGGCTCACCTCCAGCGAGGCTGGATGGCACCCCGGAGGCTGAGGTGTCGGGAGCCGGCTGCTTTCCGCAGCTCTGCCGGATCACCAAATCCCCGCTCCATTCCAAAAGCCCTGCTCCGCCCCATCGCCCCGTTGGTGTGACTCATGCCTCGTGGCCACACGAGCTATACACAGGAAGGGCCTCGCCACCCCACAGCCAGCCCGGCGTCTCAGAGCACTGCATGATAGCAGGGATAAGCAGCACCCACTGAGTCATGCTGGCTGCCGGCAGCACCCACCTCCCCGCCCCAGCAGGCAGACCCAGATCTGCTCTGCTCCCCGCTGTGTGACCCCCGGGCTAGGAGCATTGCTGGGGACTCACTTGCCGCTGGGAGGTGGCACGTAGGGCTTCTCCACAGTGCCACCCACCAGACATCACCCCTCCACATTCAGTCATGATCGGAGCTGGGCAAGCAGGGCACAAGGCAACCAACAAGCAGGACGTGGTGGCTTGCTCACGCCGTTGATCCGGACTCGCCATGCAGGAGGGCCAGAGCGGCGGCATTTCTCCAGGCGGATTTGCCACTGTGATCCTGTTACCACATGGCCCAGCCAAACTGGCTCCCACCTCGTCTGGCAGCAGCGATGTCTGCTGAAGGGCCAAAGGGGATGGGAAGACCTGGGGGATTTTGCAGCCCTGCCAGCTCTGGCACTCATGAGCTGTTGCCTTAGGAGCGGTGGCACCACGTAGACCCGTGCAGGTTCTGGGGTGGGAGCCTGTATAGGTGTCCTGCTCTATCACACTCTTACTGCTCCTTTCCCACTATCTGAGAGAGAGGCTTGTGTGGCCAGCTTAGTTCCCAGCCCTGCAGAGCCCCAAGCACCCCCCACAAGCTGTGAGAGGAGGTTTCTGCTGACTCCCTGGCCCCTGGAGGAGTGTGAAGCATGAAGAGCAGCAGGGTGAAACTGGAGGCACTTGATCCAGGGCTCCCTCCCTGGCAGGTGCCAAACAGCTTTTCAGACAGGGGCAGAAAACAGCCGCTGTGGGGGACGACAGCACGGGCAAGTATTCTTCACCAAAAGCACCAGCCACATGTCACGTTTTCTGTAAAAATGAAGGGCCGAGTTCACACCACTTCTTGTACCTCCTGGTGGTCACATACACTTATGTGAGTTTAGGGTGGGTTGTAGGGATGCAACACATGCCAGAGAGCCCAGATGCACACACGCGTGTGCAGAGACCCTTGCACATTCAAGAGAAGAGTCCTAGATAAGAGCTAGTCCTGCTGAAGAGGAGCTTTTTCCCTCCTCCTAATCCCCAGCAGATCACAACATCCTGGATCTGGGATGTGCACCAAACCTCCTGAGACAGCAGGTTGTTGCCTCCATCCCCAGAGTTTCAAACAACTGCCACCCACCACCTCCTCTTGGCAAGGACGTATAGGTCAAGTTTGTCTGGCTCCAATACTGTTCTTGATGGGAGGTCATCTGCCTCATCAGGGCACTATATCTGGTCTGTAACCACAGTCACTATGTAGAAGGAGCTGCCAGAGGTCAGACGTTTCCAACCTCCTGCATCACTGGAGTCTCCATCAATGGTGTGCAGTCTGCTCAACTCCTCCCATGGCTTCTTCACCTACTAACACCTCAACCAGAGAAGACCTCCCATCAGTGAGGCCACCACCTTCCATCAGCCCAGGGAGGGGCATCAGACAAGGCTGCAGCTCTGCACCTGCATAGCCACACGGACTGTGTTGAGACTCTGATGTGCTGGAGCAGCGTATTCAGCTGGCACCAGAGATTATGCCCCATGACAAGTCAACGCCATTGCTGCACAGTCCTGGGCAGGGTTTCTGAGACCCTTGGCACCCCTGGGGTGCTGACAGCCCCGGCCTCTCTGCAGCGTCTCAGCTGCAGTTCTGCTCCCAGTTCAGTTACTGCTCCCCAAGCACCCAGGCCAGCAGGCAGGTGGGGCAATAGATGTCAGCAGTCACTAAGCTGCCAACAGCCAACAGGAGTTAAATGCTAGAGCTGGCAGAAGAAAAGCTTCCAGAGGCTCACCCTCACCAGCTATGGGAAGAAGCTCCCTGAAATTCTCTGAAGAAGACTGGAAACTGCTGTGACAATTGCCAGGTCTCCGTTAGTAGCCTCTGACTTGTGTCTCACCGGATCTTTCCAGGACTGGCTGAACCCAACATCAACCCCTGTCCTCTTCCAGCCTCCTGCTCTGGGGTAGCTTCTCTCCCATCCCCATCCCCTGCAGAACAGTAGGAGGACTGGGGTTTCCTCAAAACGCAATCCATCTGCCAAGAGGGAGGTGCATATGAGTGCCGAGTTCATGGAAAGAGGTGTCCTATGGGGATGGCAGGGAGCCATGCAGAACACCAGACAGCTCCAGACCCTCAACGGAGCTCCTTGCTGAGATCAAAGCCCATCCCATGTGAGTCACTGGCACCCAGCCTCTGAGCAGTGCAATGTCTTCTGCAACGATCCCTCTTTCTGGAGACAGGATTTCTGCGAAGACCACAGTGCTTCTGTAAACTCAAGTAAACGCAAGTGGATGCTGCCAGATTGTGACCTGGGGAAGGGCAAGTTCTCCTCTCCGTGTCCGTGCTGGGCAGGCAAGGAGCAGGCAGGCTCACGCAGCAGCCTTGCCGGACACCGGTGAACCCAATAACTGGCATAAGCCATGCCAGCTCCCAGAGCCAGCCTTTTCCCAAGTGCAAGCCCTCTATGGCAGAGGGCTGCCCTCAGACTGCCAGCTGCAGGCAGCAGGTAGGCAGCCTTGCCTGGCTCTTCCCTAGGCCAGGACGGCGCAGCAGGAGAAAGCAGCAGTCAGCGTGTCAGCAAAGCTTCTGTTTGCAAACAGTACAGCGCACGCCTGGGGCCATGTGCAACACTACAGCTATACTTAGCTGAGCCAGCCCTGTCTGCACATGAAGCCCCGTCCCTCTGGGCAGGCTGACGCCCAGCCAAGCAGGGTGGCTGACGCGCGAACTGTGATGCAGGAGTTGCAACCCAAGGAAAGAGGTTGAGGGATTGGACTGCCAGGTCCCCAATACAGTATTGGCCGTCTCCAGGGGTACTGGCATTGCCTGCCAGTACAGAGCTAGCAGAGCATCCTCACCGCCACCATGAGTCTCAGCTGGCTCCTTCCAACAGCAGGGTGAGCATCAGGGTATCGCCATGGCTGGGAAGGACCCCCACTAACACTGCCAGACTGGCCTGGGAAAGAGCCAGAGCTGCAGCTTCTGCAGAAAACTGCAGAATCCAGCCCCCAGCCTGGAGCGCACTGAAGTGGGCTTGAACCAGCTCTGTTTGACCTGAGTTGCACAACACCAGCTCCATCCAGACTGGTTAGGTCCCCATGCAGGTCCCTCAGCAGGTGGGAGTGGGTGGCGATTCACATACCACCCTCCATATAACCCCGCAGGACACAACTGAGTTCGGCTGGGACATCTCAGTGGCAGCCTCTAGCTAAAGGCACTTGTTAGGGTTTAAGGCACTCTATCTTCAGGCACACCCCCGGTGCATTTCCTAGGGCTATCCTCTTGCCTTGGGCATAAACTCCTCCAACTCTAGGGCAGATCCTGCCTACGCAGTCCTCCAGAGCCTCGGCTTCTCACCCAGTACTGCAGCTATCCTCAGCCCTGGCCCCTCAGAGAGCTGGGGGCAGCTACCCCCAAAGATGTGGCTGTTGGAGTCAGAGGAGCAGGAAGCATAGGGAAGTACCTGCCTTTGCCCATGGCATTGCTGGAGAGGTGGGCAGGCTGATGCCTCCTCCAGCACAGCCAGCACATGCACTCCTGTGGCTGCTGGGTGCAGGGGAAGCATGTGTCCCTTAAAGGTCCCCACGCACAGCCGGGGGCTGCTGCATCCCCTACTCCTTGATCTGCCATGTGTGCCACAGCCCCGTTGCTGCCTCTCGATTCCCGTCAGCCAGGTGATGCTGCTCCTCCGAGAGGACTCACACTACAGCCCAGCATGTGCCAGGAGACGGCCGAGATAGAGAAGAAACCATAGGCAAAAAGCCTCAAGCCTTTTCCAAACAGGCTTGCTGTCCCTCCTTCGGGACATGGCTAGCTGCCAGGGCCACTGGCATGGCCAGGCCATCCCAGCTGCATGGTGTCTCCTCCCATCATCCTGTAGAGCTGCAGTGCATAGAGAAGAGGCACTGCAGAGCCACACGGGTAGAGGGGAGACCCGGGGCTGGCAGTGGGGAAATGTGGCACTGCAGGAACCCCATTGGAAAGCAGACCCCAATGCCACCCTTTACCTGATACCTGTCTCTCACCCCAGTTATCCACTGCAGAGTCTGACTTGAGCGGGAAGGATGTGGGCACTTGTGGCACCAGAGACCTCCGAGCAAGGGGCTGCCCCAGGAGAAGCGACCCAGAGCCCAAGGGAAGGGGGTACAGAAGTGTCAGCGGTGTGGTCTCCACAGTTGGGCAGCCCAGGGCTCAGCCTGAGCCAGAGGCTGGCAAAGCACATAGCCCAGCCATGGCTTTCTAGCCCTGCTTGGCTCCCTGCTGCACCAACAGGAGCGTTCCCTGGTCTTTCTTTCCTTGAGGAAGGACCACAGGTCTTGGGCACCTGGAAAAACCAAGCCTGGAAGCTGATCCATGCTCTGAGGGCATTGTGGGGTGGACATGCTCTCCTGCCAACAGCCAGTGCCTCACCCCTTGTTTTCAACTTTATGTAAGCAGGGAACCCAACCCTGCTCCGGGATGTGGTGAAATTAGATCCATGCGGAAACAATTAGAAAGGGGAGGGATAAGGAAGAAGCTTTGCTTTGTTGGCACAACATTCTGCCCAAAGAAGAAAACAGAGCCCATGAGCCAGTCCAGATGTATTTGTGCTGGGAGAAAATAACCCATGAGTGAAGGAAAGGCAGGGAGCTGGGATTCATCCCCAAGCAGGCTGGGGTTTGGGGGCAGCTCACCCCACACCCAGCCCCTCTGCAACGGGCTTTGGTTGAGGGTGAAACGGGCAGGTTCTGCCGCATCAGGACGGGGAGGCTCTTGAGGAGGAGATGGTGTCTCCCCAGGGAAGCTCTTCTTACCAGGTTGGAGACAACCTGCCCTTAAGCCAAGGCCAAGGCAGTCACACGATGACCGTAAAGTACCTGCTGGGATCCCGTCTGCCAAGACCACCTACTGGTCCCCACTCTGACCCCAGTCCCAGTGCTGTGCTCCAGAGCCAGCACTGCCCACGCAAACAGGAGATCACCTCTGCCTTGGGAACCTGTCCTCTCCACAGGACAGGGAAGAGGACAAATGCTTCATTGCAGCTCTATTACATTAAATACCCCACCACGCATGGTCCTGGCTCAGGATCAGCCTTGCCACTCAGCCTGGTGCCTGGCAAAGCAGTGATCTCTCCAGCCTCCTTGCATGGTCCAAGCTGGATGGAGCCGCTGTAAAGAAATTTGCCCGGTGTCCAGGGTTTTTGCCATTTCTCCTTTTTCCCTGTCGCCTCACAAGGAGATTTATGTAAGGCTGAGGTCAGGAGATCGTGCTGGGAGCAGGGTGGTCGGGGGGCACAGCAGGGCCACAGGCATGCAAAGAGCCCAGCACAACCGCCTGCACGCCTGATACGCTCCCAGCTGCCCGGCAAACACCCAGCAGGCTCTGCTGCTCTTTCGGGGATGTTTTATAAGCGCAGGGCTTGTTGACAGGGAACACTCGCCACCAGAGCTGCTTGAGAAAAGCACCCTGTGGGCATGGTATGTTCCAAAATTAAAGCGATTTTATCCCCCAAACCGTGAGTCAGCTTGCAAAGTGGAGTCTGGACGAGCATCTTCAGGGGTCATTTCAGGATTACACCACTGCAGTGGGAGAGTTTCACCCTCTGCTTGTGCCCATGGAACAGAAGTCCCCGATCAGCCTGTGTGGGTAGGTGTCCACCTGGACATGTGAACTAGTGCTGGTGCTGCAGGGTGTTGCCTCTGCCTGCAGCACAGTGTACCTCAGACCCACGGAGCCACACCAGCTCCTGTACCAGCTTCAGCATCCTCCCCTCTTGGTCACCCCTTACCCTCCAGCCACAGGTCCTGCATCAGACCTGGGCCAAAACCCGTCCCTGCTCCGGCTGTCCCCGGGGCAGCCGAGTGGGGAAAAGGACCAGAGAAAACAACCTGTTTCTAGGGTACCCGTACAGATGTAGCCATACTCTCCAGCTCCCCTGACGGTCTCCCCAGCAGGACCAGACCGCAGTGGCAGCTCCCTCATCTCTTTTTGGGACAGGAGGTCCATGAGACAAACAAGAGCTTTGCAGGGCACAGGGTGCTGGCCATGCCTCTCACCCCAGCGAAACCTGGGAGCCTGATGCAAGTACACAGGGAACTTGCTCTGCTGGCAACTTCCACTGCGTCTTTCGTCAGCCAAACGCCTGTTCCAGGTCTATGTCTTTCATCAGCGAAGGTCTTCAGAGCGGGAGTCCCACGAGGTAAATACCTGGGATGTGCAGGGAACAGCTAATCCCGGGTTTGCCCTTCCCCGCAGGTGAGGAGGAGCAGGGCAGGTGAGATGGGGCTGCAGGCGCTGGCTTGCTTCCAGAACTGCTCAGCAGGAGCTTGCACCACGCTCCCAGGAGGCAGCACTCGGCCACCGCGCCAGGGCAGGAGCTTCTCCTTGCTCTGACCCTGCTGCAAATTGTCTGCAAGGACCATGCCTGTGCCTGCATCCATCCAGACCGGAGCCTGCGTGTGGTGGTTTGTCCCCTTCTGTCTTGCAAGGGGAAGGGATCTCTGCCAAACCACTGGAGTCCTGTCATCAAACATGTCCCTGCCGTCGCCATTTGATACCTCCAATAAAGCACTCAGGACCCCCAGTTCGCTGTCCCTGGCTGAAGGCTGTTCTCAGCCAGTGCTCAGCAGGGTGGGACGTGGCACGGGGGCAGGGGGAGCTGAGACCTGCCAATCTTCCTGAGCTCCTGGAAGACAGCAAGGAGCTCCTCTGCAGCAGCACTGGGCTCAGGCTGAAAAACCCTGTGAGATGCGAAAGGCTCAAGCCAGCACTGGCGGCCGGGAATCCTTGGCCAGAGGGCAGAGGATCTGACTCAAGGGTGGTCAGAGCCAGCTCAAACCACCCCAGGCTATGGAACTAAGCACATCCTCGTACCCACGCGGGGAGGTGTGCCCACACCTGACCCAGCTTGCCTCCTTGTGACAAGCAACCACCAACACTGGAGCCACAGCCTGACACCTCCTCACCCGCAACCTCCAGCCCTGCGCTCACTGATGCTGAGCTCTTCGAGAACCAACGGCCTGCCCCAAAGTGCCCTAAAATACCCCAAAACATCTCCCTGGGGTTGGCAGCCCAGCCTTTGGGCTTCCTGGGGTGACCAGAGAGACAACCTGTCCCCAGCTGGGCAGAGCAGCAGGGCCACCAGGACCAGTTTTGTGACAAATTCAGCTTTTTCAGGTGGCTTTTTCCATTCCCTACCCAGCTCCCCACCAAGTGTGGATTGTTTTGGGTAGAACAGGATGGATTCCTTCTTTACTTCCAAATCTGAACATTGTTTTCTCTTGCATGTCTTTTATTTTTGTTGTTTTGGATGTGGAAAGTTCCCAGCATTTGTCTGTCTTGGAGACCAGGAGGGGAAGTGAAAGCAAACACTGTGCTCAGCTGAGAGCAGGGAGGCTGGAGGAGCTGGAAATTTTGAGCACAAACTAACCCCAAGCACTTTCCACATCTTACAGCCAGCCCTTGGCTGAGCCTCTTGCAACGACCGTGTGTCTTTGTGCTGTGTCTTAGTTCCTCATTCCCAGTTCACTGTTTCCCATTAGCTGCAGAAATCCCAGGCCAAACTTGAGCCATCTCAGCCTGGCCTGGCCCGATGTGACCCACGCGTGGGAGCAGAAAGCCGAGGCATGCCCCCGGAGCGACACAGCCACCATCCACCCCGGACCATGCCCCTCTGTCTGCTCCAGGGGACAATCTTCAAACTCATTCTGGTCCTTCCCTCTCTGCCCTGTCTTACCACCACACCAGCACTTTTCCAAGACAAGGGCCAGCCAAAACACTCTCTCACCCTTCCCAATCCCCCCACCAGTTCCTAGCCTTGCCCTGACCCTTATCTGCTGCTTCTCCTCTCCTCCCACCCTTGGTGAACACGTGCTAGTGTGGTCAGGGGAAGCATTTGCCTGCACCCAGAGATGCCAGGCACCTTCATGGATGTCGGTGCCATCAGAATGCATCCTGGAGTGCCTCTGGCCCAAATTTCATAAAGATCAAGGTCCAGTAAAACTCTCAGGTATCCATTTTGTCCATTGAAACACTGAGCATCCTGGATCCCCTTAGTGCAATGGAGAGAGCAATTACCTACAACCAAACACTCCTGGAGGAGCTGGGACGCGTGCAGATGGCAGCAGGCGGAGCTGAATCAGGGGTTCGCTTGTGGCATCTGAGCAGGCCAGGGTGCAGGGTGCACTCTGTCCCCATGGGGTCTTCCTCGCATCCCCCAGGGTGTCCCCCTCGCTAGGTTCTTTTTAACCAACACGATTTCCTGCTTTCACTCAAGCTGCCTGAGGGACCTCTTGATGTTGCACCCGAGGTCTGGAGAAGAACACTCCTTTCCTCGCTGGGGAGGGGGACGGGATCTTTGGTGCATTCCCCATTTCCCCAGCAGGTACCTGCTGGGAGCATCGGGAGCAGGGAGCAGGGAGCGAGGAGCAAGGGGCTTCCCTGGGAAGCGGAGCAGGATTCACAAGACAGATCAAAATGGTCAAAATGCAAGTGAAAAGGACTGCAGAGGCAGGCGCCTTCTCCCTGCACCAGCCTTTCACAAATGGTGGCAGTTTTGGATGGGAAACACAATGGTGAGGACCAGTCCTGGACCAGCCTGGTGTAAACTGATGGGCCCTCCTGCCCCATGGAGAATCATCCAGCAGCCTCCAGGCCCTTCCATGGGGACTTTTCCTTCCACGGAGCCTCTGTGTCTTCTTCAGGGTCTCCACAGCCCCATCACTCCTGCGGCAGAGGCAGCAAGCCGGGGGCCATACCTTCCTCCCCAGCAGTGCAGCGCAGCCCGCCTGGGCTGTGGGTGCCAGCCCTGGGGATCTCTGAGCTCGCTGGCCCCGCAGCCGTGCCCGTGGCAGCCGGGAGCTCGGGCTCGCTGCTCACCGGTCCCTGATAATTATAGCTCAGCTGTTTATATACCCTCAGCCCGCAGCCACAGGAAGGAAGGCTGGAGGACTCGTTCTACGTAACAGGGCTCCCCACCCCTTTCCCACTTCCCCCTCCCACCTGCACCCCCGCATGTGAATTCGGCACTTGTGACAAGACACCACAACACAGCCTTGTTTTTCAGAACTGGTTACAGCCCACAGTTTCCCCTTTCTGCCACAGGCCGGGGCTGGGAGGGCCACCCGTGGCACCCTGCTCTGGGCTCTCTGCTGCTGCCCAGCTCCGGGCATGGCTTCCCCCTCTGTGCACTGCTTGCGGTCACCTCCTGCATCCCTCGAGCTGGCAGCTTCTTGGTCCCATGGCTTGTCTGGGGACACAGAGGCTTGTCCCTGTCCCCATGCATGGCTGAACCACATGGGTCCTCCCCAGGCTGCGGGCTCCAGCAGCCTGCGCCCATCTGCAGAGCCATGGGTTGCACTAAAGCACCCAGGGTGGTGGGTCAGCACTCTCCTTCTTCATGCAGGTTGGCCGCAGCATCTCTGTGCCAGTCCTTCCACCCTGCCCTTGCATCCCAACACACGGCATTGGCACGGCAATCCCGTGCCATTTGCCAGTGGCCAAGCAGGACTGAGCAAAGTGCAAGGGAACCCCTCCCAAGCCACGCAGGTTGCCCATCTTTGCAGGGACAAATGACCGGCAGCCGTCGTTGGAAAGGGATGCCCGGGAAGCTGCCCTGTGCCAGGTGGCATTTGCGGTGGTGCCAGAAGGGGCTGCACAGCTGCGGTGGGAAACAAGGGAGCAGAGCCCCTTGCCCACTCCACAGAGAGCAGCAGCTAGCGATGACCCGGCATGGCTTGCTTGCCTGCAGGAATGGGAACAGGACGGGCTGTGCCTGCCCTGCGCTGCCGGGCTGAGCTGGCCAGCTGCGGCTGAGCCAGCGCTTTCTGTGTTTGTTTGGGCTGTTAGATAACTTCGAAAGCAGAAGCTGGAAGGGCTGGCGGCTGAACAGTTTGTTCTTTCCGACTTCCACACGCTGCTGCCTCAAAACACAACGCCTCGCAGGGCCCGGCGGCAAGATGCTTAAACTACAGCCCAGCTGTGCCTGTGCAGAGAGGTGCTGTGCAGAGAGCCGCCGTGTCCCCCAGTTCTTGCCCTGCAATGTGCCACCAAAAGCCCCTCCAACACGCCTGCCCTTGCAGCCCTGCACGGAGCTCTGCCTTCCTCTGCTGCCAGAGAAGGGACCAGAGCAGTGGGAATGCTTCTTTGCAGGGGTCTCAGCCCTGCACCCCAGGCCTGGCACCACGGTGAGGGGCTGCTGCCACCTCCTGGCCATGCTCCCGGCCCCGCGGCGGGCTCAGGGGTGCTGCCCGGGCACCCCTTTGGGCAGAGCGGCAGGGCTGCCTCTGGACTGCACCCTGCACCCAGCCATCGCTGGCTGCGCAGGGGAGGGAGCAAGGGTTCAACACGGCTGTGCAACCTGGCAGCACGTCCTCCCCCTGCACAGCCCTTATCTGCCCTATACGTAGCCGCTGTGAACTGGGGCAGAGAACAACGGAGGACAGCAAGGCCACGGCGAGCCAACTGCCAGGGAGTGTTCCGGCACGACTTTGCCAAAGGGCAGCAATGGGAAGTGGGTTTGGGTTACCTTTGGGCGGCCCATACCTCTCCTGGGGAGAGGCAGTCTCATTTCCCCAGGCAAGGAAGCACTGCTGGGGCTGCAGTGCTCAAGTGTCCCCCACTCGGGGACCAGGAGAGGCCACACAGGACCTGAGCTCGAAGAGGGTGTCACTCCCTGGCATGGCACAGTGCTGTGCCTCAGTTTCCCAGCCACCAGGAAGTGAGGACATGAGGCACATAGAGCTCTCTGCCATGAGCAGAAAATAAGCAACACTGAGAGACCCTCCAAGGCTGCTCTGCTCCTCTGCACCTGGCTGAAGTGACGGCAATGGTAGTGCTGGGAGCAGAACTGCCTGGCCGTGCAGGCTGGGTGCCCGGGTCTGAACCAGGGCTGGGATCCCTGGGTTGGGCAGCTCCAACATCCCCTCGGGTGGCACAAAGTCCATCCCACAAAGGGGGACACCCCTACTTGATCAAAGGGAAGGGCATTTTTCCACAGCTGGGTACCAACGTCCCTTACTGGGCTGCATCACATCTCCTTTCAGCTCTCGGCGCATCTCAACCAGTGACACAGAGTCTCAGTTCCCAGCAGCAACTGGGAGCTTCCAAGCAACTATAGGGACAAAGGCAAGGTTGAGCTGAGGCCGAACCACTGACACGGGCTTTGCCCCTGTCCAAAGGATTGTGGTGAGGGCCTGATCCTGTGTCCGATGACCAGGAGCAAGGCACATCACCCTGGAGCCTGCCAAGACCCCTCTCCCAGTACTGGGCCAGTGAGGATGAAATACCCCCAGACTGGGACTGAGCAGCAGGTGAGGAGCAGGGTGTGCTTCAGACCCGTCCGGGAGCTGGAGCAGGTGAGGTGGGGAAGGAAAGCAGTGACATGGCTGCTCTGGAAGGAGAGGGAGGCCAGCAAAGCTGAGCAGGAGAGAGGACATGCAGGGATGGAGCCGAAGCCAAGTGGACGTGGAGATGAGGATGCTGCAGCCTTGTTCAGGCTGGGGCTCACCCAGCTGAGGACACAAACAAGGCTGACCACCCACCCACAGCCCTCCCGAGCTTTGCCTGCTTTGGTCACGCTGTGTGCCACGGTGGCCGGAGAGCCGCGGGAGGCTGGGGGGTGCCGCAGCGTGACCGGGCATCACGCCTTGACTCAGGCTGCAGTCACCGCGCACAGGGCAGAGCGGGGAGGGGACGGTGGCCCAGGCAGGAGGCACACAAGGGCAGGCAGTGTGCTCACCCCGCAGCACTCGGCCAGCCGCATGGGGAGCTTGTTGCCTGGCCAGAGGCAGCCCTGTGAGTCCTGGGAAAACGATTTGGTTTTGCAAGCCCTCTTCCTCCCTCTGGTGCCTACCAGCCTGTGAAACCGTGGTCCTAAAAACCAGCCCAGGGCTGGCACACACCCTCTCTCTGCATCCAGCTCAGGAGCCACCATGTCCCAGCAACGCACCTCTCCTGCTGCCCACCAACCTCCCCACGGGCAGAGCCTGGGGAGCGCCCTGGGGGGCTGACCAAGGAAGCCTCATGGATTGCTCAGGCAATGGAGGGAATGGGGTGGGACACATCCCGGCAGGGTTTTAAAGGTGAGGACAGGCTCTGCGGCAGCCGGTGTGGTTTGCCTTCACCTAGGACAGGGTGTCCCGGGGAACTGCGCAACCTCAGAGGCTCTGCACCAAGCACGTTGGGGAACAGGCAAGATCAGAACAGCAAGAAAGCTACAGGCTCGTGCTCTTTCATGTGGTCTCAGGGCAGACTTGTTTTCAACCTGCCTGAGATGAGGGCAGGTTCAGGCTTCAGCTCCAGGGCCAAACTCAGGCTCCAGCTCTGCTTTGCATTTCCCCGTGCCAGCAGCGCACCCTCCATCTGCTCTTGCGTGCTCCCAGCCCAGCGCAGCAGAAACCGCGTGATGCTATCTGCTCGCTCGTGACTTCCACCAGCTCCTCAGGAACCCCTGGCAGGGAGACAAGAGGAACGGGCCAGATGCTGAGCTAGTGTAAGGCAGGGATGAAAACCCAGCCCGCAGGATTTAAAAGCGGTGAGGTTAGTCTCCTGCGGAGTCCATTTCTTCAGCCTCAAGTCCCCTTGCTCCCAGCTATGAGGCTCCTCCGAAGAGGAAGCCGAGATGCACAGTGCTCTGGGCTGTCCTGGCTGCGGGAAGGCAGAGCTGCCCAGACTGCTGCCTGCAGGCTCGGGAAGAGCTTCCCCCACAGGCGGGACGTCCCCAGTGTGGACATCAGAAATAGCGGTCCTCCTGAGGGATGCAGTTGCCGTTGTGCTGGGGGATGAGGAGCAGAGCCCAGGGTACGCTGCAGAGCCCAGCTTTGTATGCTGCGTTGCTCCCTGGGAGGAGCAAAGCAATGGCACAGAGGGCGAGATAAGGCATCGCTACTGCAGCTGGGCTCGCCGGGAGCCTCCGCTGCTGCTCCAGGCCTGCAGGTGCGTTTGAGGTCAAGCAGAGGGGAGACTCCTGATATCAGCAGCACTTGTCTTCGCTGTTCTCCGTGGCGGGGAGGGCCCAGCAAAGCACTTGGCCACCTTAAGCAGGCTGCTCCCTACCCCAGGGAACTGGCCTTTGCACGCCGCAGGAGGGTCGGGATGTGCTGGGCATTTGCTGGATCCAATTGATCAGACTCTGTAAATGAGCTTTTATATAACTCTGCTTTCTGATTGCCTCCAGTGCCTTCCAAGGAAAAGCCACAGGCATCCGAAAGCCTGCACGCCTGTCTGCTATGGACGGGCTGCAAGGGGCTGGTTCCCCCAGTTGCTGTGAAAAGCTGCCCATTCCCACAAGGAAACCTCACAAGGCAGCATCGGATCCTCTAGATCAGGCTTAGGCTGCAGTAGCGGTGAACAGGCTGTTCCCGTTATTGCTGCACAAGGAGCCTGCAAGCCATCGCGCAGCTGGGACCGGCCCGGGAAGGCAACATGCACAGCCTGGCTCCCCTCACTCTGATGGCTTCTCCCAGGCTTCCCCGGCCACGTCCCTCGTCTCCATGCCAGCAGCTGCTGGAAACTCAGCAGCCCAAGCTTGTGTTCAGCGGTACCAGGTGTACCTGGTGTATCAGGACTAACCCCGTCCTACTGCTCTCCACAGGGAAACGGCTCCCCGGGGGCATGGGCAGCTGTCCTCACAGCAATGGAGAGCGTCCAGATGACACTGGGATGGGTCCCCACGTCCCCGCGCTCCCCCAGATGGGAGCTCAGCGGGGCGCAGCGTTCAGACACAGAGCAGGAGCGCAGTTCTCACGAGCGCAGTCTCCCGCGTAGGCAGGCTGCCTGCAGAAGAGCTGGGAACTCAGTGGCCCAGGCTAGCTCCCTGCGAGCGGATGTTATTTTTAACTCCGAGTTCCTCTCTCATTTTTGCCGGGCGGCGACTGGTTCTGCTGTTTGCTGAGTGATAAAGAGCCCTTTTTTATTTTCCCCCTCCGCTATTTCTAGGCTATTTTTAGGCCTTTCGCAGTGGGTCTTTGCCGCAGACACTTTCAAAGGGCTGAAGCAGGTGGCTTGCTTCGCATGCCCAGAGGAAGAGGAGAGATGCGCAGGGTGGGAGGTGCCGGGAAGGAGAAGGGCTTCCGGAACCAGACAGGGAAAGCACGTGCCTTGGAGCAGCAGCTGCCCTGTGCCGCACGCAAGAGTGAGCTCCTCTTCTCACACGCAGCCATGGCGTGCAAGAGTTGGCCTTCCCCCGAGGGAGCCGTGATGCCCATGTCTTTCCGACCATGCCAGCAACAGCCTTCACCTCTCCAAAGCCCAACCAAGGGAGATCCTCCATGGGGTGCCAGCAGGGCTGGGGGTCCTGCGCTGGTCCTGCTGCAGCCTGGGGCAAGGTGGGCGTGCGGAGGCACAGGGAGGGAGATCTGGTCGAGGAAAGCTGATGGGACAGGACCTGGGGAGATGTACAGGGCTTGGGGTGCCCAGAGAGGGTCAAACACGGCTGTGGCAGCGCAGGAACCGCCAGATGAGGCTGTCAGAGCTAGGGTCAGCCAGTGTCATGTTTGGGCTTGGGATATGGACCAGCCCCCATGGGACCCTAAGTGGGAGAGAAGAGTGTGAGGGATGCGGTGCCCACCAGCACTGTGGTGTACCACTGCCACGGCCGGAGCATCTCCACTGAAGCGTACTGATGGGGGTCATGCTGCCCTGTCCCTGAAACATGAAATAGCACATCCTGAACCCCTTGCCATGGCTGTGTTCAGGAGAAGGAAGCGCTTTTTGGGCAGCAAAGAAAGAAACAGCCTGTATCTTCATCAGGCAGTGAGAGTCTGGCCTGAAGCTGGGGTCCTTTGATTGCAACCCCCAAAAAAAGGTCATTTCATCCTGGTGGGGCTGGGTCAGGACTCTCTCCTCCTGGGGCAGGAGGAGGTAGCGGTACCCTGCAGCCCTTTTTCCCCTGGAAAACTGCAAAACCCTGAGCTTCACTGTAGCTCCGAGAAGCTCAGAAAGAGCCAGAACCTGCTACAGGACAGACGCTCACGTCAGCCCTCGGCCAGCTCGAACCTTCCAGGCTGTTACGCAGAGCTGGAACCCAACCACCACTGCTCAGCAAGGGCATTGCAAACCTTCCCACGTCACAGGACCCAAACAGTCCTGACCAGCTGGGTCCAGGAGCTGGGCTGGGGTTGGTTTTTTTTGCTTTATCAGGATCTTGCTGAGATTGGCTGTGTTCTAGGAGAGTGGGTCATGTTTGTGCAGTGGTTTGTAAATGCAAATTGTTATGTAAGTGCTCAGGGTTACTCCAGAGGCTTGGCTGGCCGTGCCTCTCCCCGTGCGCATGTGCACAGCGCGCTGCCTGCCTTCTCGCCCGTGCTGTTAGCAGGGTAACGGGCACACACATCCCCGTGTGTCCGTGGGAGCTTCGTTACTGTCCTAGCTCTTTATCAAGGCGCAAAGTGTGTGCATACATGCGCGTGAGCTACTGCAGCAGCACCTGCGCGGGGGCAGCTACCTGAAGGTGTGAAGGGCTGCGCAGCTGGGGGGTGTGCCGTGGGGCGTGCCGTGGGGCTGCCAGCCGCACGCTCGGGCAGCGCTCGCCACACGCTCCACTGCGTGCCTCCAGCAGCAGTGTTTACTGTCCACTTGCTCCCGATGAGATGCTGCTCTCACCACTGCCAAGAAAGCCTGCGCTTGCTCCAGTAACCCAGCTCCTGAAGGTCACTGGCTGGAGGCCGGGCTTGCGTCCCGCCTGCCTGTTTTTATTATTGATTGTCCTTATCATCGCTCAGAGAGAACATCGTGTCCCAAGTATCTGGGGGCAGAACGGGGCTTGCTGCTTCTTCTGATGCCTTTTGCCCAAGCTCTGTCTCTCCCCAGTGGAGGATGTGCGGCACCAAGTGCCCCACTGCCTGCCCTTGCCTCTGCCTGAATGCACAAGCCACGACACTGGGAGCCGGGGCCGAGAGGAGAAAGTAGCCTCTCCTCTGCTCCCAGTCATCTGCTGCTACAAGCAAACCACACATCCCCCCTTTCTCTTGCCCCCATCTCCACCCAAAGACCTGGTTTCCCGCACAGCGTCAGGCCCCAGCACGTGCCCCTTCCCACGGAGTGCTCCCAGCAGGACCCTCAGCAAGTGCATCCCGTCACCCCACCGCTGTCTTGGCAAGGGTCTGACTCCCATCGTGCCCTGACCCAGTACCCACCAGCCTTGAGCCTACAGAGACTTGGGAGGGGATGGGGGAGCCTGACCTGCCACCAGTGTCAGAGCAAGTGGTGGTGCTGCTCCGTCACCGCAGCGCCCGGCCGGGCTGGCACAGCCATCGCGCATGGTGCGGGGGGAGCAGCCAGGTGCAAAATGGTATGAGCAACCCTGGGCTGTGAGCAGCTGTGACACTAGCTGGATCCTGTAACTACAGCAGTCACTTGACTGTGCAGTAAAACTCCAATTAATCATTTTTATTCATCCAGTGGGCAAGACATGGAGCAGGCAATAGGCGGGTGCCCTACCAAGGCAGTTCTAGGTGATGGCACTTGAGCACAAGGGAGCCCTGGGGGAAACCTGTGAATCAGGAATTGTTTCTTCCTGGTGGCAAAATCTGGCTTTGGGGGATTGCCAGTCTTTTTTGCACAGAAGCGAAGGAAACCTTCCTCCCTCTTCTACCACCACCTCCTCTCTGAGGCCACAGCAAAGATGCCGTCCCAGCTCTGCCAACACTGCCATGGGTAACGCAGAGTGAATCAGCCCCAGGGTGGCTCTAGCTTGCAGGGGGAGTGGATGGTCCGAGCCAAGACAGGGAGAAAGGGAGCACAAAGGGCTCCTCTTGTTCCACCAGACACCCTTGATGGAAGCCAGGTCTGCCTTTGCAGGCAGGGACCTGCCATGCTGTCCCACCTCCACTGCACGTGGGCCACGAGACACCCCGTGGGCACAACACAGGAGAGGAGGTGGTGTGCCCAAAGCTTGACTCGTTCCCCCATAATACCAGCTTGGTAATAATAGCAATTACTCTACATTAAAACCATGATCTGCCTGTGCCCTTAGGTCAGCACAGCCACAACGCATGGCAAGTGCAGTTATATACAGCTGACACATCAACAGTGCCTTCCCAGCCATGCACGTCTGCTCCCTGCCCACCCTGTCCACCCCACACAGGGACCTCAGCACCGATGACAGGGGACACGGGGAGAATGGCCCCCACCGGCTGATGGTGTGAGGGTGTTTGCCCTGGGCACAGGTCCCTTTCATGCGCTGGGGCTTTGCTGGAGGAATCCCCGCAGGCAGGAGTGTCATGCCATCTCTGCAGCTCTGCAGCTGCCAGCCCTGGTGTCAGGGGGACTGGCACAGGGGCACCAGGGTGGCAGCAGGGGCATGTCCAGGAGGCAGCAGAAGAGAGGAAAAAAGGGAGGAAAGAGAAAAAAAGAAACAGAAAGAGGAAGGGAAAGAGAAGGAGAGAGTGAAAGCGAGAGGGAGAGCAGAAGGAAGGAGGTAGGGAGGGAAGGAAGGAGGAAGGGAAGGAAAAAAGGGGGGAAGCAGAGTCCTCCCAGAGCCCTCGCCCCCAGCGTCCTGTCCACAACAGGAGACCTGTGATCCCCCTATGTCTTCTTTCTCCAGGCGTTGGCTGACGTTTGGCTCCTTTGCCCATTGATGGAGGAGGAACTCAAGCCATGCCTTTCCCAGGCAGGTCCCTGCTGGAGCGACAAGTCTCTGAGGAAACCTCTGACCCCGACCAAGCAGATATACAGCACCTGCAGGGCTGTCGCTGCACCCCAGAAGCACAAGGTCATCCTGCAGCCTGCTGAACGGGAGCACATCGCCCACCCCGGTACCTGAGAGAAAGCAGAAATGCCTCCATGGGACAGTTTCATGTAGCGACAAATACCAATCACCCACACACGTCAATCACCCAAGGGTTAACTCCCTGCACTGCATCTGCAGCAAACCAAGCAGTGCCAACAGAGCCCAGCAGCAAACACAAGGGCTTCACATTAGGCTCTGAAATACTTTCCTGAGAGAATGACCAGGATCTCTGTCACTTAGGTCACTTTAAATCAAGCTGGCCAAAGCACTGGAAAATATATTGCAGCAGTGTCCCAAAAGCAGCCTGGGGGACCCTCTCCTGGAGGAGAGCCCCACGCTACTCCAGGGCTTGCTGCTATTGAGAGCACAGTGCACCCCAGCCGTCCCAGGTTCATGTGCATCCTCATACTGATGGCTTTTCACAGGAGGGCGTGGGGAAGACCACCTTTGGAAAGGGTCATGTTGTGCCAGAGATCAGCTGCTGCTGATTTACAAATGTGGCCCCAAATAATTGGATTTTCCTGCTGCCCAGGCAGGTGTGGATGCCATGCTTGCTCATAGCTATTGGCAGGCACATGCAGGCTTTCCAAATGCCGTTTACACTCCTCCTTCATCAGCACGGCCCTGGTCCGTTGGGGACACTTTGTGGAAAGCCATCTGTGATGTCAGGGTTTGAAATACCCATCCCCTGCAGGTGCCAGGGCTGTGGGGTGCAGCACACGCCAGGCTGCGATGGCAGGGAGGAGTCACCCCCGGACACACATGGCACCGTGCACCAGCCAGGTCTGCACCGCTTGGCACGACCCTCCCCAGCACCAGACCAGCCCCTAAAGAGAGATCAGCCTTCCTTTATTGAGAGCTTTATATGCGTCTGTTGAGAGCACAGTGGGATCGCAGGGCAGACGAAGCGAGCTGCAGCTCCAGAACATTAGTGGGTCAAATTAAATTGGGTTTTAGTATGCTAATTACCTACATCAGCCAGCACGTGATGGAGCACACCATTTTCATACTACAAACCTGCTGGTCTTTGAGACATTTCCAATATGCCAGAAGACACAGCAGGGCAGAGCTGACCCAGGCAGCTTGGAGGGCCCTGGCAAGGGTCACCCAGTGCCCCCCAGGATGCATGCAAACAGGACCAGCATCGCTGAAAAGCAAGTTCCTGGGACAGGGACTGGACCAGCGCAGGGCTCACCCCAACTTGGCCCACATGCTTGGAAAGGGAAAGCTAATAGGTAGGTCATCACCAGGACACAAGAACGGCCCCGTGGTGAGATGGGGGTGGTTGGGTTGCCTTGGGGATGGTGGCACCCCAGCCCAGACCTGTAGGGTGCCAGCATGCCCCAGGCATCCCAACCACCCCTTGCCTTGACTTGTGCCTAGGACAGCCCTTGCATGGCAGGGTTTATAGGGCCGGACAGAGGCAGCTGGGACACCAGCAAATAAGTCTTTGTCTTGCTGGGGACAGTCCCCCAGCAGGGTCAGACACACTTGCTGGAGACGAGTGGAAAATTCCTCTCTCCCTGCAGCCCAAGCACATCAGCTGTCGTCTTGCAGGACTTGGCATGCCCTGGAGTGTTTATCAGCACCATTTCGTAAGGGCCATGGCACAGGGCTTGGCAGGGGCGGGCAAGCCGCTTGGGCAACTGGCTCTGCTGAAAGCCAGTGCTCTTGGGAAACAATCCTACAGCCTGCCCCAGGCAGTGAGTCACGGCTGGGAGTCGGTGCGGGGCCATCATCACCGAAGTGGCCATCAGCACCTGATGACCATCAGCATTTTCTCCTCCTTTCTGGCCCCCTGAATTCAAGGCACCGAGCTCTGAGCTTTGCTGTTGGCCCTATCTCAGTCCATCAGACCCCTTCTCCCCACTCCTCACAGGTCTGGCTAACACACAGGGCTGATGTCTCTTGCTAGGTACCCATCACCCAACTATCAGCCAGAAGATTGTGAGTTTAGCACCGATCCCACCAGTTTCTTCCAGCCTCCCTGCCTGCCCATCCCTAGCTGTGCTATCAGGCTGTTAAACTCTGCATGCTGGGATGCTCCATCTCATGTGACTCTCCCCGCATGCCCTTAGCACGTACACAAACACGGGATAGTGCCAGTCTCCCAGGCACTGTTCAATTCTCAGGTCCACGGAGCAGATCCCAGCTCTAGTATCCATCCCTGAGTCACATCTGCACCCAGAGCTCCCCGTAAACCTCCCAACACCTCTCTTTGGCTTTGGTTTCACCTGGCAGGGTTGTAAATGACCTCAATATGCAAGGTCCCTCTTGCCCAAGGCATGTTGCTCCTTCCCCACAGGGGAAATGGCTTGGTGGGGGGAGTTACCCCATACCCTCCAAGGGGATTGGCGGTGTCAGCAGGAGCAACACCATGAATATGGTGATGGCACATCTGGCTAAGGGCTGCCGTGCGGGCATGGACTGGGCAGCGGCACACTGCTTGAGAGATGAGACAGGCCAGTGGGGCCAGCCTGTCCCCAGTCAATTTCAGATGTGCAGAACTGGCACAAACAGTCCCCTCAGGCAGGGAAGGAAGCAGGCACATCTCAGACAATGCTGGCTGGGCAGGACACGGAGCTGCAAGCAGGCCAGCCCTGGAAACTGGTGTTAGCCCTGCCATTGCCCTGGCTGGTGCCGGAGATGGCCCAGCCTACCCCATGGTGTTCATGGTCATGATGAGCGGGTGGTCACCAGGAGGGTGTTGAGAAGGCACAGTGTCAGGAATGGTGTTCTGCACTGCCAGAGACACCCTGGAGCCCAGGAAAGATCTTAGCTGTTCCTGCAATCTCGAGATGCACCCCAAAGCCCTGCTCAAGTGTGAAAGGGGTCGCAGGTTCATGGGGTGGGTGTCAACCCCCCCGGCGTAAAGAAGCAAAGTGTGTGTGTCCCCCAGCCCCTCAAGGGGGCCAGCAGCTCCCCTTGGCACCAAGGGGTTGCAGGGCAGCCACTTACCCTGGCAGCCAAAGCCCCTCATAGCGGAGCTGGGGGCGCAGGGACCGAGGGTGGGGGTTCCTGGAGTGGGGACCATCCAGAGAAGGCCAGCAGGGTCCTAACTTAGCATCACACAGACCCTTCCCCAAACCTCCCAGCAGCTGGGGCTTGCACCCTGGCGCAGCTGGAGCCGTGGTGGAGGGCAGGCTTCGTGCGAGCCGGCCAAGATGTTCGTCGGAGCAGAGGCATGCATAAACATTTTGTTTAACCAAGGACTCCAGGCGAACACAGCGTGCTCTGGCTGCGTGCAGCGGGAACAGCTGCGGCCCTGCGAGGCAGGGGCCAGGGACACCCAACGGTGGTGGCAGAGCGACCTCCCGTGGAACTGCCCTGGGTGCTCCCATGGAACTGCCCTGGGTGCTCCCGTGGAACTGCCCTGGCTCCAGGGTGCTCAGTGCCCTCGCTGCAATGGCAGTGAGCAAAGGGAGTCTGAAAACACCCGTCTTCCCCGGCCCATAGCTCTGCTCCAGCGGGAAGCCGACCCCCACCGCCAGCGGCTCCGGCCGCATCCAGGAGGGCAATCGCTGGCAGCCATATCGTGCAACTTGGCTTGGCCCAGCCCTTCTGCCGTTGGGCTGGGACGGAGGTCGGGCTGGGAGAGCTTTGGCTGCAAAACCCGCAGCTGCTCTGCCAGTGGGTCTGCGGGTGGTGGCCCCATTGCAGAGTTTTACCCAGACCTCTGCAGCGCCAGCTTAGTGCCAAGGGGGGCATATCCACAAAGAGGACTCCCACAACAGGCGGGGAATGCCAGCCGCCGACACCTTGCCCCCTAGCAATAGCCTGCCCCATAACCAGGCAGACCTGCACCCATCCCGAGCCTCCACCAAATTGTGAAGAGGAAGCGCCAGCCGTGCCTGGCAGCTGGAACGCCACTGCTCTGGTGGGTCATTACGGGGTTTTCCTGCAGCAACCGCATTGTCCACACATGTCTGGGGGACCTGCCACAGCCTGTCGGAGTGGCGAGCTGGATAACCTGACAGCCTGGTAAGAGCTCGCTGCAGGAGGAAACAAGGACTTGGGGAGCTAAGGGAAGGATGCCTCTTTCTGAGAGCTGTTAGCAGCAGTTACATAAACAATGCAGTGTATAAATCAAATATTGCCTTGTCTCAGTTGTGGCTTGCTCCACATTGGCTCTTTTATTTCCAAGAAGAAAAGCAGTCCTGCGCGTGCCGCCATGCCTGGCTGCCGCTTGGCTCCTCCTGAGTGCAGCTCCCGGTGAGGGCTGTGGGGAGCCAAGCGAGCTGGCAGACACAGCCCCCCCTGCTTCTGCAGCTGCCCCTGGACGGAGACGAAGTTGAAACCCAGCCCCTGCTCCTTCAGGCAGGGTCTCAGGGGGAAAAAAAGACACTCTTTGTATCTCTAACTGGAATTGGAAACGGTGTCCCTGTGCCACAGCTCCAGCAGCCCCAGAGCCCAGTGCCAGACAAGCCCAGGGCTTCCCTCCCCACACTGACAGTGGGGCCCCCGCTAACTGGGCACTGCACCATCCCCACCAGGACCTGAGAGCGGTTCGGTGACAGCCAGGCCTGCCAAAAGAGCTCCCAACATCGCCATAAAGCACAGGGCGTTGATGGGAAAACTTCCCCACCTCGTGGGACTGCAGGGCAAGCACAGGCACCCGCTCACACCTGCTCCTTCAGCAAAGGGGGAGAGCTTCCCAAGCCGTCTCAGGGAGCAAATGGACCATGAGATGTCCCCGAGGGCTGCCCCATGCTGCCGCTCAGGTTTATCTGTGCTCCTGCACGGATCAAGTCCAAGTGCACAGGTAAAGTCCAAGCCACGGGTACTCAACAGCCACATAACGCTGGCCTGGCTCCAGGCAAGCTCGCAAGAAGACAGCTGATGGAAACGCAGAGCACTGCATCCCTCAGCGGTGGATCTGGTTAAGAGCAGGCTCGGAGGAACCGCCTTTAAACTTGGGGTTTTTTTCTGGGGTCAGCTGGGAATTAAGCATCTGAGTTGTTGTGTTTAAATCTGAAACTTTAAATGTCCCTTCCCTCTTCCCCCACCCTAGCACTGCTCGACACAAACCCCAGTTTTCTTCTGAAACTTTATTTTAAGGGTAAGTTTTAAATGACTCATTTTGCAAAGGAAAGAATTGTGCTGTCAGGCTCTTTGTCTTCTTTTAATTTCCAAAAGGTATTTTTTCTGCACTGGGGAAAAGATACAGAAGAGCTTTGGTGAGGTCGGTGAAGGCAACCAGAACACGGTATTGTCGATCAGCATACGCCTCTTTGCTTCCCACCAGTCTCGGGCTCTGCTGCTGAGCTTGTCTCATGGTTTCCTGCCCAATTAGCAGTTACAACGTGCATACATACAGCGAGCAGAACCGCTCCAGCTTTCCGTACGTTCTTGCTAGTTTCTCGTGTTTTTTTAAGCCTTTGGTAATAATGAAACAATGGGGGATAATGACAGGTACAAATTCCAGGAGCACAAGACCCTGAATCATGTTTTTCTTCTGACCAGCTGGTGTGCCCTAGGATAAAGCGTTGGGACAGGTTTGAATGTGTGAGCTCCGCTGCGTATTTCCGACCTCCTTGCTCTTGGCTGCTTGGCTTTTAATCAGATTGGAATTAAGTGGCTTCTTAGTGTGCGTATGGGGTGCTGTTTGCTTGTTTGGTTCGTTCTGCTAACTGAAAAGCAGCCTTAATCATTTTGACCTTAGGCTGCAGATCTTAGTGCTTTATTTCTAGAGCACCTTCTATCCCATTTTTTCCATTTTTCATGGAAATGAAGCTCCACTGGGCTACCATGAACTATGGTAGCTGTTCTTTTGGCTCGACTCCCAGAAAGCTCACCAGCTTGACCTAATGAGAAACAGCACGAGCTGCTATCTGGGGCAGCCCGGGTATACAGCGTGATTCGCGGGGACGCGGGGAGCTCATGCCAAGTACGTGGCAGCTGATCTGGCATGAATTTCAAAGCTCTGTTCTCAAAAGTCGAAAGACAAAGATTAAGGGAGACACTTTCCATGGCAAACAAGATGCCAAAGCTGGGCTGCTTAGGGAAGATCTCTGCTAAAGCTCCTGAGCAGCAAAGAGCCCCCAGGACAGAAGTGGTTTTGCTCATACCCCTCTCTGCCAATATTTGGGCAGGACTTGAGGGGGAAAAAATGGCAAATCCACCAAGAGATTGAGGAAAAAAATGGCAAAAGCAGTGCTGGGATTACATTTAGGAGGGGCATTCTCTCTCTGCCTCATTTCAGAGGACGCATTTTACCATTCTAACCCTGGAAGAAACCTGTGGAACAGCTGACTTACCCGGGCCACTCCTAAGCTCTCAGGAAGCCTTGTCATCCCCAGTTCCAGATCTGGCAAACTGAAGATGCAACTGCCAACACAGCCAGAAGATTTCACAAGCCAGGTTTTAACAAGTCCTGACTTCGAGTTTCTTCTAAGCAGGTGACTTTGGGGCTCTGTTAAGCCGCAATTGCACAGAGATGCAGGTGTGAGGTTTGGGCACATGCACAAACCTTTCCAACCCGTACCTGTTGTAATCTGAGGGTGCACAGTGCTTAGCTGTTGTCGGGGAAAAGGCAAAGGCTACATAAGGATCGAGGTAAGGTTACAGGTGTTCCAGCAATGTCAGAGAAATGCAAAAAGCAGCTTTTAACCTGCCTTCGCGCTGTCAGCCACACCGTGCTGGCCTGCCCGAGGAAACACCGAGCGCAGCACTGCTTGTAGCCTGTCCCCGAGTTGGCTGGTGTGTGCGGTCAGGGCAGACCTGCCAACAAAAAAAGGAGAAGCCAGGTGATTAAAATCATCAGCATGGGACAAATGTTTCCCTTGCCCATGCGGTAGCACGGGACTCCCCCACCTTTTATAGCTGGAGCAGCCTTTCTGAGTCCCTCAGAGACATCTGGTGACTAAACCCACTAGGGGATGGAGAGGCATTCTGTGCTTTCCTAGGGCAAAGGAAACTAACTCCGAGCAGGGAAAGCAGCTTTCCCTTTCCTCCTCTCCTCTCTTCCATTTGCGTTAGGCAGGGAAAAAAGGTCTCTTTGATAAGAGTTTGTAAAAAAAGAACTATTATCAAGATGACTTTCCTTTTATGTTCAGCTTAGGTTTTTATGGGACAGAGGTCAACCCAATATCCTCCCAGGGTGTGTACGCTGCAGATTATTTTTATAAACGCTGACTTGTTGACTTTGTAGTTATAAAAGATTTTCACAAGAACCGTATCCCCTCATCTCCCTTGCTTTTCAGCGATAATTTAATTACCAACTATGTGGACAGAAAGAGGTGTACTAAGGCCAGCTCAGATGCTGCTTAAATACTTGCTTTAAAACACATGACTTTTTTTCCCAGCGTTACTGATTCTTGTAACTTTTGTCTTGAGGGTTGAGGATTATCCAGGGCTCTTCCAGTTCCTGTAATCAAGCGACTGAAAAATCTCAGTCCTTCTTTGAAAATAAGTGTATTAATGATTGGGAAAAGCCTGAGAATGAAGCCTAGTGTTTAAAACAGAAAGGAACAATATAATCAGATGGCAACTTTAAGCTGATCAGCGTTAAGGTCCTGTAGGTTGGCAGCACCCACTTGGTTTGTGTGCAGAGCTAGACCTTGAGGACAGGCTTTTGGAGGTGGACGGGCAACCTCTGCAGGGAACCGAAGCATCTCCTCCTCGCCCCCGGGACGGGATGCTCCGCAGGCAACCCAGAGGCATTGCGGATGCACTCAAGGATGCTGCAGTTCAGCCCCTGCCCTTCGGACCGCTTCCACACCTTGCCCAAGGCAGCTTCTCAGTGGAGACCTTTCCACAGGGCGGGATTCCGCTGCCCCCGACGCGCGGCCTTTCCTCGCGGGCTGGCCGGGATCTCCAGCCAACCAGCCGCTCAGCTGCCGCATTTACCCCCGACCCGCTGCCCTCGCCCCCAGAGCAGCAAGAGGCGAACCTCCACGGGCTACAACACCGCTGCCGCCGTTCGCAGCCCCAGTGGGACGGCCCGCGGCGGGCAGAGAATCGGCCTTAGTTCCGCGTAGCGAGGTCGGAGGTAGGCCTCGCCACGCGTAGCGAGGCCGCCCGTCCCCCCGCCGCGGGCAGCGCTGCGCCCCCGGCCCGCGGGGAGGGACGGGCGCGGCGGGAGACCCCCGCAGCAGCCCCGGGCGGGCCGCGAGCCCGGGCCGCGCCGGCAGCCCGCCGCCGCGGAGGGGCGCGGAGCGCGGCGGGGCGGTTGCTACAGCAACGCGGGCGGCGCGGCGCGCGGCGTCACTTCCGCGGCAGCAGCGCTCCGCCCCGAGGGCGGGGCCCCGGCGGCGCCGGGCGGCAGCGGTCATGGCGCTGTCGCGCGGGGAGCGGTGTTTGGCGCTGCTGCTGCGGCTGCTGTCGCGCGCCTGCCTGGCGCTGCTGGGGCTTGTGGCCCCCGCGCCGCCGCGCGACCGCCCCGCGCCGCCGCGCGCCGTCCCGCCGCCGCGCCGCGAACTCCTGCTGCTGCCCGCCCGGCAGCTGGCGGCGCGGCTCCGCGCGCGGCAGGTGCGGCCGGGGCCGGCGGGAGCGGGTGCGGGTGCGGGTGCGCGGCCCCGCGGCGCGCAGCCCTCCCTGCGGGCCGGGCCGCCGCGTCCCGTGACGAGCCCCGCTGGCGGGGGTCCCCCCGGCCGCCCGGCTCCCGCCGCCCAGCCCGCCTTTGACTGCGGGTTCCGCTTCCTCTGGTCTTCCAGGTGACGTGCGTCGAGGTGGTTGGGGCGTACGTGGAGAGGATCCAGGAGGTCAATCCCCTCATCAACGCCGTCGTGAAGGACAGGTAGGCCGGCGGGAGAGGGCAGGGGCCGCCGCCGCCGCCTCCCTCCGCGCCCCCCGGGCCGGGCTCCAGCGGGGCCCCGTGCAGCCGGGCTGCCCCTGCCGCGGCACCGTGCTGGGGCCGGGCGCTCCCGCCGGCGGTTCGGCTGGGCGAGGAGCAAGCGGTTTTCGGAAGGAGCGCGACGAGAGGCTGGGGAAGTCTCTTCTTCCGTTACCGGCTCCTGCCGCGCGCTTGGCATCCGCCCCCCCTGCAGAGATAGCCGCTCCTCGCCGGTGCCCCGCGGCTGGAGATGCCGGAGCATCCCCCCGGCTGCTCCTTTGCAGGTTTGAGGAGGCCCTGCAGGAAGCCCAGCAGGTGGACAAGCTGCTTTCGGAGGGCCCTGGCGATGACTACCTGGAGGAGAAGTTTCCCCTCTTAGGGGTTCCCGTCACCGTCAAGGAGGCCTTTTCTCTGCACGGTGGGTTTGCCCTTGCTTCTCTCCAGCCTCACGGGCCGCGACTCGCTCCCTCTCAGCCCCGTGCTCCCCAGGGGGGTGGGTGGCTGTGGCAGGGCGCTTGGAGGGAAGCAGCTTCCCTTTCCCCGCTCTGCATCCCCCTCTGCCTGCACTCGTGTGTCTGCGTTCGCTTTTAGCACCCAAACTACGGGGCTTGTGGTGCCCCAGAGGAGCAGCCCCCACTGGGGACCCGCTTCTCACAGACACGGTCCCTCTGACCGGCCTTGCAGCCTGCCGCCCCCAGGGTGGCCTGGGGGGAGCTGGCCCTGATGCCTCCCTCCATCTGTCGACCCCGGCACCACAGGGATGCCCAACACGTCTGGCTTGGTCAACCGCCGCAACGTGATTGCCACCTCGGATGCCACGGTGGTGTCTCGGCTGAAGCAGGCCGGTGCCATCCCGCTGGGCGTGACCAACTGCAGCGAGCTGTGCATGTGGTACGAGTCCAGCAACAGGGTCTACGGCCGGACCAACAACCCCTACGACCTGCAGAGGATCGTGGGCGGCAGCTCAGGTGAGCTCCGGCACCTTGGCATGGTCCTGCACGAGCAGCGGGTTAAATTGCAGCAAGGAAAGAGTTCTCGAGTCCTCTGCACACTGCTTTAACTTGTTGCTGGGCTCCTGCAGGGCTCACGGGCCTCTTTCCCGGGCAGTGCAGTAGGCCATGTGGAGGTCCAACTGCTTTGCACCTCCTGGATGTTACGCCCGGCATCGCTTTGGCTCGTTCTGTCTTAATCTACATGCAAACAGCAGTGCTGGTGTGGCACTTGGGCAGGGAAATCGCTTTGGCCCGCATTTCCCAGCTGTCCCCCAGGCATCGCTAAAGCTGGGGCGGCTCCCACCCCATCCGCCTGCAAAGGGAAGCAGCCGCTGTGAGACGCTCCTGCTGTGCTGGATGATTTGCACTATAAGCCTGTGGGGTTTTTGCTGTATTTTTCTCCCCTGCAGGCGGGGAGGGCGGTGTCCTGGCAGCTGCCTGCTCAGTCATAGGTGTGGGCTCCGACATCGGTGGCAGCATCCGGATGCCTGCCTTCTTCAACGGAGTCTTCGGCCATAAACCCACGACAGGTAAAGCGGGCGTGGGGATCTTCTCTCCTCCCCAGCAGAAGTGCCAGGAAGTGGAATGCGGGGTGTGGGAGGAACCTGTTCAGGACACTCCTGCGTTTGTCTCTGGTGGGATTGCTGTAAGGGGACAGGCAACTTCTTGACGGGACAAGCCCACTGCATGAGCACAACCTGACTTGGGCAGTGGGAAGCCATTTGGTGGCAGAATGCCAAGCGCGTGGGAGGTGTTTCACCCCGGTGTTGCATCCTCAGCGTGGGATGTTTTCCCAAGGTCAGGATCTGCTGCTGGGGTGTTTTCCTTGGCAGCTGGTGTCCCAGCTGGGTGCTTTCCCTCCTTTCCCCACCCTGTGCACCTTGCTGTCAGCTTGCAAGTGTTGCTGATGTGTGCAATCCCTGGGCAACAGCTTCGCTCTGCACCCGGAGGCCGCCCTCCTGCACGGCTTGCCTCAGCTGGAGGGGATGCTCGCAGGTGCTCACGGATGCTCACAGGGTGGTACCCAACGTCTCCCTCCATGCTCGCAGGTGTGGTGCCCAATGACGGTCAGTTCCCAAACGCTCGAGGGGTGCGGACCAGCTTCCTGTGCACAGGGCCCATGTGCCGTTACGCGGAGGACCTGGAGCCTATGCTGAGGGTCATGGCCGGTCCTGGGGTCAACAAGTAAGTTGCTCCTATTACTTCAAGCTGCTGAGTTGGTCTCAGCTACTTTCTGGCCAGTGCAGCGGGTCAGTCCTGTTTGGTGTACAAGGCAGGTCTGTACCACCCAGCTTGCTTGTTACTTGATTCCCTCCTCTGCCCCTGGCTTCAGCAGGAGCCTTGCAGCCGGGGCTGTCCTTCCCACCACCCAGGCGCCCTGGGGAACAGGCAGCCGTGGTCAGCTGGGTCCTCCTCGCAGGAAGACTTCACCTGTGAGCTGCTCCAGCCAGCAACGTCCAGCACGGCCCTTCCCTCCTAGGGCTGGCCTTTCTTTTGGTTTTTACATGTGCTTTTTCCTGTTGCTGAATAACGAGTTTTCCATCCCATGCCACAGCCCCGTTTGGTCTCCTCGTAGGTCCATGCAACCAAGCAGCCTTTTATGTGCATGTACCAGTAAGGAGCAGAGCAGAGATGGGGCAGACCGGGCAGGTCCTGCTTCTTGCTGCAGCCTGCACGCATTTGCTTTCTCCGTTACCACTTTTGTTTCTCCGTGGCTCTTGTGGTGCAATCCCAACCTCGGCTGTGGCCAGGGTCTGTAATTACAAGGTGCATCTTGAGAGATGAGGGTTTTCCTAACAGCAACAGATGTGCAGAACTAGCTGTGACTGAAGGGACGGGCAAGCAGCTGGATGGGTTGTGGGCAGCAGGTGTCTGTGTGTCTTCAGGGACTCTCCTTCCCACCCTGATGGGTAGAGCAGGGTGTCCTGAGGACGCATTAACAAGAGTGTGAGCAGCTCTAGCAGCCAGGGAGGAGCCAGGGATGGATTTGTAAGCAAAGCGCCATTCCTTTCCCAGGCTGAAGCTCAATGAAAAGGTGTCACTGGAGAAAATAAAATTTCACTGCATGGATCATGATGGCGGGTCCGTTTTTGTGTCACCTGTGGACAAGGAGATCTTGCAGTCCCAAAAGAAGGTAGGAAGGAACGGAGGTTGGCTCTCACTGGGGTGAGCCTGGAGATAAAACCTGGGGAGACCAGTCTGAGGAAGTCCCTTGGAGGCGAGGTGAGCTGCTCTGTGCATGGCTCCTGCAGGGGCTGGCAGGATGGAGGGCTGCGGGCTGCAGTGCCACGGAGGCAGCCTCAAGTCCCGGTCCTGTGCTTCCAGTGGAAAAAAAGGTGGAAAGATCTTTTTCTTCTTCTATGTTAAAGAAACAAGGGGAAAATCTTGCGAGTGGCTGCAGATGCCCTTGCCAGCAGCACCTGTGTGTTGGAGGGCACCAGGGTGTCCGAAGTTTTTGGCCTAATTCTCATTGCAATAGCTGTATTTTGCTTTCTTAACCTCTCCTGTCCATGTTACAGAGACCTTCCGAGGGCACTTCGCATGGCGGAGGGGTGGCTGTGTGTTTGTGGTCTTCCCGGGGTTGCTGCCTGGCATTTAGTCATGCAAAAGAACTTTTTAGTTTTTCAGTGAAAGCATCTGTGCTGCTCTTGGTGCTCTTCTGGAGCATTGCTGGGGGTGACGCGGAGGGCTGTTTGGGGAGCTCCAAGGCTGCTACCAGATGGAGGAGGTCCCGCTGCTCAGGGTGGAGGGGAGCAGGCGGGAGCTGTGGGAGCCCCCTGCGTGGCAGCACAGCAGAGCTGCTCCCGGGCTCTCTCCTGTCCCTAGTTTCCAGGGACTGACTGCAGCGCGTCACATCCTTGAGGAAACAAACCCTTCCCGCTCTTTCCCTTAGGTGGTGGAGCACCTTGAAAGCGAGCTGGGGGTCCAGGTTCGGCGCGTGACAATCCACAAGATGAAGTATTCTTTCCAGATCTGGTCAGCCATGATGTCATCCAAGGACAGCGATGGGCAGGTGTGTCAGAGAAAGCTGGCAAAGGCACAAATTCACTGGCAGCAGGGGAGAATCGTCTGTTTGGGGCCAGCCGTGGAGAGCTGTAGGCTTCCCAGGCCTGCCCGGGAGCTTTCTCTGCTCTGTTTGTCCCCCCAATCCTCCTTTCATCTCTTCCCAAAACTACACAGCCCCTTCTCCCTTGCTTTCTCGTGAGATGACGGTATGGCTCCCGGCAGAGGAGCGACACGGTTTAGGGAGGGAGAGGCCATTTTAGCATGTTGACCTTTTCTGTGCAAGATAGTAAGTCAGCCAAGCAGGTAGCATCCCGCCTCGCTCTTACCTCCGTACTGTGTCTCCTGACATTGTAGGTTGGGATTAAAGCCCATTAGGTTGCCAAGACTGAGGCGGTGGATTAGCAGCTTTTCAGCAGCAGGCCTGTATGTCTTACTTTTCCCTTGAATTGTAGCCACTGCACCATGCTCTCTGCGTGCATGGAAGTGTTTTGTAGCAAAAATAAACTCTCGGGAGTATTATACCATGTGCATTCTGCCACGCAGGCAGCGGTGAAAAATAAACCAACACCACCTTGCTGAGGAGGGCATGCCTGGCCCCCTCTGCCTCCTTTTTCCTGATTCCACAGCCATATAACAGCAGTAAATGCCTCCAGGAGACATTATCCAGCGCATCATCCCTTGCATCATGCCAGAGGAGGGGTAATGAAAGGTGCTTCTGCTGCCACTCTGGATTAGTGCTAGAGCCGTGTAACACTCCCGATGGGCATCTCTTGTCTGAAAATGGGAGCAGCTTGCATTGGAATAATTGAACAGCTGGAGATTTCGCTGTCATTTGTCAGGCTGTTCTTCCCTGTCGCACGCTCGCTGATGGTGCTGATGGAGGGAGCGTGTCTGTGTGTTACAGGAGGCACAGGTATTCACGGAGCTGCTGGGGGATCACGGGAAGCCGGTGTGGCCGCTGTGGGAGCTGATGAAGTGGCTCGTGGGGATGTCTTCCCACACTCTCCCAGCAATTGGTAAGGCCGGGAGGAGCCTCGGGGTGTGCAGAGGCAGTGGTGGGGCGGGCGAGTTGTTAAATGAAAATAGTGTCCTCCCAGTTAGGGGTCAGCACCAATCTCAATTCTTAGCAGCAGATACCAGAGAACCCTAATTAGTGCTGTTCTGCTGCTGTCTGATGAGTGCTGAGGTTGCTCCACCAGCTTTGCTCAATCCCAGTGGCTGGAAAAACTCCTTGAAGCAACAGGCAGGCTGAAAGCCTTTCCCTTGCCAAAGCTGGGGAGACGCTGCCTGCAATGCCAGGCTGTCTGCAGGGAGCAATCTGCTCTGGGAACCGGCATGCCGGCAGGGAGAGGGGCTTGGGGGGCCCCACGAGGAGCTGGGGGATGCTGCCTGTGGCCAGGCAATGCACTTTCTAGCCTGCTTAACCCACGGTCCTCTCGCTCACTCTCTATTCCTCTTTGTGCCCTGCAGCCCTGGGACTGACAGAGAAGCTGATGAAACTCAACCCTGGTGGGAATGCCAAGCTGGTGAGCATGGGGAAGAGCCTGCAGGAGGAGTTGGAGGCCCTGCTGGGGCAGGATGGGGTGCTCCTCTACCCCTCCCACCCCACCATAGCTCCCAGGCACCACTCCCCCATATGCATGCCCTTCAACTTCGCCTACACAGGTGAGCAGCTCTGACTGCCCTGCTGGGGTACGGGCAGGGGTTGCGGGCATGCCCTCACCCGCTGCAGCAGTGCAGACTGGCAGCCAGGGTATTTTACCTGGAGTATTTCCATTGCTGACAGTGGGCTTTGCAGCGCAGAGGGGTGTCTCGCTGCTCTAGAACATGGGGCAAGGATTATGGTCATGCTCTTAAAACTGTGGCATTTCTACCCGCTGTCCGCAGCGGGGCAGGTTTGATCTCAGAGCAGGGGGGGGCACCCTGTCCCTGAGGGATGCGCTCACGCTGTTACAGCTGACACCGTGGTTTAGCAGTGAGAGCTGCTGTGTCTCTTGGGGTATGGTTTGGGGCTCTCTATGTGGCTTTCCCACGGCTTGAGCTCCTTGATGCCAGCGCCGCATTGCAAAGCTGTCTGGCTTTGGAGTAATGGAGGGATGGTGCCTGGGGCAGGAATCTCCCAAGGCAGATCTTGGCACGACACAACAAGTGCCACATTAAGTGTGTCATCGCTCATGGGTGCAATTTGCATATGTGATGTGGGCACTGGGAACCTCTGGCCGGTGATGTCCCTTTGTCATCGTGTCTCTGCACCGCCTGCCTTGACTGCACCGCTCCAGCAAGGACCAGCTCCCAGGAGCCCGGCGCCATGCATGGCAGCAGCTACCTACCTGTGGTGGGAGAGCCCGGCAGTGATTTACTCCAGTTGCTGTGCTGCTCTGATGCAACCGTCTCTCTTCCAGCTATCTTCAACGTCCTGGGCTTCCCGGTGACGCAGTGCCCGCTGGGCCTGAGCAGCGAGGGCCTGCCGCTGGGCATCCAGCTGGTGGCAGCCTCCTACAATGACCACCTGACGCTGGCGGTAGCCCGGTATCTGGAGAAGGCCTTCGGAGGATGGGTTTTACCCGGGAAAGTTTAGCCTGGCCTCCTGGCGCTGCGGGGAGGCAGGGACGGAGACGGTGGTGCCCAGTGAGGCGGCAGCGGGCGCTGATGCGCAGTCCCCTCATGGCACTACCTGCTCCCTCCGCACCCCACCTTGCACCCTCCTGGGAGCGGCCTGCGGTGCCTCCAACCCCTGCAGAAGCCGGGCTGTTGCTGCTAGGGTGGTTTCTTCCCTGCAGCACCCTCTGCCAGGGGAGAGACCTGCCCTCCCCGTGGCCCCTCAGGAGCCCCAGTGCCGTGGGCTGGCAACAGGCTGCCCACATCCTGCCCGCAGCAGGCACCTGTCTCCTCCCGGGCATGGAGATGGCCATCTCTCTGTCACGCTTCTTGCTTTGAAGATGCCGAGTGAAGGCTGGGGAGAGGAGGTGCTGCCAGACTGCTCCTGGATGACTTCCCAGCACTACCCTCAGGGCTCCCTGGGTGCATCCATCCTCCTTGGCCTTACCCTGTCCACGGGGCCGGGACTGTACACGGTGCACCACAGGCTTGCCGGCCGCTGCAGCCTCCCTGAGCTGCCACAGGGCTTCCCCCACCCCCAAACTGAAAAGGGAGAGGGGCTGGGGGTGCTGGAGGCAGCTGTATGCTCGTCTCACCCGTGGTGCTTTGTGGGGTGGGTGGTGCTGGGCTCTGCCCGGTGCGGAGCTGGCAGGTAAGGGAGAAGGAGCTTTTCCTCCTGTGAGCTTTTGACAGCACTGGAAGAGCTCTTTAAATGGGTCTCTCTGTGTGTTGAGATGGCTAAAGCATCTCCTGCCTCTGTCTTCTTCCCTTTCTGTCCCGGGGGATCACCCAGCCTGATTGGCATCCGCTGCCCCTGCCACCCGCCCTCCCGAGCTGCCCAGCCTCTCTGCCCCCGTGAGCGGATGCAGGCAGAAACAGGGCAGCTGGCTGTTCCTGGGGCGGGCAACCAGTGTAAGATGTTCTCAGCAAGGGTGGTATTAAAGAGTCTGCCCAGTTTGCTGCCGGCTGTGTGTCCTTGTTCCCAGCAGTGGTTCCCCTGCCAGCTGCGGGGCTGTCATCCCCTGGGGCACCGGCCCCGTCTCCACTCTCGCCGTGGGATGCGCCGAGGCTGCCAAACGCTGTCGGTGCAGTGCAGGGACAGCAGTGAAGGTTCTGGCGTCTGCCCCAAGGGTGGCACTTGGCTGCTGCTGGGCTCTTGCTTTAAAATGCCTGGACTTGTGGCGCCTGCTCGGCTCCTGGAAGAGTTGAAGGGTGCTGGCGAGTTCCGGTGGTGCCGCGGTCAGTGGCTCAGTTAGTCTTGTAGTGGTTGCACAGCGTTAACACTCAGAAAGCATAAACCCTGCTGCTTTCTCTCCCTGATGGACTGCAGAGGTTTGGGGCTCGTAGGGCGATGCTGAGCCATGCGCGGGTTCCTTGGGGCCTCTATGGTGGGGCAGGGCGCGGGGTTCCAGGTCTGCGTGCCCAGCCTGCAGCGATGATGTTGGCAAAATTAAAACCTTTTCCTGGGGTTGGCTTTGCAGGGACGTCCTGGTTTGTGTCTGTCCTGCCACATGTCACATGTCACCCCTGGTCCTGGCCTGATCCCTGTGCTGCTCTGTTCTGTCCTCAAGCTGCTAATGGTCCCTGCAAGGGGGGATGTGGGCACTGGGTGCCAAGGCTGGGTGCAGCCAGCATGCGGGGTGCAGGCTGCGTCTTGCCACTCGCTCGCAGAGGGCACTGCTGAGCCGGCCGAGGGCTGCCAGCCCGGGGAGCCTGCAGCCAGGTGACACCCTCAAGAAGGAAGGAAGGAAGAAAGAAAAAAAACCCTCACCCAAGAAAAAGGGCATGAGCCACCAAAGCCGAATCACGTGCAGTGCCGTGAGACGTCTCCCGCAGCCTCCCCGTGCGGTGGCAGAGGGGACACGGGCCAGTGCCCCGGCTGGAGGGAGCCTGGGAGTTGGGCAGACCCTGATGACGCTTCCAGCGAACACTCTCAGCACCTAATGGGATCGCTGAGCTGAAGGCGGTTGTGTTTAACAGAGCGTGGTGGGCACAGACGGCACCAGCGGGTTCCTGTTACGATAGGAGCCGGAGGAGCAACTGCGTGGCACGAGGTAGGGGGGACGGCTGGTGCTTCAGGGTGGTGTGGCGATGGGGGATGCGGGCGAAGGAAGGGATGCGCGGTGGAGAGGGGTTTAACCTCTGCAGTCTCAGCCAATGGGGTAGGCACTACACCATATTTTTACAGAAAGCGGGACCTGTGGAGGGGTGCTGGGTGGATGGGGACCGGCCGTGCTGCCATCAGCAGGGGGCTGGCAGGGACCGTCCTGCGGCCGCCCTCGCTGCCGCGAAGGCGCTGGCCTCCAGTGTGCTGCCTCCTCCTGCGGCAGGAGCAGCCCTGTCCCTGCCTGCGCTGGCAGCCAGGTCCCGGGGTCTCCCCAGGGATCTGACTTGCTGCTCTGCACCTCCGCGAGTCCTGGGAACAGTCCCGGGGGCCCCTTCTCCCACCAGGGAGAAACGCCTGCCACCTTGGCTGGGGGCCTGCTGCAAAGCTGGGAAGGCTTGCGCTAGCATTGGGGCAGGGGGAAGTTGTAACCGCGCTGCCGCGCTTCAGCTCTGGCATTTCGGAGGTCTCGCCTCGGGGATCAGTGCCCTTGCCCACGGTTTGCAGCTGCCCATCCCTACTTGCTGGCTGCTCCTCCTTGTTTCCTGCTCTGAACGCTTACAAGGGGCGGAAACCATGGGGAAAGCGTTTTATACACACCTGCCACAGTGGTCACGCTTGTAACATTAATGCAGAGTCAGTATAAAACGGGAAAAGCAAGAGACAACGGGTGAGAGTAAGCCAGCCCTACAGCTGTCCAGCCTGGCCAGGGAGGTGGTCCCACCCATCTGCCTCTGGAGGTGGCCCCGGGCTCCCCACCTTCGCCGGTGGATGTGTCCCCACGACCAGGAGGTCAGCGTTGGTGGCCTCAAAGCCCTTGTACATCTCTCCCTGGAGAGCAAGGTTACCTCTATAGCCAGCAAGAGCAGGGAAAAAAAATCCCCAGAGCTGAGCGCTGGGGCAAGGTCAGGGTAAGGATTACTGGCCAGGTTTTGGAAAGATGGAGGAGGAAGCAGTGTGGTAACAGGCCACAGCGCTGCCCCATCGTCCCTCTGGGTGCTGCGAGGTGCCCCATTTCACCTGGCTGGGTGCTGGCACGCATGGCATCCTCCCCATCCCACAGAGGCTGCAGGAGGCTGGGAGTGTCCCAGCAGTGGTGTCACCGGTTGTGCCAGTGTGAGTCATGCCCGGAGCAGGGCTGAGTCACCGCCGGAGTGGTGCCGAGTGGTGCAAGCATCAGGCCAGGAGCCTTCTCAGACCCACCGCCCGGTGACACCGGCGGCAGCGTGACTTCTTGCTGCCTTTAGGGAGGGACCAAACACTGTGGGGAACCAGCTAGAGGTGGGTGCAAGAAGGTCCCTGCAGCACATGCACAGTGCTGCGGCAGAGCGTGGCAGCTGCCCAGGGTCCCCACAGGCCCACTTGCCACCACAGCCCTGAGGGCACCTTCACCTGGGGGGCAGCAGGGGGGTCCACCACCACTCTGCAGTGGGCACCTCCATGCCATGGCTGGGCACACCACCTCTGTGTGCAAGGCATGCCTGTGGCGGGTGTCGCTGGCCACACCTTCAGGAAAAAAAACAGATTTTCTCTAATCCCAGGTTCCGGCTGCCCATCGTGTTTGCAGGTAGCGGAACAGCTCCAGCACGCCTGTCCTCTCACCACAGCACCCAGCATGGCAGTGTAGAGCTGGGGGCAGATGGACAGGGCGCGGCGGGATGAGCCCTGCCCTGAGTCTGCTTCTGTCCCTGGCCAGCTACACCCCGCTCCAGGGTAAGTCGAGCTCGGAGCTGCCGCAGCAGGCTGGGGGCTGGCCCTGGCTGCAGTGGGGAAAGAAGCATGGGGACAACTCTCAGACCTACAGAAAGTACCTGCAGGGCGGAGGGGACCGAGTGGTCTTCAAGGGGTGATGGGAAAGAAAATCCCTGGGTCATCAGCAGCCACGTCAGGGTGTCGGTTCCTTTTGTGGAACCGCGGGGTGTGCAAGAGATCTGTGAGCCGCGGATGCTGAGTGCTGCACCGGCAGCCAGCGCTCGCCTGAGCCTGGCAGGGAGTCGGTGTTTGCCTATGCGGGACTGAAGCTGGGGGTTGTAGGGTGGGACAGAGGCCCCGTGATGCAGGTGCAAAGCAGGGAGCAAGGAGAACAAAGCAGGGAGACCCATGCAGCATGGCCAAGTGGTGAGTGGCCAAGGAGCGGGCCCCCACGGAGCAGAGCGAGCGATGCTGCCTGACGCCCCTCTGCTTCCCTCCCTCCCCAGGCACACTGTTGCCTCCGCGGGACGTGAGGCTGGAGGCACAAAACTTCCACGTCTGCCTGCGGTGGGAGCCGGACCCTGGCTCGCCTGGCGGTGCCGCCTTCCAGGTGGAGTGGAGGAGACGGTAGGTGGGGCGGCGGGGAGGAGCAGGCGGAGGTGGCTCATCCCCCCTCACCCTGGCAGAGGGCTGTCGGGGACCCCCAGTAGCCAAAGGGTTATTATCTGGCAGTAAATATCATAGAGAAACAGAATAGCCAAGCTGTCAGGGATCTCCAGAGACCAGCTTGTTCAACTCCCGCTCCGGCAGGGTCAGTTCAGGACTGTGTCCTGTTGGGTTTTGTCCACCTTCAAGGATGGAGCCTCCAAAACCTGCCTGGGCAACCTGTTCTCTTTCCTCGTCACCCTCCCAGTGAAAAAAAAAAAAAGGGTTGCTTTTGGGTTTGGGGGTTGGGTTTTTTTTCCTTTATGCTTAAATGGAATTTTCTGTATTTCAACCTGTGCCCACTGCCTCTTGTCCTTTCATTGGGCACCACTGAGAAGAAGTCTCCATCTTCTTTACCCCATCACATTGATAAGACCCCCCCACCCTAAGCCACCTTCTTTTAAGGCTAAGCAGTCCCCGCTTGCTCAGCCCTCCCTTACAGATGCCTCAACCCCTTGGTCATCTTTTTGGCCCTTCAGTGGGTGCTTTATGGCATGGACATGTTTTTTCTTGTAGCGGAGAGCGAGGTCAGGGCACAGCACTCCAGGTGCCATCCCGCCAGTGCCAATGAGAGGGGACTTGACTTGCTGGCAATGCTCTTCCTAATGCAGCCCAGGATGCTGTTGGCCAGTATCTGTGCTCTCCCACACTTCCCACTCGGACAGGTTGGCAATGGCTAGGCAGCCTTCCTTTTTGGCTAGGAAGGTGCCGAAAAAGAGAAATCCCTGCATTTTTTCCATGGGCAGAACCTCTCGCTGGAGCAAGGCAGATGCCTGCTGGGGGAACAGCACCGGCTCCTCCTCGGCATGTGAGCTGTATTTTGACAAGATCCATGATATCTACTGGGCACGAGTGAGAGTGGTGGCCGGAGGAGAGCTGTCCAAGTGGGCCTATTCCAGCGAGCTGCAGCCGTACAGAGACAGTAAGGACCAGGGAGACCCTTCAGCTGGGCTCCTGCTCTTTTGGGGGGGGGGGCAATGGGGAGAGGGATCCTTGGAGAGGTCTGGTGGGATATGGTGGGAAATATCATGAAGATACTGGTGGGGAAAAGTGCCACGAGCCCCGACCAGAGGAAAGGGTTGGGAGCAGAGCTGCTGGTTAAGGGCTGGGTGAAGAGCAAGGGGACAGAGGAGGAAACACAGTGAGGTGAGGACCACAGATGGGAGGCCCCAGGCCACCGAGGTGCTGTGAGAATTTTGGTCTCTGGAGGATGCAGCAATATGGAGTAGGAAAGAGGATACCGCTCCAAGCTTGCCGTTTAAAAGCATCCCCTGTTTGTCCCTGCTGTAGGTCCTGGAGATGCTGGATGAGGGCATTTTTGTTCCAGCAAGGTAAAGCTGGCGCAGGCTGATGAAGGCAGGAGAAGTCCCTCCAGCACTGCCTTTGCCCTAGTTGCCGTGTTTGCAAGGTGCGGGCACGTGCCTCTTCTCAGTCACAGGCTGGCTGTCCTGTCCAAAAAGCCTAGCTGTCTTTTGGAGGAAGGAAAAACTTTAGGACCTTCGCCTAACCCACCTCATAGGCAGTTGTTGCAATGAGCTGAATGTGCAAGCAGCTAAAATGGGGTGTACGCTGGCCATTTGGGTTCCCCTTTTCATTCCCTCTGCGCCCAACTAGCATGGAAATAGATGCACTTAGCTAAAAGAGCAATTGCTGCACTCCGCAACGAGTCTCTAGACCATCATCGGACAGCTCAGAGATGAAGTGGTCAGCAGCAGGGAGCCGGAGGTGCTAGCAGGTCTGTCCTGGCCTGTGTTGATGTGACCAGAGGAGGCAGAAGCAGTGCTGGCTGTCACGCAGACGTGGTGGCTGCCATTTCTAGAGCTGGTTTCACAGGACAAAGTGCCATCAGGCTAGGCCTGAGGAAGTTTCTGTGCGCTGGGAGTGGGATATCCAACAGAAAAACATCATTTCTAGGGAAATGAGATGCCTGCCTTCTGTTTTGAAGGGCTTCATTTTCTTCCTTCATTTTTTTTTTCCCTCCCTACAGCAATTGTGGGCCCCCCCAAGTTGTCCTGGCTGCTCCAGGGTCACATCCTCAGCATAAATATCATCATGCCACTCACTCCCTACCAAAGCAAAAACGGCTCTTACAAGCCGATCGACCAAGTGCTGCTGAAGCTGTGGTACTGGCTGAGGCTGTACGAAGGGGACATGCTTGTCCAGCAAGTACGTGACGGGGTGGGCAAGGCTCAGAGTGCATGGGACTTGCCAAAGCTTTCCTGGTTGCAGCAAAGATGCTCGTGTCCAGTTGCATTGGTGCGGTAATGCCTGTAGAGTTGTCCCAGCCCCGCGCACAACCAGCAGTGCAAGCGGGCATGAGATGCTTTGCACTCCCAATTCGGGGCTCGCAACCTGGGGGGTGGCAGGAGATCCCTTTCCTCTTCTAGATTGCATGAATAAGAAAAACCTGTAACAATTTCTGTTCAGATGAAAGCGTGCAGTAGGTGTTTAACAAGATGCTCTGGGACCTGAACAGCTCCTGGGGTGAAGAAACAAGCACTGGAGGTGCTGGGGAGGCAGGGAGGGAGGGTCTGTGCTCCACACTGTGGGGCGAGTGGGGTGTCAAGGCTGCACCGGGGAGTGGAGCAGTGCACAGACCCCACCTCCCACCGCCTTGGCCACGCGTCCCCTCTGCTTCCAGGTGCCCTGCAAACAGAGCAGGGAGGAAGCGCCATGCACCTTCAGGTACCTGAAGCCCAGCACGCAGTACTGTGTCCGGACGGCGGCTGCGGGCGTGGCCGGGGAGCAGAGCCGGGAGGCTGAGCAGTGCATGGTGACTCCGGTGGGCCCTGCAGGTGGGAGCTCTCTTGCCAGCTCGGCTGCTGCGGTTGCATCTCAGGTCCTGCTCGTGGCATGGACATGTGTGGAGGTGTGGGTCACTCACTCCCCAGCCATTCTGGTCAGGGTTGGTGGCCCAGTAAGGTGCTGTGGGGACCTTTCTTGGGGAGATGCTCTCTCACCACCCGCCGTGGGCTTGCCCCATATCTCTGCCTTGAACATCCCAGCCTGCCACAGGGACTCCGGGGAAGTGCTGCCATAGGGCAAGCTGTGGGGGGATGCCGGCTTGGGTTCTTCCACCCCTCAGACTGTTGTGACTTCCTGGCAGGCGTTCCCTGGGTCCTCCTTGCCGTGCTGAGTGGTGTCTTCCTGCTGCTGAGCGTGGCCGGGTTCTGCTTTGTCCAGCTGCACGTCTTGCCCAGCCCTTCGGAGACGCACCTCCCGAAAACGCTTGTGAGTGAACAATCCTCCTCCAGCCTCTGCCTCGCGTGCGCCGCGGCCCAGCCGGAGTCCCCTGCATCGGCACCTCCTTCCCTCCATCTCTTGCACCACCAAACCCGTCTCAGTGCCCAGGTGCCTCCCCCGCTGTCCGACCCACTGCACCCCCAGGCCTTGCTGCATGGGAGAAGATACTGGTGGGATGCATCAATCAGCCATGGGTCACACTGGAGGAGGGTGTCTCGGGCAGCACGTAGCCTGCGAGCATGGCCCTCAGGGTTAAGAGCCTCCCGCTTTAGGCGGTTGGCTTTTGCTTGGCTGCATGTCCATCTACAACAGCTTGAAGGGGAGAAAGAGGGGAAGAGAAGCAAACAGTGGGACTGCTATCCTGGGACAGTCTGGCCTGGGTGAGATGCAGCCCCTCACTGCTCTGCCCTTGCGATAGATGCAGCCCTGAGGCTCAGAGAGGCTCCCAGGGCTGCAGCCCTGCTGAGCTGATCCAAAACATGTTCTGGGTTGGCAGGACTGAGCCCCATGGAAACAGTCACCAGGACAGCCTTTCTCCCTGAGTCCCAGTTCCCCCCGGCATCCCGGTTTCCCAGTGCTGGGGGTGGCAGCAGCCTAGGGCTGAGCAGCCCTTGAGCACTTGGGACAAAACCAACTTGCTAAGCTAAAGAAGTCCCCTATGCCAGTGTGGAGAGGAGGTGGCAGGCTGCTCCACTTGCCCTGGCCCCGCTCAGTGCCAGCGCCCTTTGCTTTCCTATTTTTCTTGGCTTCCACACGGGGATTGCTTGCGTCTCTGAGGAGGCGAGAGTTCTTCCAACAGCCTCTGATAGCTGGGGCGTAGCTTGAAAAGCAGCAGCATGATAGCTGCTGTGACCGTCCCCCGGCACCAGAGTCCCCATGCTGTAGTGAGCAGAGTCCTGCCTGCTTTTCTGCCAGGTGTGAGCATGGCAGACGGGCTGTCCGGGACCGTTCCCTTCCCCGGGGTGCATGGTTCATCACTCCCAAGCTGGTGGAGGTTTCAGCAAGCTGAGGCTGACTGCTTCACTGCTTGTTTCCTGGCAGGCTCTCCTGAACGGGGAGCTGAGTGTGACCTTCAGGGTGGCCACCCTAGAGCTTGAGGAGGACTCACTCGCCTTGCTCTTGCCGACCATGCTCCCCTCCTGTGGACCGCCTGCAGCTGAGCGGACAACACCCACAGACCAGCTGCTCTTCAGAGAAAGCCTTGCCCAGGACATGAGTGGGTACTGTGCCAACGGGTTTGGGCCAGACTTCCACGAGGGAAGGGACCCGTCCTGCACCCACAGCCAGCTGGGACATGCCTTGGGCTCCCAGGTCTCATCACGGCTGGAGGAGGATGGGGAGGCATGCGATGGGGATGATGTGCTGGAGCAGCTGGTGCCAGTGGGACTGACCAGAGACAGCTACACAGGTGACAGAGACTACCGGACATCCGAGTCATGGCACTCCCTGCACTTCCAGCTTTATTCTAAATGCCAGTGCCCAGCCCTAGGAGCAGGCAGCTGCCTTCCTCTGCCCACAGCAGGCAGGAACTTCAGCCAGGAGGACCTACGGGAGAGCCTTGGCATGGCAGGGCACTGGGTACTGCTCAGCTCTGTGAAGCTTCTGGCCAGTGAGGAGGAGGATGGAGGGCAGCTCGTCCGTGCTCTCCAGCCCCTGCATGGCCATGGGACTGAGCCACAGCCAGGTGACAGCACTGTGCAGCAGGGTGACTTGGAGCAGGCAGCACTGAGCGTCCCCCTCCCCAGCCCCTGCCAGCTGCCCCAGTTGCCCCCCAACATCCTACGGGCAGCTGCCTTCTCCGGCTATGAGCTGCGTCCCCCAGCTGACGGCCAGCCGTAGCAGGCAGGCGGGGGCACGCTGGGAGCTCCCGGGACCCAGATCACAGCGTTAAGCAGAGCTTGAGGTGCTGCCCAGAGCTGCCCCGGCCACGATGCTGCCTGCTCAGACCTGCCTGTGCCTCGCTGGGGCACAGGACAGGACAGGACTGGGGCAGGCTCCCGTGCGGGCAGGCATGGGCACGCTCTGGGCACGGCTGCCGTGGGTGGATGCGATCAGCATCTTCAGAGCTTCCCTCTGTGGTTTTGGTGCTCCTGAACCAAAGCGTAAGGAATGCATACCAAAGTTGAAGCCCCAGAACTTTTATCTATTTATCCATCTATATGTGTGTATATGCATGTGTACAGTATATACACTAATGCAAATTTATGTATATACTCATATATAGATATAAACCTCTTTAATGAAAGAGGAGTTGTTTTTTTTAATTTGTCTGGAAATACTGATTGTGCACTGGAGCTGTTTTTTAAATAACACTAATTTATTATGTAAAACTAGATTCTGTGCTTATTCTTTCTGTGTTACAGAACCAGCGCTGCCCTGTCTGAGCGGCATCTGGGAAAGGCGCTAGGAAAACTTGGGGTTTCCCTGGGAGAAAATTGCACCTGCAGCTGGTCTGCGTGTTGCTGCCCTTGGTGATGGGAGTGTTTGGCCAGCAAGACAAGGAAGTTGGGGCCGTTGTTTAGGAGTGAACAGAGATGATGTGCCAAGGGCTTGCTCTCTTCCCATTGTTCCTTGTGGCGGCCGGTCACCATCCCCTCTGCGCTTCATAGTCTCCGATGTGGCTCAAGGTCACAGCCAAAACCCCAGGCGTGCGGAGCACTCTGTGTCTGACCGCCTCATCCTTGGCAAGGCCAATGGGGCTTCCAGCCCTACCACTGCTCCTGAAGGTCATTGCACAGTGGCAGGGCATTTGCAAGGAACCATTCAACAGAAGCATCGGTCAAAGCTGCCCTGTTGTTTGTGCCATTAGACTCTGGGAAGGAGCCGCATCCTGAGCTTGAGGTCCTCCAGGCCAAGCAAAGAGTGTACATCGTGCCAGTCCAGCCTGTGCTGCACCAGGTGAGACCTGGGCTGTTCGCTGGGCGGTGCTGGCCCAGCACAGTGGGACTAAACTGGCTCCCACGGCCGCCTTGTTGTTGGATGCTGGGCTTGCAACGGGGCACAACCAGTGCTTTTATAACAGCCTGACAGGTCTTTAAAGATCAAAAGAAAAACAGCTCTTTTCTGAGTTTTTGGCAGGGTGACTGTGCTGGGGTCCCCGTGAGTGACTCAGGCAAGTTACTCACCGGCAGTGGGGACTCACCCTGTCCCAGGGGGTGGTTGAAGCAGCTGAGATGTCCCTGTTCTGTATGAAACAGAGATGTTCATGCAGAGTGGAAAAAGGCAAAAGGCTCGTGACATTTCAAGATGGCATTTCAGCAGCTGAAGTTTCCGAGTGGATGTGAGAAGAGGTTTTTTGCTTCACCTCGGAGGTGCGAGCGGCGTGTGGGGCTCTGCAGAGCCACAGCAAGAAGGTGTGATGCTCGCTGCGGGGTGAGGTCCTGGCATGTCCCAGCAGAGACCTGCCACCACCGTGCACAGCTGAGGATCTGGGTGGAGTGGGTCTGGATTGCACCCCGCTCCGGTCTGCCTGGCCAGGCGTTGCACACCGAGCAGGATGGGGTTGTGCTGGAGGATGAGCTGTGTCCAGGGGCAGGCCCCCAGCCCCAGCCAAGCCCATGCAGCAGGATGCCCGGCCGGGTGCCTCCAGCACTGCTGCAGTGCTCAGGCATGTGCATGCACCTGGCTCCCACCTTGTGCTCGCCACCGTCCCACGCTCCCTCCACAGCCTGGAGATGGGTGAGCCAGTGATGGGTCCTCAGACATCCAGCCCAGCCCCGCAGCACCCATGATCTCGGAGGTCGGCCGCTGTTTCCCATGCTGGCCTCAGGCCCAGGGCCACAACGCTACGCCTGGAGGTATTTGGTGCGGAGGTTTGTGAAAGCTCTGACTCACCATGATCGATAGGCTCATCCCTGGCTGCTTTCCGTGCTGTTGGCGGTGCTTTCAGCTTCTGCAGGTACCAGATCAAAGAAATGAGAGGAATGCAGCTGAAAACAGCTCTTTATTAGAAACAGCAGTTTTAGGACTATGCAAGAGGGTATTTCTTATTACTAATTCTCAGAGAGCTGAGCTGCCAGCCTATAAAAGTATTGGAGAGTGGAAAATTGCTGTGCGGGGGTTAATGGGACTTTTGCAGCTGCCACATAGGAAACATAGCACCTAACAAACATGAGGGAGACAGCAGCTCCTGAAACGATGGGGAAAAATTAAGCTCTAATATTTTGCAGGCTGCCAGAATGAAGGAAGATCCCTATTTGCCTTTGAATGCCATGGGAGGCAGAGATGCAGAGAGCAGCGTCTCCCCACCCCGTTGATCTGCCGTGGCCCTGTGCTCACCCTGCTCTGCCCACTCTCCATCCTGCCTGTCACTGCAGCTGCCCTGCCAGCACTCTGGGACAGCCTAGAGCCACCCCAAAGCCTTGCAGCCATCCCAAGCACTCACAAGGTGTGTGCCTGTGTATCTGGCAAGGGACCCGGGACTGTGGGGCCCCAGGCTCGCTGAGCGAGGCCCTGCTATCCAGCCACCCCTGTGCAAGGTGTCTTTGCAATGGCTGTGCAGCTCCAGGTGGGTCTGCGGAGTGGCATGGAGCAGCAGCATCAGAGCTGTCCTGCCAGACCCCATCCTTCAACCCAAAAGGCTTCGTGGTTTGACAGGTCTGAGCTGCGACGTGACCCAGGCCACCGGTTCCTGCTGCATCTCTCCCCACAGTGCTCACCCAGCAGGTCAGGAGATGGATGGTCTTAGTTGCTTGGGTTGGCTGGGAAGCCCACCAGTACGTGGGTGGGAACTATGGAAGCCCCAAAAGCTGGAGACTAAGCATAATGTGTTTGGAGCATGTGGATGGAGAGGGCTGCAGGGCTGATAGGCTAGAGAGATGTGAACTTGCTGGTTCAGACCTGTGTGATTTCTCCCCAGGCAGGAGCTTTCCGGTAGCTCAGCAGGTCGGGACCCAAGTGCCAAGCGCCAACAGGCAGTGGGGATGCCCAGGTCACCCCAGGGCCAAGCTCTGGGTCTGGGAGGCTGCAGAGCGAATCTGTGCTAGTCTGGGAGTGCCCTCGTCTGGGGACGTGTGGCAAGTGTCTGCAGTCAGGAGGTACCATGGGTGCCCTGCTGAAGCAGAGCTGACGGAGCCATGTATCACCCAGCTCTGTCACCAGGTCCCCTTGCTCCACAGGATGAACTCCCCTGTGTTGGCTGGAGGAGCCTGACAGCTCACCCCTGCTCTTCCCAGCAGCAGGCTCAGACTAGGTCTGTGAGATATGGCCGGTCCTTGTGCTCCCCATCCTCCTGATGCACGTCAGGGGATTTCTGGTCTGTGGACAAGGAATGGACTAGGTGGCTCAGCTCAATGCCTCCCCGCTCCCCTTGTACTGCTCTGGGCACACTGATCTGTAGCTCTCTGCCCACCAAGACTGCTCATGCTCCCATGAGCACAGCACAGGCAGAGCCACCCGCAGAGCTGGGTGCACGTCGTCTCATGTGACGCACACGTGAGTTTGGAGGGGATTTCCACGCTTTCTCCCCGTGGCAACTCTCTCCGGGCTGTGCTTCCTGCCCGTGTCCTGACAGCAGAAGTGATGAGCCTGCTTCCAGGATTTTTCATTATATGGCATGAAACCTGGCATCCAGGGGATGGGAGCAGCTGGAAAACAGGGTAGATATGGATTTTTGTTAGGAGAAAGTTCCCAGCTGAGCGGCATGCCCGGTCGGGATGGATGAACATTTCACCTCATCTGTCTCCCCGTCTGATCTGTGCCTGACAGACAGGGATTTGCAGACAGAAGTGACGATCTCTTGTTAATGCACTTTCAACCACTTTATGAAAAATGAGAGCCGGTACATGGGCGTGCAGACACTGTTGTCTCCCTGCTCTGTGGTCAGCAGGGTCATGGTCAGCCTCTCAGTTAAAAAACAGATGCTCGGGCTCCCAAGCATCCTGTCCAATCTTCCTCAGGAAAAGCTCCATGATGTCCCACCCCACAAAAGGAGAGGACACAAGAGACTGAGAAACATAGGTCTCCCACCAAGATTTCAAAGGGACTTTCCTGGTGGCACCTCTGAAGCAGGTACTGCTCAACGTGGCTGAGCCCCAGCATTGGCAGGGGTAGAAAAGCACCCAAAGAACCTTACTAGCTCCTCGCCCCCACAAATAACACCCAAGGTTGATTTGCAGCTCCTGAGAGCTTGAAATCTTCTCATGTCTGTCAAACTCTTTCTCGCTGCTCTCGGGAAGCACGGCGCTATATGAACAAGGGTGCGAGCTGCTGTCACAGCAAAGGTGGCCTGGCTGAGGTCACCAAAGGGATCAGTTTCGGATGGGTGTCCCTGAATTAAGCCTTCCAGGCAAAGAGATATAATTTAGAAGCAATTCCAGTTGGCTGATATTACAGTAATTTGAAAGTGAAGTTTGTGAGTAAGATGGGGACTCAGATGGGAACTGGAGAAACCTGGACATGGGAGAGCTGGGCCAGGTCCCTGCTGACACAGTGAACAGTTGAGGTCTGCCTCTGTACCTGCAGCTTTTGAGAAGAGCGTGCACCACCTTTGTTTTATTCTCTCAGGAAGGCCATTTTTCATGACCCTGTCTCATGGATGTGGCTTTGGGACACTGGCTGCAAGGCCTCCATCACTGGCTACCTTTTTTTCTAGAGAGAAAAAATGGGTATTTAACTCTAAGCCAAAACTACCCAGACTTCAGTGCTGGCTCTGAATTGCACCACATTCATGTTGTTGCAAAGCCCGGCCTGATGCCCTTCAGTCCGCAGTGACTTACTGGCCTGGGTGGGTGTCCACAGCCAAGTGGGATTGGGACGACATCGGTCACCTGGAGCTGACAGATGCATCCTCTAGAAGGGGGAATTGCACTGACAGCTTCTGGGATAAGGAGAGAGGCTCCTCTGAACGCCAGCAAGGTCAAACGCCGTTCAGCAAGGAAGCTCCAGCTGCTGCCGTCTGCAGAGGATGAGCCTTGTCACTTGCCGAGTCCTGTCATTAGCAACCAGGACACCCACTGAGAATCAGCTCGGGATGCCTGGGTGGCCGAAGGCTTTGCCACTGCCCTCGTGTTGCCATGAGATGTCAAAGGAGCAGAAGACATGTGGTAACCCTTGGGGAGGAAGATCATGCAAAAAGGAAGCGTGGATCCACACGTTTTGTCCAAATGTTGGCCACGTGTTCTTTTCTGATCCTCCTCAGACCCCACCAGAGGCATGGTTAACCTGTCCAGCCTTCCGTAGCGCTTCCTCCCCCAACACAGCACAGCCACGGTAAACAGTGGAGCTTCTGAAAACCCCGCCAAGTATTTATCAAGCATCCTTCCAGGGTGTCATCAGGATGGATGGCCAACCCAGCAGAAAAGACAAGCCACCTGATAAGAGCATACTGGTCGCAGAGAGCTGCAGGACATAAAAGAGAACCGCCTCACACTCCCTCACGCACAGGCTCCTAGGAAACTGGTCAAGGTTTGGAGAAGATGCTTCCCAGAGGATGGTCATCATCTTGGCGCTACTGTTGGGGGCTTGCTGCATCAGCACTTATCCTGTCTGCCCTGAAAGCAACAGTACCCAAGGTAAGGACAACTGACATGAGTGTTTGTGCCTGAAAGCCAGGTGGGATCTGTCCCTGTGCACCACTTTATGGCTGGCACTGAATGCTGGCTCAAACCACGGGGCTCGTATCTGCTATTTCATGGGGGCTTGGCTGCTGCAGACATGCACAGCAGCGCAGCTTCCCCCTATTTCTCTTTGGGCAGAAAGACCTTCTGGCCTGGGGAGGGTTTTCCCCAGTGTTGTTAGGAGTAGTGTATGTACAGCAGGGTTATACCCGTTCCTAGTGTCATCAGGTTGGATGAGAGAAGACCATCCTGTACCCGAGGGACTTGCTTTGGCTGTTGTGATCTGCAGACAGCAGAGTTTGGGTGATGTGTGCAGGTACTCTGGGATGACAGACAATGTTGCCCTGAGAATCAGCCATCCTGGAACATAAAAACAAAGGATCCCTCTAGGCTCGACATTCTTCCGACACCCTACGTGGAGATGAGGGAATTGCAGTTCACGTGCAGAGCGAGTGGTGCACACTGGGTGGTCTGGGATGGGGTGAGCTCTGCTCGTGGTCACAGGGCTGGTACGAGCCTCCCCAACAGCCGCGAGACCTGGCACTGTGACACCAGCCCACTGCACCGTGTCCCGGGGGCTTTGCTGCAGCACGGTGCCCTGCCGTGCATCACTGCATGAGGCCAGTGCCCCCGGGGACCACAGGCAGCAGAGCCAGCGCCTGCTGGTCTTGTGGCTGATGACACCCATTCGCGTCCACCCTGCGTTCCTGGTCCGTATGTACTAGTACTGACCAGCGACGTAAGCACCCGCTTAGACACTCTGGGCTTCTTGATCCTGGAGAAAAAGTCAGTCGGGCAGAGCTTGAGCCCTGAAGGAGAGCATGACCCCAGCCCCGTGATCCACTTGCGCAGCCCCTGCAAGCGGCCCCGACGCGGCACGCTGCCTGGTGCTTCTGGGAAATGAGCAGGCACAGGGGTTCCTCTTGTCGCTTCGCTGACTCATGGGGACTTCCAGAGCTTTAGGAGCTTGACCGCGTATCTGAGGCAAAGGAAATACAAGGCCAAGTGCTTGGGATTGCTCAGCTCCCGGAGCTTGGTGGGAGCTTCCTGGGGGCTGTGCGCAGGCATGCACTGGGGGAGGGACGCGTCGAAGGGTGAGACGCTGGAAAGCCCCTGACACACCAGCTGGTTTCCAGTTAAACAGACAGCAAGGGACTTATTGCTTTAGTCGTAGCCATGTGCCTAATGTTTGGTTTGTGGTGACCTTAGGCTATCGATTTCCTCAGAGCAACACAGACAGGCCATGGGACAGACTCACCCGGGGAAGATTTCTGCTTGCACTTACCTGAGGTGTTACCTGCCTGTTGCAGTCAGGCTGAAGGCAACGCCAAGCAGTGGACATTGTTTGCCTCAGCTTTTGGCACTGTCTCCCATAGCATCCTCATAGACAAGATGACAAAGTCCGAATTAGGTAAGTGGACAGTGAGGTGGATTGAAAACTGGCTGAACGAGGGCTGTGATCTGTGGCACGAAGTCTGGCTGGAGGCCAGTCACTAGTGGTGCATCCCGAGGGCTGGTACTGGGGACGGTTCTGTTTAACATCTTCATTAATGACCTGGACGATGGGACAGAGTGCACCCTCAGCATGCTTGCAGTTGATGCAAAGCTGGGAGGAGAGGCTGATAACGCCAGAGGGTCATGATGCCATCCTGAGGGATCTGGACAAGCTGGAGAGATGGGCTGAGAGGGACCTTTTGCAGTTCCGGCAAGGAAAAGTGCCGAGTCCTGGCCCTGGGGAGGAACAACCCCAGGCACCAGGACACACCAGGGCTGTCCTCGTCAACACCAAGTTGACCACAAGCCAGCAACGTGCTGTTGCGGCAAAGGTGGCCAACGGTGTCCTGGGCTGCGTTAGGAGGAGCGTCACTGCAGGTCGAGGGAGGGGATCCTTCCCCTCTGCTCAGCCCTACTGGGACCACGCCTGCTGTGCCATGGCCAGTGTTTTGACTCCTAGCCCAGGCTGGCATGCTTGGCCAGATGAGGAGACGAACCCTAGTCCCCCTCAAACAACCTGGCTGTCATTCTCAGGAACTGTAGACCATGCTTAGGGTCTGTCCCACTGCCCAAGGGGCAAGGGCAGCTTGAATGAGCCGCTTTGTCCTTGCCACCATCTCCCCATTCAACCCAGACCTTATGCTGACGGATTTTAACCTGGCTGACAGTGCAGTTGACCTTGTGGTTGATAGCAAGCCTCTAGCAGGACTCCAGCCACCCAGGAACCTGAACCACGCTCTGTCTGCACCGGGATAAGGAGCGAGCCATGGCCAGAAAGCAACTTGTAGCGAGGGAGAGTCCCAGAGCTCAAGGTGAGCTGGACCCAGGATGGGGCTGGTGCGGGGGCACACGTGGAGGAAGGCAGGCACTAGGATGCTCTTGAAGAGGTGAAGGGTTGCATCCAGGACGAAGGAGTGCGGCATGTTAGGTGCCCCCAAGGGAGCATGGAGAGAAGCAGGTGATGGTGCTGTGTCCCCTCTTCTTCTAACATTATCTTTCCTTGGCTCCTGCCCTCCACGCTGGACCCATAGCCCCTGTATGCTCATGGCATTTCATATGTTAACTTTTTTTCAGGAAGTAAAGGCACTCTCCAGGAGCATGTCCCCGACCAACTGCTTGGTGAGCGGGGGTGCCTCTCTGGACTAGGGGAGGGCAGCCCAGGGAGACGCTGCTGGGCAGGGGACTCCCATGGGCCAGCTCCCCATGAGGTCCCAGCAAACCCCATCCCTGTTGGCCAGTAAATGGGGACTGAGGCAGTCCCGCTCGGGTGCCAACACTGCTTCCCTCCCTGGTCCAGCAGTGAGGGGAAGGGGGTTTGGGGGCTGTTTTTGCCAGATGGGCACCACACACGCATGATGGGGCTGCTGTGCCACAGCAGGTGGAAGACCTTGATGCAGTCCTCTGGAAGATGGTGGCAGTGGGTGAGCTCCAGAGCCAGGGGTTTACCCAGACAGACCAGACCCCTCAGCAACCCAGCAAGAGACTTGAGTGCCCAGCTCCCAGTGGGTCCTGGGACCCAACCCACCACCGACCTGCAAAGAGGCCATGGCAAGCAAGGGCTGGGCTTGGGGTGGAGGATACTCATGACTTGGGGTGAAGGGTGCCCGTGGTTTGGGATAGAGGGTGCCCATTGTGTGGACTAAGGCATTCAGTTCCCAGGCTGTGCTCCTAGACCTGACTTCTCCAAAGCCGAAGGAGAGCCTGGGAGAAGAGATGGACATCTCCCTTCCTTTAAACCTTCCGGCTGAAGCCAAGCACTGCTGCAGCCCCTCACACGGGTGAGGGAAAAGGAAAAGCCTTTTTCTCCCAGCTTGCTTCGGGAAATACTCTGTCACCAAATGAGGGGTACAGGAGGAGCTCTGCCTGCCACCTGCCTGCCAGCCCTGCTCCCAGTGCCTTCTGGCAGGCCCATCCACGCATGACCCCACACCTCATTGTGGGCTGGTTTGCACAGAACTTTGAAAGGTCTCCAGTCCCTTGTGGGGAAAAGGGGAGAGGGTCTGCAGCAGAGGAGGGGTATCATGGGGTAGGGGGATTGTCCCATGAGGATCTGGGGTGCAGGACAATGTTTCTCCCATACCAGTGGACCTCCAAGACCTGTGGCAAAGCAGAGTTGCCACTGTGGCCTGGCAGGGACTTGCTGGCTGCCAGCAGGAGCCAAATAAACCCCTCGCACCGGAGCAGCATCCTGTGGTTACTCCATCCCCACGCTGTGCAGGGTCCTGCATCCTCCCACCGCCGCGCGCATGGCATGGGCAGATCACAGTGTACATGCCCCAGGGAGGCGATACCTCTCCTGCGGGCAGGGCAGGAGCTGCCACGTGCATCCCAGTGGTCCGGGACGGCAGAGGCTGGGGGCTACAGCTTCACTCATGCTAAATCTCAAAAGGGTTCCACTACGGGGAAGCCCCCTCCACCCGCTGCAGCACCCTCCATGCCCGGTGGCCTTGGCCCGTGCGCTGACAGTACACAAGCAAGACATATTAAAATATAGTTTATTGCTGTTCTTAGTTTAAAAAAACCCAAACAAACCAAAACCCATTAATAACAAAACCAGTCCCCAAACCCAGTGCTATCAGAGGCAGGCTTGCGAGGACACACCTTTTAGTGCAAAGAGGGAAGTGGCAGTGAGGGCTGGAGGGGGGGCGGGTCGGCCGTTGCTGTGTCCCCGCAGGACCCACCACGCTCACTGTACAGTATTTTTTTGCCCGCAGGGCTGGCTGGGGAGGGCTGGCTGAATTCACAGGCACTAGCAGGAGCCCTTGGGGGAGCTGGAGGTATCGAATGGGGGAGGATGGGATGTCATGGCTGTGCAGAGCGGCTTTGACTCCTCTTGCATCAGCGACACTGGACGGGAAAGCACAACACTGAGCTAGGGAGCACCAAACCTGCCCACATATCTCCTACAGACACAGCGCTTTGCAAAGCAGCTTTTGCCTGCTCTCTTTGGCTGTCCGGTACTGGGGTGTGGAAACAAGACGATGCCCTACTCCATGCCTCCGTCTCCCAGTCAGGCACCTGAAGTGCCGGTGGGGACTGGGGAGGGCGTGGTGGAGCTGGAGCTGCACATGGCTGCATCTCCTGCCGTGTCCTGCAAGGCAGGGAGAGGTTTCTTAGCTCACAGGAGCCAGGCAGGACCTTGCAGCTAGCAGCACGTGGCCCTGGGTGCTGGCACACATGGGAGGGATGCCCTGGTCCTCAGCCCTTCATGAGTCCCTGCACCCCTTCTTCCCTCCCACAGCAGGTCCTGGCACTTTCGTGCCAGGCATCATCCCCAGCATCTTCCAGCCCCCATGTCCTAAAGGGGAGTTAGACACATGTTACAACCCTCTAGCAGTGAGAACAATTTGTCACTGCAATAAACTATTGGGGGCAGAGCCCTTCAGTGTCTTCAGACGGAGCCTGGATGCCTTGGTGGAAGAGAGGGTTTGCCCAAACGTAGGCTGCGGGGTGCTGTGCAGAAGGGTGACCAGGCAAATTCAAACAGCTGCAGCCCAGGTGATGCGCTGGGATCCCAGGACGCCTCTTCCTGAGCATACGGGATGGCTGGGACCGCACGGGCTGGCAGAGCAGAGCAGCTCCAACAGCAGATGGGGAGGCAGGGCTGACACAGCCGTTTGGGGTGTCTCATCTCTTCCACCAAAGGGCCGCTGCGAAGGCTAGCGCTCGGCTTTTCCCATGACGCGTGGTCTCAGGCCATGAGACCCGTTTTCAGGGACTAGGGACGCAGTTGCCACTGCAGCCACGCAGGGACCGGTCCATACATGTGGTCAGCACTGATGGCGCACAGGGGCTGCAGCCAGTCAGCGGCGGAGGAGGAGGAAGCGGCAGGAGGCTGTGAAGCAAGGCACTATTTCTGAAACACAGGGAGTAGCGATGCCGTAAACCCCCTCCAGTCCCTCCCTTGGCCAGGGTTTGGTTGTGTCAGGACTGCAGAGGTGGAGGGCTCGGCCGGGGCAGTGCTGCCAGCGCACCCCACAGTGGGGTTAGGTCATCTTCCTAGCGACGCTGGCGTAGGTGTACTCTATCTCCTCGTCTGCAGGACACGTGTGGCTGAACTCATCGCAGGCGTAGGCGTTGTTGAGGTAGCGCCAAACGCCTGTCATGTCCGCTGGGATCTCGAAGTCGCGGTACTTTTTGGCTGCGATCTAGAGAGGAGAGAAGAGGAGGAGGCTGAGTCTTCCCAGACATGGGGCAGGTTCGCTCTCTGGCTTGCGGGAGGGACAAATACGGGACCCTCAGCCCCCTGTTTGCATCACCCCACTCTGTCACTCCCTCTTGGAGTGGGTGCCCCCACCTTCGCCCTGGGAGCCGGTGCCATTACCTTGATGATATGCAGTTTGGGCAGGAGGTTGCAATCAGCCAACGTCAGGTGGTCTCCGTCCAGGAATTTCCTCTTGGAGACAGTGATGTCCTCCACGCTGTCCTGGTCAATCTCCTCGGGGAGAGGAGTGTTTAGGTAGACATCCAGCCGCTGAAACTCCCGCAGCAAGGCCTTCTCAAAATCTGGGTGGGCAGGGAAAGAAGTGCAGTCAGCCTGGTGCCCTGGGCTCCCAGCACAGCCCAGGGCTGTGCCAAGGTGGCTGAGCCTCTCCCAGGCTTTGCATAGAAGGACAAAGCCCCCAGGGCCACACCAGTGGTGCGCAGCACTGGACCCTGGCCAGTCTCTGCTCCCAGGGAATCCCAGCAGCATCACCCCACGCTCCCCTCCAGGACCTGCTCTCCACAGTGCCTGCGCATGGGGCCGTTAGCCCCGTGGAGCACAGGACTGCCTTCACCCTTCCTGCGCACTCCTCTGCTTGCCAAGGCGGCTTTGGTGGGGGAGGCAGCAGAAACCCTAACCTGGTGGCAGGATTTGCCCACAGACAACAGCATCTCCCCCACCCCAGAGTGGCAGAACACAGCCCCGCAGCCCCCACACGCGTTTCTTACTGATATTTGCTTCCTTGCGCGGGTTCTTGATGTACGCTGAGAACTTGGCAAAGATGTCGCTCCCCACATCGAAGGACTCCTTGTACTTGGGGCTCAGGTGCGGATACCTTTAAAGAGACACTCGTGTCAGTGCAGGCGAAGATGGAGGCAGAGATTCAGCTGCGTGGTCCTTAGCTGCGTTATCTCCTGGGCCATGGTGCCCAGGGCTGGTACTGGAGGGTGCAGGTCATGTTCAGCTGGTTGTGGGAGAACGGTGATGCTTTAGATGACTGCAGCTGCCACCCTGGGAGCTGATTATCTTGGGTGTTTGCTAGGGGAAAATCACAGGGCAACAGCTCCACGGTTTGGGGTCGCTGGTGGCAGCAGAGCCCCGAAGCAGAGTTCTGCCTGCCCACAGCTCTGGCCCAGCCCGGGGGACGCATGTTGGCACGGGAGTTGTCCGGGGAAGCCAGAAGCTCCCATGACTTCCTCAGGAACAGCCTCTTGCTTGCTGATACGTCCCTGGGCGCACTGCAAGGGCAGACGCGTCCGAGGAGGCAGGTGATGAATGCATTTGAGGCTTCCTCTTTTGCAGGCGGTGGGAGGGCTGGCAGCCACATGGGCTCGGGGGGGGGGAGGGGGGGGGGCGGCCCCCCCCGGCAACCCTTTGGGCCAGCTGCGCTGTTGCATTCAAGTGCAGGCATGTGCTTTCGCTCAGCTGAGCACACTGGGTATGAGCGGGCAAAGGGGGTCTCACGCCCCCCATCGCCGCAACACCAGCTGCCAACCCACTGGGACGTGCCCCCACTCTCCCTCTCCCCCCGGCCCTGCCTGCGCCAAGGGACCGGTGCGTTTCCTCCCATTGTTTTCCACCCCAGCCCGTCCCCGTCCCCTCACAGCCCAACCCGCCGCCTTCCCCGGGGACGCAGCCCCCCAGCATTGCAACCCCAGGCCCTGCAGAGCACGGCTCAGGGTGCTGGGTGGGGAGCCGGCCCCCTCCCAGGCTGCTCTTAGGCACCTCCTAGCACCCTGCCTCGGTTTCCCAATCTGCCGAGCGCTACGCAACGCTGCGGCATGCCCGCCGAGCCTCGAAAGGGGAAGGAGCGAGCCTGCAATTACATGGGTGGGCCCAGGGTCTGCTCCAGGAACTCCTCGATCTTAATGAAGTCTGTTTTCAGCTCCTTGTTGAACAGCAAGAAGGGTGGGTTGGTGCCCGGTGCTAAATCTTTCAACTCTTCAGGTTTCCTGGAGAGGAGAAAATAAGTGGGCTCAGAGCCTGCAGCCTGCCTGCACTGCCAGCCTCCCCGGGGCAAACGGACAGGGCTGAGGTGGGTGTGTGGGAGGGGCGCAGGACCGGGAGCATCCCCACTTGCACATTCTGCTGGGTTTGGGGGGGTTGAGAAGTGCCCCCCAGCCTCTCGGTCTGCCCTGTGGTGCCTCAGACTGGTACCTGCATCCAGCAGGACGGGGGGTCCCTGTGCTGTGCACACGTTGGCTCGCAGCTGGAGCTCTGTGCTGGCCCACCCCCTGCACCCCACGGTGTGACGGGCAGTGTGCAGGCAGGGACTGTCACCCCGGTCCCTCCCACAGTGACACGCTGGCTGCAGTGTGGGCAGGAGGGAGGAAAGTGCCGACGGGGGAAGCTGAGCCAGGAGTATCTTCCCCCACGGCTGGCACAGGGCTGGGCCGTGGTGCTGTCTCACCTGGTCATGTCCACCGTGGTGACGTTGAACTTGACCCCTTTGAGCCACAGCACCATGAAGAGGCGCTGGCAGAAGGGGCAGTTTCCGATGTTTTCTCCGTCCAGACCAGCCTGCCGGGAAAGCAGAGAAACGAGGATTTAACCCATCGGCTGGGCTCACCCAGCCCAGATGGGATGCCTGGAGGTGGAGAGCCACCGGAGCCAGTCTCGGGAGGAAGGCACACGGAGGGTCTGGCCCGGCACCCCGGCATTGCATGCTGCAGGGAGACTTTCCCGGCACTGGCGGCTCGGCTGTAGGATCCCCTCCCTGAGTCGTAGCCCTGCTGCCACTGGAAAGCATTGGAGAGCATCCTCAGGATGCCCGGGGTTGGATCCTTCCCAGAAATTTGAGATAAAGCCAAGAGGAAGAGGAGAAGGAGGCAGGGGAAGGAGGTGGAGGGTGATTGCTGATGGATGGGGAGGAAGGGAGGGTCCGTTTGGCTGGGAGGCCAGGCTGGAGAGGGCGGCAAGAAGGGAAATGTGCTCATGTTTGCCAGGAAAAGAGCGGTTTGTTTTCGTGCGCTGTTAGTGTCTGCCTCCGGTTTTGTGTGCATTTAACGAAGCCAGGCATGACTTCCCCGGGCTGATGATGGCCAAGAACCAACCAAGCACCTCCTCGGCCTCGGGGAGGAGAAGGGGCTGGGAGTAGGGGGGCCGTGCAGAGGTGGATTCACGCTGGCATCCCACCCAGCATTGGTGGGGAATAGAGCTATGTGTCAGCTCCTAAAGCTTCAATCACGTGTTTTCAAACTCTCTGCATGGACACAGCCACAGTGTCTCAACACTCAGGGGGCTGCTCTGTAACCAGGATGGGGTCAAACAGCAGTGGGGACACGGGAAAGTGAGGAGCTTGGACAACCTGCCTGAGTCCCACCAGGGCTCCCTCATCAGGGTCTCACCCAGATGATGCCCATTCAGCAATCCCAAGGGAAAGCAGCAGCAGGTGGAGTGAAGCCCATTTCCTTGCTACGTAGCAGCTGAAAATATCCTTTGCAAAAAAGACTGAAACTCCTTATGAGGAGTTTGGCCAAGAGGAATGGGGCAGGTTCCCCCCAGTGCATGAAAACTGGCACAGATGCTGCTCAGAGAGGGAAGTTGTGCTGTGGTATGAGAGGTAACCCTTTCGCCTCACAGGAAACGCGACTTCTTTAAGAGAATTAACTGGTTCCTCAGCAGCACGTGAACCATGGTCCTCTGGCGTGTCTGGCAGTCCTGCCACTGCAGGGAGGCGCAGCACAGCTCACGCCAGCTCCTTCGCGGAGGGATGCTGCTCCCACGGAGCAGCTTGTGTCAGTGCATGAGCCCCAGTGGGACGGCTTATGCCCTGCAGCTCTGTGCCAAGCCTTGGTATCAGCTGGCAAGCTGAAGTCCAGAGGCTAAGCACGAGGGTGATGAGATCTGGGAGGATCTGGTGGTGCAGAAGTCAAACAGCAGCAATAACATCCAGGGTGGGCAGCTGGAGGTGGCTCCAGAGCTCGCACCTCACTGGGGCCCCAAAGACAGGATGGCTGAGGATGCTTCATCAGCAGAAGATGCAGAGTGCTGTGCCTGGCTCTCCTGGGCTGGAGGTAAGTGCTACAAGTCACCCGTCTGTATCTACAGGTGCCCAGAAAGCTGTGAACTCCGGAGTGCTCGGCTTCTCCAGGAGAGATACACCAGCCTCAAACTCGTCGTAAGGGAGCTGGTAAACTGATCAAAGCAAAACCCCAACACTCTGAGTGGTCAGCTGGAGTTGATGGTCTGCTTTTCCACTATGCCAACACCTTTTAGTTCTTCCAGAGGAATGAAAATTACTTTTAGCCAGTATTTTCTATGATCAGCTGTCATGAAATGATGCTCCTGAGAAAGGAAATGGGAACTGAGAAATGTATTGATTCTCTGGGATGTATCCAGAAGTGAAGCTAAATTCACACATGAGGCTTTTTGCTGGCTATTAATAAGAAATGCTCCTGGGTAACTGCCGCTCAGGAGCGTCCCATGTCAGCTTATAACAAATAAGGTTTCTTTGGTAGCGGATAAAATTGTGTGTCGGCTGTCCTGTGAGGGAGCTGGAGGGGAGGGTCGGAAAACAGCCACACGGGCTTCCTGTTGGCGTGAGAGCAGGGCACCTCTGCTCCCCTTCCCTTCTCCGCTGTCGCTGGCACCTACAAGCCAAAACTAATACCATCCTTTGGAGCATCTCCAACACCAAGAGCTCAGAAGGTGCTTTTGTGGCTGCCTGGCACGAGGACCAACGCTTTCCTCGCCGCTCTCTTGAGACGGCCCTTGCTGGTGGCAGAGGAAAGGGCAGCCAGCCGGCTGTGCTCCCCTTTGCTTTCCTCGCTCAGTGGGAGCGAGGGGGCTTAATTGCAATTTATCTTGGCCCCACGGGAGCTGTTGTGCTGAGCCAAGGCAGCAGTGGCTCTGGTGGACTCGCACAAGAGGCAACGGGTGGTGCTGGAGGGGACAGTCGGGTGTGTGGGATGTCCCTCACCGGGGCTGCTCCAGGCTCAGGCTGCGCTTGCCTGCTTCAAGCTTCTCTGTGTTTGTCTTGTAGCTCCAGCCCCTGAGCAGCGCAGGCTGGTTTTCCCCTTTGCCTTTTAAAAATAGAGAGGTGGGGAATTTTGGACCAGAGAGAAAGGAAAATCAGAATGGCCTCTGCAGGGAAAAAAAATTAAGCTGGGCCCATCCTAGGATGCTCAGAGCCAAATCTTTATCTGGAGGAAGCGGAGGGCAGCTCCACCAGTGGTTGGGCGCTGCCGGGGGGGGGCCGGGCTCTGGCGTGTCCCCGCTGGCACCCCCGCGGCCGTGGGGAGAGCCCTCCAGGAGCCAGGGGAGTGCAGGGGAAGGGGGTGTGGGGGGACTCGTAGCCACATGCCCTCCCTTGCCCCGCAAAAGCCAAGCAGCGCGGCGGGGAAGTCATCGCTCTTCGCTTCCTTCTCTGGAGAGAGCCTCTTCCCCTGCTCTCCCCGGGCTGCAGCAGGGTCCGGGGCAGGGGGTGCAGAGCCTGCAGCCCCCCCAGACTGACTTCCCCCACTCTTTTCCTCTCTGGATGATGGATAAACCCAGCGTGGACTAGCACAGCATCTCCAGGGAGGTGCAGGTTTTTAGCCCCAACTCTGTGAGGCCCCATGAGGCATTAAAACCCCAAAGTTACTTAGTAGTTCCTGTGGTTTCCCCCTCGCTGAAACAGCATGAAATGCGGTGGGAGGAGGGAGCAGCTCTGCATGCTTGGGGCACTGCTAAGTGCTCAACACCTACCGGGACCTGCCCACGGTTCCTACAGCCACCCTGAAAGCCGGGAAGCAGCCTTGTGGGTGACTAAATCCACCATGGGGCTGAGGGGCAGAGCCGCCTCCTTGGCAGGGAGAGCCCCCCAGCCCGTGGGACAATGCTCTCACCGGGACCACCGCAGGGTGAGAAATTGGCAGCCCTTTGGCAACTGCCCGCCCCAGCCTGAAAGCGATGCGGGAGCTGTTTCGCACCCTCCCCGCATCGCCCAGTTACCTTCAGCATTTGCCGAAGTGAAAGCCTGGCAGAGGCAGCGTGCCGGTCGGCGCTTGTGGAAGCGCCAGCTCCCCCCGTGATTTATGGCTATTGCGGGTTACACCAGCAGCCACATCTCGGGCTGGACCCAGGCCCAGGAGAGGTACAAGGTGTCGGTGGCACGGGAGGGTGCCTGTCTGCAGCCGGGAGCTGCTGTGACTTCGGTAAAACTGGGTCCTGAATGGTAGGAGGCACATCATCAGTTTGTCTGTTAACAGACAAGCCAGAAGGGTTTTTTCGTGCTAAATTAAGGCGTAGGGGAAGTCCTGACGACGCTGCTGCTTTGTTTTCTGTTTCCCTTCCCTCTGAAAACCACCTTGAAGGTGCTGCCGCCATTGCAGTCATCTCGTGTATCATTTTCCTCTTCTCCCCAGCCCTCCCGGGGAAAAAGTGGCGCTAAGAAGGAAATTCAAGACCCGAATTCTTTCACCAAGAAAATACACTTGTCTGGATTTGGCTCAGCTAAGCTTGGTGCCTGGCAAGCACTGCCGTGGCCACAGTTTTGGCAAGGGGATGGGGGAGATCCCTCCCACGAAGCCTCAGATAATCCTTTCCAACACATATTTCCAACTATGACCCAAGCAAAGAGCTGCGTGGTGCCCAGCACTGCCAGGTGCCTGCGTCAGGGAAGCCGGTGCCTCCGGCCAGGCACTGAGGTCCTTTCGGGCACCGAGCTGCCCTAGGAGGAGAGGAGCAAAGCCCGTGGGGCTGAGCGGCTGCAGGGAAACCGCCCTGAAAACCTCCGTGTGGTGGCACAGGGAGGCATCGCTCCCCCCGGCTGCCATCATTTGACAGCGTGTCCCAGGGCCCCGCTGGCATCACTGCTGGCACACTCAATTACCAGCCGCCAGCTTCAGTTCCTCTCTTTCTACGCCCCGCATGTCCGCTGCAGATATTTTGAACATGAGTGTTAAAGTGTTCCAGGGGAAGTGTTCAGAAAATTGCTTAACAGGGAGAAAAAATAAACATTTCCAGCAAATAATCCCCCTGGGCTGCTCTGTGAAGCCGCCCCATCCCGCCCACATGTGGGCACCCGCGCTGGCTCCCCAAGCCGTCCCCGCTCTGTTTCGCAACCCTGGCTCGCAGGAGAAGCTGAAGTGGCTGCTCTCAGCCCTCCTGCTTGCTGTTCCCAGGCTGGGGCTTGTCTTATCTGGGTTTCAAGAGGCACACGTGTGCCTGCTCCTTCGTTACACCAGCTGCGCTGTTCCCCTGGAGTACGCAATGACTATGAGACCAGGGCATCTTCTAGGATGCTGGGTGTGACACCCCACCAGTCCCCGCGCCACCACGTGCCTGGTCCCCTCCTCTGGGCACCCGCTTTGCCAGCCTTCATGGCGAGCGATCCCAAACTTGGTACCCATCTCCAGCCTCCCGAAACATGAAGATACCCACGAATTTCCACCGCCTATGCCCAGCTGGAGCCTGGTGAGGACGAGCCTGCAGGGAACTGCCAAAGAGCAACCATCCGCCCCTGAGACCCACCTTCACAAACAGCTCGATCTCGGGCTCCTTGGCGTTGTGCTGCCGACTCTCCATCCTGGCAGCGTGGGGAGGGACTGCTGGCCGCTCACTGCTGTGGTGAGTTGTTCCGTCCTTTGCAGACCTCTGGTGGGGGAGGCTTTCAGAGGGCTGGTGGCTCGAGCACCTCAGCTGCGCTCGCGCCCCGCGGAGGGCTGGGGCTTGCTCTTTCCTTCCTTTTGAAGCGGGGAGGAGCGATGGGGTGTGTGCCGGGACCTGCCAGCGGGGAGGGGGAAGCTGCGGGGCCTCCCAGCCGTGACTCAGCACGGGTCTATCTGGACGTGTTCACGAGTCCCTTCCAGTCTATCGCACCCGCCCAGGCGCTGCGCCGATGCCTCCGAGCAGTGGGCTGGCGGCCCAGGCGGCCCCGGCACCACTGCCGTCACCTCCCAGCTGGGAGCAGGGGAGTTTTGCAGAGGAAGCCTCTCACCTGCTGCTCCTCATGCTGCTCCGGTCTGGTCTTGCCCCTTCGCCATCCTCCCACCCTTGTGCCCGGACACCGGTGCCCCAGGGCTCGTCACTTCTTCGGGGTGAACGGAGCTGACCTTCCCACTGCCTTCCCCCTCCTGCTGCTGCTTCACGATGGGCAGCTGCCGGGAGGGAGGGTACAGCTCCTCTCCCTGCCCACCACCCCCGGGTCCTCCCGGGTGGGCTCCTCGGAGCACCGCTGGCTCAGAGCGGGGCTGAGCGGGGCGAGAGTTCAGGGAAGCCTGGCCAGCTGCCACCGGCTCTTTGCAGCTGGCCGAGCGCTGCCAGGGCACAAACCTTGGGCAGGAAGGACTGCAAAACAGCCAAAGAGGGAAAGCAAAGAGGCTGGAGCACGTCGGTGTGCAGCGGGGAACCCCGGAGCACCGCTGGCAGCAGCCCAGCCAGAGCAGTGTGTGGCAGGGTGATGGGAAGGGATGTCTCCAGGGCTGACCGCCGGCAGGGCCCCGTTCCTGGAATTTGGGCTGTTTCGCAGGAAGGATGACCGGCTTGCTTTCCTCCCCAGGATGGGAGGGAAACGTTTGTCGTCAGATCATCCTGGCAGCCGTCCCAGCGGAGATGGCTTCCCAGCACCCACGGGCTTAACTCCTGTCTTGGGCAAGTCCTGTCTCGCACCTCAGGACCCCATAGCTGGTACCGAGCTTTGCACAAAATGGGAATCCTGATTGCTTTACTCAGCCCCCCCCCCCCAGCTCAGGTAAGCTCAGACTTCCCTAAAAATACTCAAACCCTGATAAGAAAGCATCCACCCCGAGGCAATTAGGCTGGGAAATGATTTAGCAGGTTCCTGGAGGAGTCTCCCCAAGGGAGATGTCTCTCCAGGGTACTGCTGCACAGCCCAGAGTGGTGCTTACGCTGGCGGCGGCACAGGAGGGGTTGGGGGACACTTTTCTTTCTGCCCCATCAAAGCTTTTTGGAGAACTTGAAGCTCCACCCGATGGGATAGGAAACTCTGCCTGACGTTCACATAAGCGAGAAAGGTGAATTAACGGTGGTGTGAGTACCAAGAGGCATCATGGCAGCACCATCAGCACGAGCTTGGCGCCCGTCTCACCCGCCCACCCAGCTCCCACTGCAGACCCACAGGTGATGTGTGCCGGTCCCTGCTGCCACCCCAGCCCCCGTCTTGCTGCCCACCCCTGAGCGATGCTGAGCCTGCGGGTAGCCATGCTGGCTCCTGGCACTGCCGGCTGCTGCCTTCTCTGCTGACCTCAGCCTGGGGGGAGAGCAAGCAGCTCCTGCCCGTTGGGTTTCCCTCCAAGCTGCCAGCTGAAGCAGCGGGCAGGGATTTAATTCCTGTGGGGCAGGGGGTACGGGGATGGCACGGTGCCCTCCTCGCGAGATGTCGGAGCACCTGGCCCTGCGGAGGCTGTGGGGGCTGAAGGGCGGCAGCAAAGAGGTCCCCACTTGCGGTGTTCGATGCAGGGAGGGCGTTTGCCTCTTCTGCAGGAACAGCCACCTTGGGAGGCAGCGCAGGCAGCCCTTCCCTTCCTCCTCAAAGGGTGAATGGCCGGACATTTGCCGAGATGGAGATTACGGCACACATGTATCCGGATTTCTGCCTCACCGTGTCTGTGAGAAAGCAGGGGGCACGTTGGAAACCTCGCCAAGCCCTGCCCCTCTGCTCGGGGGGAATGGAGGCAGGAGGGAAGGGGCTGCTGATTTCTCCGCCAGCAACGGTGATACCAAGGCATGGCACCCGCTCGTATGCCACGAAGCGCCTTTGAAAACATGTCCCTCCCTCCCCGTGGGAGGTGGCCCTGTGCTGAGAGTGCCCCAGCTGTCCAGAGCAGCCCCTTGCCCTGGGCAGCAGACAAAGAGCGGGTACACAGGCACCCGCCCAGCCCCAGCGCTTTGGCAGGGCAGAGAAGCGAGCCATTGTCCCTGCGCACTGCCAGCCCCGGCGCCAGCTGCTGCTGAGGACCAGACCAGCGGAGGCTGCCCAGTGGGACGCAGCAGAGCCGGGTTGCGCCATGGCCGGGCTGGTGGGGCCAGCAGCAGCCCTGGTCCTTCTCTGCCTGGCCGTGGGGCTGGAGGCCAGCCCAGAGCTCTCCGGTGAGTCGGGGCGCAGGCAGGGCAATGAGGGATGCCGGGGACCGCGCTGGTGTGAGGGGAGGGCGAAGCAACAGGCAGGTTGGTGGGGTAGGGACAAGCAAGGCACAAACCAGTGCAGGCCAGAGGGAGTTTGCCAAAAAAACCTGGGTTTTTTTAATCCCCACGGCAGGGTGGGGATCTGAAAACACCCCGTGCACGTCCCGCAGCCTCAGTGTGAGCAAGGGAGCGGCTCCCCTTGCTACTGCTGCGCTCCTTTGGACAGTCTGGAGGCAGAAGTGCAAAAAACCAAATCTTAAGACAGTCCCTGAGCTTTCCTGAGACCCCCCGGGCCATGAGGTTCATGCCCTCAGTGCTGGGCGGTGTGTGGAGCTGAAGGCTCCTGGAGCACCCAGGGCTCCCCTGTAAGACTTTGCTGCTCTGAGAAGGCGAGGGAAGAGATGGGCTGAAGCTCTACCCAGTCCCCGGCCGGAGTTGGTGGCTGCGGTCCCCAGCCAGAGCCACCCGTGAGTAGGGGAGCTGTAGGGTGCACTGCCACAAGGCACAGCAAGGGCCAGATCCTCTCCCTGGGAGCAGCGCTGGTGAGCCTTATAGATGTAGCCAAGGCAGAAATTTGGGATCCCTTGTGCCCCACCACTTGGGACAGTCAGGACAGGTGCAGGCAGCCTGGGTGCCCAGGGGCTGCTGTTCGTCCGAGGGATCTTCTAGAAACAGCCACGCACACCTTCCACTCTGCTCTGCCACGCCCGGGCGGCGCGAGAGCCCAGCAGGATGCTGCCGAGTACGGCAGGGCGGGCTGTGGCAGAGAGGATGTGATTTCATCTGGGCAGAGCTAACTGCACAACCGCACCATCACGGACTGAGTCAGCGGCACCGGCAGGCGAACGGAATCACTCGCAAAATCTGCCTGCAGCCTCTTTGCCATGGTTTCACCCAACCCCCCCATCTTCGCAATTGCTCACTCCCCCAAACCGGTGTGATGGAGAAACCTCTGTCCCTGTGGTGCTGTTGGAGCCTCTGTTTGAAAATACAAACCGCCAGTGCTGCCAGCCTGCATGGCAGCGGAGGAGGGTGCCTGCTGGAAGGCAGGCTGGCTTTGGGGAAACCCATTTCTCCCCCTATTCCTCCGCCATGTCCCCCACCATCCCCAGGATTTGGCTCAGTGCTCTGTGCCCCGGGCTGGCCCGGCAGCAGTGGGTTTGGGCAGCCCCACCGCCAGCCGTCTCGGGGATGGGCAGGTGGCTGTGGACTTGGTGCCAGGCAGAAGTCGAGCCCTGGGCGGCTCTGAAGCCTGCACGAGAGGCTGGCTGCTGCTGCAGGCGTGGAGCTGCTGCAGGGGATGCAGAGGAAGGAGGTGGGGGCCAGCAGCCCAGGCAGGGTCCCGTGCCCCTCACAGACCCCCAGCGCCCGGTGATATGGGGCAACTGGACAAGTGGGGCAGGACAAGCCCTGTCCTGCCCCCCTCTTTGTGGGCACTGCACCCCAAGGGACTGATCCAGCTCTGTGTCCTCCAAGGAGCATCTTTGCATCTCACTGGAGCTTTGACCTGGCTGAAACAGCTTGTCTGCTCCCATCCACCCTCCTCGGCCTCTCCTTTCCTCTTTCCTCCAGCACGCAGAGGGGTGAGCAGGGGCTCGCTTGCACAAGGCTGCAGCCCTGCCACTCGCTCATCCCAAGCTTGCAAGGAGAAATGCCAGCAGCTGCCCATGTCCAAAGGATAGATTAACTCCGAGCAGGGTCAGCTGCCAGCTGTGTCTGCTGACATCTCCCGGGGAGGGATGCTGGCTGCGGGTGCCAAGGGGTTAGCAGCAGCAGGGAAGGTGAAAGGGGCCCTTTGTGCAGCTGAGCCTGGCACCAGTTTGCGGAGGGACAGAGGGAGAAGTGGAGGGACAGAGGGAGAAGTGCGAGGCTGGGAGCTGGCTCTCCCACCTTCTTGTACTGGTTTGGGGGGAGTTTGACACACTGCAGGCTGGGGGACAGGGTGCATGTCCTGCTCTGGACCCCAGCACTGGGCTGGGGTGTGAGTCCCTCCAAGGACCCCACAGCTGGGGACTGGGGTCTGTGACCCACCCAGCAGGCCACGGTCCTGCCCGGCAGGTACGGCATTGCCCTGTCCCCACCTCCCAGCCTCAGAAGGATGCCTCCCCTTTACTTTTGTTTTACTCAAAGGCCTGATGCAAACTGCTCTGTCCAGGGCCCTACACATCATTTTTTGACAGCTTTTCCTGCTTCCTCAGCCTTCTCCAGCAACTGGTGCCTGCTCAGAGCACCCCTGGCAGCTTGCAGAGCTTTTAATAAAACAGCTTCCTCGCTCACCCAGCACCCATCACAGCTGATACCAGCCAGAGCTGATAGCTGCCTGGTAAACTCTCTTAAAGGCTGGGCAGGACAGCCCCACCTTACTGTCCCTTGTAGGGAAAACAACAGGGTAAGTGGTTTGGGGCACAAACTAGGCAGGATTAAAAGAGAGAAATACCCCACGCTGGGAATTCAGGGAGAGAAGGGTCAATGCTCATCGGAAAGGCCATGGGCTGGGAATGGCTCGCACCGATGCACTGGGCTTCTCTGGCAGAGAGACCCAGGGTCAGCTGGGCTCAGATTATTACTTGGTGGTTCACACCCATCCATACTGACCCTGCCAACTGTGGGAGCTCGTAGCAGCCACTGGACCCTTCTCTCCTCCAACTGATGGCTCGGCATCGTGTGACAGAAAGCATCCTCCTCTCCCCGACTCTGGTAATCATCTGTGGGTGATCTTCTCTGGCTCATCCTTGCTCTCTCCTCCCTATGTCTCCATAATAAGCCTGATTTTTCTCTAAACCCCTGACTGCTCCTTATGGGATTCTTCTGTACATGTTTTTTCTGACCTGTCATCCTGCCTCCAGCTTTTGCTTCCCTTTGCTAACCAGCTCGGCTACTCCATGCTGCTTTAAAGGCTCTTGGCTGCAATGCTGAATATAAGATTTGCTGCAAGCCCGCCTTCTCTGCCGCAGCCCCACTCTGGTCCTGTTTGCTCCAAAAGTGCCCCAGCCCAGGACGTCCTCGCTCCACCGGCTGTCAGGAGCCCAAGCACCACCACCACCGTGGTCCCAGCATCTCCTCCGGCTAACGCAGCCCATGCTCTCCCCTTCCAGGGTATCTGCGCAAGGTGCTGAGGAACCACACTGCCCACACCTGCGACGGGGAGCAGCTCCTCATCGTCTGCCCTCGCAAGACCACCATCAGCATCCTTGGCGCCTTCTACGGGCGTCGTGTGCCGAGCCCCAACCTCTGCCCCAGCCCTGGCAATGCCTCCCAGGAGAGCACCGAGTGCATGTCCGCCACCGCCCACCTGGTAAGGGTGGGGAGTCCCAAGGGACCGTGAGCTGCCCACACCTCCTTCCCCAGGTCGCGGGGCTGCCTGCTTGGGTAGGGTGGTTGCAGGCAGCGCAGCCTCCCCGTGCCCTGAGGGAAGCTGCTGCCATCAGCATCGGGATTCACCCTTGGGGTCCTTTTCCCAGAGCATTTTTGGGAGATAAGGATGGACCAGCCCTTCTGCGGTGGGTCCCCGGGTGGGGCAGCCCTGCCAGAGGAGCCTGGCAGGAGGCACTGCTGCATCCTGAGCTGGCTTTTGGAGTAACCCCACAGGACGAAGCAGGCTCAGAGAAAGCCCTGGCAGCTGGGGCTGGGTCCCAGAGAGCGGCGGTGCAGCAACCAGGGTGCCAGGCTCAGGAAGCGGGACAGGGGCCCATGAGGGATGCTGTGCTCAGCCCTGCGGGTGCATCCCCTGGGGTTAGCTCAGGGCTCGGCTCTTCCCCAGCCAGAAGAAGCACCCCTCTGTGCTGGCAGCTCCCGAGAAGAAGATTAATGAAGCAGGCCCAAAGGAGGGTCTGTTGATTGCAGTAGCCAGCACAGGGAGAGGGGAGGAAGGCAGGGGCTGGCAGAAGGGAAGGGACCTCTCCAAAGCTGATGCCTGGCTGGAGGAAGCGCTCGCTGGGCTGCTCCAAAAGCCCCGCAGCCTGCTCCGTGCTGCGGCTGTGCTCGATTCCTCTTTGTGTTTGGGGGAAAACCCTGTGCCTGGTGAGGACATCAGCCCTCCACTGGCCCCACACATGAGACATCATGAGCAACTTGAGGAATGGGGCAGAGAGGAGCTGAGGGGATGTCATCCCTTGGTGTCCTGCAGCTTTACCCTGGCTTCCGGCTCTCCACACCGGCACGGCTGGCCTTAGCATCCGCAGCCTTGGGATGCCTTGGACCAGACTGGCTGTTGCAGCTGGCAGCAGCCCAGTTCCAGGCACCATAGCAGTCACCTGGGAAGGAGCAAGGAGAGCAATAACACTTGTTCTGCAAAGCCTCGAGCCCGTGTCCTTTGCCAGCCAGACTCCTCCAGTTCTCAGCAACTTCAACCTTGTCTGAATGCTGGACCCCCATCTCCATCTCCCACAGGAGCGCCTGGGGCTGGAGCTGGCCTTGAGGTCACAGGAGCCTGGTCACTGCCTTTTCCGGAGCCCTGCTCAGCTGGGCAATGCTCCTCGGTGCCAGCTGCTCCTCATGGTCCAGCTACTGAGCTCTACCCATGGCTGGGGAGACGCTGCACCCACTGGCTGCAGGAGAGCAGGTGAGATGGGTAACGTGCCGTGCCAGAGACGGCACGCCTGAACCGTACCCACTTCCCTCTCCTGGTCACAGGGCTCTGACAAACCCAGGGCAGCCGGGATGCATGCTGGGGGCCAGCAGGACAGTCCCTCAATGGGGACAGGATTTCATGTGCTACTTTTCTATTCCTGTTCCAGCTCCTTGCTAGGGCTGGGGCAAAACCGCAGCAAACCCAGCTGCATGCAGCTGCCTGTGGGGAAGGGGAAGATGGAGCCGGAGAAGAGGAACAAGAGCTGAGGGGCCAGTTCCCTGCTCTGGGAGCTTGCAAGGCTTTGCTACCCAGTCCTGCTCCAGCCACAGAGCCCCTCCTGGCATCCCGCATGTCCCAGGAGCTCTGCAAGTGCTGAGCCAGGCTGTGCTGGTGTGACACCAAGCCAGCCCCAAAAACCACCCTGCAAACACAGCTCAGGGTCCCCAGATCTTGTGTGTCAAGCGCAGGATGGAGGCTACAGCCCTGCACAGATGTTTGGAGACCGAAGGGCAGGTCTGTGAACAGGATCTGTGCAGCTCAGCGCGATGGAGCCGCTCCACCCAGGGGACTGTGATCGCATGGGGCTGGGTTCCCCCGCTGCCTGGAGGCTGCTGTCGGAGGAGAAGGGATGTCTGGATAGCAAAGAGCAAGGCTGCTGCTGAGGCGCCGCTCTGTTCTGGCAAAACCTGGGGAGAGAGATTGATTGCATTTCCTCCTCAAATTTCACTTCTGGCAGCCAGTGAAGACCAAGACGAGGCTCAGTCCTGTGCTGGGCTGAGAGGGACAGGGACAGAGGAGGGGAAGGAGAGATACAGAGGGGCCCCATCGTCTCAGGTGGTGGGATCCTAGGGCCCAAGTCGCAGGGCAATTTCCCAGAGGGGTGGCACAAAGGGTCAGGAACAAGCCGTGGCCCCGCTCTCCCCCCGCCGCTAGCAGCCTCTGCTCAGGCCGTGGGTTTGCTGCTGCGGGGGCTCGCAGCACGCCCAGCATCCCAGGGGGATGCTGGGGGCCGGGAGCCGCAGCCCCATGGCCAGCCCAAGCCCAGGCTGCCCGGGAGGCCCCTGCCATGGCCACAGGCCCGGCTCGGCCACCCCGCGGGTTTGGCAGCGTCGCCTCCGGGCTGCCGTGGGCAGGCAGGCACAGCGGGCAGCGGCAGAGGCCACCCCGCTCCCCGCCGGGGACGCGGCCCGCGCAGCCCCGTGCTGCGAACCCTCGTCCCCACCTCCTGGCCGCGCCTGTGCGCTGCACGCAGCCCTGCGGGCGGGGGGGCGGCTCTTGCGCGGAGCCGCGTCGCGGTGCGCGCCTGCACGGGTGTTGCACTGAGCTGTGTCAGCGCAGACGCCTGCACGAGTGTTGCACTGAGCTGTGTCAGCGCAGACGCCTGCACGAGTGTTGCACGGAGCCGCGTCGCTGTGCACGCCTGCATGGGTGTTGCACTGAGCTGTGTCAGCGCAGACGCCTGCACGAGTGTTTCATGAAGCCACCCTGCTGTACACGCCTGCATGAGTGTTGCACGGAGCCGCGTCGCTGTGCGCGCCTGCACGGGTGTTGCACTGAGCTGTGTCAGCGCAGACGCCTGCACGAGTGTTGCATGGAGCCGCGTCGCTATGCACGCCTGCACGGGTGTTGCACTGAGCTGTGTCAGCGCAGACGCCTGCACGAGTGTTGCACTGAGCTGTGTCAGCGCAGACGCCTGCACGAGTGTTGCACGGAGCCGCGTCGCTGTGCACGCCTGCACGGGTGTTGCACTGAGCTGTGTCAGCGCAGACGCCTGCACGGGTGTTGCACGGAGCCGCGTCGCTGTGCACGCCTGCACGAGTGTTGCACTGAGCTGTGTCAGTGCAGACGCCTGCACGAGTGTTGCACTGAGCTGTGTCAGCGCAGACGCCTGCACGAGTGTTGCACGGAGCCGCGTCGCTGTGCACGCCTGCACGAGTGTTGCACTGAGCTGTGTCAGTGCAGACGCCTGCACGAGTGTTGCACGGAGCCGCATCGCTGTGCACGCCTGCATGGGTGTTGCACTGAGCTGTGTCAGTGCAGACGCCTGCATGGGTGTTGCACGGAGCCGCGTCGCTGTGCGCGCCTGCATGGGTGTTGCACTGAGCTGCGTCAGCGTGGACCCCTGCACGAGTGTTGCACGAAGCCGTGCCGCTGTACACGCCTGCATGAGTGTTGCACAGAGCCGCGTCACTGTGCACGCCTGCATGGATGTTGCACTGAGCTGCGTCAGTGTGGACGCCTGCACGGGTGTTGCACTGGGCCATGTGAATGTTCATGCATGCGTGGCTGCTGCACAGAGCCGTGTCAGTGTCCACGCCTGCATGGGTGTTGCGCAGGGCTGTGTTAGCGTGCACGCCTACACAGGTGTTGCACACATATGGTGTGGTGTGGTGCTGGTATGCGTGCCGGCACAAGTACTGGCAGACCTGTGCTGGCACACAGCTCTGTGTGGGTGCAGGGGAGGAACTGATTCAGGAACCGACACATGAAGCAGGGTGACTGTGGCGGGCGGGGCATGAGCAGCCATAGGACACATCTGCGGGGTGAGAGACTATTTCCCTGAGCCTGGTGATGGCACCGAGGGAGAGGAAGCGGGAATAGCCTCAGGACTCCTCACCCATCTTCATGTCTGTCCTGCTTTGCTCTCCAGAAGCTGCTAGCTGAGTGCCAGGACCAGCAGTGGTGCCAGTTCTCGGTGCACAGCCAAGTCTTTGGGCCAGACCCGTGCCCTGGGACACACAAGTACCTCATCGCTTCCTACAAGTGCCGTCCAGGTGAGGTGGAGGGGGGTCTGGTCAATGCTGCGTAGGCTCTTTCCCAGCCTTGGCTGCTTGGAAAGGGGCAGAGAGGGGAGCCAAACTGCTCCTGTGTCTCACAGCCCTCCTCCAGCCCAATCCTTGGCAGCTCTCAGACCCTTGGCTGGGCTAAAGGAGGAGGGGGCTGCAGGTGATTCGGGATGCATTGGGATGCTCTGCGGTGTCACTCCCCAGGGAACCATCGGGTCAAGACCGTGTGTGAGAATGACAAGCTGAGGCTGCAGTGCCGACCAAAATCCATCCTGGCCATTTATTCTGCAAATTACGGACGATTCCTGCGGGGCAAACCGGAGTGCGATGCCCTGAATGCTGGGGGACCCCATATAGGTACGCCGGAACAGTTCGAGCCAGAAACGGGGCCAGGAGCCGTGCAGAGAGTGTGGTACAAGTATGCCATCGGGCTGTACCTGTGCCCCTTGGCCCCGGCTGGCTGGTGCCCAGTGGGCAGGGGCAGGCAGGTCTGCCTGTGGGTCCATGCCCCATGTCTTTGCAGAGTGCTTGGCTCCGGATGCCCTGCGGAGGGTGTCCAAGAAGTGCCACCGCAAGGGGAACTGCACCGTGTCTGCTGACCGGGCCACCTTTGGGGACCCGTGCCTCCCCGGCATGAAGAAACAGCTGCGAGTCTCCTACACCTGCGGTGAGAGCCACCCGCGGGGCTGGGGGCATGGGGGCCACTGGCTGAGCCCCTGCTGTGCCCACCCTGTGCCATGCAGGCAGGGGCACGGGGCTCCCTGGGGAGGCAGTGGGCTGCTGGGGATGAGCAGGGTGGTGATGCTCCGTGTGTGCTCTCCTTCCAGTGCCCAAGCAGCTGCTGGAGGAGGTGGGCCCTGACACCTCGGACCCCTTCGTGCTCTCAGACTACATGCATGGTAATGTGGGGGGGAGGCTACACCAAAAGCGGTGTGGCATCATGTCCGTGCCCAGGGTGAACTACCCCTTCTGCTTCCATAGCCTGTCTGTGTCCGTGGTACCCACCGCTGGCACGAGCCCTGCAGCTCCATCCCAGCATCGCTGTCCCGTGGCTGAAGCTACCCATCGGTCTCGGTGCTCATGTCTGAGGGGCTGGAGAGATGTGGTCTGCTGGGAGCAGGGGAGAGGAGGACCCGCAGGGGAGCATCCCCACGGGCAGAGGAGCACTTGTGCAGGAAGGAAGGAGTGTGGCGTGGGGAAGGAGGCAGGCAGGGGCAGGCAGCTGGGCAGTGGGGCGCTGGGGAGCACCTCGTGTCTCAGCGTGCATCCCCTTGTTCGCTGCAGGTGGCTGGTACAAAGGGCCCAGGTTCTCCAGGCTCCGGGAAGACAGGATGATTTTTACTAGCTCTCTGGCAGCTTTTGCCCACCTTTGGGGTACGTGCCCTCCCTGGCTCTCACACAGCACCCGGGTGAGCAGGACGGGCTTGGGAGGGTGACTCAGATCCTGTGATGCCCCCCTGCTCAGCCCGGTGCTCGGCTCAGAGGCAGCCAGACCCCAGACGCCTCCAGCAGGCACGTGAGGGAGGAGGGCACCAAGCACCCATGCTGGGTTTGCGGGGAGCCATGTAGGGCGACAGCTCAGAGGTTGAACGAGCCCCAAGGTCCCGCAGCATCGGCAGTTGCAGTGCTGCTGAGGTCCTGCCCATGGACCTTCCTTCTCTGATGGGCTGAATTACCCGCTGGGTCTCCTTCCTTCCTGCCCTGTCTGCAGGGGCACTCACAGAGAGCACCTCTCTGTGGGCAAAAATTTCCCTTGCCAGGGGAAATTACTCATTTAAATCCCTGGCGAGATGATTCCTTCCACCGTGTTGTCTACTCCACATCCCAGTGGGGGTTTCCTACAGGGAAAGGGGCATTTCGGGACACTGGTGGGTGCTGATGAGGCTCTGGGTGACGCTGTCACGATCACTGGGGCAGGGTCTATCCTGCCCCTGCAGCCTGGGTGCTGAGGGCATCCCTGCTCCCCTCCTCTTCCTCCCATATGCCCGGCAGAGGGGGTTTTCCAGGCACTGGTACCCCTCAGGCTGCGGAGGCAGTTTGTACCCTGGTGTCTCTTTGCTCTTCGCCCCCCAGGCGTCCCAGAGAAAGTTGGCCTCTACTTTCTTTGCGGGGTCTCAGGCGGCCTCATGCTCCTGCTGTGCATCATCAGCCCCAAAACGACCTTCCTCCAGGAGATGGGGGAGGCTCTCAAAGACCCAGAGCTGGGGAGCAGCTCAGAGCTGAGCAGGACCAAGCTGCGGGATGAACAGGATGAAGACCTTCCTGACGACAGCTCCTCAGATTCCTCCTTCCGCCGCCTCACCCGCACCTACCGGGCCACCGACAGCATCTTCGGCCCTGAGCTGACAGCGGCCATGGAGGGAGTAGTGGAGCGCCAGGGCCGTGGAGAGGAGGAGATCTGGATGCCCAAGGAGTCGAGCCCATACGCCATCCACAAGATCAAAGCGGCCACCAAGTAAGAACTGGAAGAAAATGGCCAGAGAGCAGCAGGGGGCAGAGGCTAAACGGGATTGACATCGGAGAGACACAAGAGTTTGGGCTCCTTGGGGTGAGTGGGCATCCCGAGTGGCAGCAGGGCCATGGCAGCCCCGGTGTGGCCATCAACCGACTGCTCCACCAGCCTGGAAACCTCTAACCTGGCAGTAAGATGCGGTCCCTGGGTGTGATGAGGGCTGCAGGATGGCTCATAGAGCTGCTGGCTCCTTTGCCGCAAACACGCCGCTAACCCTAAGCTAACCTCCCCATCCTCAGCTCACATTGGCTGGCTCTAGTACTTAATCCTGCTCAGCCACGCCAAGCTCACCCTGAGCCTTTCCAGGCTGTTTGCTCCTGTTTCTTCTTGGGTGCTGGCTTCCACCCCTGGTGCTGCAACCACCCCCCAGCACTCGGGCAGTGTGCTGGCCGCAGAGACGCAGAAATGGCCAGGACGTGGGGAGGGTGCAGGTGGAGCAGGTGGGAGAGCGCTGTGAGCATCACCAGCACAGCCCTACCACACCGCGTGCCCTGCAGCCCTGGTATCCCCAGGGGAGCTGCACCCCAGAGCTGGGGCAGCCAGCAGCTTGGCACAGCGCTGGCTCTCACCTCCCTGCGGGCATTTGGGAGTTCTGTCACCCTGTGTTCCTCTGTGCTTTCCTTCATGCTTTCCCCACTGGCAGGAGAGCCCCAGGGTTAACTTGCTGGGCCTTTTTCCAGTAAATAAATGCAACAGCTCGTAGACACAACATCTCTCCCTGAGCTCTGCTATTAATAGTGAAAAGGGAGGAAAAAGGAAGCGGCAAAGCTCAGTCCTCCCTGTGCAGATCAGCTCCTTGCCTCCCGCCAGTGTTTCTGGCACTGGGCCATGGGGAGCAACAAGTTGGGCCTGTTTTAGCATGGGAAAGGATAAGTTTTTAGTCTGGGGAAGGGAAAGGGAGGAAAACCAGTCCCTGTGGATCCCATCAACTACGCTTCCCTGCCCTTGTTCCTTCTCTTGAGCCTGAGGCTCTCTGTCTGGTAAGCAATCCTGGAGCGAATGTCCCCAGATGCCATGCAGAGGGGCTTCTCACAGCCTGGTGGTGCCGGGAGCCGGGCTCAGCCTGGGGACTGCTCCAGCTCTGGAAGGCAGCGCGGGCTCTGTAGTGCTGTGGGAAGGGGCTGGATGGAAGCAGTGACCCAGCTCTTCTCATGATAGGGGCACTCCAGGCACCAATGCTCTTGAGCTAGCACATAGTGGGGTCTATTTTTCCATCTGCCACCACTCATGAAGTGCCTGGGCTGGGTGCAGCAAGAGAGGGCTGTGGGAGATGTCAGTGCACCCCTTAAACCAGCTGCTGGCGTTGGTGGTCTGCTGGGGGCCGGGGAGGCACCAGCCCCATCTCTGTGGCCAGAGCCGCACTGCGCTTGGCAGTGGATGTTCTCCCAGTGCAGAGCCAAGTGCCATGGCAATGCAGCCGCCTTGCACTCTTGCTCTAATAAGTGGGGGCAAGGACTGGCGTCCTGCCTGATTTGGGGGTTTGCTGAGGGATGGCAGAGCCCAAGGAGAGTTTGGGGGGCTCCCACCTCAGACTGGCCCCCAGCATCCTTAGATGACAGGCAGGACTGATACCACAGACTTGCCTCCATGCTTGGACAGCTGGCACAGCTCCTGCTGCAGACCCACAGTGTTCACTTTGCAGGGTCCACTTCTTGCTCCCCCCATCTTTTCTCCAGTACCCTGCAACGGCCGGGTGGGATTTTGGCATGTGTGGTGCTAGCGACAGGCCCTGCAGCAGGGCCAGGCTTCCCGTGAGCCTCCCAAGGAGCGCCAGCACAGCAGCACCATGGGGACTGGAAAAGCCGGCTTCCCCCTGCCAAGCCTGGGCAGGACGGGCAGACGCAGACCCGTTCCAAAGTGGGCGGCTTGCCCAAGCCCCCGCAGAGCTGCAGGCAGACTTGGATGGGGGTTTTTGGCTGGAGATCTTATCCCACAGGCTGATGCACTGTGTTACCATCAGAGGTGGGATGCGTCCCAGCTCTGCCTGGCGAGTATGCACCCGACTCGCATTTGTGGCTGGAGTGTGTGCTGCCCCAACATGCACAAGGAGAGGCAGACACCTGGATCCCACAAGGATCCCAGACCAATGGCAAGCAAATCTCAGGGAGCTCCCAGGCCAGGGACGGCAGTGGCAGCACCAGGGGAGCTGCAGCTGGAGAGGACAAGTGGCCGAGGAGGAAACAAGATGGGCTGAACCCACAGCAGCCCTGACTGATTTTGGGGACAGAAAGTACCCAAGATCTGTGGGACCCAGGTTTAAATCCCCGCTGGCCCTGCAAGCACCCCTTGGCCATGTGACACCCCAAAGCCATTCTGCTGCTCCTGGCAGTCAATGGCGCCAGGTCTTTCTGCTAGAGACGTGGCAGAGCTGCCTGCACACAGCCCAAGCTGCCCTGCCTGTCAGCAAGGAGAAAGGACTGATCCTGCCTGCATGGCCCCTGGGCAGCAGGTTTAAGTCCCCTTGGAAGGTGGCACTGGGATGTTTGCCTAGCAAGGGGTTCATCAGCTCCAACAGCAACAGCAGCACATAGGTGTGGGATTATCCCAAAGGATTTCCTTGGGTTAAATTTAGGAATCTGGAAGGTTTTGCTGGGAGTCTGCCAGCTGGGGGAAGCTCTCATCTGCTGCAGTGCTGAGCTCTGCCGAGCTACCTCGACTTGGCGGGGGGGGTTTCCTTTGAGCCTGAATCTTGGCGCAGTGCTAAAAGCCCCCAAGAACTGGAGAGGGGAAGGGACCTCTGCACAACGGGTGGCACATGTGCCACCTGCCATCCCAGTCACCAAGGGAATGGGGATCAGGTCAGAGCATCCCCAAAGCCTCTGGTACCACGGGAGCAGCTCAGATGGTGTGCGGGCAGTCAGGGGCTGCCCAGCGAGAACCAGCCCTCACAAGCAGGGCAGCTCCTGGCCTTGGAGCCACCTTTTGCTCCCACCAGCCCAGCTCAGTGCCCCCCAGTTGAGCTCAGGTGATGAGCGTGGAGCAGGTGCCTCCCACCCCAGGGTTGCAGGTAGGGGCTACCTCTGCCCCCAGCAGCTACTGCCATCCCTGCTCCCCCAGGTACTTGTCATGGCCAGCTGTGACGTGGATGTTACTCAATGTCTCCATCCTCCTTCCAGAAAAGGAGACGCGGGGGAGGGGGGGTGACTGGCTGGGGCTCCACTCTGGGGAGGTCAACCCCCGCCTCTTTCTGATCTCAGCAGGGGATGAGAAGTGGACAGACCCTCAGAGAGCAACTGAGCTGCTGGAAGAGCCCAAGATGGGCCCTCCTGGGTGTCCCAAGCCCAGCAGGCAGGAGCAGAGGGCAGGGGAGGAGGCAAGAGGGACAGACCCTTTCCCCCAGCCATGCTGCAAGGGTTTTTTGGGGCAAGGGTCTTTCTCCCTGGCCAGCGTATTAAACAGCACCCGCTCATGCCCCGTTTGAGGCTGTGTCTGCAGCAGTGCGTTGTAGCCCTCAGAGCTTGACCAACAGGGATGAACTGGTGGCTGCTGATGCCACCCCTGCCTGGCCGGGTGTGATGAATGCACTCAACCCCTTAACCAAACTCGCAGTAGTTTTGTTCAGGTTCCAAAAGAGCTAAAGGCCTGAGCCCTAAACAGAACTTCTCTAGTTCCAATCTGTTCTCTGAAAACCCACAAAGGAACAGAGTGCCACAGTGAGCATAGGCATATGATGCATGTGAGCTTGGAACACCGATCATACGATTAACACATGAATAGTGGCTGGCTTTTCCAAGACTCATTTGTCAAGGAACGAAGAAAGTTGTGGGTACAAGGAGTCTTATGCATACCTTCCCTGTTGCATGTAATTTGACTACAAGCCAACCACTTTGTCCCATAGATGTGACAGCCTAAGTGAGCCTTCTTTGAGCTCTCCCTGCTAGGCAGCGTGGCTGCATGGCAGCGATCTCCCCTTGGGCTGGGACACCTCTCGAGGTTGCTCCTCGAGGCAGAGGCCTTTTCCCAATGGCAGGTCTTTGGTAAGCGTCTGATATCACGCATAACCTTGTATCACGGGAACTCTGATTTGGGCCTTGGTAACTTTGACTCTGCCTTGGTAGTTTTGAATCATTGTTCAAATGACCATGCGGTACAGGAAGAGCGAACCTTACCATTGAACTTCGTTAAATCGCACTTTTACAACATCGTGTTAATACCAGTTTTGCCGGTACCTTTTGACAGCGTTCTTTAAGCAATCTAAATCATGCATTCGCGACAACGGGTCACAGGAGCTGCACGGCCAGCCAGGGGTACACCCTGCCCCCCAAACCAGGGACCCCCAACCCGGTGAGAAAGGGCAGCCCCGGTGTCCCCCCGAGGGGGCAAAGGGGTGACCTGCTGCCCTGGCTGCGGGCAGAGGAAGTGGGCAGCAGGCCGAGGGCAAGGGCCCTGCGGGAGACGCTAGGCCCAGAGGCCTGCGGAGGTCGCTCCAACCCCGCCATGAAGGGCGGGAGAGCCGGGGCTGCTCCCCCGGAGCTCCAGGTCCCACCAGGGCACGGTAGGGGATGGCGGAGGAGCAGCTGCTCCTCCACCGGCACCAAGCCCGGCCCGCTGGCCGCCATGACACCCTCCCCACCAGCCCCCGCGAGACGCATTTAAACGGCAACACGTCCCACCAATCACCGCCCACTTCGGCAGGCCGGCCTGGCCCGCCCCTGCCGCAAGTCTGCCCTTCCATTGGCCGCCGGGGCTGAATTTTAAACCCTGCAGCCCTGCCCCTTAGCAACCGCATCCTTACCCGCTCGCCGATTGGCCGCCGTCTGGCACCGCCCCGCGCTCTGATTGGACGACGCTCGGCCAGTGCTGGCCGGCCGCTACCGAACTGCTACTTTCAAAAGAGCCGGGGCCGGCTGCGGGGCGGCGGCGCAGGTGAGTGGGACACCTCGGCTCCCCCGGCGGACCCGCGGAGCTGGGGGAGGGCGTGTAGGGGAGGGGGGCCGCTGAGTGGGGGGCACCCTGAAGGCTTAGCCCTTCCCTCCCCCGAGGGTGTCGCCCCCCCCCCCCCCCCCTCCCCCATAGGCCCGGTATCCCCCCCATAGGCCCAGTGCCCCGGGGGAGGGCAGGGGTGGAGACCCCTGGCCTGGGGGCTCCTGCTCCCCTGGGGTGCGAACGTCCCCCTGAGCCACCTTCCCCACCTGGTGTTGGGGGCGGGGGGGGATAAGGGAGTGGGAGCCCTTACACGCTTCTCCAGGATGCAGGGAGCTGGGAACTACTCCTTCCCCCCGCTCCCAGCGGGGTGCTTTCGGTGGGGGTCGTGGGGCTCCCTGTCCCCCCCCCTCCCCTGGGTGGAGCACACCAGCGCTTCCCTGCACGCCTAGCCAGACCTGCACCCTCCATGGGGTTGCCTCAGGGCACTATCTGCCTGCCCAGGAGGGGTTTGGGCTGTCCCTGCTGCATAGCCCCCCCCCAGGAGAGATGAGCGCCCCGTGGTTCTGCCCCTAACCCTTGAGGGCATCCCTGGGGGCAGGCAGCTGCCTGCATCAAGCCCTGCTCTGCTCCCAGCTTGCTTGGAGAGGCCAAGGGAGAGGATGCCATTGCCACGCAATGCCAAGATGCTGAGCACCAAGCAGCCCCGAACAGGCAAGGTGGGCCCTGCCGTAGAGAATGCCAACCCCGAGAAGGTGAGTCTTGAGCCCATCGAGGCGTGTGGGGGGGGCTCCTGTGGGGCAGCTGGTGTCCCATCTTCTAACAGCTTCTATTACAGGAGGAGAGCTGTCAGGCCAAGAGGTCTCCATCCTCACCGCAGGGTGGGCCCAAGAAGAGGTCCGCGTTTGGGGACATCACCAATGTGAGTGCTTCTGTGGGTGTGGGGGCTTTGGTGCCCCCGTGAGTCCCCTGTGAGGGTGGGGCTGGGTAACCCCTCCAGCACATGGGGTGGAGGGTGTCCCATGCCCCATCAGCAGGACAAGAGGTCTCCCTGCAGGGCACACCTCACTCCCCTCTGTGCACCCTTCTGTATACCCCCATCCTCACCCAAACAGGCTCACAAGAACCAGGTGGTGGCAGGGAAGAAGGAGGCTGTGAAAGCGGCACCACACAAGGCACAGAGGACTCATGCTGCCCTGGTGGTGGCCAAGAACAATGAGATCAACCTGAAAAAGTGAGTAGCCAGGGGAGATGGGGACAAAGACCCGCCCGGGCAGGGGTGATGCTGCAGGGCTGGGACCTGCAAACCTATCCCATGGGGAAGAACAAGCAGTGGGGGATTCCTTTGGGCGAAGGAGACCATCAGCCAGATGAGGAAGGCAGACAGTAGATAAAACAGCCTCAAGTTGCGCCAGGGGAGGTTTAGATTAGATATTAGGAAAAAATATCTTCACCAAAAGGGTTATCGAGCATTGGAACAGGCTGCCCAGGGAAGTGGTTGGGTCACCATCCCTGGAGGTATTTAAAAGACGTGTAGATGTGGCACTTAGGGATATGGTTTAGTGGTGGACTTGGCGGTGTTAGGTTTACAGTTGGACTTGATGATGATCTTAAAGGTCTTTTCCAACCTAAATGATTCTAAGAGTCTCTGTGGGGATATTTTAGGGGTGGTTTAGCCCCTTCCTAAAGCAGCAAGGGGCTCTGGAGAACCCCTTTCAGCCAGCAAATGTGGTTTCCTCCCAGCAATTATTTATGCTCTTCTTCTGTCCAGGTCAATGAAGAAAACTCCCCCGACAGAGGCTCCTGCAGAGCCCAAGGAGATTCCTGTGCCAGAGGAGCTGGTGCCTGCGCAGGTACCGAAGCCCTTCAAGGAGAGGGCAGGGACTCTGGGCTGCAGCCTGGCCCCCAGTCTCATCCTGACTCTGCTGGTCTATGGCTGCCACCGGTGATACCAGTGCACCAGGCAGTGCTTTGGACCTCGGAGATACTCGGGCCAGTGTGATGGGGAAGCTGGGGAGGGGGGTAAACCCACCCACCTTCTTCCTTCAAAATATCTCCCATGGGAAAGAGTGGGGTGGGGGCTGCAGGGTGATGGGGGCAGGTGGGGAAGGGGGTGCAGAGGTGCAGCAGCCTTGCCCTGAAGGGGTGACCAGCACCCACAGAGCTTGGGGCCTCCTCCTTACTGCTGCCTCCTCCCTCCCACCAGATACCAGCAGTGGAGGACATAGACAAGGAACAGCTGGGTGACCCCTATGCCAGTGCAGAGTACGCCAAGGACATCTTCGAATACATGCGGGGAAGAGAGGTGGGTGATACCTGGCCAGGGGGTGGCAGCCCTGTCTGGGGAAGGGGTGACCGAGCAGGCAGGGCCACTCGCTGCCCAGAGGCTCTGAGCACCTGGCAGGGGCCTGTATGGGACAGGAGGGGGCTCATTTGAGAGGGTGGTGTCCAGCAAGTCCCTGACAGCTGGTACCTTGGCAGGAGAAATTCATGCTCCCTGACTACATGGAGAAGCAGCCAGACATCAGCGGGGACATGCGTGCCATCCTGGTGGACTGGATGGTGGAGGTGCAGGTATGTGGGCATGAGGAGGGGGCACGGCTTTCTGTAGAGCAGCCCCCACCCTGCCTTTGGCGTGTGGGACCTCAGTATGCTGGCAGAGGCTTCTGCAAGTCTCCCCAGTGCAGAGCTATCTTCCCCCCCACTCCAGGCTGGGGGATGAGCCTGCATCCCTCTCTCCGAGCTGGGCCCCGTGGGCACCTCTGGCCCTTGTGAGGGAACCTGGGATGGCCAGGTGGGCCTAGCTTCTGCCTTACACCTCCTCCTGCCCGCATCCTTGCAGGAGAACTTTGAGCTGAACCACGAGACACTGTACCTGGCTGTGAAGCTAGTGGACCACTACTTGGTGGAGGTAGTGAGCATGAGGGACAAGCTGCAGCTCATCGGCTCCACGGCCATCCTCATCGCCTCCAAATTTGAGGTGACTCCTCGTGTGCTGTCTTGGGGTGCTGGGGCAGAGGGGGCTGTGCCTCTCTGGTTCCCCATGGGTTATTGGAGAAGGCCAGGTCGCCATGGTGCCAGGCCTCTGCCTTGAGAGCTGCTGGGACAGCATGTCTGTCCTCGTGTTACCCCTTCCTATCGAAAGGGCTGTGAATACAGTCCCAGTGGGCTGGATCCTGTCTCCTGCTGTCACTGGAAACGTGGTTCCTCTCTGCTCTGCAGAGACCGCCAGGACACCTGAGTTCACCTCATCCAAGCAAAGCTTGGAGTTAGAGCCAAGGGCTGAGGCAGTATAGACAACACAAAGCCCCACTGGATGTTGTAACAGTCCTTTCAGGGCCTGGCAGGGCATGAGCCCTTACAGGGCCTGCAGACTGGTAGGATTTCCTGAGCATTGCAAGGATGAGTCCCTGTTAGGGTGCTGAGCAGTTGTGCCTCGGCAGGAGCGGTGCCCACCATGCGTGGATGACTTCCTCTACATCTGCGATGATGCCTACAAGCGGGAAGAGCTCATTGCTATGGAGATGAGCATCCTCAGCACCCTCAAGTTCGACATCAACATCCCCATCCCCTACCGGTTCCTGAGACGCTTTGCCAAGGTGGGTGCAGCAGGAGGGTGGGCTGGTGTCAAGGTGCCTCCAGGCACCCCTTTGTTGGCTCCCTGGGGTGGCAATGTGCATCCCTGCGTTCCCAGCTAGCAGCAAGGGGGGTTTGGCCAGGCCCCCCCAACAGGGCTGAGGATGCTGGGGATGTGGGATCTGTGCCCCAGGGGCTGCACTCTAGATCCCAAAAAGGTTGGGGAGGGGAGCAGCACTGCTCAGAAGGCTGAGCCTTTCCCTGCCTGCCCGGCTGTAGTGTGCCCGTGCCACCATGGAGACGCTGACGCTAGCCCGCTTCCTCTGTGAGATGACCCTGCAGGAGTACGACTACGCCCGGGAGAGCCCCTCTAAGCTGGCTGCCAGCTGCCTGCTGCTGGCACTCACAATGAAGAACCTTGGTGGCTGGGTAAGCACCTGCCCAACCTGCTCCTCCCCAAGGCACGCTGGGAGGCACCACAGGGTTGCAGGAGCAGATGGACTGGTGTGCAGGGGTGATGCTCTGGGGCTATGCTCAGATTTGGGGGGCTGGAAAGGGAAGATGATGGCTGTACTGTTGCTGAGAGGACTCAGCTCAGCCCTGCTGTCCCTCTGCAGACCCCCACGCTGGAGTACTACAGTGGGTACCGCTGCCAGGATCTGCATCCCCTCGTGAAGAGGCTGAATTTCCTGCTTACATACCAGCCCCACGACAAGCTGAAGGCTGTGCGCACCAAGTACTCACACAGGTGAGTACTCTGTGGAGGGTGGCACCACTAGCACACACCCTTGGGTGCTGCAGAGAGCTGGGGGACCCTGGTGGACGGGTGTTAGAGCTCAGCCACAGCCCTAAGCCGATGTGGTTCCTTCCAGGGTCTTCTTTGAGGTTGCCAAAGTCACCCCCATGGACATGCTCAAGCTGGAGGAGATACTGAAGAGCTGCTAGCCCTGTTTCTGTAAATAGCCTGTAAATAGCTGGGTGCTCTCTGGCAGGGGAGCACCATGTACATAACTAATACCTATTTTAACTGAAGGGGAGGGAGGGAAGGGGAAAAAAAAAAAGTCATGTGGAGCTGTCAATAAAATACTGTGTTTGTCTTATGTGCTGGTGGTGGCTGCTGGGACAGGGGTAGGGGATGGTGGTGGAGATTATGCTGAGCCCCTGAGCTGCGATTCCCCTTGCTGTATTGGGGTAGAGGGTGGGGGGGGGTTGCATGATGGGGAGCAGAAACAGGTGAGAGCAGGAAGCTGAGGGGTGAAGGCTGGAAGGGGCCAGGTCCCCATCACCCTCCCCGCACCCCATCACCCTCCCCGCACCCCATCACCCTCCCCGCACCCCATCACCCTCCCCGCACCAATGAGACTACACAAGCAGCAGCAATGAGTATCTTCTCTCCAAATATTTACATAGCTTAAATACCCATGTGGGGAAGGGGGATCTTTGCTTTGGCCCCAGCTTGGGTGCACATATAGCAGCCCAAGCTCCTGTAGTGACCCAGCTCTGGGCTGGACTGGGGGTCAGGCCACATTGCCCATGGGGCTTGACCTCTGCTTTAGTGTTTCCAGCCCCACAGGCTCAGGGAGAAGCAGCAGCTCCAGGCACACCGGAGGACAAACAGACAAAGCAAGGCAAGCAGGGGGGATCCACACACATAGGGCATGGCGGGGACCTGTGGAGCCCCCCTGCCTGACCCTTGGTCCCTAGGGGCAGCACCTAGCACAGTGGGCTGGGCTGCTGCCCTGCTGCCGGCCTAGGGTGGGTTGCTGAGCTCCTTAATGGCCTGGAGGATTCTTTTCATGTGGCCTACTTTGGTGATCCCCAGGTCCTGCAGGAAGGAGAGAGGGGAGCTGACATGCTCGTAGGGGGCCAGCCCTCCTTGGCTTTTGCTGGCAGGGAAGCCACAGGGTGGAGGACAAGGCTGTAAAGCCCAGCTCCCCGTGCTCTCTCTGTCGGAGCATGCTCCTTGCTAGGAGCCCTCTGTCCTCTCGCAAGTATGTCCCCATGCCTGGGTGCAGGAGAGGGCATGGTGCTGTTGATCCTGCTTTGGGCAGGTGCACTGAGCCTTCCAAGCCGGGCAGCCAGGGCCAACCCCCTCCCCTGCTTCCTGCCCCTGTGTGCAAGCTAAGCAAGCAGTGCAAGCTTAGCCCTGCAGGGCTGGGGCTTGGTGCAGGGTCAGGACCTGCCTTGCTTTTCCCCCCTGCCACCCTGAGGAATGGGGAGAGGAGGGGTGGAGGACACCATGCTCCCCAGGGCTGGGGGTCCCTTAGGGGGCACAAAGGGGGTTGTACCTTCAGGTCTCTCCTCTCCAGCAGGATCAACTCAGAGCCCTGGATGTCATGCCGGACAAAAATGTCTCTGTACTCCCCTAAACCGAGTGCTTCCAGCCAAGCGGCCACCTCCTCGGAGCTCCACTTGTCTGCTAGCAGGGAGGAAAACCACAGAGGTGGACAGGGCCCCTGCAGAGGCAGCCAGATGCAGCAGGGAAGGTAGCAGTGGTAGGCAGGCTGCAGCCAGTGTCCTCCCCCCCGCCCAGCTCTGGCAGGGCCAGAGGCCACAGCAGGCTCAGGCTGGAGAGGTTTCTCCTCTCCTTAGCTTACTTATGGAGCATCTGAGCTTCTCCCCCTTGACAAGACCCCCAGCCCTGGGGCAGGGACTTACCTGAAGGGCTGAATTGTACCATAGCCCCCTTCTCCCCCTTGCAGTAGTGGTGGAGTTACAGAGCTGAGGGGCTCCACATGTCCGTTAGCAGAAAAATTAAGCTCTAAGGTAACATCCCTAGGCAGCCAGGACATGCCCTGTCACCCTCCCAGAGGGTCCCTCCACAGCATGCCCAGGACAGGAGGCACATGGGGGTCCCTACCAGTGTGGGCTGTGCCTGTCTCCCTCCCTGGCGTGCTGCCTGCTTTACCTGGGAGCACACTGTTGGTCTTCTGCTTTTGCACCTTGTCCTTGTCCTTCCTGGGCTTGGGGATGTTGAGGCGAAGCTTGAAGCTGCCCTTGTTGGCGCTGCCGGCGCTTTCCTGCAAGAAGCCAGGCTGAGTGGGGTGCTACAGACCCCCTGGGCTATACCCCACCCCTAGTCCCTGTGCACCCACCTCCTCAGCGGGGTGGGCAATAGGCCCCAGCCAGTGGATGTCCAGCAGCCTCTGCAGCTCCTGGCCCAGGACACTCAGGGGGCGGTGCAGGGCCTCCTCCTCCTGCGGTGAGTCCACCTGTGGGGGACAGGGACCATCCCCAGCCCTGCTGCCACCCCCAGAGGTGTCGGCCAAGGGCACGGCCCCTCCGTTGCGGGGCTTGGGGTGCTCTCCAGCTCCCACTCACCGCCTTCCCTTCCAGGAATGCCCTGGTCTCGGTGTACAGCTCCTTGATACTCAGCACCACCTCCACAGCTGCATTCCTGCTGAGAAACTGGGGGCATAGAGGGGTGACCCCTTGAGCGGCAGGGCCCCAGGGCAGCCGGGTGAAGGTTGCCTTGCATCCCCAGCCCTAGCTCACCTCCGCGTTGCCAGCGGCTTTGTTGGAGAGGGCTTCGCTCAGCGCCAGGGAGCTGGTGTTGACAGCGTGCGCCAGCTCCTGCTCCACGGCTTTGTGAGCCTTGGCTGCCTCGTGGATCCTGCGGACGAGAGGGGCTGGAGCTGCCGGGGCTCCCCCGAGCTGGACAGGCAGCACAGGACTAGGAAACCCCCGTAGCTCTGGGTGGCCACAGTGAAGCTCCCCCACCTCCCTGTGCCCACCCCATCCCGCAGCCTGACCTGGCAATGAGGGTCTCGGCAACCTGCGAGACCTGCTGCAAGAGGCTGCTCTCCTCCTCGGTCAGGTACTCCATGGACTGCTGGGAGCTGAGCCGTGGCCGGGAGGCAGCTCGGTAGCTCTCCCCCTTCTGCTTGTCTTCCCAGGACTTGAGGGTGCTTTCAAATGCCTGTGGGGGACAGAGATGGCCCCCCCCTCAGCCTGTCACACCTCACATGCCCCAGCACAGCCCCACTGCATGGGCTGTGCAACCCCGAGCTCACCCGGTCCCTTGTCAGCATCTGGGCTCGGTTCTTGTGCTGGATTTTGATGACGCCGGGCGGCTGGATCCAGGCTTCTCCATCCACCTGCACAGGAACGCCCTCGTCCCCCCGGATGGTGATCTTCACCACACGGCACTGTGGGGTGGACAGCCTGGGGTTGGCATCGTGGCTGGCACCGCGCCACTGGCTTCAGCCGCTGTGCCAGGGCTGAAAAGTCTCCCAGCGCCATGCCGGTGCCAGCCAGCAGCCTGGCTGAGCTGCGCCGCCCCAGGCTCCGCTGGTGCCCCAAAAGCTTTCCAGCACCACGCAGGGTCCCGCAGGGTCCCTTGTCCCTACCTGCGCAATACGATGGTGCTGGAGGTTGATGACCCGCGACACGGCCATCTGGATGCTGCCGAAGACAGCCACCACCTCCAGCTTCTTGTCATCAAAGGATGGAGCCCCAAAGTTCTGTAGAGGACCAGTACAAGTGAAACCCCCCCAAACCTGGCTCGTTTTGGGACCCAGCTTTTTGCCCTGTGTGTGCCCAAGGCAGGGACAGCTATAGCCCTGCCCAAGGGCTCCCAGGTTCCCTGGGACAGTGGGAAGGACATCGTGCCCCCCTCCCCAGCCCACGACGCTGGCACTCACATTGTCCTCCTTGGTGCCTCCCCAGAAGTTGATGCCCCCGGCGTAGCTGGGGATGTTGAGGACAGCGATGCCCTGCAGGCTGGGCAGTGAGATGGGCACCCCATCACACTGCAAGAGAGGGCTGAGCCTGGGGGGCTGCCATGCCGCCACCCCCCCGTCCCATCCCTCTTCCCCCCAGCCCCATACCTCCAGCTGCACCCGTTGCTCCAGGTTCTTGTAGGTACGCTGCAGGAGCTCCTTTGTGCCCAGCACCCCATACCACATCATGTTCTTGGTGCGGCTGCTGCAAGGCAAAGCGGGCCGGGTGAGAGAGGCTGTGGGCTCCTCCCCCCCACCTGCCGCAGGCTCTGTGCCCTCCCCGGGGCCACTGGGCTGAACCAGTCAGCCTGGACTGCTGGCCCTGCGTCTGCCTTAGTTTCCCCACTCCCAGAACGGGGGGGGCGGGGGGCTGTCCGCTGCCCCCTACAAGATGCAGGCTGCAGCACATGGCACCCAAATGTGCACCCTTCCACGGCAGCAGGGCAATGTCTCCTCTACCCAAGTGCAGAGTGGGAAAATCCCACCAAGCTCTCCTGTGCCCGTTCACACACCTGGGGGGGGCATCAGCAGCCGGAGCCTTGCAGCAGCCCTCCCCCTTCCCAGGGGTGTTTGCAATCTGCTGCCCACCCAGGGGTGCTCACCCCAGCACCACGGCACTGGGTGCAGGTGGAAAACCTGCCGCAGGAAGGGGTCCCCAGCCAGACACGGCAGCCCTGAGCCGACCCCATGGCTCCCGGCATCCTGACGGTCCCTCCTGGTGCAGGCATCAGAGAGCCGGGGGGGGGACTGTATGTGTTTTTCCCAGAGGAATCTGGGGGGTTTCAGCCAACCTGCACTTCTTGGGGTGCTCATCCCGTTTGTTGTTGAACTCCAGGGAGATCTTCGCATCCAGGCCAATGCCGAAGTAGTTATTCATGACACATTTCTCCGAGAAGTGGCTGAAAGCAGCAGACAGGGCAGGCAAGTTGGGAGGCAGCTGCACACGGGCAACCGCTGGGCTGACAGCAGGTGACGGGGTATAAAATCTGCCGAAGCTGCGGTGTGAGCTCCCAGAGGTGTTGGCACTGGGAAGCCTGACCCAAGTCAGCAGGGATGGCTGGAGCCCCCTCGGTCCCCATGGTGGGACACCCGCGGCGCACCAAGGACCTGCCTGCACTGGGCTGGGGGGGAGCCCTGGGCTCCCAGCATGACCACGGTGCTGGCCAAGGGGCTGGCAGCAAGAGATCCTGCACCAGGCACATGCAGGCTTCCCCGGCATGGGCACCACCAGGCCAGGGAGGGCTGGGCACCAGCAATGCCACACTGGTGGGCAGAGGATCCCCCAGCGGCCATCTCCAAGAGGCAGCGTGGTCTCAGCTCTGCTCCCACTCCATGATGGGCAGCAAGGGTGGGCCAGGGGCCCCAGGGTGGGCAGGACCTCAGACTCACAGGGCACTGGGGTCTTCGGGGAACTGCAAGCTGCCAAAGGTGTCCGGCCGGTCCAGGATGATGGGAGAAGACGCGGAGGTCACCGTCTCCCGCCGGGAGCCTGGCCGAGGGGGAGAGGAGGTAGCTGCTGAACTGACTTTTACCCTGAGCCCATCCCACAGCTCACCCCCATGCCTCCCAAAAAGCCACGTGCCCCACTGGCATCTTACTGAGCCTTTCATCCTCCTTGTTGAGCTCCTCTGAGCTGTCCTTCTTGCTGGGGCCCACATTGCCCCGGTAGGCTTGGGTCTGCTTGTTCTGCTCATCCACAGCTGGATGCAAAGAGGGGTGTGACAGCGAGTCCTGGGCAGCATGGCCCTGTGCCCCCTCCCCGGGTCAGCCTTATGGGCTAGTGCCAGGCAGGGCCCAGGGTGGCACCTCTGCCCCGCAGTGGGGACCTCCCTCAGCCACACCAAGCATCAGAGAAGGGCTGATGCCCTTGGATTGCACAGCACTGCTGCCACCCCAAGATTTCAGATGGGGAAACCAAGGCACAGGTCCAGCACCAAGCTGTGGTGGCTCTGCAGCCTGTGCCAGGCTGCTGCAGTGCCATGCAAGCTGCCAGCCCCTGCCACCCCCTCACCTTTCTCCGCCTGCTCAATGATTTGCCGCAGGGCTTTCTTCAGGCTGTTTGCCCGCAGCATGAGCTGCTCCTTGGATTTGAAGATGCGAGGCATGGGGCTGGGGTTGAAGCTGCCTCCGTTCTCCTGGTCCTTGGTGTCGGCAGGGGTGGCCTGCGCCATTCCCTCAGGGACCACGATGGCCTGAGCCTCCTCATTCAGCTCCCGTACCAGCGAGTCCAGCTTTTCGTTCAGCATGGCACACTGTGGGACGCCCACCACATTCAGCACCCTGGCACAAGCTGCTGCCCACCACCAGTGCTGGGTGCTTGCCTGGGCACCTGTAGCACCTGGGCATCCCAAGCATGAGGGCACCCCCATCTCTGCCTAGGCACTCCATGCTTGACTGGTAACCCCGCGTGCCTAGACACCCCGTGTTTGCCCAGGGACCCCAGGCGCCTGAATACCCCATGCTCGCCAGGACATCCCGAGTGCCTTGGCACCCCAAGTACAGCGCACCCTGATGCATCCACAGGAAGGGCACGGGCCACCTGACCAGACCCCGCCAGCCCCTCCACTGCCCAGGGGCTGTGCCACCCAGCACGCCCCAGCTTTCCAGCTCCCCCTGCAACCCACTTTCCGTGCCATCAGCTCAGCCTCCTGCTTGTTCTCTGTTGCCCTCTTGTAAGCCCGGCCGACTTCAGCCACGAAGTCATTGACAGTGCCGCAGAGGAACCTGCCGAGAGAAGCAGCAGGTGGATGGAGAGGGGCACGGCATGACCAGCTGGGCACAGATGCCAGCCGGGGGGGGCTGCTGGGATAACACCCCCCTGCACCGGAGGGGCAGTGCCAGGGTTATTTGCCAGGCACCAGCACAGCCGGCAGATGCTGGTGGCCAGACAGGGAACAGTCTGGCCTGAGGGGGCTCAGCACCCCTGGGGACATGCCCCCCGCCTGGCAGGGGGGCTCCCGTGCCCCCATCACCAGGCCCCTTCTTACTTTGCAGATGAGATCACCACAGAGTGCTTGTCCGACTCCAGGATCTTGGCCAGGTGAAAGGCAACAGAGTCAGCGTAGTGGGAGATCTGGGCCTGGAGGGGGGACAGGGGGGACAGCTGGAGCCATGACACCCTGCAGGGCGCCCCGCTCCAGGATGGAGCCTTGCCCGGCCAGCCCTGGACCAGGGATGAACATCCCTCCTTAGCTGATTCTCCCAGCCCTGAGGGCGGCCATGCCCACATCTCCGGGCAGAGAGAATGCTCAGCCACAGCAGGAGGGAAAATGAGGCAAGGGGTTGAGGGGGAGCACACGGAAGAATCCAAAAGAGCCTGCCGGTAGCAGGCCAGCCCCACCTCACCCTGCTGGCCTGCTCCCAAGTGCACATGCCAGGCTGAGACCTACCAGACTCATTTCATCGCATGCAGCTGGCTGCCAGCCCCCTCACAGCCCCAGGCCCCAGGGACCCCTGGCATGACCTCTCCCTGTGCTATCCCCCTCTGTGTGCTGATGGGGTGGTGGGGGACCTGCCCCCCCCAGTGTGCCCTGCCCCATCTCAAGCCCTCGGTCCCCAGTGGTGCCCACCTGGATGTTGGAGTCCCCATTCTCCTCCTCCTTGAGGGCCGGGGGGGACTGCTTGGGGGCCTCGTAGGTCAGCACGCTCCACCTGCCAAGCAGAGACCACATCTGCCTGCCACCTCCTGGCACCCCAGGACAGGGACATGTGGGCAGGGGACAAGGACAGGCTGCCTGAGAGGTGCTGAGGCCGGGGGGGAGCAGAGAGGCACGTGCCCTGCACCACGCTCACCGGTCCAGCATCTTGGTGGTGGCCCTTTCCAGCTTCTCCAGGATCTGCAGCAGCTGGGTGTCATCGTCGCACAGGCTGCCCCAGCCCAGCACCCGTGCCAGGTCATTGCCGGTCCCCAGGGGCAGGACTCCCAGCTGGCACTACGGGAGAGGGACAGGGCGGGAAGCGCTCGGAGCAGCCCCTGAGGGCACCCGTGACACCCCCAACCCCGCTGTGCCAATCACTCGCAGCACCCTGGGGTACACGGGGGGGGTCCCAGCTGCAGTGGGTGCTGGCGCTGGGGACAGTGCTGGCCCGCGCTGGTGATGCCAAGCACCCCCACTCACCTGCTTGTGGAGGCCAAGGGCGTCGATCTCGGAGAGCACCCAGCCCACGCTGCCGTCCCCTCCGCACACCAGGATCCGGAAGGTGGAGAACTTCTGGAAGAGGCGCAGCCTGGCAAGGGGACAGGAGAGAGGGGCTGGGGGCTGTGCCAGGCACCCGCTGGGACCCTGCTTGGGCCACCCCGGGGGGGCCAGGCCAGTGCTTACCCCAGGTGTGGGCCCCCGTTCATGAGGTCGAAGACTTGAGCCGGGTTGAGGAACTGTTTGAACTTGCGCAGAAACTTGACACCCTGATTGTCCCCACTCTTGGAGTTGACGAAGGCCAGGAGAGGGCTGGAGCAGGTCGATGGGCAGGTGGCCTTCCAGAAACCTGCATCGAGCCCAAGCGCATGAGGCCCCAGCACTAGCTCCCACCCCCCAAGGACACTGATGGAGACACCTTAGGAGAGCAGAAGCCATGTGGATACCTGGACTGTGCTGTGCCCGACCCGCAGGGTGCTGGGGCCAGGCAGGAGGCACAGTGATCAGGGTGCCCAGGGGATGGTGAGAGGTGGGAGGAAGAGTAAAAGATGGCAGTGGGGATGGGAATGGGGATGGGGTGGGATGGGGATCGGGATGGGCAAGGCTAGCACTAGGGCAGATCCAAGTCAGGTTCCTGCTCCATCACTGTCCCTGCAGGCACAAAGTGTGTCACCGAGCTGACTCACGTCCCCGGGCTGCCACTCCGAAAGGAGCAGTGGTGGTGGACGCACAGGAGGGTCGGTTCCTCACTGTGTCAACAGCCCAGCTGGGACCAACCCAGCAAAACCATGTGGGAACAAGGCACACTCCCACCTGGGGGTGCTCCCGGGGGTGGCACTGGCAGCCGGCACGGCCACAGGGGACCAGCCGCAGCCCCAGGGGTCTGTACTGTCACCCCCAGCGCTGCTGCCTGCTCCTACCAGGGCTCTGGTGGGGTGGGTGTGAATGACGCAGAAGCCTCGGGAGGCTTGGCAGCCGGCACCGTGCTTTTAAAGAAATGAGATGGGGAATGAAACGTGCCCAGGGCAGAGGAGGATCGATAGCTGGCCCGCAGCCCACACCCGCCTCAGGCACATCTTGGCCATCCCAGGCCACAGGCCAGTGCCTGCTAGTTCCTTCCCTTGGCAGACCGGGCGATGCTGCGGCAGAGAAAGCATCAGCCCTCACTGCCGCTGGCACCGGCCCCACAGCCATTGCACCCAGAGCCCTGCGGCATGCAACCGGGAGCCCCGGTGCCTCCACCGCACAGGGAGCGGCATCCCCACAGCCCACCGCCGCCCAGCCCGGGCATCGCTCGATCTCCGCTCCCAACCCAGCCGAGCAGAGTGTATCGGCAAAGGAAAACACTGGGGGCTGCTGAGTCAGAGCGTGGGCTGCTGCGGAAGAGCCCGCTGCCAGCGGCACCCGTATGCCAGGGGGGCACAGCGCAGCAGGAGGAGGGGGACTGAGGCCTTGCCGGGCTGCTCCCTGCGGCAGCAGAGCCCAGTCGGGCTCGGCAGCAGTCACAGTTGCCAGCCCCGCAGCCGTGCCGGCCTTGGTTGACTGGGCTGCCGCGAGAGGGACAGGGCAGAGACGCTACTGGGGAGCCAGCCGCGAGCAGCCGCGGCTCTGAAGCCGGAGGAGAAGCCGCGTGATGGTTACCCTGACAGCATCCTGATGAGTAATGAGAAGCAGATGAGCCACTAGCTGAGCCGAGCGCTGAAAATCATTAAAGAACAAGGAAAGAAATATCCGGAGGAGAAGAACAGATTTTGCTTGGCTGAGGCCAGCTGGGCCCCTCCGGAGAGGGTGAGGGAGATGGGGGGGGGGGGTTCCCGCAGGGCCGCACATTGCTTCTCCCCCCAGTGCCCTGCAGCCACCCGCGCTGGGGGGAAGCTGTGCTCCGCACTACCAGAAAACCATCCAAGTTTCAGACACTGAGAAATAACCCAAGCAAGGGCCTCATCCTGTCCTGCAAGGTGCTGAACCATTGGGGTGCAACAAGGGGCACCCCACTTCAGGGTTGAGGGCTGGCGCTGCTGACCCCAGCACGGACCATGACCAGGGCCACCATGAGAGGCAGCCTGGCAGGAGCAACCGAAGCCACATGCAGGGAAGAAGTGCCACCCCAAAGCATGGCACCGGCACAGCCCTGGGGCAGAGCGCAAGGCAACAAGCAGCCTTCAACCAAGGGTGTGGCAGGGAGGGGCATTGACTCTGGAGCCTACTGATGGTAGTGTTCCTGGTGCTCCACAGGAAAGCGTGCACAGTGCCACAAGTCAAAGCCTGCAGAGGAGCTCAGAGAGCTCAGAGCCCTGTCCCAAACAGGCTGTCCCCTCCACCCTCAGCCCAGCCCTGTCCCCTCCGTGACTCACCATCTGAATCGATGCTGTTCAAGGCGGTCGGTGGGATGATGGACACTTTGTACTGGCCCAGGGGACACCTCTTGCCAAAGAGCTCCTTGCAGGCACTGTGAACCTGAGGACACAGGGAAAAGCGCATAAGCAAAGCTAGGGGACGCAGCACCAAAGCCCCCAGCCTCAGTTTCCCCAGCCATGCACCCAGGAGGGGCAGTGCTGTCTGTGCCATGGTGGAGGGGACAGGGACTGACACATCCTTACAATGGCCTTGCACCAGAGACACCGCCAGTCCTGCAGCCTCCGGACACTGCCGCAGGTCCGGTCGCAGACAGCGCAGCGTGCGCTGACGGGCAGGTTCCCCTCCAGCCATTGGTGGGGCATGGCCACCTGCGGAAAGGGGAAGTCACCAACGCCACATCACCCCTGCTGCCCCCACGCACTTGAAGGACAGTGACGTGGGCCACCCCCTTTCCCAGGCACCACGGAAGAGGTGGGCAGGGGATGATGCCCCACAGCAGGGCAAGACAACCCTGGGACGCCTCCCGTGCCCCCTCGACCCTGCCTGCCTGGCCCCTTGCAGCCGCCAGCGCGTGGGGCAGGGCAGGGATGTCCCCAGCAAACGTTTGGGGGTGGCCCAACTTGGAGAGCAATAGGGATCCTGAGGCCAGGTGGCAGAGGAGGTGTCCCCAAGCCATGTCCCTGCAGAGCCAAGCCCAGAGGCCATACAGTGCAGGGGACAGCTGGGTGCCAGGGTCCCCCCTGCTTCTCATTTGGACACAGCAAGGCCAGCTCTGCTGGTGGCTCTGTCCTGCCAGGATCCCCCATGGGGACTCCCCTGCTTACCCCATCCTCGTCCTCAATGATTTCGGTGCCGATGGAGGCCAGGGTTGTCCACTTGCAGTTGTTGGTGGCTCTGACGGCACAGCGCTTGTGCGCCTTGAACTTGCAGACTGCACAGGGGTGAGCAGGTGAGGAGCAGGGATGGTCCCCATGGGATGCGGACCCCTGGTTCCCAACCCCTCCACGGCTGCTGACGGTGCTGTCCTGGCAGCCGGTGGGCATCACCCTGCAACGCTCCTGCTCCAGGCCAGCCTCAGAGAGGGTCCCCTGCCCTGGTCCCAGCCCCAGCCCACCCCCCAGCAGGACCCCAGCACTGACCTTCGCAGGAGAGGCCATGGGAGGTGACCCCCGGGAGGGCTTCGCGGCACACATTGCAGAAGGTGGGGCGTGCATGGGAGCAGGCGTACCAGTTGTGCATGCCCGAGAAGTGCTCCATGTTGAACTGTGTGGTCTGCTGGAGGGCACAGCGCTGCCCGGTCAGTCCCCTGGGACCCCCAGCTGGCACTCCCTCCCTCCTAGCCCTCCTGAGTCCCCCCAGCCCCACTCCTGGCTCCTGTCCTCCCCACAGGGCTGCACCAAGGGAAGCAGCTCCTGTCCAGCAGCCAAAGGCACCCCTGGCTCCTGAAGGGTACCCACTCGCAGACGAGCACCCACACAGCCCCCGGCCCACGTCACCTCATGGATCTCCCACTTCTGGACAGATTTCAGGGCACTGATCCAGTCCTCCATCTCTTTCCGGTTCTCTGCACATAGGATGAGCTTCCGGAATGGCGTGATCACCTGCAACAGCCACCATCCCTGTGTCCCCTTGCAAGGCCACCGCGTGGCCAGCCAGCCCCCCAGGAGAGCAGCCCCCAGCAAACCCTGGCACACTGCCACTGGTGCCACCTCCAGCAGCACAAGGCCATGCTGCAAGGTGCCCCACAGCTCTGTGGGGAGGGGTCTGTGGTGCCTCCCCCCAAGGGTCTGAGGTGGAGGGGCACAGCAGGTAGCCCTGCACCTCCCTCACCGTGAAACTGTTGTTGATGTTCTTGGTGCTGGTCTCGGCCACACTGGCATCGGACAGGTCCACCTCGTCGAAGATCAGGGACTGCGTGGGAGAAACCGGAGCCCCAGTCCACCAGGCAGGGATTTTGGGCTCCTTCCCGGGCTTGCAGACTCAAGCACCCCCAGCTGAGCATGCTGGAAGCACCCCCCCAGCCTACCTTGGCATCCTTGGCGTAATAGAGTGTCCTGCCCCGCAGCTTGAAGTATCGCCTCTTCCACCTCTGGAAGGAGCTCGTCTGCTTCAGCAACAGCCCCTCCTTCACGCTCTTCTGCAGAGACCACAGGGTCATGAGCTCCCGCAGCCCCCAGGACCCCCAAAGCCACCCCTTCCCCTCCGGTGACACCGGTCCCTGGGTCCCCAGGAGCTAAGTGGTGCCCAGAGCACAGATGGAACATTCTGGGGTTCACACTGTGCTGGATGTAGCAGGGTAAATTATGTCCATTGCCCACCACACCCTGGGCATTGGGCACTGTATGTGATTCAGGGGGATGCTGCTGGGCATGGCAGTGCCGGCGGCTGGAGGTCTCCAGGCACACAGAACCACCGCTGCCGGTTGCCTCCTTCCCATCCCCAGAGCAGCACCCAAGAGAGCCAAGGGCAGAGCTGGAGCTGGGAGAGCTCCCTTGGAGGAGACACCAATGCCCCAGAGCCACGAGGACTGTGTCTTGGACGTGGCACTACCTGGGCACTGCAGGCCCAGCCTCTTTGCTAGGTTGGCGAGCAGACGGCCGGGATGCAGCCAGCCCTGCCTGGCACCCACAGCCCCCGGAGGGGACAACCTGAGGCGGAGGGCAGCCCGCAGCAGGCACAGCATCCCCTTGCAGCGCAGCACATCCCTGCAGCCTGGCCGCCTGTCCTCTGCCCTCCCCGATCCACACCACCTGCCAATATTTACCCTCCTCCCAGTGGTGTTTACAAGGCTCAATTAACTAGCGTTTGCAACGCGGCTACAAGCCTGTGCCGAGGAGGGTGGCAGAGATGCTGTGGCACTGCCTAATCTTTGATTGTATCTTCTTTAAACACCATCGGCAGCCCCATTCAGCTGCTTGTCTGCAATTAGCCACAACAGCGGTTCTATCAGATCCCAGCACAACAACATTTAACGGTGATTTAGCACTGGGCACCAAGGGCATCTGAGAGAACCGCGGCGCTGGGGCTGCGCCCAGCCCCTGTGCTGCAAGAGGCGGCACTCAGGCGCTTGCCAGCCTGCAAACACACCGGTCCCTGGCCTCGGCATTAACCCACTGCCCCGAAAAAGATGGCCGGAGCACCAGGAGAAGCAGGAGCCTCCAAGGTCACAAAGAAGCCAAAACCCTGCTTGGGGTTCTCCCCAAGCCTCAACTCCCCCAAATGACTGACCCGTCCCCAAGCCCCCCAGGGCATGCACCGGGGTGTCCCCGGCTCTCTTCCAGCTTGCAGCCCCAAGTTCGGAAAGGAGTATTTTAAGCCTTTATCACTCCCTATCAACGCTTTGCTCCCCCCAGGGCTGGCGCAGGGTTTGGCTGTGGTTGGTCCCCATGCTGCCTGTGAGTGTCAGTGCAGGTTCAAACTGCCCTAGTGTCCCAGTGCCAGCACCTAGGGACCCACCGCGTCCCCTCCCTGGTGACTCGGCTGCGAGAGCACAGAGGAGATGGTGAGCCCAGAGCTGCCCTGAGCCCAGCCTGCGACACAGCCAGCAAAGGGAATGCAGCCTTTCAGGGGAGTCCAGCTGTGACCCCCAACTCCACATACAAGCCATGCACCCTAGCGGTCCCTGCCCCATGCCAGGAAGGGACAGGGCAGGGTCCTGCCACGGCCAGGTGGGGTCCAGCCACGAACGCCGCTTCCACCACACCTGTTTGCATGCAGCGGACGCAGGCACAGGCTCTGGGTTTGCTGCAATCATTGCTTTTGCTGCAAAGGAAAGACAGCATGTGATGGCAAGGAGCTGCGTGTGGGAGCCCGTGATGGTGAGAAGCAGGAGAACACGATGACAAGGAGAAGGAAGAAGAGGCAGCAGGTCCATGGCAGTGGCTCAGGGCTATCACAGCAGGGGCTGGAGCCAGCGCTGCAGCGGGACACAGGCGCTCAGTTCTGCCTGGCTCCAGGACCACGTTGGTGGCAGGATACGGCCAGGAAGGCTGCCTGAGGGGACAGCATCCCCTCCTGCGAGGGGGCCGGAGCTGAAACACCCCCAGCTGCGCTGCTGCGGCTGCTGCAGCAATTTCTCCTGGCAGCCAGTGGCAACAAGGAATCACCCAGCCCCAGGACATCACAGTCCTGGCCACTCTGGGGTCGGTGACGCAGCTGCCAGCACTGTGCCAGCCCCAGGCTAGGGCACAGCCCGAAAGGCAGAGCCCCCACCACCTCCACAATGACACCCATAAGAGTTTTATGACACCCGCAGTGCCGTGGCTATGGGAAGGCATGCCTGGGTTTCCCCCCAGTGCAGACTAATTAGTCACCAGCATCCCAGCATGGGGTGGCAAAGCTGGTGCAGAAAAGCTTGGGGGACACCTCTCCCCACATCTACCCTTGGGTGCTCCCCAAAACATGCCCAGGGTGCCCCAGGCACGGCAGCAAAGCCCAAGCCCTCTGCTCCACCATGCACAGCATCTTGCCGCACAACCCCTTACGCCTGCAGCTGCGCGTCCAGGCTCCATCACTCCCCACGCTGACATGACGGGGCACAGGTTCAGCCAGCACCAGTGTTGCCAGTGTGGGGCCAGCCAGCCAGCCCCCTCCCTGGGGAAAATGAGGCAGGTCCCATCTCTGAAACGAGCCATGGAGCCCAGCCATGCCACGCTGCCTGGACAGGGACACAAGTCACTCTGCCTCGGGTGCAGGAGGGCTCTTTGAGGGTCTTACTGGGGCGAGTCACCCACACACACCCGATTTTTTGTCCATGGGTCTCAGCCAGGAGCACTCGGTGCCGCCCTGTGCCCGGAGCAGCTTCCCCAGTGGCTCAGCAGTTTTGGACCCCTGCTTTTGGTACTAGGGACACGAGGAGACCTGGGAGGCATGTGATGGCCAAGGCCACCAGCAGACCTGGCCACGCAGTGGGAAGTTGCGCTGCAGCGGGCAGCGTCGAGCGAGCCCATCGCTTCCCCTTCACAAACAGGAAAGGGGTGGGGAGGGCAGAGGCCGGCACTCAGGGCGAGTGGCGGGCGGGACAAGCTGGGGTGGCATCACCCCTGCCATGCTGGCTCCCCCACAGCCCCAAGCAGGGCTCCAGGGTCACTACAATAATACAACCCCCTACAGCAAGTGGCTATTACGTACCCTATGGCTCCCAGGAGCAGGAGCCGTGCACCCACAGCACAGGGCAGGGGCTGCCTCTTCCTCCCGGAGAGTTTTCGGGGACACTGACAGCCCCCGGACACTGGGGTGGGAGCTCTGTGCTGGCTGCTGCACAGCCGCGAGCACGGGGTGCCACCCACACCCCGAACCAAGCCCTAGCCCTTCCGCTCACCCCAACTACAGCTTCTCTGGCTGGCAAGCCCCAGCCAGCACTGCAGGGAGCCACAGCGGAGCCAGCGCTGGCTCCGTCCCAGCAACAGAGGCGGCAACACGGCATGCCGATGCCCAGAGCAATGTGCAACCTGCCCGGCCACCAGCCAGAGGCTGGCTCCCCTCTGCGGGGCTCTGCCCCAGCCCTCCCCCTGCCCCATCTCGGGTACCCTCCCTGCTCTCTCCAGCCCGGGGGGCTCAGTAGCACCTAGGATGTGCCCGGCACCGGGGGGGTGGTCCTGGAGACACAGGGTGGGGAGGTGAAGGCAAGAACGAAACCACACGGGGTCTGTGCAGAAACTGCCACCTCCGGCTCAGCCACAGCTGGCAGAGGGCAAGTGGCAGTGGGGCCTTCGTGGGTACACAGCTAAAAATAGCCCTGGGAAGATGGCCAGCCATAGGCAATGTACCCCACCAGGACCGCGCTGGTCCCCAGAGGCCATCAAGTTGCAGGCTGGCGGTGTGCTCGGCACAGGCAAGGGGGCTTGAAGCGCAGCCCAGGGGAACTCACCTCCCTCCAGGACCATACCCCAGCAGGGCTTCTTCCAGGCCAGGGTGCAACCCAAAATGCCGGCTCTTCCCTCGGCCCTAAGGCAGAGCCCTGGGATGCTGCTTTGAACCCCCACACCACTCTCCCAGCTCTGCCACCGCCATCCCCGGGAAGAGCCCATAGCACAGCCAGGTTTGACCACAGCTGGGGTGGGAGGGTTTTCCTGCTAGGATCAGCTTGGACAGCAAAGGAGCTGCCGGAGAAGAGCCAGGAAGGCTGAGTTAATCAGGAATGCTGGCTCATATGGCTGGTGGGCACCACACTGGCTGCCCACCCAGCTTGCAGCCCTACACCACTCCTGATGGGATCTGCTTGGCCCCGTGGCGACACAATGCCTTGCCCGGCGAGGAGGAGAGGGGACCCAGCACCCACCAATGCACCAACCTGCATTGCAACAGCATCATCCCGGGCAGCCGCCCTCCTCCAAACACAACAGCCCAGTAGGCACGTGCCAGGGTCTGGTCAGGTCAGACCTCATCCCCCTCCTGAGCCAGCAGATGCCAGGACAGCAAGGGAGAGCCAGCAGACCTGCAAACAGCCCGGCCGTGAGGCTACCAGCATCTGCTGGGCTAGAGTCGGTTGGAAACCTTATCAGGCTTTGCGACACGGCAGACCTCTTCCGGGACTGGGCAGCCGGGTGGCTCGGTGCCCAGGGGATGCCACAGCCCCACAGGCTCAACTGCATCCATGCTACCAGAGGATGTAGCCTGCTGCCATTGCAGGACCCCAAATCCCCCTTCCCAGTGCTGGGAGGATACTTGAAAGGAGATTCCAGCACCGGTCCTGACATGCCATTACATGATGCCACAAGGCACCACTCAGGCCATTGAAAGGGAATGAAGGATTAACGGGGAGGAGAGGAGTAAGGGAAGGAGCCCCCAGAAGAGGGGCAATCCCCCCTATACCTCATCCTCCAGCAGTCATGACCTTCAGCTGCTTTTTAGAAATGAGCTCATGCTTCCCTATCTAAAGCCACATCTGTCCCCAAGCACCCGGACGGCAGGCATCCCTCCCTGTGCCGGTCCCCCCCTGCCCCTCATGCCTGGGTACCGGTGGACACCGCCGTAGCTCTCCCACCCTGCCCAGCTGCTGACGGGCAAGAACAGCACTTGCATAATGGAAAATGTGAGTGTGAAGAGGGCAGCACATCTGAGAAACCTCACAAACATCCGGCTGGTGACACTGGGGCTATCTTTACACCCCAGGCACCGGCTCCGTGAGCCCTGATTAACGAGGGCAAGCCCAGCCTCCCCTGCCCTGCTGCAGCCTCCTCAACAGGGATGGTCCCAGGCAGCATCACTGTGCCTTGTGTGGCACAGTCCCACTGTGGGGGGTGACCCAGTGACCATCCAGTCCCCTCGCCCGCCCCTGGCAGGCTATGTGCCACCAGGCTGGGAGCAATGCGGAGCACGGCTGGGGTGGAGATGGGCTTTGGTGTTGGCTGGCTGTGGCTTGGCTGGGGCTGGCAGGGAGCTCTGGGGTGGAGACCAGGACAGGTCACCTGAAGCTGCCCAGGATCACAGAGATACTCAACCTGTGGATTCTGAACATCTCCACAGATGGAGACTCCACAGCCTCTCCGGGCAGCCCATGCCAGCATTTGACCAATCTCACAGTAGAAAAAGTGTTTTCTTGTGTTCAGATGCAATTTCCTACTTTTTCATCTGTGCCCGTTGTCCCACCGACAGACGCCACTGAAAAGAGCCCGGTTCCCTCTTTGCTGCACCCTCCCCTTCACATATCTATCCACATTGCTAAGGACCCCCCAGCCCCAGCCGCCCCTCCACGCTGAACAGCCCCAGCTCTCCCAGCCTCTCCACATACGAGAGATGCTCGAGTCCCTCACCAGTGTCAAGCCAGGAGGATGCACTGCCCGGGAGCCACGTGCCACCCTCCCACTGCAGGAAGGAGGTTTCCAGGTCTGGCCCCAGGGGCCCTACCTTGCTTTCCTCGTCTTTTGGCCAGGATCTGGCCCTTGGCGGGCAGCCCTCCTCACAGCCTGGCTCTGCACCACCACCCTACCAGGCCTCCCGCAGGTGCCCCAACACCCCTACATCCACAGGCACTGCTCGCCCATCCCTGGGGCACCCTGAGCCTGCGGGGTGCCCAGTGCCTCCAGCAAGGACCAGGAGAACTCATCCCTTGGGATACCAATAAACCCACTGACATCCCCCAGTCCTCCAGGGGATGCTGGCAGGTCCCCCAGCCCCACCGAGCAGCTGCGACATACCCCAACATCAGGAATTTGGGAACATGATCCCCCTTTCTAAACAGCAGATAAGCCATGCCCCTGCCTGCCATGGCAGTGCACATTGTGCCCACCTCATGGACAATGCTCCTATCCCTGGCATGCACCCCGCCATGCCCCCCTTGGTGCCCTGCAGCCCCCCAGCTCTGGTGTAAGCACCCCGGGACCAGTCACTCACTGCAGCTCCTTGCAGCCAGAGCCAAACCGAGCAGAGCTGCCGGATTGCTCCCTGCCTCCGCTCAGCTGCCAAGAGAGCCCATGCCGAGGCAGCGCCAGCCCACGCGGGTAGGATGTGTCCCCCCACCCCTGTTTGCCAGCACCTCAAATGTCTCGATGCACCCCAGAGCCAGCACTCCCTCTTTCCCCATTGCCCCTTCCCTCCATGCCCAGCCCTAAGGGGACCAGTGCTGGGGTGCAGCACAGTATCGCCCCCGCCCCGCTCTTGCACTCCAAAATCTGGTGCAGGCAACCGGCAGCCCCCCGCCGAGGTGAGGAGGAGGAGGAGGAGGAGGAGGAGGAGGAGGAGGAGGAGGAGGAGGAGGAGGAGGAGGAGGAGGGGACGGCAGCAAGACCCCATCCATCCTGGGGCCATTCAGCCCGGCGGGGGCACCTGTGCTTGGCAGCTGTCATTGTCACCAAGCACAATGGCCTCATCGCCTCCGCACAGAAGCCGGCACAAAGTGCCCCGCGGGGCACCCTGGCAATTACAGCCCAGAGAAAGCCAAGCTGGGGGTGTGGAGTGGGGATACGTGACTGATGGGGAGGTTTGAGGAGGGGATGGGGGAACAGGCATTTTGGGGGGCACTGGTAAAGGGGAGTAGCTATCAGGAAGGATTCAGCAGAGCCCGAAATGATCCTCACCCACTTCGGTCCCCGTTGCGCTGGACAACACCCTGGCGTGGGGGAAGCTGCTCGCTCCCATCACCAGGGACCAGGGTCCCCCCAGTCAGTGTGGGCGGGCAGTGGGGTAGAAGTCCCGACCCTTCCCAGCTCCCCAACATGGCAGCTCCTACGGACCCCCTCCAGCACCCCAAACACCACCGATGGCCAAAAAACAGGCCAACCTGCCCCCCACCACCGCTAACCCAGTTATTTCTCAGGAACTGCAGCCCTGGCACTAGACTCTCCCTTACTTATTACCTGTATGCTAATTAGGTACCTGCCCCGCTCTCTGGCATGCAGGCGATGGTTCCCCCCGCCATCCCAAACCCACATGGGTGCACAGGGGTGTCAAAGTGGCTCGGAAAGGTGCCTGCCGTGGCACACGTGCTGCCTGTCCCTCTGGCTGCAGCTGTGGCCGTGGCCAGAGGGACGGGCAGCACACGTGCTGCGGCACAGCTATGAGCTCCGGACAGCCTGACCTGGGTGGCAGCAGCAATCGCATCCCAAAATCCTTATCTCCGTAGGGAAGAAAGGAACCCATCCAGCAAGGAGCCAGGGTGGAAAGCATGGTCCTGCCCATCCAGACCAAGGCAAAGGAATCCTCAGGGAACACCCTGAACTGTGACACTGAAAACGCTTACATTTGGGGAGAGGAATGCACGCACAGCTTGACCTCAGCCCCCTCCAGCACCAGCCCTGCCCCGCACTCACCCATCTCTCCTCCTCTCTCCCCACTCCATGGGCCATTAACCCAGCTGCGTCCCTTCCACCTGCCCATCCATTAAGACACCCACCTCCTCCGGCACGCTTAGCGGCATCACCTCCTGCATGGCTAATTGCCGATGCCGGGCAGGATGCAGGCAGTGGCTGTGGCAGGCAGGGAGCTGGCAGCTCAGCCTTTCCCCACGCGTAGCCTGTCAGCCAGAGAGCCTAGACAGGCTTTGACACCTCGGCTGGGGCCTCGGGGCATGCTTGTGTCCCTGTGCTGCTGCTGCAGGACATGGGCACAGCCCAGCCATCCACCCTTTTCTCTCGGGTTTCCTGGCATTGACGACTCCCTGCGATACCCCCCATGCTCCACAGCACGGCAAACCCCTTCAGCACAGTAAATGCTGTGTGGCAAACTCCAGTGGCTGCTGCCGCCCCTCCCGGAGGGTGCTGAGGGCTCACACACAGCGCTAAGCATCCCCAGGACCCCACCCACCAAGCTGGCTTCCCACCGTGCCCCCCGCGCAGCACCCTGCACCCCAGCACAGCCCATGGCACCCACCTGGCAGCAAGGTTGGAGCGGGCAGAGGAGGTGCCAGCCTGCTCCAAAGAAGGGGAAACTGAGGCACGTTCCTTGAGCAGCCAGAGGGACTTGGCAAGACCCCCCCAGCGCCACCTGCCCTGGAAATGTCTCCTGCCAAGTGGAAAAACCCCATGGTGCCGGGTTGAGAGCATGCGACTTCCGCACCCCTGGGCAAACGCCCTTTGCCCCCCCTCGTGCCAGTGTGCCAGGCTTGGCACAAGAGCCAGGACTGGGCCAGCAGGAGGGGAACTCACCCCAGCCCTGAGGAGCCCCGAGCTGCCACCAGACCCGGCACACCGCCCCACGCCCGCTGCCTCCCTCCGTGCCCACGGCACCCAATGCCAGACCCTGGGGGCACCCCCCTGCTCCCCAACTGCATCCCCCCGCGGTGTTTTCTCAGCTGTACCCCTCTGCGGGGTGGCACGGCCACCAAACCCCTGCCGAGGGGTCGCTGGGGCTGGAAGCCGGCTGTGGGGGGGATTTCTGGCACAGCCCCAGGGCGAGGATCCCCCACACACACACCCCCCAGTGCAGCAGCCCCCGAGTGCCCCCTGGCACTGCAGGCACCGCCTTGACTCACACCACCGCCTCCTTCCCGCAGCCAGGAGGTGGATGCAAAGGGACTGCTCACTCGGCAGGTCGCCCCACGTCGTGCCTGAATCCCCCCTCCCCAAAATGCCCCCCCGCCACCCAAAATCTCCTCCTCTCCCTGCTTTCCACGTGGCTGTTCAGCCCAGGTTATTTCTCCCTGCACTTCAGGCAGGAGGTGCCTGGCCATTTCACTGTCCCCACCTAGGACACCTATGGCCACCCACTCCTATTTGGCCAGAAGGAACCGCATCCCGTGTTTTTATAGGTCCTACCAAAATAGCTTCCTCTGAGCAAGCTGCGCACATACACACACAAGCTGCCCTCCTGCCAACAGCTGGGAGGCAAAAGCGTCACATACAACCTCAAAAGTGTCCCCATCCACCCAGCAAACCACCAGGGAGGACTGGATCTAGGGAAGGCTGCGGGAGTGGGGCCTGCAGGGGAGCTGGCACAGCCAAATTAATCTGGGGCGCTGGGAAAGATGCTGGCTCCATTTTGCTGCCCACCAGGCCCCACACACAAGCTGCCTGCAGTGGGGTGCGGTATCCCAGGAGCCTACAGCACCACGATGACCCTAAATCTCACCCCCAGAGCATCTGTGGGGCAAAGCCTTCCCGAAAGATTCCCCTTTCCCCAGGGGCAGGTGGGAGGACCCCAGGGAATACAAACACGGGATGAAGGCAATTGGGGAGGGGGGTCCAGGCATGGGAGAGACCCTGTCCCCGAATGGTGGGGTAAAATCTGTGCTCCACAGTCCCACGGGACCAATGCTGACCCTGCCACCATGGGGTATGCACCTTTGCCTGTGCCCTTCTGCAGGGCACAGGGGTGCGGACCCCTCCTGGCACTGACCTGGGCACTGGCTGAGTTGGGTCTGCAAGCAGCAAGTGCCTGGCACTGATTTACACCCCAGAGCGGGCAAACACCGCCCCCCCCGCCCCTTCTCAGCAGGGACCCCGCGCCAGCCAGCCCCTCGCCCCAGGCCCCCGCGCCCCTGACCTTGCTCCTCATCTGCCCCGAGGTGGACACCTTCCGGATGAGTTTGTGGGAACTGTCCTCCTGCTCGCCCTCACTGTCAGAAGACTCCTCACCGCCCGCCTCGGGCGAGATGGGTGCCAGCTTGTCTGAGTCCAGGGATGACACCGATTCCCGGGTCTTCCTCAGGAACAGGTCCCCAGCCACCAGCTTCTCGGCCATCTTCCCACCCAGCTTGGCTCAGGGCTCCGCCGCCGCCTGTGACAGCCCTGGGAGGACAAGGACACACAGGAGTGGAGAGGAGAGCCCTGAGAGGGGGTGCACAGCCCCTCACCCTCTATGGCTCCGCCAGCCGGGAGGTGCAATCCTGGAAACCAGGGGAGACGGCGCTTCCTTGCCCAGGAACGCCACTCAGGGTGGCTTCTGTGCAGGCAAAGTTTCCCTTCCTTGCCTTTTTTCGGAGTCCCAACTCTTCCTCACCCTGCCTGTCATCCCAACACCGGCCCTCGCTCTGCTGTGGGAGACTACGGTCACCCCGTGCCCTGGCATCGGGGAGCACCTCCCTTGCCTCAGCCTGCGCCAGTTCCCCCCTCCCGTGCCCATCCCCAGGGTGCTGGGCTGCCCTCAGAGGCCGGGGGTGGGAGAGGGGGGGTCTCCATGAAAAGCAGCAGCAGCCTCCCACCATCCGCCTCGCCCCGGCAGCCGGGAAGAGCTGGGAGCATCTCCTGGCCCCACGCCGGTGGGTCGCCAGTCCCAAGCAGGTGGCTGCGGGTGGGGTGGGACGGAGGGGAGGGCGCGGGGCTCCCCGCACGGGGGGGAAGCCATCTCCCCGCGGCTCCCCTGCCTGCCCCGGGGGCTGCGGCCGGGCTTGGGGGCACCTACCTGGGCGAGCGAGCCTGGCCGGCTGCAGGGCTGCGTGCCCGGGCCGGGGGTGGCGGGGGGGGGCACCCCACGGCGCCGTGCCCGGTCCCACGCGACTGCCGCGGGCCGGCTCCGCCGCCCCCCCCCCCCCCCCCGCGGCTGCCGGCAAACGCGGTGCCGTCTCCCCGCGCAGCAACAAGCGTTTCGGGGGGGGTGGAGGGGGGAAAGCGAGGGCACCGCAGCGCTGCCGCCCCCCCCCCCCACGTCCCGTCCCGGCCGCAGCCCCCCCTCGCTGCGGGCCTCGAACCCCCCCTCCGACCTCGGGGTGCGGGTGCCGGGTCTCCGCCGAGCATCCCGCAGCACGCCCGGGAGGGGGGAGGCGGAGCGGCCCCCCCGCCGCGCACACACCTTGCACACCCCGAGCCGCCGCCGCCGCTTGTGCAAGGTCGCTCTTCCTCCGGCCCCCGCCCGCCGCCCCGCAGCCCCCCCCGGCCCCGCAGCGCGGCCCCGCCGGGATGTGCCTCTGCAGGCAGCCCCGGCCCTGCCCCTGCGCCGCAAGCCCCGGCCTGCTCCGGCGCGGCGGGCGCTGCTGCGCACCGCGCGCGGCGGCACGGGCGGCCCACGCACGGCCCCGAGCACGCGGGCACGGGCGGGCACCCGCGCGGGCATAGGCGAGCACCCGCACCGCTGCCGTGCACATACGTGTGCGCCGCCGGGGCGGGCACGGGCGGGCACACCCCCGGCATGGGCGCGCACATGCACTGCTGCCATGCACATACGTGTGCACGGTCGCACACACGTACAGGCACGCGCAGCCCAGGCACAGACGAGCACATGCATTGCTGTCATGCACGTACAGGTGCACCGCTCACGCGGACATGGGTAGGCACGTGCACGGGCATGGGCGAGCACATGCATGGCTGCCGTGCCCATACGTGTGAACACAGGCACACTTGCGCAAGCACGCACATCCCAGGCATGGGAAAGCGTATGCACCATGTGCACAGGCATGGGCGAGCACACGCACTGCCGCTGCGCATATACATGTGCACCACCCACACAGACAAGGGCATGCACATGGCTAGCACGGGGGAGCACGCACGCTGTGGCCATGCACATATGTGTGCACACGCCCGTGTGTGCATCAGCATGCACAGTTCAGGCATGGGTGAGTGCATGGACCACCTCCATGCAACTCTATGTCCGTGTGGCCACACATGCACAGGCATGCACAGGCATGGGTGAGCACATGTGCTGATGCCTCCACACACTTGTACACACACTCACACATGCACACAAACCGTATGAGTCGGCAACGTGCGCTCGCAGCCCAGAAAGCCAACCGTGCCCTGGGTCCATCACCAGCAGCGTGGCCAGCAGGTGGAGGAAGGTGATTCTGTCCCTCTACTCCACTCTGGTGAGACCCCCCTGGAGCACTGCATCCAGCTCTGGGGTCCCCAGCACAAGGAGGACATGGACCTGTTGGAGCGGGTCCGGAGGAGGCCACGGAAATGGTCGGAGGGCTGGAACCCCTCTGCTAGGAAGAGAGGCTGGGAGAGTTGGGGTTGTTCAGTCTGGAGAGGAGAAGGCTCTACAGGGACACCTTATTGTGTCTTTTCAATACTTAAAGGGGGCTTCTAAGAAAGGCGGAGAGAGACTTTTTACCAGGGCCTGTAGCGACAGGACAAGGGGCAACAGTTTTAAACTGAACGAGGGTAGGTTTAGGTTGGACATAAGGAAGAAACGTTTTTTGAAGAGGGTGGTGAGGCACTGGAGCAGTTTGCCCAGAGAAGCTGTGGATGCCCCATCCCTGGAATCGTTCAGGGTCAGGTTGGACGGGGCTTTGAGCAACCTCATCTAGCGGAAGGTGTCCCTGCCCATGGCAGGAGGGTTGGACTGGACGGTCTTCAAAGGTGCCTCCCGACCCAAACCGTTCTATGATTCTATGGTGCGCATGCACGCAAACACGCCACAAAGGTGTATTTGTACAGGAATACGCTCCAGAGGGTGCATACGGGGCTCACACACACATGTGCACACATAGGGGCGTGCCCCCAAACAGACCACTGGGACCGAGAGAGGGTCTGGCCCCGCTTTCCACCCCACAGTGTGCACAGGGCCCCAGCCTCGCAGCGTGGGGTGCCATGGCCCCCGGTGCCTAGCCCTCACCCACTGCTGCTCTGGGACCCCCATGCTGGCAGCCAGCCAGGCCCAGACAAGAGTCCCACATCCCCCTAAACCACAGCCCACCCCCCCGATGGTCCATGCCCAGGTGCAGAGGGCCTGGGTCTCCCTTGTCCCCCACTTTGTGCGTGGCTTTGTCCTTTGGGCTGTAATAAGCAGGGGGGCAGGGGGGGCTGCTGTGGGGTTTGGACCTCCCCGTTTTGGGACTCCCCGTTTACCACATGGGGCAGGAATCTGGGCGGGGGGGGCTTAGCTCTCATTGAAGCCTCACTACCCACCACGTCCTCATCCTCCTCCAGCTCCTGGTCCCTCAGGATCCAGGGTGTGGGATGCAGGGGGATGGACAGGGGATATGTAAAATGGAGAGATTATAGTGATGGGCAGGCAGACAGACAGCAGGGCCAGGGGCTACCCCAGCATGTCCGGGTCCTGTCTGCAACTCTGGGAGACCCAGGAGCCCTGCATGCTACAATGAGCCTGCTGGCCTGCAGCTCCCCTGGGGTCCCACGCAAGGATCCCCAGGACCCCTCCCACCCCATGGCCACATCCAGTGCAGGCACTGACACTGGTACCCAGTAGCCCAGCCATAGCCCCTGTGCCCTGGGTCCGCGGTCCTGCCTGGCAGCAGTGGGAGCTGCATGGAGGGGCAAGCGGGCACATGGGGCACAGACACATGCATTCATGTGTCCCCCTCCCTGTGTGCCTCCAGTTATCCATATGCATGGACTTGCACAAGTGGCCCTGCCCATGCACACATACACACACTCCCCCACATGTGCACGTATTCACCCACGTGTGCTTACCTGCCTGTCCATTTGTTCACCTGCATGTGCACACACATGTGTGCATGCATTCACATGTGCACGTCACACATACGTGGACATGTTCACCCATGTGGGTGTTCACCCGCATGTGCAGTCACTCGCCGCTGGTGCTTGTTCTCCCCGGCATGGGGCTGTGCTCTTCCCTGTGCACGTGTGCTCACATGCATGGCGTGTACTCACCTGTGTGTGCATGTGTGCTCGCACACGTGTGCATGCAGTCACCTGTGTGTTCATGTTCAGCTGTGTGTGCTCAGGTGCGTGTACATGCCTTCAACTGTGTGTGCATGTGCTCACCTGTGTGCACCGACGTGCGCACGCCTATATTCCAACGCGCAGCCACATGCTCACATTCAGCGTGCCTTCAGCCATTCATCTACAGGCTCCCATATGCGTGCACGTGTTTACCCCAGTGTGTGCTCGCATGCGTTCACACACGCTCATCCCCGTGCACATGCGCTCACCCACAGCCGCACGGGCTCACACGCAAGCATCCTCCCGTGTTTCCATGCCAACGTGCGTGTGCATACGCTCCAACCCATGTGCACGCACCCACCGATGAGCGCCCGTGCCCACCCACACGTGCGTGGGCTCACACCCACCTGTACTCACGCACCCACACGTGTGTGCGTGTGCTCACACGCGTGTGCTGGCGCCATCCAGCGGCCGGCGCTGCCCTCGCACCGCGGCTCCCCGGGGCGTGGGGCTGCCAGGCGTGGGCAGGGGGCCCGCGCTGCCCTCGCAGCGGGGGGGCTGCCAGGCCCCGCTCCCCGGTGCCCGGCTGGCACGCAGAGGCCCTGGGGAAGGCATTTGGCCGGCAAGGAGGCAGTGGCCGTGCCCATCTGCACCACCCTGCCGTGCTGGGCGAGCCAGGGCACCCCAGAGCCAGCTCAGTAGCAGCAGCACCCTGCCACTCCCCTGGGCGCTGCCACCCCCACTGGGCCACCCCCTCCCCGGTGCCACCCAAAACGTTCCAGCAGTGATGCTGTGGCTGCGAGTGCCAGGCACAATGCTACAGCTGTCACCCCAGCGCTGTGCCCCCTCCCATGTGCCCCTGGGAGGGGTCCAGGCACTGCCCCCTGCCCAGACCCGGCCTGGTGGCACTGGGTGCAGAGCCCCCCGCCCACGGGTGCACCCCAGGTGCCTGCAATGCCACAGGAGCATTTGGATCCTAAGAGCTTGCCAGGGCTTGGCTCACCCCAGCTGGAGCATCCCCCCCCCCCCCGGAAGGCACCTGCCAGCCCCAGTGCCACTGGCTGGGGACGCAGGGACAAACGAGATGAGACAAGACTCGGACAGTTGTGCAGCTGCTGCTGCTCCTTTAGTGCGAGAAAGGCACAGTGGCACATGGCAAGGCACGGGCACAATCACCATCACACTCCCCGGTGCGGTGACCTGCTGAGGGCTGTTGGTCCCCCCAAGAGCAACACATGCCCCGGCTCCCAATGGGTGCAGTCTTTGGTCCTAGCAGTGTCCCCGAGCAGGCACAGGTGGCGGTTGAGATGGGGGGTGTGCAGGGTACCCCACTCCTGCCAGGCATCATCCCAGGGTAGGGCCAGATAGGTGTGGGGTGTAGTGTTCAATAGGCTGGGGGGCTGAGGGGAGCCCCTGGGAGGAACAGCCACACGGGGGGCTGCTGCGGTGCCGAGCGGGCAGGCACAGGCGCTGCCTGCACCCTGGGGCTGGGCTGCCTGGCTGTGGCCACCCCCAAAGGGGCTGTGGCCCACCCTGCCTCCCCAAAACGCTTCTCCTCCTCCGCCCCCCCACGCCGCTGCCGGTTGCATGAAACCCCTGTGGAAAATCAGCATCGAGGCACCTGCCCAGCCCGTGAGGACAGAGCGCCTTGGCGGCAGAGTGACCCAGGGTGACGTCTAAGTGCTATTTGGGGCTGCTGCAGCAAAAGGAGGGGGGTCACGAGTCCCGTTTCGCCCTTAGCATGGTTTTTCCTCTATTAATCCCTCCCAGTGCCTGGGCAGAGGATGCAAGTGAGGGCTGGATGAGGTCGGGTGGTCCCCGTGTCCACAGCATTGGTGGCAGGGGCTGCCCACAGCTCCCAGTCTACAGCTCCCAGCACACCACCCTCTGGCAGGGCACCATCCCAGGGGCACCCACCTCAGTGTCCCCCAGGAGAGGGGTGCACAGCACCCACCAGCACCTGCCTCGGCCCCCCACGGTGCCTCGGGGAGGCGGGGAATGGGTTAAGGACCCACTGGCCAGGGCCATTGTTTTGGACACAATGGAGAGGAAGAGGATGCCGGAGGCCGAAATTCCTCCAGCCGAAATTCCTCCAGCTCCCAACGGACAGATGGACTGAGATGGACAAACAGACACGATGGAGGGCCAGGATGGTTTAACCCTTCCAGGCGCTGCATGGGGACGCCCTGGGGCAGCTTGCAAGGGTGTTTAAGGCACATGGTGCAGCACCAGCTGCATGACAGGCACTGGTGTCCACGACAAGGTGGAGGGACCCCCGGGGGGGTGGGGGGTGGCAGAATCCGTCCATCTGGTCCTGCTAGGCCACAGGGTGCTGGGTGGCCACAGAGCCCAGGGCAGCTCTGTGGCACAACCTCCCCCCTGCCAGTGTCTGGACTGGCACCCCCTCCCCTGCTCAGTAAACCGGAAAAATAAATAAAAGGCAGGGGCTGGACAGAGGGACGGACACAGGGAGAGCCTCCGGGGGGCCAGATCCACTTTGGCAGCAAGCTGGGACCATGGCCAGGGCCCCAGGGGGAGGCTGAGCAGGGGGCTAGCAGCCCTTAGGGGCCTGGCCGAGGCTCTCACGCAGGCAGCGGAGCTGCTCCTGGCCCAGCTTGATCTTCTCCTCCAGCTCCCGCTGCTCTGCGATGAGGGCTGACTTCATCTTGACGAAGTGCTGGTAGTCCTGGAGGTGCTCGGTGGGCAGGTACCGCGCCACCATGGCACCCACTGCCTCCTCCCGTCGCCCCACATGCTCCTTCAGCTCCTTGGCGTCCTCCAGCTGTGCCGCCAGCAGCCGCTGCTTCTCCCGCAGGGCCACCTGTGGGCAAGACAGGCGGCGCTGGCAGGGGGTCCCGCACCCCAATGCCCCATGGGTGTCCCCTGCCCCGTGCCCACCTTGTCCTCGGCGGGGGCGTGCGGCCCCAGGCTGCCCAGGGCGGTCTCCACTCGGGCCAGGCGCCCCGAGAGGGAGAGAAGGAGGTTGACCACCTTGTCCAGGTCGCCCACGAAGAGGCGGTACTTGTCGAACTCCCCCGGGGTGCAGAGGGCTTGCAGGCGGGCAGCCACATCCTCGCCCAGCGCCCCATTAGCACTGATGTCCTCCTGCAGTCCTCGCTGTGCCTCCTGCAGCACTGCCAGCTTGCGGCTTAGGCTCTCAATCAGCTGCAGCTGCCGGAGGGAAAGGGTCAAGGGCAACTGGGGCCAGACCCCACTGGGACTAGGGGACTGACACACAGGTGCTGCACTGGGCCCCACAAACCACAAGCATATAGCGATGCCCCTGGTTCCCCTGAGCTACCAGCAATGCCCCCAGTCCCTGCGAGCATCTGGCAATGTCTCAGACCCCATGAGCATGCGGCAATACTCCCAGTTCCCGTGAGCACTCAGTGATGCCCCCAGTCCCCACAAGCACACAGCAATGCCCCCGGTCCCTGTGAGCATCTGGCAATGTCCCAGTCCCTGCAAGCACTCAGCAATGCCCCCGGTCCCTGTGAGCACCTGGTGATGCCCCTGGTCCCTGCAAGCACCTGGCGATGGCAGTGGGGAACCCCGAGGGCATCGTCCCCAGCAGTGCCCACTTTACCTTCTTCTCTACCAGCTCACGGTCCACCTCCTCCTCCTCTGAGCTTCCCTCCACCACCTCCGGCAGCTCCTTCACCTTGCCGAGTGGCTCGGCTTTGCCCGCTGCCGCACTGTAGTACGCTGGGTAGGCGGTGGAGCTGGCAGTGCTCCTGGCGGGCGGTGAGATGGGCTCAAAGCCCTGCCTGCGGGGACAGGGGCTCAGCGCCGGGGGCGGCGGGGTGCAGCCTGTCCTCAGCACGGTGCCTGGTGCCCCACCAGCCCTACCTGTCCTGTGCCAGGGCCTCCAGGCGCCAGTCCTGCTGGAAACGCTCCCGCCAGGCCTGCCGCTCCCCCGCCACCAGCAGCTCACCCATCGCCTCGGTGGCAGTGACGAGGGGGGCCGACGGGGCCAGGATGCCGGCCAGGGAGCGGTCCCTGCCCACCGCATCCCACAGCAGCTCCTCCGAGTCCATGCGGCGGGGCTGGGGCCGGCCCCCCTGGCAGCTTGCCTCCTCCGCTGCTCCAGGGCTGGGCTTGGGCGCCTCCGGGGTGGTGGGGCTGGGGCCACCATGCAGGGGCAGGGAGCACTCACCCACCCCGCGGGGGCCGGCCCAGCCACGCTCCTGGCTCCGGCCGAGCCTTTGGGGCTGCTCCTCCATCTCCCAGGGGTGCTTCACCTTCGGCCGCTCCTCCCCGGCCCCCGCCGCCCTGCCAACACCCACCCGGGGACACCCATGTCAGCTCCCCTGCCAGCCCATGAGGGACGGGGACATGCAGGGCTGTGCCCACCCCAGGGAAAGAGGTCAGAGACACCCCCACCCCGAGAAAACCCCACAGCCCACGCCAGGGGGTGGATTAGGATGCTCCGATGCAGGCTTCAAAGGGCCACATGTCCCCAAAAGCCACCCCGTGCCCAGACTGTGCCCACAGCCCTGCTCCCACCTCCACGCCACAGTGGCACTTGCCTGCCAATCTCGGCGCTGCCAGCATCGGGCTCAGGCGTCCTGCGGAGTGATCCGGGGGGCTCAGGTCGGGGCCAGGCGCTCGGCGGGGCAGGGGGGCGAGCGGCATGCCCCCGGGACCGGCCCCCCTGCTCCCCGGTGAGGCTCTGTGACCGCTCGTGCACAGCCTCAGCGATGCTGCGGGTTGGCATCAGGGCGGTGGTGAAGGCAGAGCTGTGCCCAGCACCATCTGGCAGGCGCTGGGACGTCCGGCGCTGCCTGTATTTCTCCCAGTTGGGGGGAGGCGGGCGAGGAGGTGGGGGGCCCTTCTTTTTGGGGACGCTGGGCGGGTCCAGCTTGGCACGGAGAAGGTCCCTCCGGTCACGGCCCCGGGGGCTGCTGGGCTCCAGGTTGAGGTGGCTCTCGGAGAAGGCTCTGCCCCGCAGCGGGCGGTGCAGGGGGTCCGGGGGGCTCTCAGGGGAGCGGGCCAGGCGGTCACCATCCCACGAGAGGTCATGCGTGGATGTGGCCCGGTAGCAGGGTGGCCACTCCGGCTCGGCGCTCTCAAAGCGGGGGCGGAAGGGGCCAAGCCTTGGGAAGCCCAGTTGGTAGTGAGAGAGCTCGCTGGGGAGAGAAGGGGGCACCCATCCCCCCCAGTCATCCCCCTGACAGCTCATGCCCACTCCTGCCTCAGTTTCCCCAGCTGGAGTCACCCAGCCCCGCTGGCCGGGGAAGCCCGGGCTCTCCCGGGGCCCCTGCACTGGGCACAACCCCCCAGATATGCCCCCAGCCCCCTGGTGATGGGTAAGGAGAGACCCGCCCTGCCACGGGCACCTCCTCACACCCCCGGGCCCTGCTTGCCCAATGTGGCACGCATCCCCCCTTCGCAGGGCACAGCGCACCTGTGGCCAGGGCGTTAAGGGAGGCGCTTTGTACATCACCAGCCAAAACCACAGCGGTCTCCATGCCTCACTGGCAGAGGTCCCTGTCAAGTGGCATGCACGTGCCGGCACCCCGGCACAGGCTTACCTGATGGACTGGCTGGCTTTCCTGGTTATTGCTGGCGGTTCCCACTCATCCAGAGGAAATTCCTGCATGGGGGAAGGAGAGGGAGTGTGAAAGTGGGGTCAGCGTAACCCTCCCCAGCACCCAGGCTCCCCAGCACTCCCCACCCCATCCCCATCCAGGTGCAACAGGCATGCAGGGGGTCTGCAGGACCTCCTATGGGCACAGTACCCCCCACCCCAACGCAGGGTCATGCTCCGGGGGTGCAGGGTGGTGCCAGTAGTGCTCCCCGGCACAGTCCCAGGGGGCTCACTCACCGGGGCGAAAGCTCTCCGGGGAGGCCAGGCATCGTTCTCCTCCCGCCCGGGGCGGGGGGCTAGGCAGCAGCAGTCGGGGCAGCGTGCCCAGGGCTGGGGGTGGCAGCGGCAGGCGTGGCCACAGGCCAGCGGCGGGGGGCACAGGTCTCCCCCACAATAGCGGCAGGGCTCGGGGCGCAGGGGACCCCCGTAGGGGTAGGAGAAGCCCCGCAGGTACTCCAGCTCCCCTGGCCTCCCCAGCGGCTTGTAGCAGGGGGGCTGCTCCCGGCAGCACTCGGCATACGGGCTGGCAGAGCCGGGGCGGCCGGGCGAGGGGGAGCCGTAGGGCTGGTCCACAGAGAGGCGGCGGGCGTCTCGGCGCTCAGGGCCAGGGGGCTGGAAGGCACCATGATCACCCGCCGGGGGCTTGCTGTGCCGGGGCAGGACCGGCCGGCTGCTCTCCTCAAAGAACCGGCGGCGATCAGCGAAGGGCAGGAGGACAGCCTCGTCACCACCCTGCGGTGGGGAGCCGGGGGCCGCCAGCCCCTGGCCATAGCCCTCCAGCTCACTGGGGCTGGGCGAACGCTGCCGCTGCAGCTTGCGCTCTGGGGACCAGCGCCAGCGGCCCCGGCCCATCGGCACCGCCTGCTCGGGGGACGGAGGCCCTTTGGGGACTGGCAGTGGGTCGGGGGTGGGGATGCCCCGGTCCCCTGAGCAGCCGGGGTTCCTGCTGTCCTCACTCAGCGCGGGGCTGTGACGCTCGGCTGGGGCGCGGGGTCCCTCCGCCGGCACGCTGCCTTCAGGGGGCTCATCCGCCTCCTCCACCGGCTCCTCGCCAGGCGGCGGGGCGCCGGGACCCCGGCTCTTCTGCAGCTGGGCCTTGCGCCGCTGGATCTCATTGCGCAGACTGGTGGCAAAGCGGTCGCTGCGGCGACGCATCTGAGCAGAACGGTGGGAAGGACCCCCAGCTCGCCGGCCCCCCACACGGTTCTCCTCCTCCGCCAGCCCCTCAGCACCATGCGACGGGCTGGCCCCCCGCCCATCCTGCCCGCAGGCTCGCTGTGGCTCGGGGCAGCAGCGGCAGGGTGGCAGGCGGCGGCATGGCTCCAGGCAGAGCGGGGAGTCCTGGGCATCCCCTGTGGTGCCCGGCCGGCTGCCCTCAGGGTGCAGCGGGGAAAGGGTCCAGCGGTGCGCGTCAGGGGCCGGCGAGGCTCGCCCACTGCCGGTGCCCACCTGGAGGGAGCGGAGCTGGGAGGCCAGCAGCTGCTCGGGAGCGCTGTGCCGGTGCGGCGCATGGCCCTTGAGGGGGGTGAGCAGCAGGTTGTCACCCGCCGCCGCATCCGGCACTCGGTGCACGCCACCATCTGGGTACAGCCGGTCACCAGACTCCATGCTCTCCCCGATGAGCGGCTCGGCAGGGCACCGGTCCGGGTGGGAGCTCAGCATGTAATACTGGTCGGCGGAGAGACGGTCCTTCATGGGGTACGGCGCCGGCATCCTCCCACCCACTGCCTCCGCCTCCCTGTCCCGCTGGCAGAGGAACGTGTCAGAGATCCACCGGCCCTTGGCATGCAGCATGTCCACCGACACTGATGCCCGGCGCCTGTCCCCTCCACTGGCCGGGGCTGCCCGCAGGCTGTCCCTCCTGACAGGGGGCTGGGGGGGTACAGGCGCCCGCCAGGTCTCAGCGTGCCGGCTGGCAGGTGACTCAGTCCCCGTGGTCAGGTAGCGCCCGTCAGGGGGCTTGCAGGAGCCTTGGAGGCTGGAGTCGGCGTAGGTGGCCTCCTCGGGGCGTAGGGAGAGGGCACAGTCAGAAGCGATGGAGCTGGCGGAGAAGGAGCTGTAGGCTGAGTCCCGCTTGCTGTGGTACATGCCCTGGTCAATGGGTGAGGGGTCTCCTTCATAGTAGGCCTGGCTGGGCTGGTCCAGGCTCTCCATGCTCCCGATGGAGCTGCTCCGGTCGGTGCTGCAGTGCCGGGACAGCGGGTTCCACTGCAGGGACAGCTCGCTGCCGCCCGGCCCCATGCCGGCATTAGGTGCGCCTGCCACCCCCCGCCCAACTCCCCACCAGCCCTTCCGATGGGCACGAGATCCCGGGGGGCCAACACACCCCCACACACATACAGTCCTCCCCGGGATAGGGGGGGCACGGGCCAGTGCAGCCCCAACCTGCCCTTCACCCCCGGGTTTGGCAGCAGCACCAAGGCTGCCTCAGCGCTGGCAGTGGGAGCGGGCACGGGGACATGGCGTGCGTGGCTCCGGCCACTCGGGACCTGCCCGCGCTGGCAGGGGGGCCCCTGGGGCTCGGCAGCTCCTGGCCAGCTCCGGCTGAGCCACCGCCCCTTCCTGCCAGGAGCCGGCAAGTAAACAGGCAGGGGAAAGGGCAGCGCGGCGGCAGAACGCAAGGGGATGACCAACAGCGGCGTGAGGCAAGCAAGCGAGCACCCACCCTGCACCCTCCCTGCCCCGACCCAAGCGGGTGCCCTGTCCACTCCCTCCCCTTGCGCGGTCCCATGGGTGCCCCCAAGAGTGGGTGGTGGGTCTCACCTGACATCACACCCCGAGGGCCAGGAGAGGCTGAAGGCATCAGCGGGGCAGTGCATGGCAGGGGCGTCGGGGCGGCTTTCGGCGAGCTTGGCCACGTGCCAGGAATGGGGCCGGAGGACGGGCACGCTCCTCCTGCCAAGAGCAACAGCGGGAGAGGACAAGAATGGGGAGGAAGCCGGGCTGAGGAACCGGGGCTGAAGTCACTTCCTACGGGGCTTCCTGTCCCCCCCAGGCCAGGTCCTGCCTGAGGGGGACGGCAGCGAGGAGGGTCCAGCCCTGCCAGCACCCGCCGCCAGGCAGGGGGATCCCACGGTTCCCCCCAGCTGCCAGGGCTCCCCTGCCTGCAGCGTACCCACCGCTAGCATCAACAGGGGACTGAAGACGTGTCCCCAGCGCAGCCCAGAGGCAATGCCCTGTCAGGGTCGAGGGTCCCTGCCGGGACTGGACCGGCTCTGCAGGCACACCAAGGGACCCTGAGGCCACATCTGTGTCCCCACTGCAATCCCCCTTGTTCCTCGGTCCCTCAGGATCCGCAGCAAGCGCCGGCCATATCATGTCCCTGGGGAGGGGTCCTGTGCCAGGCCCTGTCCCACCCCCTGTGCCAGGCAGCCGTGGAGGTCTCCAGTCCCCCCAGGGCACGCAAGTAGCGATATCCAGTGCCACTGCATAGATATGTGGGCAGATGCCACCTCCTGTACCCCCCAAGTGCCCGGTGCTGCCCCAGCATCCATCAGGCGGGCAGGGAGGGTGGCAGGGATGAGCTGCAGGGTCAGCACAGGGGTCCCTCCCCCCCCAGAGCCCCCAAACTCACCATGGATGATGCTGAGCCCCGGCACAGTGCCGTGGTACCCCCTGCCCCCTGGGCAGTGCCCTGCGCTGCCCCAGCCCCTGGGTGCCGCAGGAGCTGGAGCCCGGTCGGGATGCAGCCGGGGAGTGGATGTTGGGGGGGCGGGGGAGACTGCAGAGCCCGGCCCTGCCTCTCCTTCCTTTCCCAGGCAGGCAGCAGGCAGGCAGGCAGGCAGGAAGGGAGAGGAGCGGCCACGGATACCGCCCAGCAAGGGGGTGGTGAGCCCGCTGCACTGCCCCAACTCTAGCACCCCGGGTCGGGGAACACCCACCCACCATAGGGTGCTGGCAGCCATTCTGGGCTGACCCCCACCCCGTTCCAGCAGGCTGCATCTGCAGGCTGGAGGCAGGGGCACCACCAGGCTCCAAACAGTTCCCCGGGGCAGGTGATACCCCCCCAGCCTTGACACCACCACCACCCCTGCCCCCGCCACCCGCAGCAGTGCCAACCTGCGGACGATCATCTTCAGGGTCCGGTAGGAGCCCTTGATGAGGATCAGGGCCTCCTGGCGGGACCCGTACAGCGGCGTCCCACTGATGTTCACCAGCTCGTCGCCCGGCTGCAGCCGGCGGGACAGTGCAGCCTTGCCCCCGTCCTCCACCTGGGCGACAGAGAAGGGTGTCGGGGGGACACAGCCCCCCAGAACACCCCAAGGGGTGTGGCGCTGCCGCCGGGTGCCAGGGGAGAAAGAGGCTTTGGAAAGGGGGTGCCTGCGCCCTGGGCACTGCGGAGGGATCTGTGGCGCCAGGCTCCCCCCCTGCCCCAGTCACATGAATTTCTGAGCAAGAAAAGGGCATCGGGGAGGGGGGGAGAAGAAAAATGTCCCATCCCAGCAGATTCCCCCGCAGGCGCGGGCAGCACAAGGGCCCTTTGTCAGGCACGGATGCCAGCCCCCCCCACCGCTGCTCCCAGCCCCACGTTGGCCCTGCCTGGGCACCCGCGGTTATTTCAATGCCCGAAGGATGCCATCACACCATGTGCACCCAGGGGAGACAACAGCAGGGGAAGCACCAAGCTGTGCCCTGGCACGTGCCTACCCCATCCTGGCACCCATGACCGAAATGAGCCTGGTACCCTGTACCGCCATGCCTTGGAGGACACAGGGCCACGGTGCCGCCGGCACAGAGCGGCCCCAGCCCGTCCCCTCTGCCCAGCAGGTAGGTGCAGCGCAGGCAGCCCTGTGATGGGGCAGCGCCCAGTCAGGGCAGGCAGGGCGCCCAGTGCTGGCACTCATTCCTGCCCATCCTGCTGCTCCCAACGGCCAGGGATCAGCCCCTCACACCGCAGGGCTGGCAAACGAGCCTTGTTGCTGGGCTGCATGGTGGCAGTGACACGGGGCACGCAGGCGCATGGGGCAGGACCTGGGGTGCCCCATGCCCCCAAGTCCAGCATGGATGTGGAACCTGACCTGGCCGGACCCTACAGCTGCCCACAGGGCGACAGGCAGAGCTCGCCTGGCCCCGTGCCAGGGCTCCTGTGCCCACCCTGCCCATGGGCTCCTCACCCTGCCCTGCTGCTCCCAGCCCGGCAGAGAAACGAGCTCTGCCCACAGTGCCCGCAGCGCCGTCTCCGCAGCCCAGCCTGAGCGGCAGCCAGGCCGCAGTGCTGGAGGGCACCTGTGGCTCTCCAACAGGCTGACCGCCACGCACATGACCCCGGGCACCCCTTCCCAGCCCTGGTGCCGGGCAGGGCTCAGGGGGCATTCCCCTGCCCACGAGCAACATGGTGCCTGGGGAGCCAGGCAGGGGCAGCCAGGCCCCCTGGCCAGCCCGGCACTGCCCCATGGCTCTGCCTGGCACAGCTGCGGCCAGCGCCCCACAGCTCTCCCATTTTTTCAGGGACCTGGGGATTGCAATGCCATGCCTAGGCTGAGCACAGCCCAATGTAGTGCCCGTGCAGGCAGGCTGCCCTCCCAGCCATGAGTTGGCCATGGGGCTGCCTTCCTGGCTTGGGGCCCCAGCTGCCTGCAAGGGCTCCCAGTCCCACCATGCATGCGCTGGAGCACCCAAGTTTAACCCCTGCCATGCTGCTGCCCACCACCGGGCTGCTCCGTTAGAGCAGGCAGGCAGGGCAGGCTGCACCTTCACCCCAGTCCTCTGCCTGGCTATGTGCCCATCCCGTCCTGCCTGCTGCAGCCACGGGGATGAGTCAGTGGTGACGGGTCCCCCCCTGCTGCAGGACACCGCCAGGGCTGCACCCGCATCTGGGCCACCACTTGCGCGGGGACGGACGCGTCTTAGCCCTGACATCGCTCACCAGGAGCTAAATCTAGCACAAACAGTCCCTTGTTCTGCCTTCGCCACCAGTGAACTCAGCACTGGCAGCCAAACCCCGCCGCCTGCTGCCCTGCTTGGCCGGGCCAGCCCTGGGCACTTCCCTGACACCACCCCTGGTGTTCACTCTGGGCCCTAATGGTAGGCACTGGCTGGCTCACAGGAATATCTGCCTGCCCCAGGAGAGACTTCTCTTAGAAGGAGTCACAGCCATGGCAGTGCCCGAGCTATGCCCACCCTGCTCCACACAGACCTCCCTCCTTGCCCCAGATGTGCCTGGGGGACCCCGTGCCGGGGGGTGCTCAGCAGCGCCACGGAGCCCACGCCAGCCCCGCCGTGGGACTCTGCCACAGGAAGGGACCCCGCCCGGAGCGGGCTCGGAGGCCAAACCGTCTCACTGAGCGCTGGGACCCCCTTTCCGGCGCGAGGCCGGGGGCCCCCCGCGCCGCTGGTGGGGGCTGCCCCCTCCCCGCACGGGCTGGCGCGCACACACCTCGACCAGCCTCAGCGGCAGAGCGGGCGCCCCGGGGGACCCTCCCCTGAATGCACAGAGCACTGGAACAAGCCCCCTTTGTCTGCAGAGCACACGCGGCAGCAGCGGCCCGGCCGGGGGAGCGCGGGGGCCGGCACCCCCCGGCCCGCAAGGACACCCCCCCCCATTCTCAGCCGCGGTGGGGGACATCCCCCGCCCCCCGCCCCGTCCCCTCCTCCAGCAGCCGCCGGACCCACCGGGACCCACCGCGCCGCGGCCCGGCAGCTAGTCCCGGGGCGGGCAGCGGCCCCCCCCGGCAGGGCCCCGACTCCCGCCCGCCGGCGGTGCCACCCCGAGGCGCAGGGCAGGGACCGGAGCCACTTTTCCAGCTCCCCCAGCCAGACCACGCTGCCCGCGTCCCGGCGCAGGGCGTGGAGGGCCCCCGGGGGGGCAGCCAGCCCGGCCCGGGGCAGGGAGGCAGCCCCGGGGCCGCGGAACAGCCCGGCCCGCCAGCACCCCGGCCCTGGCAGGACGGTGGCACCGGGCCGGCAGGCAGCCAAAGCGTCCGGTGACAGGGGCTCGGCTGGGCTCCGCGGGGGCACGGGGTGCTGGGGCACCCCCGCCTGCTGCCCGGCTCCCAGCGGGTTTCCCAGCAGGGCGATGCCCCGGCGGGGCCACGGTGACCCCCGCGCGGCGGGACGTCGCGGCCGCGGGGCCCCACCCTCACTCTCCCCGCTCCCGCCCGCGGGAGGGAGCCGGGCGGCCGGGCCCTGCGCCGCCCCCGCTCGGCACCGCATCCCGACACCAGCCCCCTGGCCCGGGCACGGCCCTGCCCAAGCGCCTCGGGGTGCCGGGACGGGACGGGGCGGACTCAAGTCCCCCCCACCGTGGCGCACACCGTCCCCTCACAGCCCGGTCCCGGGGGTGCCCGTGGGCGCGGCACCCACGGGTGGGCGCAGGAAGGGAGGCTGCCCCCCCGCCGGCTGCGCCCCGCGGAACAGCGCCGGGGGGGGACACACAGCGCGGGGGGGACGCGCGGGCCGCCCCCACCGCCAGCCCAACGGATGTGCCGGAGGAATTTCTTCCTGCCGCCGGGCCTGGGCTGTCCCTCCGCCCCCTCGGCCCCCACGGCCCCCGCTCCCACTCTCCCCCGCGGCTCGGGGTGGCGGGTCGCGGGGGAACGGGGGTGCGGGTGACCGCCACGGCCCCGCCCCGCCGGGACACGCGGCCCCACGGCGGGGGCTCCCCGCGCCCCCAGCGCCGCCGCGCACCGGGTGTCCCCCCCCTCCTGCGCCCCGCCACGGGTCGGAGGCCCCTCGCGGGGGGATGCCGCGGAGCCCACGAGGGACCGCGTCCGGCGGCCCCTACCTTGGAGACGATGAGGGGCTCGCCGTGCTCCAGCCCGCCGCGCAGCGTGAAGCCCCAGGGCGCGCCCCCCCTGCAGCTGCACATGCACGTACTGGGGGGCGCCGGGCCGGCCCTCGGCCCGCTCCATGGCCGCTACCGCCCCATCCCGGCCCGGCCCGGCCCGGCCCGGCCCCGCACCGCGGAGGAAGTGACACCCCCGCCCGCCCGGGCCGAGCGGCGCGGAGCCGAGCGGCGGGGCGGGGCCGGCCGGCACCGGGGCTGCTCCGCCGCCGCCAATGAGGCGCGGGGGGACGGCGGCGATCGGCTCGCCTCGGCACGGCACGGCACGGCACGACACGGCACGGCACGGCACGGCACATCTCGGCTTGGCTCGGCAGGGCATGGCATGGCATGGCACGGCTCGGCTCAGCCTAGGACAGCACGGCAAAGCTAGGCGCAGCACAGCACAGCTCAGTCTGGCACGGCTCGGTTTGGCTCAGCGTGCCGTGGCACAGCTCAGCACAGCATGGCACAGCTCGGCTTGGCATGGCTCAGCTCATCTAGGCACAGCACAGCTTGGCTTAGCACTGCATGGCACAGCTTGGCTTGGCATGGCTCGGCTCAGCCCAGTTCAGCACAACTCAGCTCGGCACAACTCAGCTCAGCTCAGCACGGTATGGCACGACTCGGCACAACTCGTGGCACAGCTCGGCACGGCTCAGCTCATGGTGTGGCTCAGCACACAATGGCACAGCACAGCACTGTGCTCCTCAGCTCAACTTGGCGCGTCGCAGCTCAGCCCAGGGACCTGCACTGAGCTCCTTGGCTCAGCCTGGCATGGCTCAGCCAGCATGGTTTCACTCAGTCCACCTCAGCCCAGCATGGCATGACATGGAGGGCTGGCGCAGTTCAGTTCAGCACAGCACAGCTCAGCCCAGCACAATTTAGCCCAGCTTAGCATAGGGTGGCAAGGGGGCTGGCATGGGTTGGCTGGCCCAGCATGGCTCGGCCCAGCATGGTTCAGTGCAGCTCAGCTGGGTTTGCATGTTCTGGCTTGGCTCAGCTCAGTATGGCATGACAGGGCTGGCATGGTTCAGTTCGGTACAGCATGGCATGGCCAGGGGCCTGACCTGTTTTGGCTCTGCTTGGCTTGGCTCGGTTTTGCTCAGGGCAGTTGAGCTTGGGTTGACATGGACAAGCAGGGCTGGCATGGTTCAGCTCGGCACAGCATGGCTTGGCCTGGCTCAGCTTGGCCTGGCACAGATCAGGATAACACGACCCGGTCTGGCCCAGCACAGTATGGTGCTGCCAGGGACCAGCATCATTAGGGCCAGCTCAGCACCGCTCAGCCTGGCACAGCACAGCTCAGCTTGGCACAGCTCAGCCCAGCACACCAGCGCGGTGTGACTGGCAGTTTGGTAGGGGGTGCCTGCTCGGGTGGCAGTGGGGTGATGCAGCACCTGCCACAGCTCCCCAGGGCAGAAGGCTCCCCGCAGCACCCGGTCCCGGCAATCATGCTGGCGCCCTGAGCCCCGCTGCCTGCGGGCAAGCACATGCTGCCGGCTCCTGTCTGGCCTGCCCGTTCTGGCCCCCACCCTGTCCTGCCAGGCATCCCGGGGCGCACATGGCAGTATGGCCGTGCTTCACCTCCGCCTTTCCCCCACCAGGTCCAGGAGGGGCTGCTGTGCCACTTTGGGGAAACTGTGGCAGGGGAAGGAGGCGGTGAGCAGCGGCTGGGGGTGGTAAGAATGGATCAGTGCTGGTTCCTGGGGGAGCCCGGGAGTCCTGCTCCTCCCCACCCCGGGGCCCCGACTCTTACTCATCTCCTTCCCAGACAGCACAGCCGGCCCGGAAAGCTCTGCCCTGCCAGCAACGCCCATGGCCCCTGGCTGCCTGCAGCCTGGGCAGGCACAATGCCGTGGCCCGGGAGGGTGGGCTTGGTCTGCCGGGCTGGTGAGCTCCCCCCTGGGCTGCTCAGCCCTGGCGCAGGAAGGGTCCCTTGAGTTTTTCGTGGCAGCCCCCGTCCACCAGTGCCTGCCTTGAACCCTGCCTGCACCCTGCCCAGCCCAGCTGCAGGCAGCCCAGTACGGGTGCCCTGTCCTTGCGCCAGGGGGTCCCAGGGCACGGGGATGCAGCAGTCCCCGGGGTGTTTGTGGCGCCGGGGCCCACCCAGCAGTGATGCATGGCCCCCCTCACACGGCCTCGACATGTCCACCCCTGGCCTGACTCTCCTGCTCTCCCCTGTGGCCTTGCCAGCTCCCTTGCCATGCCCCCCACTCATGGCTGGTTCCTGACATGCCCGGACTTTTCCCAGCCTCTGCCGGGCTCAGCTGCCCCTGTGCCCTTTCCCAAATGAGTAACCAGGGCTGCCCAGCCAGGCGTGAGGGCTCTACGCCCTGGCTTCTCACGTGGCCCTACACCCCATTAAGCACTGCATCGCCCGCCCTGCCCCAACACCCCCCCACCACCACCACATGGCCCTCCCAGCACTTACTGCCGTGCCCAGCCTGCACCCTGAAGGGTGGGCAACACCCAGAGCAAGGCAGGCACCAACACACCCCCCAGCTCCCCCCATGTCCCTATGCCTGCACTGGTGGTTCCCAAAGAGTGTCCACCCCCTCCCCTGGCACCCTCCATCCCAGCAGGAGATCAGCAGTGTCCTATAGGGCTGGGCACCATGCCAGGTGCTCTGCCATTGGTATGGGCCACAGCTGCCTGTACCCTGCTCTGCGGTGCACCCACCGGCCTTGGGCAGGTGCTGGCAGAAAGACCTCGGAGCTGGGACGGCCAAGCCCAGCTTGTGCAGTGGGCATGGTGATGCCCACAGCGTGGGTACACCGGCTGACCCGGCCACACTCAGCACCGCTGGGCTGCTGGTCGCTCTGCCCACCCGTGTGCCTCATTGCCACGGCTCCTGGGCTTGATGCCCATCTCAGCTGGGGAAAGCAAGGCACTGGGCAGCCTGGCCGTGCTGCGGGGCCAGTCTGGGAGCAGACCCCCAACTCTGTCTCTGCTCTGGGCAGTGCATACCAGCTTGCAGCAACGGGCACGAAGGTGCCGAGCCCGCTGCCGGAGAGTCGGCACAGGGCGGGGTGGAGCTGGAGGGGCTCTCACCGCAGCGGAGCACCCCGCCGGGCTCCAGCCCCCCTCCCTTGGGACCCAGGGAGCGCCTGGCCCTTTAACCGCTGATTGGGGCCGTGCCTTTAAAATCGGCCCCGGGGGCCGGAACCTCTTATCCTGCAGGAGGAGGCTGGCCAGGCACAGGTGGGCTGAGCGAGCTGGTCCTCCCCACCCACCCCACTTCACCCCCCCATCCATCCCACTCCCTCGCCCCTGCCCCAGCACTTCTACAGCCTTTGTAGCCAGGCTCCTGTCCGGCTGGCTTTGCCCCTGGTCTGGGTTTTAGTCTGGAATTTGCACCCCTTTCTGCATACAGAGCCCCCCCCCCCCCCTTTCTGTTCCTGTGCCAAGCTGAAGAAGCTGGCATGGTTGTCCTGGCTTAATAGCAGCTGGCAGCACCCTGGGGTCTCCTTTTGCTGGTGCCCGTGACCAGCTCTGCCTCTCCAGGGGAGAGAAGCATGACTGCAGGCTCTCCCTAATCCTGCTGCCAGCCAGCCCCACCTTGCCCTGTTCACACCTCCTCCCCATCATGGCTTTGCTCCATCCCTTCACCAGCCGCCTCCTCCTCCTCCTCCTCCTCGCTGTGCCCCTTTCCTGGGGTGCAAACCAGTCCCCGCAGCCCCCCAGCTCCCTGCCTGCTGTCCCCCCACTGCCCCTCCTGCAGGCCCTGCAAGTGCGGGCACTAGGCAGCCGGGGCTGGCAAGCGGGGCCGGCAACTGGGCAGCCCCTGCGCTACATGCTGAACCTGTACCGGCATGCTGCCGACCACGAAGGGCGACCCCGCCACGGCCGCAGCCTGGGCACCAACACCGTCCGCCTGGTCCAGGCCAGTTCCCACAGGGGTCAGCCCTGGGCAGGTAAGGAGCAGCTGGGCACCAAGGGTGGTGCAGGGGCTTAGCAGAGCTGCCAGAGTGGGCTTGACCCCTGGGGGGGGGGGGTGTGTCTCTGCCTGCCTCCTTCCCCCTCCTTAGTGTCCTGGCCAGGGCTGGCAAGTCCCGTGCCCTGTGGGGCTGCCCTTGGCTGAGGGGTCCCCCTTGGCAGAGGTCCCAGGCTCTCCCTGCCCCAGGGGTGAGATGGGCAAGGGCATTGCTGGCCCCACGTGCCCCTCTCCCCTTCCCATCCTGCCCGATACTGTGCTAGGCCAGTGGTGTTGGTGCAGAGGATGGGAATTGTCCCGGCTGCTCTTTGCGCTTCACCCTGCTGTCGAGCCGTGGCACACGGCTGCTGTTTGCTGAGGCTCCTGCCTCGTGCTCGGGCACCTGGCTGTTACGGGCTTTGAGGGTGCCACGGGCTCCCAGTCACCATGCAGGGCTGCAGCAGCACCCGGGGAGAAGGCTGTGCTGGCATGGTGCCTGCTGTGCGGTACTGGGGAGCACTGACTGCTGCCTCCCCACAGGTCGCTGGTACGTGCAGCCCCTCACCTACCGCCTGGAGGGCCAGCCCGAGGCCGAGCACCTCCTCCGAGCCACTGTGGTCTACCTGCCCAGCCTGCCACTGGCCCGCGGTCGCCTCCTCTGCGCCCTGGAGCTGGTGGCCACCGGCAAGGCACCTGGGGTGCTGCTCAGCCCTGCCACCCGCCCCCACCATGGCTGGGCCGAAGCGGACGTTACCCCTTACCTGGCGCTGGGGAACGGCAGCGTGGGGAGCCTGGTGGTGCGGCATGTCTGTGTGCGTGCCGGCCGGGCAGGGGGCCGCGATGCCCCAGTGGCCCCCAGCCACCCCTTCCTCCTTCTCTACCTCAATGACACCCAGGCTGGGCTGGCACCGCCAGTGGCAGAGCCCCACCGGCACCGCCGTGACACGGGGACGCTGGCCCACGACCTGCCCAGCTACCTGAGGGAGCAGGGAGGGGAGAAGAGCGACTGCTCCCTGCACCCCTTTCCCGTCAGCTTCGCCCAGCTGGGCTGGGACCACTGGATCATCGCTCCCCACCGCTACAACCCGCGCTACTGCAAGGGTGCCTGTCCCCGCCTGCTCCGCTATGACTACCACGCGCCCAACCACGCTGTGGTGCAGAGCTTCGTCCATCAGCTGGTGGATGCCAATGTGCCCTGGCCCTCCTGCGTCCCCTACCGCTACAGCCCCATCAGCGTCCTCATGATCGAGCGTGACGGCGGCATCCTCTACAAGGAGTACGAGAACATGATTGCAGAGTCCTGCACCTGCCGGTAATGCCTGCTGCCCTGGCACATCACCCCCAGACTCTGCCTGTCCCTGCTGGATCTGGACTTTAGGGTTTGTCTTGCTCTGCCTGGGGTGGGTTCGTCCCCCCTCCCCACGCAGCACTGCTCTGCGGGAAGGTTTTACAATGGCAGTTTTATGTAAATTGTAGGTTTTTAAAGGCAGGAGCCCATGCTGGGGCAGTTACCCTGTGGCATCTGTCCTTCCTGCAGCCCCACAGCCGCTGCCTGGTTTTGGGGTGCAGGGGGGCTTGGCCCAGTGCTCCCAGAGAAGAGCTGTGTCCCTGGACTGGAGCACAAAGCTCTTAGGAGGTGGCTGGGGGTCTCCTGGTGGAGCCAGGGCAGGGAGGGCGAGCAGTCCAGGTGTCCCTGTGCTTGGCACCAAGCTGGTGCCGTCAGTATCTGGTGCAACCCTGCCTGTGGGATTCCTTCCCAGCTCACATGCACCCCATCCAGTCTAGTCCCAGCTGCAGCAGCATCTCACCGGGCTGGGAATTGGGGTGGGGGGGGAAGCCCCTTTCCTCCCCTGCTGTTCTGCTCTGGGGGGCTGTGAAGACTGGAGGGACCTGAGCTGTCAGCTCTGCTCCCAGTGCTGGGGGCCAGGCAGCTGCCTGTGCTGGGCTCTGCCCGCTGCTTCCTCTGCCACTCCTGTCCTTCACTTCCTTGGCTTGCCCTCTAGCAGGGCTCGGGTCTCACCCTATCACAGGGGTCGGACCCCTGTTGCAGTGTCCCTCTGCCTTCTCACACCCTTGCTGTCCCACGGGGTACAGGCTCTGCTGGGCTCCTGCCTGTCTCCGTTCCCGGAGGGGTCGGTCCCACTCCCAGCACCCCTGCCGCCTGGCTTTCCTCTATTTATTGCTGACTGTGTAAATAAATTGATGGGTTTTGCTAAAGACCATCTTGGCCTGTTCTTGCTCTGTCCCTGGGGTGCAGCAGGTGCCCCTGGGACAGGCTGGCATAGACTGTGGCACTGTGCAGCCACCCTTGTGCTTCCACTGGAGGGGGTGGGTGCTGCTCCCTGCTGTGTGCAGGGGGTAAGTCCCAGCTGGTTGAAGCAGGAGCTGGGAGAAGAGGCTCCCCTGGACTATAGACCTGCCCTGGGCCCAGGGGGGAGCAGATGTGGCTGCAGGCAGCTGCCTCCGTGGGGCTGGGAACAAGAGGTGCCCCACATCCCTCTATATGGGGCAGCTCCTGGGGGGCCAATGAGCTGGGACTCCCCGGGCTGTCTGTCACTGTGGCCAAGGCACTTGTCTGCCAGGGTTATTTTAGGAAGGTGTCTGCAGGCAAACCTGCCTGTTCCTGGGCATGATGCCCTGTGTTTGCAAAGCTGGGGCAAAGTTCCCCTTCTCTGAGCAGCGAGGTATGGGTGGCAGCTGTAATCCTTGTCCTCAGTGCTCGGTGGTACTGCCTCCGCATCCTCAGCTCACAGCTCTTGCCAGGGTCTCATCTCTGGCTTGGCTTCCAGCCCCATCTGTTATTGCTGATCCAAGCTCCGTGGGGATGTTTCAGTACGTCTTCCCTTCTGTGGGTGTTTGCTGTGGGACAGGGTGCTGCCAGCCCCAATGTTTCTCTCCCATCCCGGCAGAGTGAGAAGCCACAGCGCCCCAGGCTCCTCTCCTGCCCCTTGTCCCCAGTTGGCTGCATCCTGGCCACCTCCAGCCAGGAGGCTGTGGGAAGGGGAATGTATTCTGCTTTTTTGGAAGCTTGTGGACTTGACCCGAGGGGGAAGATTTTTCCCTTGTCAATCATTAAGCGTGGGGTGTTGACTCATACCTGCAAGCGATGATGAAAGGCATGGGAGCTGGGCACACTCCCAGCCCTGGGCACCGCTGGATGCTTGTGCCCAGTGCTGCCCCTGGCAGGGACCTGTACCCTGGCCTACTGCAGGCACCCCTCAGACCTGCTGGGTGCCTGGAGACAGATGGGCACTGGGGTTTGTCTGTCCCAGCCCGGTGTCCTTGTACGCGCTGTGCAAGCGGGTTCTTGTGCCCATCCGGCTAGACCCCTTCCTGGGGTACCCCCAGGTGCTGATGGGCTGCCCTAGCTGTGTGATCTCCTCTGCACTGGCGGTGGGGCAGCTGCTGCCAAATGGATGGTGGAGCAGCAGTTCAGGGAAAGAGCTGCTGTCCCCAGCTGACCCCAGCACTGTGCCTGCGTCAGCACCTGGGCTGCAAGGGCAGAGCCGGGTGGAGGGTGCAGGGCCCCCAGCCCGGTGTGCTGGGGGCAGGTTGCTCTTCCTGGGGGTTCTACAGCTGTGCGAACCCCTCGGGCACAGCCTGGCACCCCTTTGGTGCCAGCCCTGCGGGTAGCACCAGGAGCCCCGCCTTTGGGGGCATGCCCCCACCCCGCTCTCTGGCAGGGGTCTTGCCTGTGGGGCTGCTGCCTGTGCTGGGGGCTGCACTGGCCCCCCCACTCTCCTCCAGGCCAGCCAGCACATCCCTGGCTCCTCCTGCCCCACTCCCAGCCCCTTCTCCTGCCCCAAACCCTACGCTGAGGCTTTGCTCTGTCTCCACCGGCTCCCCATTCACTACCCCTCCTGCTGCCCATCCCAAGTGGGCACTGCTACCTTGCATGCCCCATTCTCTGGGGTGACACCGGGCAGGGAGGGGATGACCTGCCCCACATGCCCCAGCAGCGTTGGAGCAAATCTGGGCCGGGTACGGCACAGGGGAATCAGGTGTGGAGCTCACCCAGCTGTGGAGCTCAGCTGCACCCCAGGCACCCTGCTGAGGGCTGTAGCTGGAGACAGACGGTGATGCCCAGGCACTGGGTGTCTTGTGGGTGCCCCGTGGATGCCCCGCAGAGGTGCTGGCAGCCCCCAGCTGTGGAGGGGGGGTGACAAGGGGCTGTCCCGCCACCCGGGGCCACTCAAATATTTGTGCAGGGCCGTGACAGGGGAGGAGCAGTGCCCAGCGGAGGCACCGGACAGCTGGAGTCTGCAACACCATGGCAGCTTCAGCCCCTGTCGCAACAGGCACCAGCCGAGGTGGCAGGGCCAGTGGGGCTCCCCCTACCCTCTCGACCACTGCCACCGGCCTCGCGCTCCTCCTCTCCCTCCTCTTGCTTCTCCCCAGCTCCCTCCAGGTGGGTCCGGGCACGGGGGGCGGGCGCCCGGGGCCAGGGGCTCGGCATCCCACTCCCAGCACCATCCACCCCTCTGGATACTGCAGGAGCCCTGGGGAGTGGGGGGGCACGCGGCCCCCCGGCTGCCCCGTATGACGCCCTTCTGGAGGATGGTGGGCAGCAGACCCCTGGGTGCCCACTGCCGGCACAGCCTTGAGTGCGTCACCAGGGCCTGCAGGTGAGCGGGGACCCCTGCCCGTCTCCCTCATCACCCCCTGCCCAGCCTAGCCTGCACTCCTGGGATCCCGCAACTATCTCCATCCCCACAGTGTCTCCAGCCCTGGGACCCCCCCATGTACCCCATGTCCCCAGCTGTAGGGCCCCACAAGCACCCCAATCCCACTATCCTCCTCAGCTTTGGGGATTCTCCACCCTGGGACCCCCCACCCTTACACCACTTCCCACTGCCCTCAGCCCAGGGACCTCCCGTGCACCCCAGTCCCAGTGCCCCCAGCCTAGGCAGCCACCATGGCTGAGCCCCGGCAGAGCCCAGCTTTGCCCCTCACCCGGGGTGCCCCCAGCCCAGGGATGCCCCCCCCTCCAGGGGCCCTGGCACAGTGCTCATGGCTGCTCTGCCCCGCAGGGCTGGGCGCTGTGCCCCACCACAGTACGAGTGCTGACAGCCGCCAGCAACCCCAGGAAAGCCCACCCTGCACTGGGACCACCTGAGACCGGGGTGCGCTGTGCGCTCACCGTCGGGACAGGACTCCTTGGCAGCTGCATGCCCTGCGGGGCTGGGCCGGGGAAGGGCTGTGCCCCCACTGCTCATCTGCTCCGGAGGCTCTGTGCAGGCAATAAACCTGCTGAACCCCTGCCCGCGTCCAGCAGCTTCCTGCCCCTTCCCACCTGTGTGAAGTCAATTTACGTGGGTGCCAGGGCCATGTGCACCCCAGGGTGGCACAGGGTGGTATGTGGCAGCCGTGGGCTCCTGCCTCTCACCCAATGTATGCTGAGTCCACCACAGCACCCGCTTGGCCCCCACCTGCCCAAATGCGTCCCCAGAGTGAGGCATGCTGGGGTCCCCAGAGGAGCCCACCACAGCGGCACACTGCCAGCGTGCCTGTGTGCTTGTGTGTGTGAGCGTTTGTGTGTATGCATGCATGTCTGCCTGCGCCTGTACATGTAGGTGTGTATATATATGCCTGTGCCTGTGTGTGTACGTACATCTATGTGTGCGCATGCATATGATTATGTATGCGCATAGAATCATAGAATCATTTAGGTTGGAAAAGACCTTTAAGATCATCAAGTCCAACCGTAAACCTAATCCTGTCAAGTCCACCACTAAACCATGTCCCTAAGCGCCTCATCCACACGTCTTTTAAATACCTCCAGGGATGGGGACTCACCACCTCCCTGGGCAGCCTGTTCCAGTGTCTGACAGCCCGTTCAGTGACGCAGCTTTTCCTAACATCCCATCTAAACCTCCCCTGATGCAACCTGTGGCCATTTCCTCTTGTCCTATCACTTGTCACTGGGGAGCACCCACCTCTCTACGACCCCCTTTCAGGGGGGGTGTAGAGAGCGATAAGGTCTCCCCTGAGCCTCCTCTTCTCCAGACTGAACAAACCCAGCTCTGTGAACCACTCCTTGGAAGACCTGCGCTCCAGACCCCTCACCAGCTTCGTCGCCCTTTGCAGGGAAGTATATGTGTGTGCTTGTGTGTATGTATGTCTATGCATGTATAGATGTGTGTGTATATGTGTGCACACATGTGGATGTACATATGTGTGCATGTGCCATGTATTCCTGTCTCTGTATGTGTATATGTGTCTGTGCTTGTATGTGCCACGTGTGTATGTGTGCTGTGTACACATGGAAGTGCAGGAGTACGTATGCACAGGTGTGTACACACGTGTGTGCATGGATGTGTGTGTGCACACGGGTCTGCCTGTGCATGCGTGCCCATGCAGGTAGGTGTGCATGTGTGTGCGTGCGTGCATACCCATATGTGTGCATGTGCGTGCATGTCCATGCCTCTGTACGCGTAGGTCCACACCTACGGACATGTCCTTGCCTCTGTGTGTGTAGGTCCACACCTATGGACATGTCCATGCCTCTGTCCATATGCATGTCTGTGCGTCTGTCCATGCACCCGCACGAGCACAGGTGTCCCTATGCACACATTGGCACACGTGTCTGTGCGTCTGTCTTCACAATCCCACAACGGTACGTGTGTCTGTGTGTCCGTCCATAGGTGCACACCCGTACGTGTACCTGCCCGTACACCGGCACACGTGGCCGTGTGTCCACCCGCAGCGCTGCGCGGCCTCCGCTCGGCAGGGGGCGCCGCCAGCCGCCTCCCCCCCGCCCCTCTCACCGGGGCCTCCAAGGCGGCGGGTCCTGGCCGCTCGGTAGTGAGCGCCCCGCGGGCCGGGACCGCCGCCGCTGGCGAGGAGCACGGGGCACGGCGGACGGCGAGGCCGCTCCGAAGGTGCTGCGGTGCTCGGGGCAGCGCTGCGGGCGGCAGCGAGCGAGCGGCGCCGCGCGTCGGGGCGGGGCAAGGGAGCTGCCAGGACCCGGGCGGGGCGGAGCGAGCCGGTCCCCTCGGTGCCGGTGCCCGCCGCGCCCGCCCAGTCCCGCCACTGCCGCCATGCGCAGCAGGAGCAACTCGGGCGTGCGGCTGGACGGCTACGGGCGCCTGGTGCAGCAGACCATCCTCCGGCACCAGGTGCGGGGCCTGCCCGGCGGGCGGGGACGGGGAGGGAGGCGGAATCCGCCTCACCGCGGGCCCCGGGGCCCCGGTGCGCCCCGCCGGCCCCTGGGCCTGGGGAGCCGCCGCCTGACCCTGCAGGCCGGGTCAGGCGGAGTTAACTGGGAAAGGGGGCCGCGGCCCCTCGGTGTGTCACCCCTCCGCAGGACGCGGTGACGGGCCTGCTCCCCGCCAGCGCCGACCACCGGGATGCCTGGGTCCGGGATAACGTCTACAGCATCCTGGCCGTCTGGGGGCTGGGCCTGGCCTACCGCAAGAACGCCGACCGCGATGAGGACAAGGCCAAGGCCTACGAGCTGGAGCAGGTAGGAGGGAGCCCGCGCCAGCCGGCCTGGCCGGTGGTACCAGGGAGCCAGCTGTCACCTCCCGGCTGGTTTGTTTTTGGGACAGCCCAGTTCTGGGGCCAAAAGGCCACGGGTGGCTGTACAGTGAGGATGGGGACAGGGCTGTCCCCAGGCGTGGTGGGCAGTAGGAAGGGATGTCAGAGCCCGCTCTTCCTAGAGTGTTCTGGAGCCCAGCTGGAAGTTCCAGCCCTCTGGCTCTGGGGTGATCTGGGGATGCAGCCCTTCTCCCAAGGTCTGGGGACCCGTGTCCTGCAGCCATGCCCTCTCTCCCCCTTGCATGGCACAGCAGCTTGGCCTTGCTGGCAGGCCAAGAAATCTTGCTTCCCTCTGCTATTGCTTAGGGAGCAGGTGCCATGGAAATGTGAGCAGGGGGCCGGTTACAAGACGCAAAGGTCAGCGGCCAGCTGATCCTGAGTCAGGGCTTCTCCTGGCTGCATGGGGATTAATGAGGCTGTTTTCCTTGTTCCTGCAGAGCGTGGTGAAGCTGATGCGGGGGCTGCTCCAGTGCATGATGAGACAGGTAGGGGCTGCGGAGCGCCTCCGAGAGTCAAGTGGTTTCCTCAAAGCCCAACTCTGCCACAAAGACTGTCGGTCCCAGCTGTGCCGGCTCTCCCCAGCCTTCCCTGACGAGCAGAGGGAAGGCCCCCTTCCAGCAAGTCTTGAAATAAGCTCTGACTTGGCATCTGGCCCTGGTGCAATGGCAGTCCTAGTGCTGCGGGCTGGTGGCCAGCGGAGCCTTTGCCAGCTGCTCCCTGTCTTGTGTCCTGGCTGGCGCTGGGACTCCACAGCTCTTCTCCCTGAGGGCATTTGGGGTGATACTGTTTTCTCCACACGGTGCAACTGTGGCTGTGGGCCTTCCACAGTTGCAGCCCTCGCTAGGGTGGCATGTGAGTCTGCACTCACTGCCTTGGTGTGTGGAGGGGCTCAGCCCGGGGCCTGTAGGATTTCTGCCCTGCCAGGGCTTGGTCCACATGCTGGGCTGTTGGCACGGGGCAGCCCTTGGCTCTGGGGCTGCCAGACCTCTCTGGAGACGGTGTTTGATGAACTCCTGCATCTCCTTGCTCTTCTCCAGGTGGACAAGGTAGAGGCGTTCAAGTACAGCCAGAGCACCAGGGACTGCCTGCATGCCAAGTACAACACCCACACCTGTGCCACCGTGGTGGGGGACCACGAGTGGGGTCATCTACAGCTGGATGCCACCTCCCTCTATCTGCTCATGCTGGCGCAAATGACGGCCTCAGGTGATGCTCTTGGGGGATGCCATTTCAGCTTTGAGCATGCTGATCTCCAGAGCTCTTCACGTTCTCAGTTTGGGTGCAGCTTCCTGGGTGTCAAGCTGCTGCGATGGCCTTCCCGACCTGTTTTCTTACACTGACAGCACCCAAGGTGGATTTGGGCCCCTCAATGTCCATCTCTCTCTAAGAGCCCCTGTTTGCTTGAAGTCCCAGAGCTGCCATAGGAGGGTGGGGATGGGAGCTGGCCAGGACGTGGCTCCCATGGGGCAGGTGTGCAGTGAGGAGGGGCCTGGCCTGCGTTACTGCAGCCCCTTCCTAGGGATGCCTGTGGGCTTGGAGTGACTAATGTGAATTCTTCCTCCTGCTTCAGGCCTCCACATAATTCACAGCCTGGATGAAGTCAACTTCATCCAGAACCTCGTGTTCTACATTGAAGCAGCCTACAAAACCGCGGTGAGTAGCCTGGGCTGGGGAAAGGGAGCGTGCCTTGGGGGTGCAGGTGGTGGGCTGATGTCTAGGGGCAGCAGTGGGCCCTCCTGAGCCCTGGCAGGGAGAGTCCCACGGTGCCTGCTGGGAGCACCACTGATGGGTGGGATTTGAAGGCTTTTTGGGCATGCTGTGAACCGCTGCCTCTGCACAGGACTTTGGGATATGGGAACGCGGGGACAAGACGAACCAGGGCATCACCGAGTTGAATGCTAGCTCTGTCGGCATGGCCAAGGTAAGCCAGGGAGAGGTGCTGGGCGGGTGCCGGGGAGCACCGGTAGCCCCGTGCTGCTCTTTTACAGGGAAGGCTGGGCATGTTGAACTATTGAGGCTCAATGGCCCATGCAGTGATAGGTTCCTGGGGAGGAAGACCTTTCTCCTTGTGTGCTGGGATAAAACTGTGCCCCTCTTGCCTGAGTTTTGCCTGAATGGGGATTGAGAAATTAATTGGGGTGTGTGGCAGAAATGTCCAGGGCCCTGTTGATGTCTGGCTACCTGTGGCTTTGGAGATGTGGTCACGTTCTGACCAGTGGTGCTCTGCAGCCACAGCAGGGTTTAAATTTGGTCAATGCATTACACAGAGGGGCTGGCACTGGGTGAGAGCTCTTACGGTTGAGCAGTGTGGTGGAGGACTTGCTGCTTTGGGTCCCACCCTGCTTGCAGGCTGCCCTGGAGGCACTGGATGAGCTGGATCTCTTTGGAGCAAAGGGAGGCCCGCAGTCGGTGATACGCGTGCTGTCAGATGAGGTGCAGCACTGCCAGGTGAGACCCGCACGGGCTTTACACTGTTGCAGGATGAACTGTGATCTGCTGGGGTTGCGGTGTAAATGATGCCTGGTCTGGCAACCTAACCACCCCTCTTTCCCTTTCGCCCAGTCCATCCTCCACTCAATGCTGCCCAGGGCTTCCACATCCAAGGAGGTGGATGCCAGTGTGCTCTCTGTCATCTCCTACCCGGCGTTTGCTGTGGAGGACAGCGAGCTGGTAGAAATCACCAAGCAAGAGATCATCACAAAGCTGCAGGTGAGCAGCTCTGCCCTTGTCTTGTGCTTCCCGAGAGACAGCTGCAGTCCAAACTGTTGTAGCCCTTTTTTCCCCAAAAACGTGCTCGGGGAGCGGGTGCTGGGGCATGTCTTCTCCCAGTCTCTGTGGCCTGTGGCAGGGGTGTGCAAAGAAACACTCCTTGTGTGCTGTGGCCCTAGTCTGTGATTGTGGTGCCTGAGCACTAGGTGAGTGAGTGAGAGGGGGTATTTGGCTGGAGGAGACCCCCAAGTGCTTCTGCACTGAACGTACAAGGTATCTCATGCTGTGCCTCCTGCTCAGCACCTCTTTCTCTCCCTTCCAGGGGCGCTACGGCTGCTGCCGCTTCCTCCGGGATGGATACAGGACCCCCAAAGAGGTAAGTGTCCCCAGCCCTGCCACCTGCCAGAACTTGAGTGCCAAGCAGCAGCTGCCCTGCCTTGCATTTGCAGCCCCGCCCCAGGTACAGCGCAAAGGCTGTGGTGGGGAGCACTGGGAAGACGAGAGCCCTGAGTAGCCGCAGGCAGTGTCATGGGTCTGGAAAAGGCTTCCCAAAATGCCAGAGCCATTACAGAGGTGGTACATCCCACCCACACCCATAGCAGATGGGCAGAGGCTGGCTCTGCCCGCATCTTGGGACCTGGTGGTGTTGTGTATCTCTTAGGCTGGGGGAAGATGGGACCACTGCCCCATGTGTGAGCCCTGCTGAGGTGGGCTCTTTCCCCAGCTCTCCCAGGGCTGCACAAGCCCTGAGCAAGGGCCAGAGGCCTGTGGAGGTGACTGTGCAGTGCTCCTCCCTGACGGCCTCGGCTCTGTGGCAGCACTGAAGGTCACAGAGCTGCTTCTGCCTCTCCCAGGACAGCAGGCAGCTTGTGTACTGCCCCACTTGGCTCTCAGCAGAGTGAGCAGAGACTTTCTTCTGCTCCTTTGGGGAGGGAAAACAGGAAAATTTTATAAGCAGCAGTCAGATTTGATAACCACAGAACGAGGAAATGGTACTTGGAGTCTCTTAAATCGTCACTGGCTGTTGGGCCCATAACTTGGTGGGGCTTCTTTGGGCATGAGTGCCTCTAAATACTTCTCTGCTGTGCCTCTTCAGACCTGACCATAATAGGCAGCATGTGTGGCTGCATCTCTCCAGAGCCAGAGAAGAGCAGCAGTATCTCCAGTCCGACTTTCTCGGCGCTCACAAGCTTTGCCAGTGTGCAAAGCTGTGGACTACATCTGGGGAGCTGTGTGGCACGGGAAGGGCAGCGTTGCCTGCAAGAGGCACTGCAGCTGGCTGGAGTCAAATGAGAGTTTGGGAGGTTGTGGCTGGTGTGCAGGCACTGTAGAAAACATCTGCTCTCTCTGTCCCTGCTGCCCTCTCTGCCTGACAGTTTGCTAAGGCCAGCTCTCTCCCTTCTCTGTAGCAAACCGAGTTAAAGCAGTTTGCAGGGAGGGTCAAGCATAGGTCCCTTGAGGCGCTACACCACGCACATCTGGGGTGGGAGGATTTGAAGAAGGCAGCTCTCCATCCTGACGTCTTCCCTTGTGTCAGGCTCGCAGTTGCAGCAAACAGCAGGAGGGACCCTGCTTTCTGGCCCTGCGTGACCAGCCTAAGCACTCGCGCCCAGCTGGGCCAGCCTGGTGATGCTGGAGGAGGGAGGCAGGCACTGAGGGGCTGGGACAGAGCAGGCAAGGTGAAGGAGACACAGGTGTCCCCAGTGCAGCGAGGGAGATGTACTGTTGTACAAGGCTCTGGGTGCTCTCCTGGGGACTGGGTAGGCTCCCTTTGCCCAGGAAGGGTGAGCCCCTTCAGCATCAGTGCGGGGGGCTTGGGAGGGGATGGCTGATAGAAAGGACACAGCCTGGAGGTGAAACGGCTTTTTGGCTCTGTCTCAGCCACCATCCGCAGAGGAAGACTGGGAGGGCATTTGAGGCTGGTGTCTTGGGGGGGAGTAGGAGCCCTGCTAGTGTGAGGGGATCCTGCTACCCATCACCTGCTTTGCTGTCATGCCCTCCCTGCAGGACCCCAACCGCCTCTACTACGAACCTGCTGAGCTGAAGCTGTTTGAGAACATTGAGTGTGAGTGGCCTCTTTTCTGGGCATACTTGATCATTGATGGGATTTTCAGCGGAAACATGGAGCAGGTAAGAGAGGCAGGACCTGTTGGGCTGGTGGAAAGAAGTCCCTGGCAAGGGAGGTGTGCAGGGGAAGGCTGCTGGGAGCCATGACCGGGGGCAGATCCCCTCTTCTCTCTCCTCAGGTGCAGGAGTACCGGGAAGCCCTTGAGGGGGTTCTCATCAAGGGGAAGAATGGGTTGCGCCTGGTGCCAGAGCTGTACAGTGTCCCACCAGATAAGGTGAGTGGTTGTGAGCTGCAGTGGAAGTGGGAATGTCTCATTACCAGCTAATGAGGTTATAACTGCTTATTAACCCAAATCGTTAGTAAAGCAGCACATGTAGTGCATGGAAACCCCATGTAAAAAAAGTGTGGCTTGGAGCTGTTATAAAACCATGTTGGATAAATAAACTGCTTTTTTTCCCCAGAGCATTTCTTGCCCCCATACACAAGGGTGCTTTGCTGACAGTCTGCTGGCCTGGAGTCAGAGTCCTCTGAGAGCTCAGGACATGCGGACCTGGGCTGAGGAGGTTGTTCAGTGGTGAGGGTGTTTGTGCGGGCCTGTGCTGAGAGCAACGGCCTTCTGGTGCCCAGGTGGTACAGGAGAGATGCTCTCCCTGCCAGCAACAGAGAGCATCACCCCAGTGCTCCTGGGGCATGTCAGTCATTCCTGTGGGATGTCCCGTGTTGGGATCCCAAATGAGGTCTGAGCAGCTGATCTGTTGTCTGACGCGGCTGCTGGGGCAATCATGAGAAGAGGGGAGGAATGTAGCAAGGATGTTTTGGACCCTTTGTGTCAAATGCCTTTCACAGGCTCTTGTTTTAAGCCTTAAACTGCTGGACTTCAAAATGCAATGATGATGCTTCCTTCAGCATCCTGTGTCTGTGGATCCCTCCCTGACCTCCTGGCTTGTCTTCCAGGTGGATGAGGAGTACAGGAACCCCCACACTGTGGACAGGATACCCATGGGCAAGCTGCCGCTTATGTGGGGGCAGTCCCTCTACATCCTGGGCTGCCTGATGGCTGAGGTACAGTCACCCTTGGTGATGGGGAGGGCTGTGGGGCCAGGCTCTGAGCTCTGAAAGGGCAAATGCTGCCACCCTGAGCCACCTACCATGGGGAAGTTGTCACTTCCATCCCCCAGGACTTCTTAAAGGTGGGTTGTCTGTAGGCATCACCCATTCTACCCTGCCCATGAAATGTTCATCTCCTCACACCTCTTTTTCCTCAGGGGTTTCTAGCTCCCGGTGAAATAGATCCCCTCAACCGCCGGTTTGCAACTGTCCCCAAGCCCGATGTGGTGGTCCAAGGTGAGGGGAAGGGACTGGACTCAAACCCTTGTGCCTGGCAGGCCTGGGGACTCTGCCTGTGCAGAATTCACAGGGGTGGCTCTAGGGTAGCTCTGCTTGCTGGGTGGCTGCTGGTGCAGCCAGATCTCAGCCCTGGCAAGGTGGGTATAGGATGGGGTGCAAATCCTCCCACTCCACCCTGTGGTGCCCCAGGGAACTATCACCTGCTACAGCCTCCTCTGCAGAGGGCTTGAAAATTGTCCTGTCCCGCTGCTCAGCGGGGAAGGCTTGGGTGCAGAGAGTGTTAGGAGGAGCAAGGCAGACCTATGCAGTGGAAACTGGTTCCCAAAGGGACCCCAGACAGCTTCCTCTACATGACGTGGCACCTTGTATGTGACCACAAAGGCTGGGCAGTGCTGTCACACCCTTGTGCCCCTGCCGCACTGAGCCTGTCCTCCTCCCTCCACAGTGTGCATCCTAGCAGAGACAGAGGGGATCAAGGCTGTCCTGAGGAAGGAGGACATCGACGTGGAGACTGTGGCAGATGTCTACCCTATCAGAGTCCAGCCTGCTCGCATCCTCAGCCACATCTACGCCCGGCTGGGTGAGCTGGACTCTCTGCTGCTGCAGCAAAGGGGGTGCAGAAGGGTCTGTCCCATCCCCTGGCACTCCTGCTCATAGATGCTGATGTCTTGCCCTGCTGCTCTCTGTCTGGCTGATGAGGGCTCTGCCACCCATTCCTGGGTCTGGTAAAGCTACTCCTGTCCGAGGGGAACTGGGGTGGCAGTCAGTGCTGTTCAGGGTGATTCTGAAAGCTTTGGCATTGCAGTTTCAAAGTCGCCCTAGGGACAGGCGGGAACTCTGATCCATATAGAATGGACCTGGTGTGGGCAGGAGCCAGCTTTTATTCCTGTACCCATATCTCAAAGGGGGAGGCAAGCCAGACCCTAGAGAAGGGTCCCCTGGCAGTCCCTGGCTGAGAGAGCCTCTAGCTCAGGTGGGACAGCTGTTGGAGGGTTGGCAGGGCTCAGTGTGAGGAGCGGGTGTGCTCCAGAGCTCTGCACACTCATTCCCTGATGCTGCAACCCCTTGGGCATGGGGCTTGTGCAGGAGCTGGAGACCTAGTCTGGGCCAAAGGAGAAACCTGATCCTCCATAGGCTGGCTAATTTAAGCCACCAAAAGGCCAAGTGTGACATGGGCAGAGGGGGCAGGGGAGCAGCCTGGCCATTGCTAGGGCTGATGTGACCAAGGGGCGATGCTGCTGCTGCACCATCTTGGGCTCTGGGAGTAATCCAGGAGCAATGGGAATGCTGATAGAGCTGTCAGCTTTGGGGGACCAGCCCTGTGTGCAAGGGAGAACCCCTGGCCCTGCCCCGGCTTCTGACATCTCTAAAGACCTGGAGGCGTGTCATGTTGCGGAGGTCAGGATGGGCTGTATGTTCCTGTTTCAGCAAGAGTCCCTGGGGAGGGCCTGGGTGTCTCTAGCCCCCTGGGCAGGGCTGGGAGACAGAGTATCACCGTCCCTTAGAGCTGTGCCAGCTTGACACAGGGTCCTGGGGTACCTCAACCACAAACCAGCCTTTTCCTGCTGGCCGGTAGCACAGGGGCCTGTCTCGGTTTGCTGTTGCATCCCCTTTCGTGAGGAGGCTTGCACTAAAACCTCCTCCTCCTGCGCCCCTAGGCCGCAACAAGCAGATGTGCCTGACGGGACGGCCCTACCGGCACATGGGCGTCCTTGGGACCTCCAAGCTCTACAACATCAGGAAGAACATCTTTACCTTTACCCCGCAGGTGGGTGGCATTGCATGGGCTCATTCCCAGCTGTCATGCAATCTGGAACTGGGCAGGAGGTTTCTCCACTGGCTGAGCACTTGGGTTATTCTCAGGGGTGGCCCAACGCACTCTGAATAGCCTGGAAGGGCAGAGCAGCCCCAGCTCCCTGGTGTGAAGCAGCAGAGTTGGTGGTCCTGGCTGTATGTATGCTGGGAGGAGATGGTTTCAGCTTTCTGATGACCAGTGTCAGGTGAAAATCTTTGTTCACCCTGACAAGGACACCAGGAGGACCCTGATGGCAGGACAGGGATCCCTTTGTCCAGCATGGTGCGGGGATGAGCAGGGTTGCAAGCCTGGTGCTGTGGGAAGTGTGTATTTGCCTGGGATAGGCACAGCGCAGACCAGCTGCAGGGCCTGGGTGATGCTGCTGCTGAGCTGTAGTGTTATCTCCTGGTAGTTGTTGGTGGCCAGTAGCTGCCCTGGGGGTTGAGGGTCCCTTGCTATATTGTACTGGCACATACCAAGTAAGGTGGTATGAGCTGTCAGTGCAGAGGAGCATCTCCCTTGGGTGCACTGTGTTGCTGGCCTGGCTCAGTGCCTATGGGAGGACACGGGTGGCACCAAAGGGACCTCATGACTGCGGGAAGGGCCCCTCATGTCTCCTGCTGTCCTCGCAGTTCATAGACCAGCAGCAGTTCTACCTGGCTCTCGACAACAAGATGATTGTGGAGATGCTGAGGACGGACCTCTCGTACCTCTGCAGCCGCTGGAGGATGACCGGGCGGCCGACCATCACCTTCCCCGTCTCCCACACCATGCTTGGTATAGATCCTCCAGCCTTGCAAGGCGTTTGGCTAGAGCAGGCCTGGGAAACAGTCTCTGTGGGAGGAAGGGGGTGGGCAGATGTGAGACCATCTCAGTAATGGGGACACGGTGGGGCTAGAACAGCCAGTATTGTCCTGTAAAGAGCTTACTGCTTAAAGGAGTCACACTGAGTTGGCAGCTAGCAGGGCTGCCTGCCAAGCACTTAGTGCCTGCAGCTCAAGGGATGTTTGCTGGCATGGAGGTATTCAGTCTCTGGGCAGCTAGGCTTGTTGGGAGGCTGCCTGGGAGCAAGCCCAAAAAAATAATCCCCCTGTAAAAGTGTTCTTGGGGCTTTTCCTGCATCTTGATTCTGCATGAAGACTAACCACCTGCTAAAGGCTTTCCTAGACAACAGGGAAGGGAAAGCAGCAAACCAGAAGGAGCAGAGAGCTGTGCTCAGAGCAAAACTGGCTTCTCTGGAGCAGCTCACAGTTTCCTCATGAGCCTGGTGCAGGGAAGGGACTCTGTTCTGCTTTCAAGCCTTTTTGGCTCTCCTTGTGTACTTGAAATCCCCTTAGTGTCTTGAGCCTGCCCTTTGCTGTGATGTCTTCTGCCCCTGACAGCAGCATCCCATCTCCTGCCTCATGTGAAAGCCATGGACAGAGCAGGGGGCTGTTTGGGTGCTCCTGTCTGGTAATGTCGGCTTCAGCCCAAGGTGAAATTCCAGGAGCCTGGAGTGGGTCTCGGCCTGGCTTTGCTGGAATCCAGCCTGGACAGTCCTGAATTTCCCTTTTGGGTAGTGCTTTTGGTGCCATGGTCTGGCTGATGCCATGGCGCTTCGCATATCTGAATGCTCACCTGGCCCTGTGTTACCTTCTGGTAGCCTGTTTGAGCAGGAGAGCCTGACTGCTTGTATCTCTGTCCTCAACAGATGAAACTGGCAGTAGCGTGCACCCCACGGTGCTGGCAACGCTGCGGAAGCTGCAGGATGGGTATTTCGGTGGCGCAAGGTGAGTGCAGCTTCCTAGGGTGGAGGAGGGGAGAGGGCTGGTGGCCTCCGAGAGCCTGGTTATGAGGGTACCTGTTGGGCCTGAGCGTCGGCTGTTGGGGAACAAGCTGTGGAGGATACATTGGGGTGTGCTAGGCTGTAAGTGCACCCCGGGGCTTCAATCCCAACAGAGGAGATGCAAGAGAGGACACATCTCTTCATGCCATTAAACCCATGGCTGTAGGATCCCTCTAGTAGTTTTTGGGCAGCCCTTCTATGCTCACCTGTGGCTGGAGGAGTTGCAGGCAGCTAAAGCAGGCACTGGGGCATGTGTACGCTCCTGTGTGAGTGCATCTCTCCCCGATGAAGGGCCTGCCCTGGATCCAGGAGGCAGAGCCAAGGGTATTGCCTTCCCCTTCCTCTCTGTGTGACTTCCCCTCCTCTTGCCCAGGATCCAGACGGGTAAGTTGTCGGAGTTCCTGACAACGTCGTGCCGAACGCACCTCAGCTTTATGGACCCTGGGCCAGAGGGTAAGGTCTTTGCCAAGAGTTACGAGCTCAGCATTGACAGCTTTGAGGAGCTATACGCCGAGGAGTGGCTGCATGGCTTGCAGATAGCAGAGGATGGTAAGGGGGAACAGGCCAGTTGCTGCTGTGGCGTGGCAAATGCCAAACTCACCCGTAACACCCAACCTCCTTGCCAGTGTCCGCCACTGTGTTATTCATACACTTGGATTTTTACCATGTTTCTGTTTCCGTCTGACCCTCCATCAATTAACCTTGTCTGGGTGACGCTCATGGTGACACCAGTGGGCTGGGACGGAGTGAATTGATGCAGCTGTTGTAGCCCCCTTGTCAGAGGGGTTTCCCAGCCAGACGGGGCTGAGGCTTGTGGATGTGGTTGTGGAGAGCATGGAGGATGCTCTGGAACAAGCCACTCTGACCTTCGTAGGCTGTTGCATTGGGAAGAGACAAAGGCTTGGCAACCTGCCTCCGCTCGGGAGATTTGGCTGAGGAACTTTGGTGCACAAGTGATGGTACAGTGCCGGAGATGGTGGGGAAGAGCCACCATGTCATGTCCCCAAGCAGTCTGAGTGTTGTTTTCTCAAAGCCTTTGACTCTCCCTGGGCAGAGCTGCTCCAGTGGGTGCCAAATTGAGGCCTTGCTGCTGTGGATAGGGTGCCTGAGAAGGGCCTTGGCCCATCACAGCGTGATGGACCCACCTTGTCCTGAGACCATGGTGGGGTGCAAGTTTTGCTGCTCCCCTTGCAAGCAGACCTGGGTACGTCCTCCTCCTGCGTGACCTAGTGTTGGTCATCTTCCCAGCCTTCCCATCAGTCTGCTCTGCCTCTGCTGCTCCTGTAGCCAGTGTTTGCACTTCTGTAACTCTGAATACTTATTGCTCTTGCCCTCCTCTTGCTTCACCTGCAGTCTCCTTGCAGGCTGTACCCAGGCTTCTCCAAGGTGTCTGCTTCTGCCCAGCCCCAATGGGAGACAGGGCCTGCCTGGCCTCTCTACAGCAGCTGGAAGATGCTCAATTTTAAGTTTTTCTTGTTGTCAGATGCTGCAGCCAGGCAGGATGATGTTCTCAAGCCTGATATCTGGGGGACTCTGCCAGCCAAGCCTCCAGGGGCTGCCGTGAGGCATCCCCACCAGGTGTGGAAAGGGGATGCTGTACTGTTGGCCTCAGATGCAGTCTGCAGCTCACCTCCTGGGGCAGACACACCATGGAGCTTGTCTGCCAGCTGGAGAGCACCAAGGATTTGCCCTAGCCCACTGGCTGGAAGTGCATCAATAGCTCTGCATTGTATTGCATTACCTTGGCATGGGGCATCTCCCCACTGGGGCATCCCTCTCACTGCTGGCCAGCCCATTATCTCCTGGCTGAGCAGAGAAGTGGCCTCTGAACACCTTCCTCCATGCCACAGTTAGCGAGTGGTGGTTCTGGTGCTCCCAATGTGGCTCTGGGAGCAATGGGAGCTGCTGGAAGCTGGGCAAAGAGCAAGACTCTAACTCCTCTAACTCCTAGCTAGAAATAACTGGTAATTTCTAATTAGAAATAACTGTTGTAAAACCCACCCTGCCTTGCTCCCGTGATGGAGTCCTGCTTGGATGAGGCCCTTGCTGTGCTGGGGTGCTCGTAAGTGGTCTCTGCTTGGACAGGCTGCCCCTGGCTGTGCCTCCCGTTCTTCCCCAGAGGGACAGAGCCATGAGGGTTTCACCACAGCATTTGAGCAGACTCCGCTGTCCTTCTGCAGGGTTGGACCCGACACATACTGCAGCGCCATTGTTGCCTTCGTCCATGTGGGACTTGGAGGGAGCCCCAATTTGGCCCCAGCTGGCAGCCAGTGTCCCAGCCAGTGGAGCAGTGCAGGAACAGGGGTGCCACGGCTGCTGTGCTTTGTGAGCCTGGCTGCTGGCACTGTCCCTCTCCATCTGGCTGCTGGCACTAGCCCCACGTTGTTGCTTTGTGCAGCCAGCAAAACTTTGCCCTTGTGGAGGCACAGCTGGGGAGCTCTCCAGGGTCTGGGGCTGCCCCAGCGCAAAGCAGCTGAACCCTGCCTCTTCTGCCTCCCCTTCCAGCAGACACCTATGACGAGGTTGCTCAGTACTTAGACCACCTGCTGCAGCGCACGGTTCCCCAGTCAAACCTCCCTCCCACTGCCCAGCGGGGAGGGCTGAGCCGCTTCCGGGCTGCTGTCCACACCACCCGTGACCTCATGTCCCTGGCATCCAAGGCCAAGGACCTTCATGTTCAGAGTGAGTAACTCCAGCACCCTCAGCAACTTTGCTCAAGCCCAGGGGGTGAGGCTGAGGTGCTTTGAGAGCTTTCCCAGCTGTGCAATGTTGGGGGCCCTAGGAGAGCATGCTATGGACTGCAGAGCAACCCAGCCTTTGCCTGGGCAAAGGCACATTATGTCCGTCATGTTAGTCCTAGCCATGGAATATGTTGGAGTTTGTGCCTGTGCAGTCCTCACAGAAACTGCTGAATGATAAGGAATGGTAGCTCCCTGTGGCATTCCTCTAACCGGGTGGGCAGGGGCTGCTGGGGGAGCAGAGTGTCAGATGTGAGGTGGTTTGTGGCACAGCAGTGGTGGTTGGGGTTGAGAAGTGTCTGCATCAACCTTGCCTTTCTTTCAGATGTTGGGATGTATGTCCCCAGCAAGATCTTCCAGGCATCCCAGCAGTCGGTCAAGCTACTGAGTTCACCCAGCCAGCACGACCTGGATGGCAAGGTGAGCCCTATCCCTCCTGGACTGGCTGAGCAGTGTCATGCTTTCAGCTGGAGCCAGAGGGCACTTGCAGGGCTGCATGGGGAAGGCTTGGTGTTTGGCAAGGGGGAATATCCATGGGTAAATGGCCTTGGCTCCGTAACCAGACCACACTTGGTGCGGGATGCTGGCGGTGCTAACGAGGACCATGGGTCTCCCTTCCCCCAGAGCCATGCGCTCTATGCAGACATGAACCTGCCTTGTGATAAGGATGGCAACGTGGACTGCAAGGCGCTGGTGGACCAGCTGCGCATCTGCCCTACGCTGCAGGAGCAAGCGGACATCCTCTACATGCTCCACATCCTCAAGTATGATGAGCTCCACATCCTGCTGGCTCACTGAACAGAGAGCTGGTGCAGCTGTGCATGCGTCCCAACCCGCAAAGCCTGGGGGCTGCCAGGGAGCTGCCGCAGGGCAAATTGCTGGCTATAACCTGGCATCCCCTTTACTGCAGGGGGCCCGAGTGGCACACGGGGCTTGATGGCGAGCCTGGCCCCACTGTCAAGGAGCTCCTCACTGAGCTGTACGTGCGGGTGGGGGACACGCGCCAGTGGGCCCTGATCCGCTACATCTCTGGCATCCTCAAGAAGAAGGTGGAAGCTCTGGATGAGGTAACAACTGTGCAGCTGGCCTCTAGTGGGCTGAGGTCCATTGGGGAGGAGGCAGCAGAGTGGGCAGGTGAACTGTGGCTGTATCAGCTCTGTCTCCCTCTGCCCTCGGCTGTTGGTGATGCCTGGGGTGATCCTTTCTGTCCCCAGGCCTGCACTGACCTCCTCTCTCACCAGAAGCACTTGACAGTGGGGCTGCCCCCGGAGCCACGTGAGAAGACAATTTCTGCGTGAGTACGGCACCTCTCCCTCCCCATGTGTGCTGGGGCTGGATGTGAGCCTGCTGCTCCTGGAGTCTGTTGGCATGAGCGGCTCTGGGTGGCTGTCCCCAGCCTGTATCTCTTCTCTCTGGGCTGTACAGACCAGGGGGGGATGCAGGGCTTGCTCTGCTTCCTCTCACCTGCTCTGCTGTTCGTTTCCCTCCCCAGCCCGATCCCCTACGAGGAACTCGTTCGCCTCATTGATGAAGCCAGTGAGAAGAACCTCAGTGTGTCCATCCTCACCCAGGTTAGGGGCTGGGGCAGCAGGGGACCCCACAGCTGGGTGTCTGTTCTGGGGAGCAGCAGAGGGGTGATCTGCTTCTTCCCCTCCAGGAGATCATGGTGTACTTGGCCATGTACATGCGCACACAGCCTGCACTCTTCACTGAGATGTTCCGCATCCGCATCGGGCTCATCATCCAGGTGATGGCAACGGAGCTGGCGCACTCCCTGCGCTGCTCAGGTACGTGCAACGGGAACAGCACCCCAGTTGGGGTTGGTGCTTCAGTGCTTTGGGCCCTGTCAGCCAGGAAGGAGAAGTGCTTTTAAGAATGTGCAGCTCAGCACCAGGAGGAGGCCCTGCATGAAAGTTCCAGGGCCTGCAGCTGGGACTGTTCTTTGGCAGCACAGGTGTGTGATTTCACTGCTGTCTCTATTTAGGCATGTGTTGGGCTGGCATGGGGAAGAGTCCCTGTTGTAGGCAACACCTGGTGCTAGTGTACATCCTTGGAGGATGAGCTCCTGTACTAGTGCTTCCCCTGTTAACAGAATGGGGTGCAGGGTAGAAACGTCCCAGGAGGGCTGTGAAGTGGGGTACAACATCCCAACTCTTCTCTCCAGCTGGAGAAGCCACTGAGAACCTGATGAATCTCAGCCCGTCAGACATGAAGAGCCTCCTCTACCACATACTCTCCGGCAAGGAATTTGGGGTGGAAAGGAGCGGTGAGTCTCTCAGCAGGGTTGCAAGAGCATCTCTGGGCAAAGCTGGGTCCTGGTGCAGAGCATGGCCAGCTCCAAGTGTTCCCACCTGTGGGGGATGTCCCTGTCCTCCTGCATGTTCAGCACAGCTGCTTCTGCACTGCAGTGGTCCAGTGAGAAGCTGTGCTTTTCAGCAGGGTGGTGCTGAGCCAATTTCCGGCTATTGGGGCTTTGCTTAGTTTGGCACTTGGCCCGGTCAGGCCTGAATTGAAGCAGTTCTGTGCTGTGCTCATGGATCTCTGGTGCTGGTTGGGATAGAGGGCAAGTGTGTGCAGAGGTACCAGTGCCTGAGCAGTGATGAGGGATGTTAGTGTCATTAGCCATGGTACCCACTCTAGACCTCTCTTCCCCTCCAGTGCGATCGGTCGACTCATCGCTCACCACTGCTGTCTCCATCTGTGAGGTGGGGCCTGTTGGGGCCACCAAGCCTGAGCGTGCTGGCATCGTCAGGCTGAAAAGTGAGATCAAACAGGTGAGGACAGGTGGTGCAGGCTGCTCCTGCCAGGTTTTGTGGGTGACAAGCAGCTGCAGGACAGGCAGGATTGATGGGAGAGCAGGAGGGAGCTTGCTCCTGGGCTTCAGGGAGCTTGCAGCTGCTTCTGGGAGCTCCTTTTGGCTCCAGTCCTGCCCTGGGGGGAGAATTAGGGTAAATTTGTTAGTGGGTGTGGGGTTGCTCTGGCAGTGCAGTAAGGGGGGAGCACAGGGGTGCCTGAGAAGGTACAGGGGTGGGGAGGACCACGCGGTGTCCCAGGTGTGGCTGGTGTCTTGGTGGGCCTCTTCCAGCAGCAGAAACTTCATTTTCTTCTTCTCTTGCAGCAATTGGATAAACGTAGGCAGTCTCTGACTGGGAGTAAGGTGAAGCCACCCTGATCCTCCTGCAGCCTCAGCTTTTATCCCTTACACCACACACCAGGGCAGCTTCTGAGCATGCATGAGTTAATGAGCTTTCCTAAACACACCTGCTGAGTGAGCTGCTGCAGCAATGAGCTGGCTTCCCCTCTCAGAAGGCTCAGGGTTGCTCTGTTCAGGACAGGAGAAGGAGGCTGGCTCCCTGGGGAGAGGTCGGCATGGTTTAACATGCTGTGGGGGCCCAGGGCTGGCACTGCCCCACAACCTTCAGGCAGCTCCCCTTTGAGTCGGACCAGCTGTGTTTGGACTGGTGGGGAGGAATGCTTCTCTAAGCTGTGGGTGTATTGGCATTGCAGCCAGCTGGGAGCTGTGCTCCATAGCTGCTATGGCCAAATAGATCCCATTATACCCACAAAAACTTGCTGAGCAGGATGGCATGATGTTTCCAGTGCCACGATCAGCAGTGGCCTTGCTGGGCAGTTCACTGGTGATTGCTGGTTCCTGCCTATAGCCTCCCCACTATTTCTTCTCTGGGGGAAGAGGCTCCTGCCCAGCTACAAATGATAAGGACCTCCTCTGGTGCGTGTCCAGGAGGAGTCCTGAGCTCTAGGAGGGGTCCTGTCCTCAAAGAGACAGGGCCTGCAGAGACCATGCTGATGCAGCAGGTTTATGGCCAACCTGCTACAGTGTGAAACCTGCGTTTGTGGCGAGGAGGGTCGTCCACAGGCAGTGACCTTGCTGCTGGCCCTCCAGTCTGCCTGAGACTAAATCCTTGCCCATGCCAGCAGCTGACAGAGCAGTAGCAGCCCTGCTCCTGTGTGCCAGCCAGCACAACCCCACTGCTGCCACAGCACCAGCGTGCAGGCACCCACAGCCACTCTGTGCCCTGGCGCAATCCTTCCCCTCTGATGCTAACGTGAGTCTTTCTGCAGCTCGCCTTTCGAAACTACCTCTCAATCTCCAGCTAACCACAGCCCCTGGGATAACTGCCCCACGACCTGAGCTTGGTCCATGCTGCTGTTGCTCTGCTTGTCGTAATGGCTGCCCTGCTCCAGCACAGTCTGATTTTTGTCTCTCCCTTTTTCCTTCAGCCCCTCAGTTTGCAGTCTGGGGACACCGACCTGAAGTCCTCTCTGGTAACCTGCGTTTGTTGGCTGCGTGCATGGGGTCTGTCCTGTTTGTGGCTGCAGAAAGGGGGGTGCTGCAGGGAGCCAGGGCTGCAGGGTGGGCTTTGCTGGGGGCAGGGGATGGCAGCTCTGCCCTGGGAACCAGGCTGGGTGAGCACAAACTCTTGGGCAGCAGCGGGCTGCCTTCTTGTGGGGTATTTAACTTTGCAGCATTCTCTGTGGTCCTTGTTTTGTCTGCCCAGTCTGCTGGGCACTCGGAGCTGCTGGGCAAGGGCTCCTTTTCGAGCATGCTGGGAGACCAGGGCAGTAAGGACAGCCGCCAGGGCCAGTGGCAGCGGAGACGGCGGCTGGATGGGGCCCTCAACCGTGTCCCTGTGGGCTTCTACCAGAAGGTCTGGAAGGTCCTGCAGAAGGTGAGCTGGACGTCCGGCTAGCTCCTCTCCATGCATGTGAGCCTGTGGTCCCAGGCACCAGCCTTGCCAGGGGGACTTAGGCACCTGGGGCTAGTCCCTGATGTTGTGTAGCTACCTGCTTCATGGACAAGGCCAGCTGGCCCTGGAAAGCTGAGGAAGAGCTGGAGCTGCCTTGTAGGCACACAGGACCTACCTCATTCTGTGCTGACCCTTGCAGAGGGGGGCTAGGGCTGCTCAGGTGCTTTATGCATTAGCCAGGCAGGGGCAAGGCTGGAGCCACAGCTGAATCACATGCGGGCATAGCTTGTCCTTGGCACAGTAAGCCGGGGAGCACAGCCCTGTGCTGTGTGCGTGGGGGCTCTGGCTGATGCCGAACTGATGGGAAAGGAGTGTTGCTGTGCAAAAAGTCAGGAGGTGTGGCTGGGGTGTGTGGGCAGCATGTACCAGTGCTCAAGTGGGAGCGAGCTGGTGGGCTGGACCTACATGTCTTAGCACAGTGCTTCTCCAGGCCATAACTATGGCCTCTCCTTGTTCTGCAGTGCCATGGCCTCTCCGTGGAGGGCTTTGTTCTTCCCTCTTCAACAACCAGAGAGGTAGGAGGTTTATGTGAAGGGGAAATGGGGCAGGTGGGTTGGCGCTGGGTTGCCCTGGGCGAGTGCCCAGCATAGCTTGGGACTTGTGCTGGCGATATGGTGCTCTAGGTACATTCTTTCTCCCTCCTCACAGATGACCCCAGGGGAAATGAAGTTTGCTGTGCATGTGGAGTCAGTCCTCAACCGTGTGCCGCAGCCAGAGTACAGGCAGCTGCTGGTGGAGGCTATCTTAGTGCTCACCATGCTGGTGGACATGGAGGTGCACACCATCGGTGGCATCATATCTGTGGAAAAGATCTTACAGATGGCCAATGACCTCTTCTATGAGGAGCAGGTAGGGGCCAGGCCTTATGCAGAGGTCATGGCCTGTACCCAGGGCTGCTGGCTGTGTTCCCCACAGCTACACAGGGTTCACCCGCCTGGAGGGTCCTTCCTGTTGTCCCCATTGTGTTCATGGGGCACAGCAAAGATGCAGTGTCCTCCTCCTGCTGCTGCTCACTATCAATGTGTCACGCTGCAAGTGCAAAAGAGGATGCTTGGGGTGGAAGCTGGTGAGGGAGTTGCCCTTATTCCTAATGCTGCCTTTCTCCCTCCCTGTACAAAATCTAGAAAGCCCTGGGCGCTGATGACCACATGCTGGAGAGGGATCCCGTGACAGGCATCTGCAGCCTGCTGTATGACAGCGCACCGAGTGGTCGGTTCGGCACCATGACCTACCTGTCCAAGTCGGTGGCCATGTACGTGTACGACTTCCTGCCCACTGACAGCTGCTCCATGCAGTAGCTGTCGCAGCTCCTCTCCCCAGGTTGCATACACCACGGGAGGGTTGTTTCATACGGCTTTTAAAGATGGGCATTAGGCTAGTTTGCAGGCAGCCTGCGTGGCCATCTCTCCTCCCAGTCCTGGCCTCTCGGTTGGTGAGCGGCTCTCCGGAGGGGCTCCACAGGAGGCACACGTGCTAAGCTGACCTGTGCCTTTGTGCAGCCTGTGGAGCAAGGGCTGGTAGGGAAAGGCTGAGCTTTGAAGCCTGCTTGTGTTAGAAGTGTCTGCCTCCGTGGCTTCTCCTGGGCCATCACCCCTGGAGGGGCCTGTGTTTGAAGGAGATGGAAAGGGGCCCCCCCCTTACCAGGCATGTGTACTTGGCACTGCAGCGCCCCATGGCCAGCTCCAGCTCACAGTCTCCCTGCCTCCAGCAGATCTGAGGTTTTTAACCTGTTCTGTGCTGCTTTTTATTCCAAGTCTGCAGGGTTTATACTAGTGTAGGCTGGAGCTCTTGCTCTTCCTGCTGCTGATGGAAAAGCTTTGTTAGAGAATACCAGTGCACCCAAAATCAAAACAATCAAACCCAGCCACAGCTGTGCTGCTTGGAAGTAGGCAGCCCATCATGCCACCTTCAGGGGTCCTGTGTGTAGAGCTGGGGAGGCTGTGGGAGCCCGGAGCATCCCAAGGTGGTAACGGACCCCTGTTACCACCAAGCTGTGAGGACAGGGCTTCTGGCTGGCTGGGGGATGCCAGTGGCAGCCCCTCCATGCTGTCAGCTCTGTCCCTGGCAGTGTTGCCAATGGCTAAGTCGCAGGTTCCTGAGTTCATACATGCCCTGTGAAGCAGCTCTGATCTGCCTGCTTGGCTCAGCATTAGCTGTGCCACCACAGATGTGCTCTTAGCGCTCAACTCCAGCCTCTGCCCCAGCTCCCACAGCCTTGCCCAGGAGAGGGCTGGTGACTTTAGAGTGGGTCCCAGCTCTGCTCTGTCTTGCTGGTCAAACCCCACATAGGATAATGCAGTTGGACTGACTGGGATCAGGCACACACACCACAAAGCAGTGGGGAGAGTGGGGTTATAGAATCATAGAATAGTTTGGGTTGGGAGGCACCTTTTAAAGGTCATCTAGTCCAACACTGCTGCAATGAGCAGGGACATCTTTCACTAGATCAGGTTGTTAGAGCCCTGTCGAATCTGACCTTTAATGTTTCCAGGGATGGGGCATCTACCACCTCTCTGGGCAACCTGTTCCAGTGTTTCACCACCCTCATTGTAAAAAAAATTTCTTCCTTATATCTAGTCTAAATCTGCCCTCTTTTAGTTTAAAACCATTACCCCTTGTCCTATTGCTACAGGCCCTACTAAAAAGTTTGTCCCCATCTTTCTTATAAGGCCCCTTTAAGTATTGAAAGACCGCAGTAAAGTCTCCCTGGAGCCTTCTCTCCAGACTGAACAACCCCAACTCTCTCAACCTCTCTTCCTAGCAGAAGGGTTCCAGCCCTTGGACCATTTCTGTGGCCTCCTCTGGACATGGTCCAACAGGTCCATGTCCTCCTTGCGCTGGGGACCTCAGAACCGGACGAAGTGCTCCAAGTGGGGTCTCACCAGAGTGGAGCAGAGGGGCAGAATCACCTCCCTCAACCTGCTGGCCACGCTGCTGATGATGGACCCAGGACACAGTTGGCTTTTTGGGCTGTGAGCACACATTGTTGGCTCATGTGCAGCTTTTCATTCACCAGTACCCCAAAGTCCTTCTCTGCAGGGCTGTTCTCGGTCCCTCATCCCTCAGCCTGTATTGATACCTGGGGTTTCCCTGATCCAGGTGCAGGACCTTGCACTTGGCCTTGTTGAACCTCAAGAGGTTCATGTGGGCCCACTTCTCAAGCTTGTCCTGGTTCCTGTGGATGGCATCCTGTCTCTCGGGTGTGTCAGCTGCACCACTCAGCTTGGTGGTGTCTGCAAACTTGCTGGGCGTGTACTTGACCCCACTGTCTATGTCACTGATGAAGATATGAAATAGTACTGGTCCCAATACAGACCCCTGAGGGACATCACTTGTCACTGATCTCCATCTGGACATTGAGCTGTTGACCACTGCCCTCTGGATGTGACCAGCCAGCCAATTCCTCATCCACTGAAGAGTCCATCCATCAAATCCCTCTCTCCCCAATTTAAAGAAAGAGATTTTGTGGGGAACCATGTCAAAGGCCTTACAGAATTCCAGATAGATGACATCCATAGCTCTTGCCTTCACTCATGTAGTCACTCCATCATAGAAGGCCACTAGGCTGGCCAAGCAAGACTTGCCCTGGGTGAAGCCATGCTGGTTGTCTCTAATCACCTTCCTGTACTCTATGTGCCTTAGTGTAGCTTCTGTTCCACAACTTTCCCAGGCACAGAGGTGAGGCTGACAGGTCGGTAGTTCCCAGGGTCCTCCTTTCTACCCTTTTTAAAAATGGATGTAATGTTTCCCTTTTTCCGGTCACTGGGGACTTCACCTGACTGCCATGGCTTTTCAAATATTGTGGAGAGTGGCTTGGCAACTACATCAGCCAATTCCTTCAGGACTCTGGGATGCATCTCGTCAGGTCCCATAGACTTATGTATGTTCAGGTTCCTCAGGTGATCACTGAACCTGATCATCTTTTACAGTGGGAGGGACTTTGCTTTGCTCCCCCAGTCCCTGTCTTGCAGTCCATCCACTCGAGAGCTGTGGGAAGAGAGGTTGTCAGTGAAGACTGAGGCAAAAATGTTGTTGAGTACGTCAGCCTTCTCCTTGTCTGTTGTTACCAGTTTGCCAGTCGTGTTCATCGAGGGGGGTATGGTTTCTTTGACCTTCCTTTTCTGGTTGACGTACCTGTAGAAGCTCTTCTTATTATTTGTGTCCCTTGCCAAGTTCAGCTCCAGCTGTGCCTTGGCCTTCCTGACCCCATCTCTACACAACTGGGCAGCATCCGTATACTCTTCTCAGGATACCTGTCCCTGCTTCCACTGCCTGTGCATTTCCTTCTTGTCCTTTAGTTTGACCAGCAGGCCTTGACTCATCCATGCTGGTCTCTTGCCTTTCTTTCCTGATTACTTACACCTGGGGATCAAGAGCTCTTGCACTCTTTGGAAAGCATCCTTAAAGATCTGCCAGCTCTGTTCTGCTCCCTTGTCCTTGAGGGCAGTTTCCCAGGGGGTCCTATTGACTAATTCCTTGAACAGCTGGAATTTTCCTTTCCTAAAATTCAGGGTCCTAACTTTACTCTTTGCCTGTCCCATATCCCTCAGGACTGAGAACTCTTACCTGTGCATGATCACTGCAGCCCAGGCTGCCTCTAGTCTTAACATCACTGATTAGCTCAATTGCATTGGTGACCATCAGGTCAGGTATCGCATCCCCTCTGGTAGGGCTGTCTATTACCTGGCTTAAGAAATTATCCTCCATGCACTCCCGGAGTCTCCTGGATTGCCTACAGCTCGCCGTGCTACTTTTCTTTTCCAGCAGATGTCAGGGTGGTTGAAGTCCCCCAGCGGGGTGAGAGCTTGCAAGCGGGGTGCCTCCTGTAGCTGGAGTAAGAAGGCTTTGTCAATAGGCTCCCCTTGATCGGGCGGCCTGCAGTAGACACCAACCACAAGGTTCCCTTTGCCTCGGTCTCTAATTCTCACCCATAAGCTTTCACCCTGCTCATGGCTATTCTGCAGAGACAGCTCTTCACAATCTATCCATTTCTTGATGTAGAGGGCAACGCCTCCACCCCTCCTTCCTCACCTGTCCCTTCTGAACAGCCTGTAGCCATCAGTAGCCACTCTCCAGTCAGGGGATTCATCCCACCAAGTTTCAGTAATGGCAACTAGCAGCACGGTGGCTTCTAACTCCTCCTGGTTGTTGCCCATGCTGCGTGCATTGGTGTAGAGGCACTTTAGCTGGGCTGTTGGCCGTATCATGTTCTTAGAGCAACACACCTTAGTTCCTTTGAGGTATTTCCCCAGTGTTTCCCTCTTGGCTCTTATTACCTCAGGAGCCCCTGGCTCATCTCCATAAGACTTCAGTTGTGCTCCAGTGTACCCAGAATGTCTCAGAGCAACAGGCTCAGGGGCCTCACTAGCACCCCATCCCTCTAACCTTGGCGTTTTGTCCCACAGCTTGTCATGGGCAAGCCTCATATTATCTCCCTCCCCTTTCAAGTCTAGTTTAAAGCTCTGTCAATGAGCCCTGCTAGCTCATGAGCAAAGACCCTCTTCCCCTTTCAGAAAGGTGAATCCCATCTGACACCAGCAGGCCTGGTGCCATGTAGGCCATCCCATTATTGAAAAACCCAAAATTGTGGCGGTGACACCAGCCATGGAGCTATGTATTAATAGACTGGGTCTCTCTGTTTCTTCCACTGTCACTGACCGCAACTGAAAGAACAGAGGAAAAAATAACCTCTGCTCTAGATTCCCTAACGAACCGTCCCAAGGCCCTGAAGTCTCTTTTGATTGCCCTTGGACAATGGGTTGCAGCTTCATCACCACCCACATGGAAGAGCAGTAACAGGTAACGGTCCGAGGGGCCGTACCAGGCTAGAAAGTTTCCTAGTGATGTCCTTAATCCAGGCCTCAGGGAGGCAGCAGACTTCCCTAACAGGAGCGTCTCTTCAGCATGTTGGACCCTCTGTTCCCCTCAGAAGGGAGGCGCCTACAACTATAACCCATGTTTTCTTCCTCATGGAGGTGGTTGTGATACAGGAGGTAGGCTTTTCTGACCTTGGCAACGCCTCTGGTGTAGATGGACTGTCATCCACATCATCCATTGACTAGCCTTCCACATCCAGAGCCCCATACCTGTTGTACAGAGGCACCTGGGAAGGCAAGGTGGGCAAGGAGGGGGTTCGTCTGCCGCACCAAGTGTGGACTCGCCTCCATTCACTCCTTTCGTTTAAGCTACTGTGTTGAGCCTGGCGGGGGGAGAATACAGGATCTTCTTTGACCTTGGTTTTTTTCTGGTGGCTGTCCCTGTTTCTGTCTCAGGGAGGGCAGAGCATGGTTCTACCAGTCTATCTCCTTTTCAGACCCCTGATGCTCCTTAACCTTTCTACTTCCTCCTGTAGCTCTGCCACCAGGCTGAGCAGATCGTCCACTTGGTCACACCTCACACAGCTCTTCTCACTACTGCCATTCATTACCAGTGAAAGGCTCTGGCACACCCTGCAGCCTGAGACCTGGAGGGCTGCCTGTTTTTGTGGGAGCTCTGTCTGGGTTGCCACATCTGTTCTGGTGAGTGCAGAGGACATGGCTTTCTGCCAGGTGGATACCATAGCAAAGCTCCTTCTGGGAGGGTGATGACTACCAACTGAACTCACCTCTTGAGCTGGTAGGGTGAGGACACCCTTCCACATGAACTGCTCTGCCACGTTCTGTTTGCCCGCTCTGGTCACAGAGGCCCTGGTTGCTAGCGCTCCTCGGGCTGCTTTTTATAGGTGCAGGGGTGTCTGTGGCCCCGTGCGCTGAGACCTGCCACTGTAAAGCTTGAGCTTGAGTGTAGTACCTGGGTTGTCTCTCAGGGCTGCTTCCTGACAGTAGCAGGTATTCTGTAATTGTTGCACACTGATCCTTCCACACGTGGTAAACCCTGCCCCAGGCAGGGGAGGCTTGAAGAGACTGTAAGCCCCAGCCCAACTTCTCTCTCTGTCCCAAGAAAATCAGGAGGCAGCTGCGTTTGGGAGTCAGCAGGGCTCTGGCTGAGCATGGGGAGCCCCAGTAGAAAGTGTTGGGCACCTTCTGGGCTTCTTTGGGGAGCGGGGCATAGGGCTGCATCCTCTCTGGCGGGAGGCCTCCCCTTGTGGGGCGGGGGCCCGGCGGGTGGGTGCCTTTTTTAATGACAGTTACTACGTTTTCAAAGAAAACCACCACCCCGAGCTCCGTGGGGTGGGGGCCCTAAATAAAATGTCTCTAACGCGAGCGTGCGGCCTGTTCTCCTCACCGGGCTGGGCTGGGCTGGGCTGGGAGGGAGGGAGGGTCCCCGGCACTGAGGCAGGGAGCCGCGGCCTGCCTGCTGCGCCGGTGAGCGGAGGGACTACCGCTCCCGGCATGCCTTGGCGCGGAGCGGCTCCTCCCGGCGTGCCCCGGGGCCGGAACTGCCCGTCCCGGGCGGGCGGCAGTGCCGGGCGTCCCGGCGTGGCGGCACCGATGGCGGCGGCGCCGCCGGTCTACGTGTACAGCTCGGAGTACGTGGCGCTCTGCGACTCCCTCTGCAAAGTGCCCAAGCGGGTCAGCGCCGCACCGGGGGGCTGGCGAGGCCAGCGGGGCGGGGGGGGGAGGCGGTTAACGGGCCCGTGGGACCCCGGCGTGGGGGCGTTAGGAGCGCAGCGGTGAGGCCTGGGGTCGGAGGGCGCCCGATTGAGGCTGCCGGGAAGTCCGGGGGCTTTGGGAGGCTGCCAGCAGCTGGGACAGCGGGAGCGTGCGGGGAGCTTGGGGGCAGCGGCAGCGGCGGGGGGGCACCCCGGCCCTGGGCAGGAGGAGCGCGGGGTCAGAGGGAGCGCCTGTCTTTCCCCTTACACCGCCTCTGGCAGGGAGGGAGCGGGTGGCTGGGACACAGAAGTGGCACAAGCGCCCCCCCCCCCCCCCCCCGAGAAGCTGCGCGCTGCTGTGCCCTTCCCTGACGCACGGGAAGTCCCGCACACCCCCCTGCTGTGCTGCACACCCTCCGTGGGGGAGACCCTGCCCGGGGACCTTGTTCAGGCTGGTGCCGGTTTAGCAGTGCTGCTGGGAGAAGTCACAGTTACACCTTTGCTGCAAGTCATTTAGCCCCTGGTTGCTGTGCTTCTGTCACCTACACTAGAGCTGCTGTCACAGTCTTACTCTTCTTTTTTTAGGCCAGTATGGTACACTCGTTGATTGAAGCGTATTCCTTACTTGACCAGATGAAGTAAGTGCTCCCTTTTCCTGTGAAGAGATTATTTTCTTCTCTGCTAAGGTTTGGAAGATACTGATTAACTGCAGGTCTTACACTGTCCCTGCTGGCAGCATGATTATAGGAGCCCATGCAGTGTGTATTTCTAGGATGTAAGGGAATTCTGCTTGTTTTGCTAAATGGACAAGATTATGGTAATTACGGGAGGTGTGATTTATGGCTACCCTTCCTGGTCCAATGGAGTACAACTTGCCTTGTGCTTTCTCTGTAGAGTGCACTGTAACCCGCTGCTGTCATGGCTCTGAGCAGAAGTGATGGTGTAGAAATGATCCTTGTTGGTGCTGCTCCGAATCCGCTGGCCAGTGCTGATGCTGAGAGGGGCCATGTTGTTTTGCTGTGTTGTGATTGATTTGGGAGTCTTTTTGTGAGGTCTTGCTGCTTTTCAGGAGAGAAGACAAGATGAGGTCTGAGGCAGAAGAGTGAGAACCCTCCTGCCCCATTAGGCCCTTGACACTGGGGGATATGAAGGGAAAGAAAAGGCTTAGCTCAGCTTCTCTTATGTAGCATCTCATAAAATCTTAAAAAAATCCCACGCTCCAGTTCAGCAGGGCCAGCAAATCCTATTGGGACTTTTTTTTAAAGGATTTTTTTCTTTCTGGTCATTTTGGTAGAGCGTGCTTGCAAAATGTCTGCAGGTACCATTACAGAGGTAGACCCAAAGGGCTCTTCGCCCTGGCATGGGGTGAGAAGTGCCCAGCACCTGGGCTAGCCTGGAGCTGGGAGCTTCTTGCATTCTTCCAGTAGCAATGGAGCTGTACTGCATTGCCAGCGTGCACCCCCAGAGTCTGAGGTTTGGAGAGGGCTTCAACATGTTGCAAGATTTGTTTAGGCAGATTGCAAAGCACCCAGACCTGGGAAAGGTGATATGAGAGTAGCTGAGGACAGAGACAGTCTCTGCTTTAAACGCAGGTGCAGTTAAGAGCATGTAAGAGGTGCTGCTCAGCTCTTCACCCAGCAGGCTGGTGTCCTACAGCAGCAGTGGGCTGGGCCTGGATGTTTTCACTCTGTTATTTCCTCTGTGTGTAACCAGAATGTTGGGTCTGCTGGAGATTGCCCAAACTGGGAGAACATGCAGAAAAGGGGAAAAAAACTTGAAGCAAAGTGGAAAGGTTAATGCAGGCAGCACCTGCAGATGTTCCTTGTTGGAGCGGGCACAGCAGACGGTGCCAAGTTGGGAGAAAGGCCTACTCCAGCTCAGCTGAGCAGCTTTCTCACTCAAAGTGACAGTCCGGTGCAAGAGGAGGAGGGGATTTTGTTTGCTTTTTCAACAGTAACTGCCAAAAAGAAGGCTTGTAGTCTGAGGAGGGTAAAGCTGGGCATTCCAGACGAACCCTGGAGCCTCTTGTCCTGATGTGCTCCCTTCCTCCTCTCTGCCTAGGATAGTCAAGCCAAAAGTGGCCTCCATGGAGGAGATGGCAAGCTTCCACACGGATGCCTACCTGCAGCACCTGCAGAAGGTCAGTGAGGAGGGGGATGATGACCATCCGGAGTCCGTGGAGTATGGACTGGGTAAGGATGCGTATCTTCAGCGAGAGATTAACTGAGTATCAGGTCCGGGATGCTTTTTGCTGGAGCTGAGATTAGACAGAGGGGTGAGCTCAAGTGGGCTCCTGGGCTGTTTGCAGAGGGAAACACTCTTCGATGGGCTGTTGCTGAACCCCGTCAGCCAGCATCCACCTGTCAGGCTGGCGTTTTCACTGCTGCCAGCAGAGGGTACTGTCAGCCTCACGCTGCTGCTCCGTGCAGCTCAGCCTGTCCCTTGCATACCGGGAGCCAGTGCCTTTTGCTGCTGTTTTGAGGATCTCAGGCAGGACAGAAGGCCCGGACATGCTGCCCTTGGAACAGAGCTGAGACTGGCTGCCGCAAGTGTGCGGTGGTGGAGGGCATGCATGAACAACGGCCTGAAGCTACAGCCAGGGACCACAGCAGCTGCTGTTTGCTTGGTGACTTTGCTTATGTCTTGAGCAGAGGGCTCTTGCCTTCCTGAGCTTAACACAGCCTGAGCAACGCAGTAGTTAAAGCAGGCAAGGTGGCTGTCGGTACTGTCTTAGTTTCAGGAACAGGAGGCGTGACCCAGCACTGAGGCAGTGGTGCAGATTCTGCGCTGATCTCATGAGTCTCCCCTAGATCTGCCCTTTGCATTTCTGAAGCTGATCTGTCTGCAGGCAGAGGAGCAGCCCTGGGGTCACGCCTTGCTGGGGAACGGCTCCAGGGAGGCTGTTGTAGGAATAGGTGAAGACGATATTCTAGCTATATATCTGCAGTTTACCTAGGCCTGTCTCCTTTGTGGATGTCTGTTTTTAGGGGGGAGATACATCAGTTACTGTGTCAGGGCTTTCCTGGTAGAGTAGCCAGAGAGAGAACTGAGAATGTTTTTGCAGGATTGGTATGAGGGACCAGTAGATTGGACTAGCCAGGCACACAGATAAGAATTTGGTTCAAGACCCATCTGTGAATGATCTGAGCACAAGGAAACATTTTGATTGTTGATTTTTCTGGTAGGTTAACCTTGGCTGGCAGCCAGGTGCCCACCAAGACATTCTCTCTCTCCCCCTCCTCAATTGGGTATGGGAGAAAATATGATGGAAAAGATCGTGGGTCAAGATAAGGAGATCACTCATCAGTTACCGTCACAGGCAAAATAGACTTGACTTAGGGAAATTAATTCATTTTATTGCCAATTAATAACAGAGTAGGATAGTGAGAATTGAAAACAAAACTAAAATCACCTTCCCCCTCATCCACCCTTCTTCCCAGATTCAACTTCCCTCCCAGCTCTTCTACCTCCTTCCCTGATGAGCGGTGCAAGGGGGTGGGAAATGGGTGTTTGTGGTCAGTTCATAACGCTTTGTCTCTGCCACTCCTTCCTCCTCACACTCTTCCCCTGCTACAGCATGGGGTCCCTCCCACAGGAGACAGTCCTCCATGAACTTCTCCAATGTAAGTCCTTCCCATGGGCTGCAGTTCTTCATGAACTGCTCCGGCATGGGTACTTTCTACCGGGTGCAGTCCTTCAGGAACAGACTGCCTCTGTGTGGGTCCCCCGGGGGTCACAAGTCCTGCCAGCAAACCTGCTCCAGCGTGGGCTCCTCTCTCCACAGGGTCTCAGGTCCTGCCAGGAGCCTGCTCCAGTGCAGGCTTCCCACAGGGTCCCAGCCTCCTTCGGGCATCCCCCTGCTCCGGCATGGGGTCCTCCATGGGCTGCAGGTGCATGTCCGCTCCACCGTAGACCTCCATGGGCTGCAGGGCACAGCCTGCCTCACCATGGTCTTCACCATGGGCTGCAGGGGAATCTCTGCTCCGGCACCTGGAGCACCTCCTCCTCCTCCTTCTTCACTGACCTTGGTGTCTGCAGGGCTGTTTCTTTCACATACTCTCACTTCTCTCTCCCAGCTGCTGCACAGCATTTTTTACTCTTTCTTCAATATGTTATCACAGAGGTGTCACCAGCATTGCTGATGGGCTAAGGCTTGGCCAGCGGTGGGTCTGTCTTGGAGCCGTCTCTGTTCTGACATGGGTGCAGCTCCTGGTGTCTTCTCATAAAAGCCACTCCTGCAGCTCCCCCCCCCAACCCAAAGCCTTGCCACACAAACCCAATACAATTTTTTTCCTACTTATACTCCCTAAATCTGCTGTGTGAATCCAAATCGGAGGCCTGTTTTGGGGGTTTTGTGCTGTGGCTTTTTCATTGTGCCTGGAACAGAAAGAGCAGTGGTTAAAGAGAGGTAGCTCAAAACAAAGAGAATGCACTTCCCGCAGAGGAAAAAGCCTGTTATGTCTAACCCAAGGACTCTTACCCGCAGGTTATGACTGTCCGGCTACTGAAGGGATCTTTGAGTATGCGGCAGCCGTGGGAGGAGCCACCATCACCGCAGCCCAGTGCCTGCTGGACGGCAAGTGCAAGGTAGCGATTAACTGGCCTGGAGGGTGGCATCATGCAAAGAAGTAAGAAAACAATCTCTTCCCTTGTGTTTTCTCACCTGGTGTCTGAACCCCGCCTCCTAGCTCCTAACTTCCCTTCAAACCCTCAGGGTGCGGCAGTGGGCAATCCAGCTGGAAGAGAAAGCAAGGTGTGAGAGGGGTGAGGAAAGGCAGGAGGTAGATAGGAAAGAAGCAGAGTGCAGGGCAGAGGCCTGAGAGTAAGCTGGTTACTGGCCAGTCCTGGTGCTATCATGGGCTGCAGTGTGGGTCTAGGGCAGATATATTCAGACATGTCCCACCATCCATTGATATTTGGTTATCTCTGGGAGTTCAAGTGAGGAATGATTTTGCAAAGTCCATAGAGAAGGGCTGTGGAGAGGCAAACGATTGGTGTCACTCCCAACGTGGGAGAGAATGGGAACCTGGCAACTTGCTCAAATTGTTTTGTGTGGCTTTTTTGGTTTCTTAATAAGAGGTTGGAAACACTGCAGGACTGACCTGTGGTTTTCCCCATGCTCTGTGGGTGGCTGTTTGCTCTGAGCTGTAATGTCAGTAATGATCTTCCAGAACAACAGGAGAGGAAGTAAAAAATTTTGTCCCTGACTCCTGTGATTCTGTAGTGGTAAAATAATTTGTTTCCATTGCTTCCCCATTTTCCATGTATGTATGTTTTATTTTAACTTGTGTCCCCCATCTCCCAATACGTGAGGCCTGTCTGCAAATGCAGATGAGACAGCACCCTTCCTTGTCCCCAGCTAACTGGCCTTTGCAGTGCCGTTCCGTTTCCTTGGAGAGCCCCAGAGATTAACATGAACCACGTGTCTAACCCTAACAACTTGTACATGAGTGCACAGGTTTCTGTTCATGCTCCAGTGACTTTTCTGACATGACAGAGAAACTCTGGACGTGTAACAGTGGTGTGCAAACTCAAGCAATGGCAACGTCTCATCAGGACCCTTTTCCTGGTCAGCACTTTGCTGAATATGGGTTCAGCTATGGCTTGCTGAGAAAAGAGAGAGTTTAGCTTGGCTGAGCTGAGCCTTCTTGCTCTTCACAGGAGGGGTGGCTTTTAAATCTTCAGTTCTCTTTTATCTTGATTGCATGGTTTATAAAATGCCTGTAAGAAAAAATCTTAGCAGTGTTGCTGCCACTGAGCTGTGCTATTAGCGCTGTTCTGGGAAGCAGTCTGTTTGAAAAAGACATTTAATACTTACTGGTCACAAAGAAGCCTTCCCAGTCACCCCAGTGAGGTGGCATGGGATGCTGCAGGGTAGGCAGCAGCTGGGGTAGGTGCCTGTCTAGTGTGAAGGTCCAGCCAGACTGACACCCAACTGTAGGTGCCTGGTGCTAGGACCTGTGTCCTAGGAAAATACATGTCCTTTTGTCAAAAAAGGCCTGCTGTCTGGTGGCTTAGTTACTTTTCAAGGTCGTAAAGGTAGGAATGGTAACCACTGTCACCTGGGGCTTTTGAAGCTCCCAGTTCACTGGTATGCCTTTGGGACAGAGGGCAAGATGCTGAGTTGGTGCCTTTTCTTGACGCAGCCCTGCCCTCCCTTCCGGCAGTTACAGTCCAAGCTCTGCTGTGTGGATCTGGGTGGGGAGAATAGCAAGTGCTTGCACTGAGCTGCAGCTGTGACGCTGGTCAGCCTCTGTCCGAGCTGGTGTCCTGCTCTGCTTGGCCTCAAGTTTGAAAGAGATCATATGTTACAGCATGGAGAGAGTGCCCAAGACATTAGATAGTTCACTCGGCTTCCTTGCGGGCTGGGAAGGAGGGGAGGAGTATGGAGTGTAATCACAATTAAGGAAGACTCCCAGGATACCTGCAAACATCCCAGTTCTCAGCATCGCTGTAAATGAACAGAGTCACTGGGAAGCATCTATGCTCCACGATATTTTCAGGGAGTGAGAGCAAGTGCAGTTCTGGCACCCCATGCTTGCTCCTCGCTGTTTCCAGCTGTTTGCTGAGCAGGGGAGCGTCAGGGAAATGAGCCGAGTGCTGTGGCTGAAAGTCAAGGAACATTTCCAAGAGGCATATCTTAGATCCTGGAGGCATCTGAGCCTGGGGAAGAGGGGTTTGGACGGTCCTGTTGCAAAGTATGAAGCTTTGGTTTAAATCAGCTATCCAGGGCTGACCTACAAGTGTATGTGGGCTAGTGCCAAGTGGTGATGGAGACTTGACTTCAAAGCGAGTCTGGAGTAGGGATTAAGAAACTTTCTTGTTCCTTTGATGCCAGTAATATCATAGAATCATTTAGGTTGGAAGAGACCATTAAGATCATCAAGTCCAACTGTAAACCTAATCCTGCTAAGTCCACCACTAAACTATGTCCCTAAGCGCCTCATCCACACGTCTTTTAAAAACCTCCAGGGATGGTGACTCAACCACCTCCCTGGGCAGCCTGTTCCAGTGTCTGACAGCCCCTTCAGTGAAGAAATTTCTCCTAATATTCAATCTAAACTTCCCCTGATGCAACTTGTGGCCATTTCCTCTTGTCCTATCACTTGTCACTGGGGAGAAGAGACCAGCACCCACCTCTCTACAACCCCCTTTCAGGGAGTTGTGGAGTGCAATACGGTCTCCCCTGAGCCTACACTTCTCCAGGCTAAACAACCCCAGCTCCCTCAGCCGCTCCTCATAAGGCTTGTGCTCCACACTCCTCACCAGCTTTGTCACCCTTCTCTGGACACGCTCCAGCACCTCAATGTCTTTCTTGTAGTGAGGGGCCCAAAACTGAACACAGCATTTGAGTATGAAAGCTGCCCCCAGATGTATGTCAGGGTTAAATCTTTCCATGCAACATCTGTCCTCGTTCAGCTGCTGGGGCTCTCTTCTGGCTGAGCCTAGGAGCTGTATTGCGAGGGACTGCACGTGGGGCATCTTGTTTGCGTTTTCCTGGGCAGGAAGAGAGGGTGTTGCTTTGGGGAGAGGCTTAACTTTCATACCCCGAGACTTTGGAACAGAGCAGCAGAGTGTTGTGACTGCCTTGGACCTGCCTTTCACTGCCAGGACCTTTCCAGGAGCTGTGACTCAGACAGCAGGGATGAAGTGGCTGACTGCCTGTGTCTGTCCAGCACTTGCAGGAAAACGGCCAAGCAGGACTGTCCAGGGGCCTGTCCTCTTGCCACAGAGGGAGAAGAGGTACAGCGGAGAGTGGGTTTGAGTCGAGTGGCTCTGAATGTCTTTAAAATATCTCTGGTGCAGAAAGCTAACATTTTATTTGTGCAACAGTGAAATGGTCAGAGATACCCTGCCAAGCCCCCCATGGGTTAGGGCCTCTCTGCAGCAGAGCCAGCTGATGCTTTACCAGCTGCCAGCAAGCCCAGGGTTGAGAAGCAATTGGCACAAGCAGTCATGTTCTCTGTGCTTCACAGCCATGCTTTGAGCTGTTACTGACCCATCCCTTGGGCCTTGGCTGGGCTCTTCATCCTCCTCTGTGCCCATGCAAGGTGGAGACTTGCAAAGCAAGAGTGACAACACCGAGATCAGAGGTGATTGCATTGGCGATGTTCAACCTCACAGACATTGTTTTCACAGAGATGAAGCTTCTGGCTTCTGTTACCTCAACGACGCTGTCTTGGGCATCCTTCGACTGCGCCAGAAATTTGACCGTGTCCTTTATATCGATTTGGATTTGCATCATGGGGATGGTAAGGCTCAGTGCAGGCTGCAAACAGCACAGCTGCACAGGCTCAGGGGGAGGAATGGGAGAAGTGAAGGCCTGTCGGAGCAGTAGGGCTTTACCTGCTGCAACAGCCGTGGCTTTGTCCCCTTTCAGTGCAGTCAAGTTCCCTCAATCCATTTCTACCTTGTCCTGCTTTATGGATTTGCCCTGTGCTGCTCATCAGACCTCTCTTGAGGGTCTGGGCAGCAGTCTTGTACCTAAAGCAACAAACAGCGTGTTCCCATTCCAGTAATCCCCTCTGCCAGTGGCTCTCCAGCAAGGACTTCCCTCAGTCCCTTGTCTCCCATCCCGGCAGAACAGCTGCTGACAGTGTTTAATTGTTTAATGCCACCAGTGCAAGAGGGAAGCAGTCAGTAGTAAATGGTGCTTTTAAAAGAAGACTTGGTGCTATAAAACTGAAGCCCGAGCTGGCCTTGCTGAAACTGCTGTCTCCTTTAGGGACATTGTTTCAACACCATTTAACATTTCCTGCTCTCCTAAATTTTATGGTGTGTTTCATTTTGCTCTGTTTTCCCCCCACATTTGGTTTCTGTTAAGTTTCCTGTCACTTCTTTTTCCCTCCCCACCCCCACTATTTTAATATGTATTTAAGGAAAAGAAAAGGCGTGTTGAACCACAGCAGTGCTGAGAAAAAGCAAGAGAGCCTGGTAGCTCTGGTTCTAATCAGAGCCAAGGTCTGGCCAAGGCATCCCCGCTCAGCTCCCTCCCCCAGCCTTGCAGGCCAAGCAGTGCAGGCGAGTGCTGCTAACATGGGCACTGACCTGAGGTATTGAGATCCATTCAGTACTGATTAGCATGAGACCTGCCAAATTCATTTCAGTTGTGACCTTTGCTGCAGTTGAATTTGGGTCTCTGTTGATTAAGGACGGATTTATTGAGCCACATCTGGTTTTCTGCTTTGTTCATTCCGTTCCTGCTCTGCTTGCTGCCCCGTGTTTATCGAGTGGCTCGTTTGTGTGTTTAGACTGTCATTTATGTGAATGATGTGTAAAAGCTTTTTTCTCTTTCCTTTTCTGATAGGAGTTGAAGATGCCTTTAGTTTCACCTCGAAAGTCATGACTGTTTCTCTGCACAAGTTTTCGCCAGGATTTTTCCCAGGCAAGTTGAACTTGGGAGGTTTGTGCTTGTTTGGTTCATGCATCACTGACGAGGCCCCAGCAAAGGCAAGTGCCATTCCTTCTGTCCAGCAGAGGTGTCTCTCTGCTTCTCCTGTTGACGGAGGAGAAAGAAAGAGCGGGGAACTATATGTTTGGCATTTCCCCCTTTCTGGTTGTGGCTAAGCTCTGGGCAGAGCCACTGCTGGCTGGCCGCCTGCAGCCCTTGAAAGCTGCATGACAGAATTGGGCAGAGGGTGAGAACCAGATCCATCGAATCCCTCCTTTATTGGTGGTGGCCAGTGGACTTCTCCATAAGCATACCAAAGGTCCTGCTCTCTGCTCTCATCTGAGACATCCCATGCATTTCTCTTGCTCCTGATCCCCTTTCCCTTGTAATTAACTATGGGGTGTTTCTGTTTTTCAGGCACCGGTGATGTGACAGATGTTGGCCTGGGGAAAGGTCGCTATTACAGCGTGAATGTACCTATTCAAGATGGCATTCAGGACGAGAAATATTACCAGATCTGTGAAACGTAAGCCCTCTTGCTCTGATACAGTTTACTTGAATGGGATTTTAGAGAACAGAGACTGCACAGATTTTGTTTATTTACTATTTTAATTACAGTCCTTCCTTAAGGCTTGCCCATTCCCCTGTTACAGTTTTTGATTACAGCGAACATGGATCTTAAGTGATCTCAGAGGTCTTGCCTGAATCCTCAGGCAAACTGAATATACAGAGGCATTTGTGGGTGGCTGGAGGGTCTCTTTGCCACTGGTCAGCCTGTGTGTTTACGGAGAGACTGAGAAGGGGCAAGTACTTTTTAGCTGTGGACTTAGGGCTAGATGCTTTTTCTTCAAATAAATGCTCTGAACCCTGACCATCTGTGGGAGATATGCTTGGGGCTGAGCTAAAAGTGTTTTCCAATCACCTTTTGTCTATGCTGGAAGAATGAAAGGCTGAAGGCTGAATGTCTGCCAGTGATTGAGCTGCCTCCCAGCAGGCCCCTCTGTCACTCAGTTGGTGATGGACCTCACAAGCCATTGCCCATGTCAAAACTGGGCTCCAGGGCTTGTTCTTTTCAAGGGGAGAGGAGCCTCAGCGCGGGGCTGCAGGACACACTAGGACATCCACCTCTCAGCTCTAACAGCTGAGGGCTGAAACCTCTCCGGTCTTGTATCACGTTAGAGCAGTCATGATGTAGCCGTGCCTCCTGCTAGCTTGTTGGTGCTTGTCACTGCTGGTGGTAGAGCAGCTCTCTTCCTGCCAGGGGATGTGGTTCCAAAAGGCAGGGCAGCTTTAGGGGCTGAGTAGAGGTTAGGACCCCAGTCAGGAGTAGCCCATTGCATGCATTCCTGCTCGAAGGACATCAAAACCTACCCACCATAGGTTCCAAGCTGCATATAACGGAAGCATCTACAAAGAAATTTTGAGATCTTATGGGCAAAGAGGAAGAGTTCTGTCCTGGCTGGGAGACAGTCATGTGCATGACTGTGGGTGTCTCATCCAGCTGATGTCTGAGGATGATTGCCTGGGCCTCCCAAACGCGTGGTGGGATTGGAGCACCTGACTCCCTCCAACACGGGTTTCTGCAGGCTGACTACACCCCATGAAGAGCTTTTCCTCGTATTCTTCTCCTGTGTGCCCTGCCAGTGAGAGGAGACCTGCTCCTTGGCAGCCCTCTGCTCCTTGCCGAGGCGCTGCCAGATCAGGTGTTCCTGGAGCAAAAAGACAGGAAGATGCTGTGCAGAACAGTCTCACCTCCCTCGGTGTGGGGGGACAACTGCCTCCCTGGTCTTTGTGGAGGCTGATCTGCTGCAGCACAGTGACATAAATCAATGGGGAGGAATTTTGCTCTTGGCGTCTCGGAGTATGTGCACTTGGAACTTGCCTCTCTATAAATTACAGTGCTTGTGTTTGATCGCTTTTGTTCTAGTAGATAAACTCCTATCCTGCTTTTGAGGTGGTGTGGCACACGGATAATTGCCTATTGTTTCTGGAAGTTGAATGACACAGGCTCCAATTAAAGTACATTGTTACTAATAGCTGCTGCGTGGAAAGGGGGCCAAAGTGTGACATTATTTATATATTTTCTAGAAAGTCTGATGTTTTTAAAATTTTGAAGACAAAGGCAGCCAGGGATGAAAAGTTTCAGAGCTGCCATCAGAGTGACAGCACCGAAGCTGGATGCTGAGTTTCTGTGGTATGCTCTGCTCATGCAGAGATGTGTCCAAGGCATGTTCCCACTTAGAGCCCTCTGGGAGCCTGCCTGCTCACGTAGTCTCTCTGTCAAAAGAGAAAGTTGTGATGGGTCTGGCTAATTGTAAGCATCCAGAACAGCTGATTTGCTTGATCACCTTCCAAAACTGCCCAAATTAATGAATGAAATTGGTTCTGAAAAGATGTCAGTAACTTTACCTGGAGTTTAAATATTAATCTTTTGAAGACTTAAGAAAATGCAATATGCGAGAAACATTGAAAGTGCAGAAAAGTAAACTTAGAAATAATCCAGAGACATTCAAATGCATTATCTTTGCTCCAAAGACACAGAGAAATCTGAGTTATTTTAAATGGCTGTAGTAGTTTGCTTGGTAAACTCGCAATTAGTTATACCTGAAAGAGATCACTAATCAGCTATTTGTCCTCTAGTATTGTCCAGAATGTAAAATAATAAAACCAAACCAACCCACCCCAAAATCTGAACGCTCTTTGGCCTGTCATTATATGTGATGCAGGGGAGCTGTGTTAGTGGTGTGTAGGCACGGATCTAGCGAAATTCTGCTTTAGCCGGTGCAGGCTGGCCTGTGTGACAAAGATCTGCTTGAGTGGAAGTTGTGATGTGTCCATTATGTTGGTGGAGAAACGGGTTAGTAACATGGGTCATTTACAAGGAAAGCATGCAGGACCTTTGTGCTACCAAAGGCTTGCCTGCTATCTAGAAAGAAGATACTATTTCTCTATTTACAGTGTCTTAGTAAAGGAAAACAGGATGACTGTGGTGGACGTCTTGCATCCCAGCAGCCAGCTGTCTTGGTTCCTTTGGACTCAGCCACCGTAGGTGGCCTTCTAAGCGAGGGCTTTCAACCTCTGTCAGTGTGTGAGCACCTACAGTGTCCCAGGTGGCAGCACGGCTCCCTGTAGATCCAATTTCAGCCTCCTGATGGTTGACTGTCTTCCTTTTGGTGCCTCTTGTGAAGCCTTTAAACAAGCCCCAGATGGCAAAACCCAGATTAGACTCCTTTTTTTTGAAGCAAAAGTTTCCCACTTGCAAGAATAAGACTAAAAGCAGAGACTGCCGTTTCTTGGGAGGCTGCAGTATTGCTTTCACAGTGCATCCAGCTGTGCCTGTTCCTAGCTACGGTAGGTTGAGGGTATCTACTGACGCACACTTCTCCCTGTTTCAGTGCTGAGGACGAGGCGAGCAGAGAGGTGAACAGCCTTTTCCAGTGGAGTGCCAGTCTAAAGCAGACAGCGGTGGGGGAAAATGAAGTCAAAAAATGGAGTGCGTGATAAAAAGCAATTCCTGCATGACTGCCAGCATCTAGCGGGGCTTTTTCATGTCATGCAGGTATAAATGGAGACTCCTGGGGAGAGGGTGCCTTCTCCCTGTACGTGTTGCGTGTCCATGGTGTGAAAAGCACCACATGGCCTGGAAGCCCTGCAATAATATGGGGCCGGTTCTGAATCTGGTCCTTGGGTGTGGGCACTGAACAGTACAGACCGCAGAGTGACCATGTTGTTGGGAGGCTCTGGAGATTAGGGGTGTGACTGACAGCTGGATTTGGAATCTGCTTGGAAGGGATTGGTTTTCCACTTCCTTCTGCTGTAAGGGTTGAATACAGCATGGGGCAGGTGGTGAATGCAGCAGAACTAGCCCACCATCTGGACTTCATTGGTTGCTTTTTGTCATGCAGCAGAGCACAAATCCTAAATGTTCTTCCAGACTCTTAAAAGTTTAAGATATGTCCATAGTCCAACAAACTTTGCAGAAGTTTCATATTCTGAGTTTTTCAGGGTTTGGGATGAAATTTTGAAACTCGGGCTGAAATTCCAGACCCCTGCTTTCTTTCGGAAGGTCCCAAGTTTTAACCTGGAGAAAAAGCCCAATTTAACCCAGTGGATGATGGAGCTTTCTGAGTGCCTGTGCTGGCCGGCATTACATGTGGGCTGCATTTGGGCATGACCCCCAGCTCAAATCTACTTTCCAGTTTGCAAAATTAGTCTGGCTGTTTTCTTCAGCTTACGGACAGGGGTTGTGGTGTTTGCTGGTGCAGCTGTCACCTTGGCATATCATGGATCTTGCCGGGACATGTACAGTGTGGGGCAGTCAGCAGCAGGGTGGCAGGCAGACCCACGGGAGCCAGGAGGCGAGCTGGCATGGGGAGCGTTTGCTGGCTCTGAGAGCAGCAAGGCCCTGGGCAGCTCTGGGTCTTGTCTGCCTGCAGTGCGGGCAGGAGGAGGAGCAGGCAGGCCCATGTGTTGCTGCTAAGGTGACAGCGGATGTAACTTGATTGCTTGCTAGGTTTTGGATGCAGCTTTTTGGAGGTCGGAGTTGTAAGTCACAATCTTGCCTGTATGTCCAGGTAAAGGAAGGCCCTCCAATTTGGGAAGCTCCTTCCCGTGCTGCTGGCCATCTCCTGACACCAATGGGAGGAAACGTCATGTGGTCCTCTTGCAGTGGCAATCTCACTGGGGCTGTGAAATTTTGACTGCCATTCTGGGTTTGCTTGAGCAGTTGCAGAAGCCCATTCTCTTCCATCCTCGCTGTCAGCTGCTGACTGTTTTAGCTGTTCTTCTGACCTCTCTGGGGGTAACAAAAGGCGACTTCTCTGTCAGCCGCTTCCTTTGGGGGCTGGCAGGAGGGGCAGTGAATTGGATACTGCTGAAAGAAAGCACTTGGAGAAGTCTGAAAACTGGCAATGTCTGTTCATCTCCGCTACAAGGGCAGGCAGTGCAGCCCTGTCTTGGCACACCGCTCTGCCAGGTCCAGAAAGGAACGGCTGGGGTCACCTTGTTTTCATGGCCCTACATTGCTCACAGGACTTCCCTGAACTAGTTTGTTAGTTCAGGAACAGAAAGGGGCCAGAACATCCCCTTTGCACATGTGCCAAATGAGTGCGCAGCCCAGACCACATGGTCCGCGTTGGCTGCACCGTGCCCTGACCGCAGTGATGGGGGTACCATCCCACTGGAGCCAGCTGTCACAGGTCAGAGGTTCCTGCACCTGCAGCTGTGAGACAGTGAGACATCTTTGCTGTGTTTATGATGCATCTCAATGTAAAGTCAGTTTTCTAGCTGGGATTAGTCTGCTGTTGCAGGGAGGTGTATGAGGAGTTCCCAGACAGGCTTTGAGCTCTGATGGCATGACTGAGCTGGTCTCCCTGAGGAATGCTGCCAGAAGGGGAGAAGAGTCCCATTCCCACTGCCTTATCCTTGGCTGCCCACTCCTTTCCCCTCTTTTCCTTGCTGTAAACCAGTTCAGGGAGTTAACCTAGCAGAAAACTAACCCTGCTAAGCAACTTTCTACTGGTTCAGCTCTCTGAAACTGCATACTGTGGGATCAGAGCAGCTCCATCATAAGCAAAAGGAAGGGTCTGGGAAGGGTGGGTAGAAGGGACTACCTGGTCAGCTTGCCTTTATCGTCAGCTCAAGCTTGTAGCGTGCCTGCATGTGAGGGTCTGTCAACATCTGCATGGAGCTGGGACTGCAAAGCAGTCCTTCTGCTGGTTTCCTAAAACACCAGAAAGAATTGCTCTGTTCCTGAGCACAGCGTGGGGCAAGAAGGGGGCTAAGCTACCCTTGTGCATTAACAGAGATCCCAGCAGCTACAGACAAATGCTGTTGTGTCAAGGAGATGTTTATCATTTAGGTAATGTCTGCAATGTGCTTTGAAAATTAAAAGCCCTGGGAGAGAGTGAACTTTGTTTAAAACTCCTCGTGCAGCCAGCAAAAACCTGCAGGGTTGGGCTAGAAGGCTATTATTTGTCCTCACTGGGAGACCTTGCTGAGAAATAGTAGGAAGCCTTAGCCTGAAGTGAGTTTCACTGGGGAAATAATAGAAGGACTCGTGATAGTGATTGCATTTTGGTGGAAGTGGCTGTCCTTGCACAGTGAGATCGGCGAGGGGGCAGGGGACCCCCAGTCTTTGCTAGCGAGAGGTAAACCTTCCTCTGCCCATGTTATTTCACATGCATGTGCCCATTTCTGGTGGATCTGTGAGGAATGTAAAGCTTCCTAGGGAAAAAGTGAGCTGTTTGAACTGGCCAGTGTCAGCTGCCTGTCTAGCAAAAGTAGAGAAGCGTGTCTGAGGGACGCAGGGAAGAGGGACCCAGAGACAGCTCACAGGAGCTAGGTGTGTGCTTGCAGAGGTCTGAGTGCAGGCAACAAAAGCCCTCACCAGCAGCAGTGTCAAGAAGCCCTACAGTGTTTGAAGAAAACCGGTTCAGTACTCCTTACTCCAGGGAAGGGTAGTACAATGTGGGCCTTGGGCAGAGGTGGAAGCCCCTCTCATCCATCCCGTCCTTGACATCTGCAGAAGAGAGGCTGACTTTGGGTCCACTTCAGGAAGGAAGCTTATGCCGATTTGACTGCTCTCTCCTTGGCATTGTGATTTTCACCATCTGCCTCAGTTTGCTTAGCTTGGTGGGACTGTGTGGACAATGTGGCCTGGTAGCTGTCAAAAACATGAGTGGTGTGACTAGCTGTTGGCTACCTGGCCCTGCCAGCTACCTGGGTGCTGGGGCCAGGCTCTCGGCATGTTCAGGCTGTGCTGCCATACCCGGGGTGAGTACGCATACGGAATGGAAATACTGTTTTCCCACAGGGTTACATATTTGGTCTCAGGGGGGTTGAGTTTTTTCCCAGAATTTTTCTCAACAACAGTCGAGTTTTTTCCCAGCAGTGCCTGTATTTCAGTAGTGAATTTGTGGTGCTTGTAGAGCAGACAGCCTCAGCCCTGCAGGCATCTGCCTTGGCAGACCGCACCGAGTTCAGTGGGGTTCCTTGTCTGGGTGCAGCGACTGGCTAAATTTCTTGGGGTGAGTGCTGGTAAATGCAAGCTCTTTGTCACAGGGAAGCAGCTCTCTTGTTTAGCACTGCAGTGGTTTCTAGATGCATATCAAATAAGAACTGGTGATGCTTGGGTTCTCTTAACCAAGGCAAAAGCATTTATTCCAGGGATCACATCTGTTTCTACTTTAGCAAAATAAAAACACTGTTGTGAAAGGAACATGTTTTTCTCCATTATTTGCCTTGTATTTGGGGCTTTGGAGCGCAGTGCTGGGAACAAGATTATTCCCTTTGTGGTGTTCGTAATACCAAAAATCTCCTGGAGCAAAGCCAAATGTCTGACATGCCCAATTGCCTTCTGCAGGAGAGAATACTTCTAATAAACTGTGTCCAGGACACTGGCCCTGCCGCACCCCAGCATTCGCTAGAGCTGGGGGAAATGTATTTCTGCCTCAATAGACGTATGGGAGAGAGGGGAGTGAGAACCTAGACAGAGCCTCCCTCTGTTTGTCTTGTCCTGGTGAGAGGTGTCTGAGAGTTTAGGACTGTTGTTTTGCCCGACCCTCCTCTTCACCATGACTTTTACAGGGGAGAAAAGCCCCTGGATTTGCCTTGCAGCCCTTCTGCTCAGGGCAGCCAATGTAAACATGTGGTTCGATGCTACCACTAAGCTGATCAGGACTAGATCCCCCTCCCCTGTGTTCTCAGTGATGCTTTTGCCTTCATCAGCCTTGTGATGAGCACTTTGAGAGCTAAACTTACTGCAGGAGAGTAGCAGAGACAGAAGGCTGACTGGGAGCAGAGGGAGCATAACTGGTATAAGGGAGGTGGGAACAGAGAATGCAGAAACCTTCAGAGGCATCAGTGGATCTGAGGGACCAGGGCCATGCCACATGCATCCCTCTGAGCTGCATTTGTGGTAACCCCCACCACTTCTCTCCACAGCGTGCTGAAGGAGGTGTATGCCGCCTTCAACCCAGACGCAGTTGTGCTGCAGCTGGGGGCAGACACCATTGCTGGAGATCCCATGTGCTCTTTCAACATGACACCTGAGGGAGTGGGCAAGTGCCTAAAGTACGTCCTGCAGTGGCAGCTAGCAACTCTCATCCTGGGAGGAGGTGAGTGCACGCGCATCCTGCCATTCATAAGGAAACGGGTTTGTCCTCCTGCAACCCTTCCTCAGGTGTGTGTCCTTAGGCTCGGCACTGGCTGGAGTTTAGCAGGGTGACTGCTGGGCAGCATCAGGAGGGCAGTCTGTGGCGCAGTACTGTTTTCACACAGGCCTGAAATCCTTGATACCGACAGCTGCAAGTCTCAATCCTGACCCTAAGATCTTGAGTTAAAGGCTGCTTGGCTCTTCTGGAGAAGAGCAGAGGCTGTTAACCCTGATGAACTGATCCTGGCTTCTCAATGGTGCCTCTGATTCCCGTCTCTGCTGATCCGCCCTTCAGCGCTTCTTTTTAAAAGTGAGCGCTGTGTTTCCAAACCTGCCTTGAGCATCTGGCAATGAATGATTTTGTTTGGATTCAAGCAGGGGCTTGGAAAAAGGACTGGCTGCCTGCACGGTACAGCAGGGCTCTGATAACCAGCAAAAGCTAAGGTTGACTTAGCTCTGCGATGCTGCATAACCAGCTGCATGTCCAGTGGGGAGAGCACAGGACAGGCTTTATGCAACAGAGCATTTCAGAACAACAAAAGCCACTGTGTGCCAGGGAGAGTCCCCCAGCTCTCTGCCTGGAGCTGTATCTGCTCCAGCTGTTGCCCTTTTTGAGATGGAGAAGATCAGGTATAGCATGGTAAGCCTAAAATTTGATGTGCCTAATGCACTTTGTTTTGGAAAGGTTATGAGCATTCAATGCTGCTGTGGCATGTCTGTGGGTATGCTGGGGATGGCACCTTTCAGGCAAAAAGAAACCCCAAAACTTTTGTCAAAAAATGAAGGACAACTATTTGTCACTCGTGAAAATACCAAAGGAGTGTCCCACCACTGCAGCTTGTGGAAGCACTTGAAGTGGAAATTCAGGGAGGAGTCAGTGCTTGTGGAAAAAAAAAAAAACAAACCCCAAAATCAAACCCCATAACCCAAACAGAAGGAGACGTCGGAAAATATTGTCTCCCTCTTTTTTCAAAGTGGGTTTCTCTCTTACTATTTCAGTCGTCTTTGCTGGAAAAAAACTTCGCAGGATTGCTTTCAGCTAAGGTTTCTCCTTGTGGGCTCGTGTACTGTTAACACAGAGGTGACCATTACCATACTGACTGTGAAACCTCATTTACTTGTAAAGCAGTCGCAAGTTGTACTAATGAGCTTCATATTTTCTTCTCAAAGATGACAGTGCTGAAGAGCTCACCAGCGAATGGCTGGGCATGTGTATTATGCTTTATGGGTCAAAGGCTGGCATTAAAAAGCAGGAATTCCCCGTCTCCACTGCTGCCCTTGCGCTTCTCTCCCTGTTACGTTTGAACACCCCTCCTTGTCGCCAGGAGAGAGCCCAGCGCATGGGGCCGGGGGCTTGTGCTGGGTCTGAGATGGTGGCTGGAGGACCCTGGCCTGTGACATGCTGGGTGTAACTGCGGTTCAGTTTGGGAGGTCTGCCCTTGCATACAGCGTCATTCGGACCTGGCCTTGTGTGGCCAGCAGGTGCAAAATGCAGTTTTTGGGCACAGCTTGAGTGGATGAAAGAAGCTTAATTCATGTAAGCTGCACGTGTTGCCTCTGTGATTTGTTCTTTCCACTAAAATCTCTCCCCTGTCTCTTCCCTTTCCCCACTCTTCCCTCTCCAAAATCACAATTCTTGCTGGAGACAGGAGGCTACAACCTTGCCAACACAGCTCGCTGCTGGACATACTTGACTGGGGTCATCCTTGGGAGAACACTGTCCTCTGAGATCCCCGATCACGAGGTAAAGCTTTGACAAACCCTCCCTTCTCCTTGCATGAGAGCTGAGTCGTTCTACCTAATCCAAACGGCATCCTTGCCACTCAATACTGTTTTGTTGAGACGCTCCGGTAACAATAACGCACTGTCCTAACAGCATAGTGGGTGCTTGTTCCCAAAACCCGAGGCTGTCTGCATCTTTTTGCAAGGGATCTCAGGCGCCAATAAACTCCAGTCTCACATAATTACAGAGAGGATGGGGAGGGGGAGTCACCTGTTTGCTCAAAGAGCTCTTTAGGATGTGCACGTACTTTTGCCAGGAAAGAGCCAGGCCTTTCTCAAGGCTTTAAATTTTAGCCCTGCTTTAGCCCTGCGGTGACTGACAGAAAGTACCGGGTGCAACTTTGAAGCTTCTCTGACCAGCAGTCTTGCAACAGGCCATGGGGCCAGGTGCTGTTCGTGACAGCGTATGAGCTGTCTCAGCTCCAGTGCTGGCGCTTTTAAAGTCTTGAGTGGGGCTGGACAGCTGGTTGGAGGGACACAATCTCGACTGAATTTGGGTGGAATAACTGTAGGTTCATAATAGGTCTCAAACTGCAGATCAGTGTTATTGACCCTACAGAAACAAACCTGCACGTGCAAAGCAGTTCAAGCCTACAGTGACTACAGAGGAGAATTACGGTTTTGCCTTTATCTAAGGATCTCACGGACCAGTATGCATGAGGAAGTAAAGCGTTTGTGTGGACTGAAACTGGAAATTCATCATTGTAGAAACTGGTGATTACAGATACAAGATGCTTTTTGAGAGATGTCGTGCTTGAATATGATCCTTTAACCAGGTTTCTGCAGAAACAGGTTTTAAACAAAACTGGATCTTTTGCATATATGGGAAGAGAAAAGGGTGGGTTCCTCTGTAGGAGTTAACTGCTGAAGGTGGTTAGGTTTTGCCTGTTTGTTGTTGCTCTGAACAATGTATTTGTTGTGTTAATGACTCCTGCACTGAGTGCCCTGAAGGATAAGAGCAGTGTGAGAATGAGTTGATTGCAGGATGTCACAAGGTGCACAGTGGGGCTCTGCATGCTCTGGCTGCTCCTTCTCAGAGGAATTTTTTGCCAAGAAGAGTTGGACTAGATGATCCTTGAGGCCCCTTCCAACCTGGTGTTCTATGATTCTATGAATTTGTATCCCCTCCTGTGCTGGCTGCGAGTTGTGGTGCTGCTGGTGACCGGCCTGTTTGGGTTCCCCTTGCTGCAAAACAGTGCTTGTGGTCTTGTTTCTGGAGATGAGATGAACCGCTCAGCAATCACCCTGGAGGAGCAAGTTCCCGGAGATCAGCCCAGCCTGTCTCTTGGAGCTGTGGTGCAGCACTTGAAGAGGAATGAGCGGGAGAGAGGGGAGATGTGGGCTGCCTTGGATGAAGCAGTCACCAAGTGTTGCTGTTCCCACTTGGCACCTATAGGAGAATTTTTATGGCAGGCTCGTAAAACTAAGTGCCTGACATGAGCAAGCGCATCTTGACTCCTGCACCGCGGACGGATTTAGTAAGAATCATCTCTGGAGTGGTGACTTTAGCCAGCAAAGCAGCTAGTGAGGATCAGGAGCATCGTGCAGTGCTTATGGAATGCCAGGTGAAGTGGCTGGAGTGGTGGTTCATAATAGCCAGAAAGCGCTTGGGTGAATAGAGTTTGCTGGAGCTGAATTGGAAACGAGTCAGAAATCCACAGTGCTCTACTAGAATATACATCAGGTCTACAAAGAACACGTGGAGACACTGGCATATGATAAGTTGTCTGATTGTTTTAAAGTCTGTGGCCATATGCTTCACCAAAGGTAATAAAGTAGCCTGGGTGATAAAGTGACCTTGGTAATAAGAAATAGCCTTGGTATATGAGTTGAACGGTTCTGGATCGGATACCAGCTAAAAGATGGTGATATTCATGTCAGTAATGTCAGTAAGCAGGGAGCAGCAGCCTACCTTCAGGGAATCTGCATCTCTTTTGGGACCTGGAAGAAGTGGGTAAGCGAACTGCAGCAGGCTTCAGATCACCGGGGATGAGGCCCCTCAGTTACCAGGTGGAAGCGGTGAAGTTGTGTTTGAACTGCAGGAGGTAAAGTACCCCGAGGCATGGCCCTTAGGTTGGTGTACGAACCTGAACCTCTCCAAAGCTCTGCTCCTAAGTAGTAGAACAAATGGAGGTATGCTCCCTGGCTTTGAGGCATTGATGAACTGCTAATTAAAAGGCATTGGGAGGAGCGTTCCCTGTCAACAGGTTTATCCCATTATTATCTGCTACAGAGCCTGCTGGTGGTTGGGACTGCATTGCAGATGAAGGTGAGGTTTTGGGCTGTAGTGTGTTACCCATGTGCATGCAACGCCCTGCAGCCGTGTAGGGCTTGCACTGAACCAAGGCGAGCCAGCTGCCATGCTTGTGGTTTTGCCTGCAAGTGGACACTGCGGGCTGCTTCACAGTCAAGAAGGTGTGTGTCCCCAGTCGGGCGTGAAGTTTTTGCCTCTCCTAGAGGGGTGCTAGCTCACATCCTCTGGCAGGAGATCAAGAGCTTCATTTCTAGCCTCACTAATGGCACCAGATGCTATTTCTCATTTACATTTATAATCCTGTTCTGAAATGCACTAAGCAGATTGTATCAACAAGTACCCTGAAAGCCAGAGCCATAGGCTGATGCTTACTGTTTTTCAGAGGATTTCCTTTATCAGTTTTAAATGTTTTCTTGCTTCTTCCCATCAGCATTGGTCGGTGTTTTTAGCTCTTGAACCACAACCAAGATCAACAATTTCTGAAACCGTCTTGACAAGAACATTGAAGGATCATCTTTGTTTTCTTTAATATAACTCTGATGCAATTACCTGCCCCTTTCCTCCTCCTAAACTGGATTATTTCATAATGCTTAGCATAGTATTTACTTGCCTAGAAGTAAGGGTCCCTCTCGTGTTTTCCTATTGAGTGCAGTGAGGCCATTTGCATTGAAACAGAGATGTCCAAACTTTGCGCACTGATGGGTTAGGTTAGCAGCTCGCCCCGAGCCTGGGAAGCTGTGCCATGGGGTACATTGGCCCATGTTTGCTCTCGTGCTACTACACACAGCGTAACACTAAAGATGGCGCAGCGAAGCGTGCAGTGCTGAATCAGCATCTGAATGTTTGCTGTCCAAATCAGATGGAGCGTGTTTGCTTTCAACAGCTTTGCTGATCCATGGTGCTTGTGTGCAGTCATGCTCTGTCTTCTTGGGTGTGCTCAATGGGACGTTTATAAAGTCTCGTTAGCCTTGTTTAGTCCCCCCCTAAACACTCACAAACCAGAGGAGGTAATATCAACGGACTTTGAGCAGGAATGGAGGAAGGAGGGCAGGGAGGGAAGAAACCCAGAGCACAAGACTGATGTCCCTGGGCATCTTAGTGGACCATGGGTGTCCATAAGACTTACGAGGAGCAGCTGGGATCACTTGGCTTGTTCAGCTTGGAGAAGAGAAGGCTGAGGGGGGACCTCATCGCAGTCTGCAACTTCTTCAAGGGGGGCAGTGGAAGGGGAGGTGCTGGTCTCCTGTCTCTGGTGACCAGCGATAGGACATGAGGAAAAGGAATGAAGGATCAGAAAACTCGTGTGAAACACTTTCATAAACAATGGTGAGATCTTTTTGTAAGGTGTGATTTTTGTGGGATTTACAAAATGAGGAAGGCTGAGGGAGCAGAGCATCCTCGTGTGCAGTGTGAGCGAGGCGGCCTGACGGGCCTCGGCTCACCAGGCAGAGCGGTGTGCTCTCGGCCCCAGCCTTCTGGCTGCTACCTGCTGCCCTCCTAAAGGTTATTTGCTGGGGAGGAGTTAAGTGTTGCTCTGTTTTGCACCCGGCTGGGGAGATTTTGCCTCTGTGTGATCGTGTGCTCCGGCTGCACTTGCAGGAATCAAGTGTTTTGCGTGAGATACCGACTGCATATATCCAGGCAGCAGTGAGCCTGTGGCACATTCGGTGTTGGGGCCTCAGAGTGGTGCTTGCAGGACGCTTTTTGAGCGCAATGTGTTGGGGAGGGAGGTGTTGGTAGCTAAATGTAAGGGACCGCCAGCCAGCGACCAGCACAGGGGCTGGTGATAATACAGGGCACTGCTACTGTGGGAGGAGGTCCTGGGGCAGACAGAGTCCCCGCAGGCCAGTTTGTAAAGGTCTTCATTCTTGAATTAAATCTTTTATGTGCTTTTCATGGCCAGGGATCAAAGAGGGAAGCTGTGGCCCTGCTAAGATACCGCAAACTGGACACAGTCACATTCCTGAACTGCCCCTGCCTCTTCTCCCGGGGACCCCAGGAGGGTTAGAAGCAGGAGAAGCAGCAGCTCAGCCCTGTCAAGGGAACAAAAATTACTTTGTACCTGCTGAACAACCTCTGCTCCGCTCCCCACTCCACCAACTCCTACCGCTTCTCCCAGAAGTGAGCGAACAGGAGGCCAAGCCTTTCTGAGGGGATGCGAGGGGCTTTGGGCAGAGAATGTGACAATTTGCATTGGGTGGGGGTGGGGGCAGAAGCTGTCACAAAGCCCTGATTGTTAGTGAAGCCCTTTTGTTGTTTCTTGCCTGTGCACTGACGCATGTTCCAGTGTCTGCTGGCTGCTCAGCTGGTGTTGAGTGGGTGCCTGGCCCAGCAGACGGCGATTCCCATAAGGCAACAGCTGTTCTGCAGAGCTGAAGAGATTTAGGAAGTGGAGTTGAGCCCTCTGCAGCAAAAGCCATTCCCATTCCCAGCCCACAAGAGCTTTCTTCCCAAACCATGCATCTGAGATTTTTTTTTTCCCCACACTCTGCAAGAAACAGTTGTGTCATGGTTAGGTCCACTGCGTGTGTTTCTTTTTCTGCCGTGGCCTGGACACAGGACTTTGCTCTCTCAACGTGTTGCAGTGGTCTTAAATAGCATGGGAATGTGCAATCTGGAGGATGATACCTCTTTCACCATGTCAAGTGAGCAGTATTGTCCAGGAAGCTGTCTGTTTGTCATTCTCTCTGCCACAGTAGCTGATAGCAGATGTGGGGGGACGAGTATAAAGAACAGTACAAACACAGAGTTTCTCTGGGTGCTCTTCGAGTTTTCTATGATGTATGGCCAAGAATTATCCTGCTCTCTCCGTATTTGTCCCGTTGATAACACGTAAGGCTTGGTTTGAGAGAGGATTCAGCGTTATTATGGTACTTAGATGTTTAAGCTGGTCCTGGGGGCAGCGGTGGGTGTTCAGCACTTCTCCAAACCCATCCTAGTCAAGTGAGACCCTGGGCAAAAAGAAGAGCACAAGGCTAGCAACTGGCTGTGCACAGTGTGCTTTACGGGAGTTGCCAAGTGCACGCAGGAAGGGGGTAGCTGCTTCTCCAGGGTGGCATGTTTGGGGCCATCCTTTTGGTTTCTGTAATTCCTTGCTCCCCATCCGGTACTTGACAGGGCTGAATTGGCTAAGCCTCTGGTTTGGAGCAAGGCGGGGATGCCTCATTGTATGCCAAGATGTGATCCAATATGCACCCTGCATGGGATAATACTAAAGATAGGGACTTTAATCCCATCGTTCTTCATTAAAATCCTGCCTACCATAAATGAGGCAGGGGCATTACACCTGAGAGCCTGCCCTGCCACCTCGGCTTGAGTTACCTGGAGCAAGTTCATCCACCTCGTTGAATGAGGATGACAGGTCCAGTGTCCATAGCACTGAGGTTTCAGGTGATGCGAAGGTCTGTACCCCTGTAATGGATAGAATTCATGTGCGTGCAGCAGTCTCTGCATCAGCTGAGTTTTCTGTCTTCTGGATACTCTTCAACAGTCAGGGAGTCATGGGTAGGTTATCCACGCCTGTTGCCCCCTAGCCTGTGTATTACAGCATGTAAATCTTACTGTGTGGAGAAAATTTGATGGGGTTTTTCTGTGTGAGAGGATTGCTAAAAGATACCTATGGGGAGGTATATTGGGCTACTAATAGTTACCAGGACTTTCATTTTTGAAAATAAATTAATTAGAAAATTGCCTGGCTCATGAAAGCTGGACATGGAAAAAATAATTACTTTTAGATATCAAACTTCCCTTTCAAAGTAAACTGGCACCCGGTACAGGAATGTTCCCTTTTGTTTATGCTCAAGGGCTTTATCTGGTTTGAGATAATGGAAGCAGTTGGGCTTCCACCACTTCCTTTAGGAAAATTTCCACTTTCAAGATGATTTCCGTCACAGGAAATGCTCAGATTTTCTGGTTGGTTCCCTCAGTTTGTTTTTGTCCCAGTGTCCCCAGTGCCACCAGACTGTTCTTACCCAGCTCTCAGGGCTTAGACTTCCCAGCTGGAGACTCCAGCAGCTCCTCTTGCAGTGTAAAAATTTGGTTCTTCCCATCCTTTCTTCCTTGGTAAAGTCTTTCTGGACAACTTTCATTCTCTTTGGAAACTGCATCTTTGGGTTTATATGTTAAGACTTTTTCATACTTTGAAATAAAATGGGAAGCAGTGCAGATGTGCAGCAAACCTGGGAGTGATTTCGCTAGCTGATCTGCAGTGGGTTGCTTGACAGTGGTTTGGATCAGTGCCTGAACGTCTCTTAGAAGAGAAGAAAGTTGCGTTTGGGGTTGCTGTTATGGTGTCTCTGAGGTAGAGACAAATGCAACAATTTCCAGTTACTTGGTCCCATGTTTGGCTGAGGGTGTCTGACAGAATGGCTCTGTAATAAGATTACAGCAGCAATAAACACTTTCTTTGACATGGTTTCTGAAAGCTACCCTGGCTTGGAGAGAAGAAAAATTGTTTTCCAGGAGTGGAAAGCTCTATTGAAGCTCAGCTACAAAATCCTCACTTGATCCAGTCTAGATCTGGGTACTTAAGTAAATGCAAGTTCCTTTTAACACAACACTGCCACAGGCAGGAGGCAGGAACCTCGCTATAGTTGGACAGCCACAGGCGATCCGTGGTGAAGCTGACATCCTTCTTATTGTTTGTCCTGTTTTCCATGAGATCAGAAGCCACAGCAGATCCCAAGCAGTTGTAGGCTTGTCTTCGCTGCAGCTAACGTTGCCTTTTAATTTGGATGCTGTCCCCTAGCTGTCTCCTCTCCACGCAGACCAAACTGCCCGATCCTGCTCTTCTGGGCTTTCAACTGAGGCTGCAGCCTGGTTGCTGCTTTACTCAAACCAGTAACTCTTCCTTGCATCTGTGGTCCTCCAAGGTCTTGTCACCCATGCAGGAAGAACAGTCAAGTGGAAACATTGCCAGCTGGATTTGTTTACTCATCAACAGGAAATTAATAGCCAAGGCTAATAAACCAGTGAAGCTGTGAAAAGGCTGGTCTTTGTGTTGGATGTGACGGTTAAAGCGTGGGACCAGGAGGGGCCAGCTGGGAAAATGCTGTTACTTGCTCATTAGCAGAGGGTATGTGCAGTCTGAGCATGTGAGGGCCAGTGTGTGTCTTCTTCCCAACTCTTGTCTTAACGAATCCCATCTCCACCTCTGTTATGTCCCAGCCTTTGTGTGTATTAATCTATGCCTGGTGAATCTGTTGCCCTTGACATGGGAATCCCAGTTGGTTGATGAACCTCATGTGAGAGTCCCTGCCAAGTACCTGCGTACCCCCCACGTTGGGGCTTCCTGTGGTTCAGCTGTTCAGCATGTTGCTCTGTCTTCTGGTGAGGGACGGCATGGGCTTTGGCATGCACAAGAGCAGGAGTTTGGGATCGACTGGCCTCTCACCCTTGAGTGGATGTGCAAGTCCTGTCCAAGGCCAGCGTGGGACAGCTTGTACTGGATCGTGTTGTGCTTCTCCCCCAGGAAAGAGTGTTCCTCCAGGGCTGGGAACCTCCTGCTTCTCAGGAGCACTGAAACAAGCCTGATTTCTGGTGAAAGCTGCAAGGTACATACAGGTACCAGTCTCTCCTGGAAGCCTGGTGCTGAGCACTGCCTTTGGGACACAGCACAGTCGGAAATATCCATGTCCCATGGCACGTGCACATAGCTCCTTAGCAGAGGGAGATGCCTCTGTAATAAGGCATCCACAAGAAATGCTGGTGCTTGAGGTCTGGGGAGAGGTCACTGTGGAGAGTGCAGTGAGAGTGTGCTAATGTAGCTCCCTGTGGAGATGCCAATGGGGAGAAGAATCTCAGGCCTGGCTTCCTGAGACCTCTATGCTGTTTAAGGGCATAAAACCCTGGCTTTTTGTGCCACCCCTTCATGGTGAAGAACTGCATGTGAGCGTGGCACCACATGGCCCCACACACTTAACGTCCAGGCGAGAATGGTGGAGGTTTCCTTTGGGGCTCTTAACTCTGAGATGCCATGGGAGGGCTTGTCTGGGTGTTTGGTGGGTGGCTATGTGGAGAAGGCAAACTCCATCATGCAATTCAGTGCCCATGATGCAGGTGTCCTCCACCTTCCCTTGAGGGTGTCTGTGTGTTGTGCCATGCATCTGGGGCCCTCCTCCTGCCCGACTGCATTTCAGCTTGGATGTGGGGATGGCTGCATGTCCTCTGGCTTCCTCTGAAGCACAGAGAGGGGTACATCAGGACTTGGCTCTGTTTAAAAAGCCACAGAGTGAACCAGGAAAGCCTTGTGTAAACAAAAGCAAGCTTTATCCCACTCTGCATCCATAAGATGGGCTGTTGCCTTGTGGGAGGGCTTGAACAAAGTTGGGATGAAGCTTCCATTCTCCACCTTTGCCAAGGGAAAAGGCTCCCAGCCATCGGGCATGTTCGCTGATGGATGCAGGCAGGGTGTGCGGTTCAGTGCAGCGTCTCTACCTGCTGCCTCGGGTACGGATGTGAATACACATGCTGGCCCACTGAACGCTCCGGGAAGCAACTTGCTGCTCTTGCACTCCTGCACTTTCTACAAGGGGACCTCAGTCTGTTAAAGTCAAACGGCTCTTTTGCAAGCTGCCTGTAGAAGGGATGAGCCAGCTTGGGAGTTGACATCCAAAGTCACTGAGGACCTTTTGCTCTCTGGCTTCTCTTCATGCCTTTGCTTTACAACAAAGCTGTCTGGAAGACCAGTCTTTGCTGGTCACAGTTGTCAGAGCAGAAGACAGTAAGATGGTTGGCAGCAAATACAGTTTTTGGAGGACATGGTTTGGAATAGTACTTGTACACCGTCCTAGGGAGCTGTAACCCATCTTGCTCTGCCATTTACTGAACTTAAAATACACTTTCTATGTTTTCTAGCAGGCTTATCTTGCATCAGAGCATGACAGAGAGCAGTCAGACGCCAGGCAGTGCTTTGCCGTTGCCTTATTCCAGAGCCTGGATGAGGCACATTCCCATGTGGTGTTCGCACCTGCATTTTTGACTTGACAAGTTAGTTTAAACCTTATGGACCTCAGATTTTCAGGGGAAGGAGCGTTTTACTGTGTATCCAATATGTGGCCCTTCATTTTGATGGGATTTCTTCTGTTCCCATCTCTCACTCCCATGAGTCATTGCATTTAGAGAAGGCTTCTTTTTTCCCCTTAGACGGAACTAGTCGAAGGTAACATAGTTCCTCACCTTGCTGCTAGTGCAAGTTCCAGGCTAGCACTTTGTGGGGCAGCCTATTTCTCTGAAATTAAGAATGAGGTGTCCTCATCTTGCATTAATCCTGCAGGGCTTCCTAACAGAAACTCCCAGAGAAGCTACAGCTGACTGGTTTTGCATATTTTTAGGGTCCTTCTCATCAGTATATTTTACCCTCTATAATCTTTCCATGAGATGCTCCAGACTGCCTGCCTTGTGCTGTTGGGATGGGTTAGCGTATTTAAGGTAAACTGGTGGATGCAGATTTGGCGGGGGGCAAGGTCATGAAGGAAGAGAATTCATTTGGAGGCTAGTGGGTATGAAATATTTACACAGCTGTGAGATTATCTGAAGGGGAAACAGCATGTGCTTTCTGTGTATGTGTACGTACGTATTTGCGCGCACACAGGGCTGATGTCTTTTTGTCAGATTCCCAGGGTTTTCTTCTGCTGCTTCTGGCATAGAACCACTAATGGTTTAGTAGCTTATCAGCGCCTGTGCACAGAAACAAAGGTTGGTACTTCCTGATTTTGTGTTTTCTTTGCTTTAAATAGGAATGCCCATTCTGATTAACATGAAACCTGGAAACTGAGCTGTCAGACCGGTCAGCTTTTTGAGGTCAGTGCAGAATTCCTGACTGTGAGCAGCTTGAAGGCAGTCCAGGCACTGCTTTCCTGCTGTACAACCTCAGGGCTCTGCTTGCCTCCTGAAGGAAGCTCGTGAGAGTGAGTGGCCTGGGACAGATCATTGCTGAAGCACCTTGCTGTGAAGGGGCTAGGTTGTGCTGCTCTCGATGTATTTCTCTCCATCAGCCAGGTTTGGCATGGTCATTCTTTTTTGTTCATGAGTTTGTAGAGAAGGGCTTGAAAACAAGATGGCTGTGGTCTTGAGATCCAGAAAGCATTTGACTGAGCAGCAGTGTAATGATATTTAAATAGTCTTGGGATGTCTGGAAGGACCAGCATAGAATTTCTTTGAACATCCAGTGCTGATGGTGCAGTGGGTCATGGTCCCCCTGCAGCAGTGTCCGCCAATGAACTGTTTGTACTAAAAGCAGGGACAGAATTTAGACTTTCATAAAATGCCTAATTTTTTGCTGTTGGCATAGTACTTGTTGTCAGATCTGGCATTATTCAGTAGAAAATATCCTTCCCCTTTAAGAACATTATTGTTTTAGGCTTTTTTTTTTTTTTTCATTTCTCCTCTTTGCCTTTTTCTTTCTCTATTTCTCACCCTTTTTTCTGGCCTCTATGCATACTCTTTTCTTCCTCCAGCACTTCTTTCCCTGCAGTCATTTCACATTCCCATCTCCTGAACCATTACTCCCACCCTCTTTCAGACCATCAAAGCACTTGGCAGTTGTGCTACTACACTGGGCACTGCTCTTTTCTCTGGGACACCCTGCTGATGGGAGGCAAGACATCTGCAGTCCCAGGTATGCCTCACTCTCGTTTAAACTTCAGCTCCTTTTGGGCTGCGCAAGGCTTTAGGATTGCACATCAGACATTTGCCATTCTCTCAGTTTTGGCATGCCTGACTTTTAAAAGAGAGTGGTTGTGAGTTTCCAGGTGAGCTGCTGATTAAGGAGAGAATTTTTAGCTTTCCTTGTGAGTCTTGGTTCTCAACACTGTTTTTTTCATCCCTGAAAATGACAGGTTTTTTCAGGGATGAAAAAGATGTATTTTCCCCTGCTACAAATGGATGAGTGAGTAGTGCCGGCATTTTGTTATTGCTGAAGCATGAGCTTGCCTGCTTGTAACATCCTCCTTGTTCTGAGAGATGAAGAGACAGAATGAGTCTTTTCTGAAGCACTGAAAACCACCTCTTGAATCCCCTCCAGGCTGCAAGAGAGTGGGTACAAGGTGCTTGTACAAATGGCTCTTCTGTACTATCTTCGGAAATATTAAGGCTTAAGCCTCCCACCTCAAAGAGAAAATCAAAGTTACTGGTTTGTTTTGGTGGATTTGCCTCTCTGGGTCCCTGTGGTGAGTCAAAACTCAGCCGATTCCCAGGGGCTTGTTGTTGCTTTCGTCAACTGATGAGTGGTTGAAAGAATTTCTTTTGTCAGTGCTTCCTCAGAGACAAGAAGCACCTCTAGCTGTGGCAATGAGAGGTGATCCTGTCCTACATGCCTGGCCGTTCTGCTGCCAGCGCAAGGCAGCAGAAATGGGCAGGGGCTTCTGCCGCTGCCTCTGTGCCCTGCCAGTTTGTGTCTCGGTCTGTGATCTGGGGTGACTGGACACTGTGACTGCGGTAGAGGGGTAGGAACATGTTGAACAGCTGAGGCTGTTTGCTTCAGAGCTCTTGGATAAGCTAGTTCAAGGTTTACCAGTCTTGCCCTGCTGACCTGCTTTCTGGTGGATGGTGTAAAACTGAGCCGACCCCAAGCTCTTCTGCATGACTGTGCTCTGCAACCTATACTGGGTGGCTCAGCACATGGAGCTGCTCTACAGGGTATTAGTTATTTAATACCAAAAGCTTCTCAACTGCCATAGACCACATCAGTGCAAAAGTCCAGGTATTTTTGCCCTTTAACAAAAACTCAAAAAAACAGTTGCATGAAACTGTATTGGTGCTCTGTTTCACTTGATGCCACAGAAATCAGAGGATGAGGAAGTGCAACATGATGCCTTCATCAGGATTAACTGTGCCTCATGGTTTCCCAGGTTGGATGTGCTAGACCCACAGTACAAAGTCCGCTGTGCCACTGCCTGTGTAACCAGCAGGTTGTGCAGCTGAGACCAGTTACTGAGAGGTGTGCATTTTCCATGTACTCTTTCACGGATGCTGCAGTCAAGGTTTTATGTGTATTTCCTTTTTTCCTGCAAATAGCCAGCTTGCTTGGTTTGTGGAGTCAGTGGGCTTTGCCAGTGGAGCCTGTATGCTCTCTACTCTGAGAGTAGCTGTCTCCTGTTCACACTACAAGAACAAACTCAAACCAGACTAGAGGCACCAGCTCTCGGTGAGGACTTCCCAAAACATGCTGGCTGCTTCTGCTGTAGCCATTTTCAGTCTTTCTAAGCAGGAAAAATGTCAGTGTTCTCCTCTCATGTCAGTATTTTAGCAAGGGCTTTCCAAAGCAATATGCGGGCAGAGGTTAAGAAAGGAAAATATTTAGCTCTAAAGAAGATTACTCAAGAAAACTGTGAAAATAGTCTGCTTGAACAATATACATCAGTCCTTGGGCTGACTGTGGAGAAACTTGGAAGAATGTGCTCACATGCTGCATGATACAGCTGGGTAGGGCTCCCATTCAGGCTCGCCCTGGGTCCATCTCCGATCTGAATAGTCATGGTAATTTTTTAATGAGCTAAGAGCAGCCACAATGTACTGCAGCTTGCTGCTGCCCCATGTTGGTTTGGGGGACAGATGGGATCTCATTCTCACAGCATTGAAAGCATAGATAAAAACCCTGACTCACTAAAAAGGAAAGATTTTTCCATTTTTTTTAAATCAGTTGCCTGGGTCTACAGTGACCGAGCACTGCACAAATGAGCTGGTGCGGCTGTCAAAATCTGTCTTTTACTCCCTTTTCAGTGGAATATTGTGTTGGCCCACAAAATTCTGGCAGGCAGCACATTGCCTGCCCTGATCCAGCTGCCTTGCCCATTCTGTGTGAATAGCTGATGTACATACGGAGCGGGCAGCTCCTTAACACTGTGATTCACAGGCTGGTAAACCCAGTGTGATTTCAGGTTTGCTTTCAAATGCTGGACTGTAACCTGCAGCATTCAGGAGCCACTTCATTTTCCCTGTCAGTACTGGCATGTTGAGGTCTGCTTGGAGAATCCTTCATTGCCCCTGCTAGCGCAGAGATGTGGGTCTTGGGTTGCCAGATCTGCCACCTCCAATCTCACCCTTAAAGAAAACACCAGCCCTGTGCATCATTAATCACTTGGGAGACTATAATGCTGTGACTCACCCTATCTTTGGTACAATAGCTTTAAGTCTGGTCTAGCTCTCCAGGGGTAGCAACAGGACCGATTGCAACTTCACTGCTGAGTTTTTAACCCTGGTGTGTCTGCTGATTTGCTCAGCACTGCATGCTTGTGAAATAAAACTGCTGGCACTAATCTGTGATTCTGCATTACCGTGTAGAGCCCATGTGCTGCAGATTTTCTCATTCAGGTTCAGCTGCACACTACTGGAGGACTCAGCCAGGAAAGACACGTTATTAACCTTGAAGCCAACTGATTTTTCTCCTTCCAGGTGTTTCACAGTGATGTCAATGCAGCACTCTGCAAGGTGGGGCGGGGAGCCAAAAGGAAGGATATCTGATAGGCAGCACTTGAATTTTGTTCATTAGAAAATCAGGTTTGGAGGTAACCCTGTGTAAAATGAGTGTCAACCAACAGCTTTCCCAAATAAAGCATTGGTGGGATAGACATGAGACTGCTTTTGGCTGCCCCACTGAGCTCTGCTTCCCAAGCGCTTGAATGGGTAGCAGTTGCAAACTTCAGGTGGACGCAGACACTGCAAAAGCACCTCTTTGATGTAGTTAAGGTACATGTGCCCCTCAGATGGAGAAAATGTTTTTGCCTTTTTACAAACAAGAACCCATGGGGAGCCCTCCCTCCAGCCTCAGCCAGACAGAGAGCTCTCTGCTGACTCTCCTCTCCTTTTCCCTGTAGTTCTTCACAGAGTACGGTCCTGATTACGTGCTGGAGATCACACCGAGCTGCAGACCAGACCGTAATGAGCCACAGAGAATTCAAGAAATTCTTAACTCTATCAAAGGTGAGTTGTCCAAGCCAGCACTTCTGCTTCAGGCTTACAGGTCTTTTTAGAGAGGACTTCAGGAAAGCCTGTTGGAGTCTTTCTCGCTAACTAGAAAGATGAACCACATTCACATGACTGCTCATCGTGTACAATGTCATCTGTCTCCTGCTTCACTTGGGATTCTCAGTGTTAGTAGCACATCAGCTCAGAGCTGTGGGTCCCTGTTAGCAAAAGTTGTCATTGCCTTTCCTCCGGCTGGTTAGAGGAGCACAGGGCCTCGTCCTTATTAGAATCATAGAACAGCCCAGGTTGTAAGGGACTTCAAAGATTATTTGCCCCAACCTTTCATGGGAAAGGGAGCCTAGATAATCTCATCTAGCACCCTGTCCAGTTGCATCCTGAACACATCTAGCAATGGGGACTCTACCACGTCCCTGGGGAGGTTGTTCCAGTGATTTGATTGTTCTCACTGTAAAAAATTTATTTCTTACACCGAGGTGAAACCTCTCCTGGTGCAACTCATACCCATTGCCCCTTGTCCTTTCCATGTGGCTCCTTGTGGAGAGAGAGCCTCTGTCCTCTCTGTAGCTGCCCTTCAAGTACTGGAAATACTGTGATGAGGTCCCCCTGAGCCTTCTCTTCTCCAGGGATAAGAGACCCAACTCCGTCAGCCTTTCCTCACAAGGCAGGTTCTCCAGCCCTTTGATCATGTTTGTGGCCCTCCTTTGGACCCTCTCCAGTCTGTCCACGTCTTTTTTGATTTGTGGGAACCAGAACTGGACACAGTACTCCAGGTGCCACTGGCAAGTGCTGAGCAGAGTGGGATGATTCTGTCTCTATCTCTGCTAGTAATGCACTCGCAGATGCTGCCCAGGATCCAGTTTGCCTTCACTGCTGCAGCGGTGCACTGCTGGATCATGTTCAGCTTGCTGTATACCAGGACGCCCAGGTCCCTTTCAGGAAAGCTGCTCCCCAGCCACACTGATCCTAGCCTGAACTGGTCTCTTTTGGTTATTCTGTCCCAGGTGCAGGAGCTTGCCCTTGTCTTTGTTAAATTTCATACTGTTCTTGTTAGCCTACTCTTCCAGCTTGTCCAGGTCTCTATAAGATGGCTCTCCCTTCTGATGTGTCCACCTCAGCACCCAGTTTGGTGTCATCAGCAAACTTGGTGAGGTTGCTTTCAATCCCATCATCCAGATCGTTTGTGAAGATGTTGAACAGTGTGGGGCTCAGTATCGATCTGTGGGGGACCCCACTTGTGACAGGCTGCCAGCCTGAGTAAAAACCATTGATCACCACCCTCTGTGTGCTGCCTGTGAGCCAATTCCCTCCCTACCCACTTTGCAGACCACCCATCCAATCTGTATCTTGCCAGTTAGTCCAGGAGGAGGCTGTGGGAAACAGTGTCAAACGCTTTGCTGAAATCTAGGTAAACAACATCCACTGCTCTCCCCATGTCGATGGAAGGTGTTACTTTGTTGTAGAAGATGACCAGCTCAGCCTGGCATGATTTGCCCTTGGTAAATCCATGCTGAGTTTTCCCAGTCACCTGCTTCATTTGATTTGTAATGGTTTCTAGGAGGACTCGTTCCACGACTTTCCCAGGGACTGAAGTAAGACTAATGTGTCTGTAGTTTCCTGGGTCCTCTTTTGGGCCCTCCTTGTAGATGGGTGCGACAGTTGCCCTCTTCCAGTAATCAGGGATATCCCCCTGATCTCCACGACTTTTCAAATATTATAGACAGTGGCCTTGCAACAACATCTCTTAACATAGATTTGTGGGGGTTGAACCTTTGCAAGAGGTCACAGACCACCCATCCCTGCTGGTGGGTGGACACATGCATTGTTGTAGGTACGTGTTTCTGTGATCTGGGGTTCAGCTATGCCAGTGAAGACAGAGATAGAGAAGGTACTGAGAATCTCTGTCTTGTCAGCATTATTAGTAATTGGTTTCCCTTGTTAGCAGTGGGCCTATGTCTTCCCTGGGCAGCTTCTTACTACTCACGTATCTGAAGAACCCAGCTTAACAAGAGACCCTGGTCTGCTTTTGGCAGGAGCATGTGTAGTGTCCCTGGGGCCGCCTCATGTGGCACTGGCACTGACATCCTTCCATCGGCCCTTGGGGCACAGCCAGAGCCACCTTGCTCTTCTCAGAGCTGTGCTGGGCTGGGGCTTGCCTAAGGGCAAGGGAAGATGGTTCCCCACCTGATCTCCGTGCATTTCCTTAGGAGCTGGGACAGTCCTCTAGCCAAGCAGGAGACTGAAAGCTGTTGGAGTCCAGTGCAGGCAGCTGGGTGAGCCCTGCCAGCTCGTGCCAGCCTTGTTCGATGCCCTTGCCCATCTGTCTTGTCCCTGTCCCCAGGAGGAGCTGGGGGCAGCAAGACAGGGCTTGGCAGCCCTTTTCACTCTCTGTGCATGTTGTGATGTGTTGGTGTTAGAAGCAGAGTAGGAGGAGGTGGGTGGGAGATGCGATGGCCATGGATGCCCTGGGGTGTCCGTTCCCAAGCGCAGGCGAGTCCTAGGGAGGGGACATCCCCCCTGACCTGTCCAGGAAGGGAGGAGGAACAGCATGGCTCCAGAGCTGGAAGGGAGGGATCTATGCTGCACACTCCTGGCAGCGCATCCAGCCCAGAGGGAGGACAAGGCAGCAGGGAGTGAGCGTGTGCCCCTCCAGTGCCTGGCCCATGAATCCCCAACCAGTGATCAGCTTGCAGGAGAAACTCGTAGCGCAAGCAGTGGCAGGGTCTCCCTTTGGTAGTTCCCCAAGGCTGGCTCGGAGGAGGTCAGCAGCCTCTGTGAAGGGAGTGAGGGGCCAGCAGGGACTGGGGTCTGCACTGAGGCTGAGATTCCTGTATCGCTGCCCGGTCCATCAGGTGTAGCAGTGGCACCCCTGCCGCTGGCTGGGCCATTCCGTCAGGCTGAAATATCAGTGGAAATATCATTTTCTGCCTCCTTTTATTTGCAGGGAATCTGAAGCATGTTGTTTAGCAGAGAAGGAAGGCTCAGGTTTCCGCAAGAGCATTTCCCATGGGGAAGACAGCGAGTTTATGTGAGCAGCTGATGAAATTTGTGGCTGCGGGGGATTTTTGGAAGAAATTACTGTTGGTTGGTTGTTTTCTCTTTAAAGAAGAAAAGCTGCTGCACACCATGAGCACTGTGGCTCTCCCCAGGCAGGAGCGTGGGCCCTCCAGCCACAGCCTTCCGGTGCCGGCAGAGCCTCCCTTGCTCCTTTCTCTTTCCTTTTTTAACACCACAGAGTTTATTCTCACAACTGGTTTTAAATGTTTTTTAAGAGAGGGGCTGCTCAGAGCTGTGAACCCTCCCCAGCTGGAGCCCAGCGCTGCATTGCCTTCCTGGCAGGAGCATGGCCTCTGAGCTGCCCACCCAGGGAGCGGTGCCGAGGGCCAGCCAGGGCACAGGACATGGGCTGTGCCTCTTACCTGCAGAAAGGCATGGCCATTGTGTTTTTAACTGGGAATTTTTTAAAATAAAGTATTTGAAATATTTCTCCAGCCCTCTCCTTTCTTCCTGCGCCCACCCTGCCTTGCCAGTGCTCTTTTCCACAGCACTTCACGCATTCAGCGGAGGTCCAGCCAGCGCGGGAAGACAAAGATCTGCAGTTGCGTTTGTGACCGTCCCTTCCAGCCCCATCACGTAAGGCAGCACAGACCCACCCCCCCAGTGCTATGGGTGGGCTCCTGAAATCCTGTGCAGAGGGGCCAGACCCCGGGGATGCTCTCCAGAGTGTTGAGGGCAGGGTGGCAGCTCCTCTCCCGGGAGATCTTAGATGAACCTCCAGATGCCCCAGCGCCCCATGAAAGCTGCCACTCAGCATCTCCGCAAGGCATCTCAGCAAGGGGCAGGTACACGGGTATCTGGGGCAGATCCCTCCTGGTGCCTCGGGCCATGGAGCCTGGCCTCTGCTGCCCTTGTCCGCACCTTCACCTGGCCCGTGGAGCTTTTATTTGTGCTGTTTCTTTTTAAAGATGTCCAGTCGCTGTGGGAAGGCATATTTCCTGTTGCTTTAATTAGATTACGCTGGAATAAATAGCAAGATGAAGGGACTCCCAGCCTGGTCTGGCTTTGTTTTGATCTCTTGTTTTTCACTGCCGATCCAAACAACAGGAAACCCAGCGTGGAGGGAGTTCAGCTGGACGTGGCTCCCATGTCCCCGCTGAGTGACTCCTGACCCCCTCCCTGCTTCTCCCCATGTTCCCCTGGCGCCTGCTGTGGTGGGGTGGGGGGAGACTGGCCTTGTGCGGTGACTGCTGGCAGGAGGCTGGCACTGCCACCAGCACAGCAAACGTGCTCAGTGCCCAGGGGAGATGTCAGCCCTGGAGATCGTTCAGCCAGGAGAAAAGTGGGGTTTGAGAGAGCAGAGAAGCTGACCGGCTGCCCCCTCTGACCCACCTCGCTGCCCCACATGCTCTGTCCCCACACCAGGCACAGACAGCCCTCCGAGCTGCGGGAGCTGCTTCAGGAACACAACTGGGAAAACAAAGAAACAATAAGAAACCCCCCAAGTGTCACACATTGCGGCACTAAATGCAGTTTAGGTGAGGTGCAGGGAGAGCTGCACCCAGGGAAGGGACTGTAGGGATATGGTACCCTAAACCAGGCAGGTTGCCCACCCACAGACAGCTGGGGAAACTGAGGCATGGGGTCAAACACCCCCTCCGCCATCTCCATCCATGTCCCCGAATGCAGAGAGACAATTGGAGCTCAGCTTGGTGCAAAGCAAGAAAAGCGCAAAAGGTAGGACAAAGGCTCAGGGGGTACCCCCAGTGCCCCCTCAACAGACCCCCTCACACCCAAATCTGCCTCCAGCCAGCTGAGCGCACCAGCCCACGTCACCCTCACCAGCCTGGGCACTGGCTGAACCCCCTTCTTGCCCCTCACCCCCACCCTGGATAGGGGTTACAAGCGTGTCCCAGCCTGGATGGGGGGAGGCATGGGGGGTCCCAGCTGGGATGGGGGGGACATAGGGGTTCCCACCCAAGAGGTTGGGAGGCAGGTGGGAGAACATGTCAGGGGGGGCTGTGTCCAGGCTGGATGGGGAAGCGTGGGAGGTACCAGCCTGAATGGGGTGACATGGCAGGTCCCAGCCTGAACGGGGAGGACACGGAGGGACCCAGCCTAGAAGGAGGGGGCACGGGGGTCCGGCCGGGGGCCGGAGGGGCAGGCGGTGCCAGCACCGCCCCCGGGGACCGGCCCGCCCCGTCCCGTCCCATCCCTCCCAGCCCGCCCCGTCCGCCCGCTGGCCCCGCTCCGCTTCGCCTTTCCCCGCGGCCCGGCCGCACCGGGGCCGCTATAAATCGGCGGCGGCGGCCCGAGCCGTGCGGGGAGTGAAGCTGAGCGGGGAGCGGGGCCGCCCAGGTAAGCGCGGGGGGAGCCGGGGCGCCGCTCCCGGCCCCGCTCCAGCCTCCCCCCCCGCGACTGGGGACCCCGCCGGACCCCATCCGCCCGGGGAGAGGGCGGGCAGCCCGCGCCCCGCTGAGCGCCGCCGTGTCCCCGCAGGCCCCGGAGGAGATGAACCCGCTGCGGTCCCCCCCACGGGGTACGAAGGACCGCGAGGTGGCGGCGACCGTGCGCTACCCCTCCGGCACCGGGCCCGGAGCGCTGCCGGCCGCCGCGGGGGGGGCGCCACCGGCCCCCGCCGCCCCCTTGGCCCTGCGGGCGGGTCCCCACCTCCTGGCCAGCATGCCCCTCCAGAAGCTTAACAGGCAGCACCGCACCGCGGGGGGAGCCGGGCGTCCCCCGGAGTCCGGCTCGCCGCCCGGCTGGGGCTTGGGGACGCAACCGCGGGGCGCGGGGAGCCGCCCCCCCCCGGCCGCCGGCCCCGGCATCATCGACTCGGACCCGGTGGACGAGGAGGTGCTCAGCGTGCTGGTGCTGGAGCTCGGCCTCGACAGGGCGGACGAGCTGCCGGAGCTCTGGCTCGGCCACCACGAGTTCGACTTCCCCGCGGACCTGCCGGCCGGCTGCTGAGGCTGGAGGGGGGCTGGGGTGGGGGGCGGGGGGCTCCCGCGCCGCCACATCCCACCGGGGACCTGCGGGCCGGTGCCGCTGCGCGCGGGGAGCGCCCCGGCTGCCCCACGGGGGGCGAGGGCCGGCGCCACGGGCCGGGCGGGCGCTCAGGGAGCGCTCGGAGCTCGACCGAGGGTGGGAAGGGGCCGCCCTCGGGGCTGGAGCGGGGCTGGGGCCGCGCTGCCTGCCCTCAACGCGGAGCCGCCTCGCTGGGCCATGCAGGCGGAGATCTGACGGTGCTGTCTAATAAAATCTGGAAGAACCCTTGTTCCCCTGTGCCCCTTTCCCTGTCCAGCTCAGCGCTGGCGCTTGGGGGGGGGGTGGTGGGAAGAGGGTCCACCTCCGCGGGGGACCCCGTGGGAAGCGGCCCGGGGTGGGAGAAGGGTCTGCCCCCCGCAGCTCCCGTGCCTCCTCCCGGCTTTACGGTGGCACCAGGGGTGCCACCTGCGCGGTGTCCCCATCGTGTCACCCCGAGGATGGGACCTCTGTCCCGCCCGCGCCCCGCTGAGGGAACGGTACTGCGGGGACCCGCCGGCGGCTGCCCGGCGCGGGACCGCTCCACTCGGATGCCTGGCGGGGTGCGGGGGGTGCCCCGGGGACCTCGGGGGGACACGCAGCCTCCCCGTGGAGCCCAGCCGGGGACCGCTGGCCCCCGAGCTGCCTTCGGGAGCGGGCGCTCAGTCCCGGAGTCGGGTCCGGGGGGCTGCGTGGGGTCCCAGCTCCACCCCGGGAAGGGCCGTGGGCGAGTGGAGGGAGGTGGACCAGCACGCGTGTCCCCCCCGGCTAGGCTCCCCGGGCAGCCGGGGTAACCCGGAGTCCCCGAGCCCTCCCGCCCCGTCCCGGAGTTGGGCGGGGGGTGTTCCACCCCCGACACCCTCACAACCTCTCCCAAACCGCAGGGGCACAACGTGGGGAGCTGTCCCACAGCACCGGCGAGGACCGGGAGGGATCCGGTCACCGCCCCCTCTCAACCTCCCCCCGTGCCCCCCCGGAACGGACACAGCCGCCCGCTGCCGAGAGCGGGGCGCCCCCGTCGAGGCCGCTTGCAGCGGGGAGGAGACGGCGCACCCCACCTTGCTGGTGGGGGCTGTCCAGAGCCCCCCTCACCTCCCATGGGGAGCACCCCAGGTCAGCGGGGCACCGCGGGGAGCGCCGAGCTTGTCCCGCGTGGGTGGCACACGCACCCCGTCTGCCCTGGCACCGGGCGGCACTGGACCTCCGGGCCGGCAGGGGGCAACGCGCGGCGCGGCCGCAGCGCCCGCGGATATCAGCGGCGGACCGGAAGCGGCGGCCCTTTCCCGGCGGAGCGCAGCCATGGTGAGAGCGCGGCGCGGCCGCTCCCCGCCGCCATCCGCTGCCATCCCCCGCCCACGGCGGGCTGCCGCCCCCCCCCGCCGCGTCGAGGGTCGTGGGAGGGAGCCCGCCGTCAGGGCCGGGGGGGAGCGGGGGCCCGGGGGGGCCGAGGAGGGGCGGTTGAGGGGGGCTGGGCCTGTGGGCCCCGGGCCTGGCGGCGGCCCGTAACGCATCCCGTCCCGTAGGCCCGCGGCCCCAAGAAGCACCTGAAGCGCGTGGCTGCGCCCAAGCACTGGATGCTGGATAAACTGACGGGCGTCTTCGTGAGTGCGGGACGGGGTCAGGGTCGCGGTTGGGGTCGGGGATGGGGATGGGGCCGGGCTGCCTGCAGCAGCGGCCTTCCCCACTCTCTGCGGGCTCAGGGGGCTTGGCGGTCTCACCAGTGGGGTTCCCAGGCCCGGCAGGTCGTGCAGGTGTGCTCAGGCGTGCTGCTCGGGGCGTGCGCTGAGTTGGGCCAGTGGGGCGGTGCAGGGGAGAAGGGATTACTTGCTGTTAGGGGCTTTGCGAACAGCTTTCGTGTTTCCCCTGTTTGCAAGGGATATGGCAGTGGGGTAGTTGGCTGCTCTCTTTTAACCTGCTTGTTTTGGTTTTCTTTCACTGGGATGGGTCAGCAGATGGTTGTACTGTGTTGGGGGCAGTGTTTTATGAGGCTGGCAAGACTTGGGGGAAAGGTGCTGTGAATACCAAGATATCGGCACCCTATCGCTGTCTGCTTAGCAGTTAGTCTCCACGCAGCTGTCCTTAGGTGCTGCTGCGAGAGCTGTCAGGGCAGTAGCATTCTTCCACTGGGGACCATCAATGCTGCTGTTGTGCTTGAGCACCCAGCAGAAAGCTTCTGTTTGCAGGCACCCCGTCCATCAACAGGCCCTCACAAGCTGAGGGAGTGCCTTCCACTCATCATCTTCCTACGGAACAGGCTGAAGTATGCCCTAACAGGAGATGAGGTCAAGAAGATCTGCATGCAGAGGTTCATCAAGATAGATGGCAAAGTCCGCACAGACATCACCTACCCTGCGGGCTTCATGGGTGAGCGGGGAGTGCTGGGGCAGGTACCTCATGCAGCTGTGCTGCGCTGGGGGGGGTTGTTCTGTGAGGCTGGCACGGAAGATGCTTTCCCGGTGGAGTTGAAGAAAAAGTAAGTATAAGGTCTTGTTATTTAGTTCGGAGTTGTGCACTGCAGTGAAGACCAAAGCCATGTATCTGTAGCCTGTAACTGCCTGCTTGCATATGCATAAATTGCTGTTCAGACTTCAGCCTTTGGCAGTTTTTGCTAATTTGCACTGTATCACAGTAAAAGATGTGAGCCTGTGGTCAAGGGGAGATACCAACATCGTCATTCATGGCGGCAGTGTTGTTCAGCAGTCCGTAGCTCTTCTTAAATGTGAGCTTCGTGCCAAGTTACAGTGTTTGGTAATGTAGTTGATAACAGCTGCTATTTTATTTCCCTCTCTGAAATCAGATGTCATCAGCATCGAGAAGACAGGCGAGCATTTCCGCTTGGTGTACGATACCAAGGGCCGCTTTGCTGTTCACCGCATCACAGCTGAAGAGGCCAAGGTGAGGGGCTTCAGCTTGGCATAAGCGTGGGCCCAGTCGGGTTTGGCTGGGGCGGTGTTTCCTCTTTGGCATCTCCTGAACAGGAGCTGTTGGCTCTCTTGCCTGAGAGCTGAGTCCATGCCACCCTTGAGAAGATCAGGGCCTTCAGCGTTGGGATACGAAGCCTTTGGCAGGGGGAAGTCTTTTAGTGACCTGAGAGCAATGCCCAGATGACTGCAGGTGCATTGTCTGGTGCTTGAAATGACTGCTATTGGCATGGGCTGGGTTACCTTCACAGGGACCTCTGGGGTTGCTCTGCTGTGGTGTGGTGAGCCTTACCGTAGGGCTCCGCAAGCTAACAGTGATCAGAAACATGGTACTGCCCATGGTGCAAAAGCCTTGAATTCCTTCCCAGGTCTCTTATAGAAGCGTTTGCAAAACTGCCCTCTGGCCCTGGGTGTTGGGGAGTGACTCTCGCACGTTTCCCTAACCCAAGCACATTGGCGTGCCTGAGCTGCGAGTGTGTGCTCTCCTTCGCATGTCCTTCCTAAGGGCAGGCTGTGCAGGCACACAGTGATGCTGAGGGGAGAGCTGGCTGTGCTGTAGCCGGCTGTGGTGTGTGTTTGGGGCCTCTCCACCCAGCTGTGATACGGTTTTACCTCTGGCTACCACTCTGTGTTGAGCCGTGAGTCCCAAAGTGGCTGTGAAGGAGTCGGGGGTGAAAGGCAGGAGGGAAACCGGGGTGCCCTGGAGGAGGGATACAGATTTCTTCTGGGTCCTGAAGAAAGGCAGCCTCTGCCCTCTGCCTCCACTGCATGACTGTGGGCTTCAGGGCAAAATGAGGAAACCGGCCTGGCACGGGCTTTACTGGAAAAATGCAGCCAACGTTTGTGGGGAGGCCGAAGCCTGGGGTGGGCCGCTGTTCCTGAAGCGCTGGTGTTTTCCCGTGGAGCTGTAGCATAGCCGCGTGGCAGCCAGACGAGAGGCACTGGGACAGTGAGCTGGGCAAGCCCCTGCCTGGTCTCCTGTTGCAAGCCCCTGCCTGGTCTCCTGTTGCAAGCCCTGGAGTGTCTGGGTGTTTCCGCTTGGGGTCTGAGGCTTGTGGTGGCTAGCGGCTCTCGGGGGACAAAAGTCCTCTGGTCCATGGTGCCTCTTGCTGCCTCAGATGAGCAGTGTTGGATTTTGTTTGTAGTACAAGCTGTGCAAGGTGAGGAAGATCTTCGTGGGCACCAAAGGAATCCCTCATCTGGTCACTCACGATGCTCGCACCATCCGCTATCCGGACCCCCTTATCAAGGTGAATGATACGGTCCAGATTGACCTGGAGACAGGCAAGATCACGGATTTCATCAAGTTTGACACAGGTAGGTCTTGCATTCCATGTAAAACACTATACTCTTCCCCACCGTGGAGAGCAGTATGGAAGTTAAATACAAATGCCAGACATCTTTGCTGTAAAGTAGGCAGCGGTGGCAGCCTTGGGAAAGGGGTCCCATTTCCCTGGGGCATCTCCACCTGGAGCAGGGATTCCTCCCACGTGCTGGCAGTGGGAGGCATTTGGTGTAGGGACTTGGAGCAGTTCCAAGAGCAGGCAGGCACCAGGTAGAAGCAGCGAGCTGGTGGAGAAGTTGCTTGAGCCTGGCTCTTACAGGGCTGTGAGTGGAAAGCTCTGGGCAGCCGTAGGGAGATTCCTGGCTCTTTGCTGTTGGAGAAGCTGTCAGTTGCAGAGCCTTGAGCAGCACCAGGACAAGTGGTACGGGAATGCCTCCTTGGTGCCGACACAACCGAGAAGGTGGTGGGCCTCGGGGCCAGAGAGCTCTTTGGCTCCTTGGGGTGTGCCAGGGTTCCTGTGTGACATGGTGTCACCAGGTGCCCCCTCCGGCGGCCACTCCACGGGCCAGTGCGGCTCTGTCCCTGCCCTTCTCCAGCGGTGCTCCTCAAAGAGCCCAAGCGGAAGGGCTTCACCACGCCACCGTGTGCCAGCTCTTGTCACAGCCGTCTTCCTTCACCGCAGGCAACCTGTGCATGGTGACCGGCGGTGCCAACTTGGGCCGTATTGGGGTGATCACCAACCGGGAGAGACACCCCGGGTCATTTGACGTGGTTCACGTGAAGGACGCCAATGGCAATAGCTTTGCCACCAGGCTCTCCAACATCTTCGTCATTGGCAAAGTAAGCCTGCGCGGAGGCAAGGCGGGTGGGTTCTCTCCTGTTGTTGGGGGCTGCTGGCTGAAGCAAAGAGGCGTTGGTGTCTTCTGTAGGCAGCTGCCTTCCCACGCACAGAAGCTCCAGGGCTGGCATCAGTTCCGGCTCTGCTCCCTGAGGTTCTGCCTGCTTTGGGCTGAGCGCTGTGGGAAGGGGAAGCATCCGTAACTTTAGGAATGGGGACATTTTCGAGAAGCAGCCTTGTGGGATTTTTTCAACCTTCTGAGAGCTGGGAGCTGAGCAGTGCCGAGATCTTGATGGGACCTGGGCAGCCGCTCTGACTGAGCGTGCCCTCCCTGCCAGCGCCTCTGCTGTCTCGCCATCCCCGATGGGCTCTCTTGTCCGGGTTGGAAAGGGGTGGTGTTTTGCTTTGGGCTGAAGCGCATTCTTCATGGGCGTGGCCGAAAGAGGCAGATGTAGGCCTGTACACCTTCGGCACCTTCCTAAGGGGCTTCTGCCGGGCCAATGCCGTGGCCACGCGTACGTGGCCCAGCATGGGCAGGGGCTGGCTTCTGCTGCTTTTCCTCTCTGAGAGGGAGAGCTCTGCCCCTGGCTGTGTTTCATGATGAGAGGTGGCTTCTTCTCGTTTGCTGCAGGGCAACAAGCCGTGGATCTCCCTGCCCCGTGGAAAGGGCATCCGCCTGACCATTGCTGAAGAGAGAGACAAGAGACTGGCGGCCAAGCAGAGCAGTGGGTGAACCGCAGCTTGGGCTGGCAGTGGTCCTTTCAGTGTATTAATTAAACCGTTTACCAAATGGCTGTGTGACTGGCTGGGGAGCGTCGCAGGGCTGGGGGGAGCCGTGCCGTGCCAGTGCGAGGCCACGCTCTGCTCTCTGGAAGGGCCTGCTGATCTGGGGAGGCTCCTAGAGATCCAAGCAACTGCCAGAGCCATCTTCCAGAAAGGAGTGGTGGGAGAACCTCCAGGCTGCTCTGACCCCAGGAAGGTGGTGGCACAACCGCTCCTGGACGTCGTTCCCAGGGACGTGCTGGAGGAGCCGGGGACTGGGAAGAGCCAGCTGGGCTCTCCCCGGGGCCAATGGTGCCAGACAGGCTTGAGGCCCTCTGGGATTGCCCCCGGCCGGGGGCCTGAGCAGGGAGGGGAGGCTCTGCGACCAGTGCCAGGGGTGGGTCGGTTGGGCGCCAGGGGTGGTGGTGCTCAGTGTCCCGAGCCTGGCTGGTGGCTGCTTACAGGGGAGGTCCCTGACGGGCTGCTCTTGTTCAGTGGCTTTCCTCGGAGGTGGAGAGTGCAGGGGATCGTGCTGCCAGCCAGGCCAGGGGAGGTCCCCACGCTGGGGGTGGCAGTGGCAGTGCTGGCAGTTGGGCTACTCTTGGGAGGGACTTGGCTGGAGCAGAGGAATGGGCTGCTGGGGACCCCAGGAAGTCCAGCAAAGGCAAGTGCCAAGCACTGGCCTGGGGATGGGCAGAGGTGGGGCCGGGCGGCTGGATAGCAGCAGAGGCTGTGGGAAAGACCCCGGAGGCCAAGGGCAGGCCTGCAGCCCAGGCTGTGCTAGCAAGGGTGTGGGCAGCACCATGGGGAAGGGGTTCCTCTGCGCCACTGGGCCCAGGGGAGGCCGTGCCTGGGCACCGGCTGCGGGCTGGGGCTGCCCAGGTCCTGGCAGACACAGGCACGGTGGAGCGAGGCCAGCGGAGGCCCCAGCTGGTTGGGAGCTGAAGCACCAGAGGCACGGGCAGAGGCCAAGGGCATAGGCTCTGCTCAGCCTGGAGAAGAGGGAGCACAGGGGCTCTCCAGTTCTGCTTGCCTGTCTTTCTCCCAAGATGGACCAGGCACTGACGAGCACTGGGGGAAAATTGTCATATTTTATTGGCCTCTGCTCGGCTGTGGAAGCTTTGTGAGGCTGGCAGCAGAATGTCCTCAGGGCAGCTGAATGCCTGGGGCGCTGTCCATGCACCCATCCCTCACGTGCCTCCCCTTGCGGCTCCTTGTGGATGCTGTGCAGGCTCAGGGCCAGCTGCATCTTTGGAGACCCACATGGTGCTGGCAGCGGGGCGCTGTTCCTCTTGCTGTCCTGTGATGCAGGTACAGCGGAAAACTGTGCGCAGAGCCCGGAGCGCCCTCCTGAAGAAGGAGGGCCATCGCCGTCGAGCTGGGGTGTGCGGGAGGGTGGCCATGCCTGTGGGGGAAGGAGAGCTGTAGGCAAGGGGCTGGGCGGGTGACAGGCAAGCTCCCGCCTGCCACTCGCCACTGAGGGCTTTCCCCAGGGAGGGGTGGCCAGGGCACGGCCAGGCCCCAGGTGAACAGTGCTGCTGGCCTGGCCTGGGTGCCGCTCACTGGGACAGCCGGGCCAGGCCTGCCCTTGCCGGGGCAGTGCTCGACTCGGGGACGTACCTGGGTCATCCTCGGGCATGTCCCTGGAGGCAGAGGAGGGCTGCGCATCGCCTCTGTGCTCTGAGGCTGCCGGCATGGGGAGAGCAAGAGCACAGGTAGGGGAGGGAAGGGATGTCGGCAGGATGACATGGAGAGCACCAGGCATCTCCCTGCCGCACACAGCCCGGGCACTGCGTCTGCCTCTGGCACCTCGGGATGCCCGCTGATGACCACACGTGCCTGGCTCACCTGTTGCTGAGGGTCCCGAGTCAAGGGAGAAGCCACTGGGTCTCTTTTGTTGTCCGCTGCTGGGGCAAAGTGGGGTGTGCCAGTGTCTGCTGCAGGGGTTTGAGGCATCGAAGAAGCCACTTGAACCTTGTGCGCTACCAGGGAGACAATGGCTGTGCTGGCCTCTCCTTGATGGTCTCCAGAGATGGGAGAAGCCATGTTTTCTCCATCCTGGCATGCCGCTGGGACGAGAGGGGCTGTGCTGGCCTCTCCCTGAGGCTCTCCAGCCAAGGGAGACTCAGTGTCCTGGGGCCCTGCAGGTGTTCTTGCTGCCGTTGCCACATCCATGCTTTGTGCCAGGTCCTGCTGTGGCGCCGGCTGCTGCCTGGGTCCCCGGCTCCCAGTGAAAGCCTTGCCCACGACCTCACTCACGAGGCACTGGACTGTCTCCCGCAGAGCTGCCTCATAGGCTGCGGGGCAGATGCCTGGCTCTCCTCCTGTGCTGCTCTGGCCTGCTCGCCCAGGACAGGAGAAGCTGGTGCCTTGGCCTCCTCTTGTGCCCCGGGAGCACAGCGCCCCTCTTCGTCAGGAGCTCCGGCCAGGGCAGAAGCTGCCAGCTCGGCATCCGTGAGCCCCACCGGGGCAGGAGACGCGCTCTGCAGGTCGCCATCTGCCTCTCCTGCCACCTCTGTGCCTGTGCTGCTGGGCCAGCCGGGCCCCTCCTGGGGACCAGTGTGGTCATCCTGGAAGAGCTCCGGGACCAAGGGGTTGACCCAGATGTTGTAGAAGGTGGTGTGTTCCCCTTGGGACAGCTCTCTGTTGCTGCCGTCTTCCCACTCCTCCTCCTCCTGCCCTATAAAGATCTTCAGTCAGTGAGAGAGAACAGAAACAACACTGAGACAACTCACACAGTGCTTATTGTCACTGTGTAATGCATCTTTTCCTCCAAGTAGTATTTTTACAGTAGGAAGATGACGATGCAGGAATATGCGATAGAAGGTGTTCATGAAAACCCAAAACTCATTAAGAAATTCACAGTACGTAAACACTTGTGACTCTGTAGGATGTCATGCTCTTTCACATTTCCTAGCTCAGTCTCTGCTTTCAAGGAGGCTTTGTTCAGGTTAAACAGTTGTCAGTGCTAATTCTACCCTTTCGCACTCAGGGAGAACTGACCTTGACAAGTGACATGGAGAACCTGCAGAATGCCCTCTTCTTGGACACGGTGCCCGAGTCCTGGATAAAGAGGGCTCACCCTTCCACAGCCAGCCTGGGCACATGGTTTGCTGACCTCCTCACTTGTGTCAAGGAGCTGGAGGCCTGGACAGGAGACTTTTCCTTACCCTCCTCAGTGTGGCTTGCTGGGTTCTTCAATCCCCAGTCTTTCCTGACAGCCATCATGCAGTCCACAGCCCGAAAGAATGAGTGGCTTTTGGGCAAGATGGCTTTGCAGTGCGACGTGACAAAAAAGAACAGAGAAGATTTTGCCAGTCCTCCTCGGGAAGGAGCGTATGTCCAGGAATGGGAAGGATGTGAAAGACGGGCTCTCCTCTGCAGCCTAGAGTGGGTATCCAGGGTGGTCAGATGAATCCCCCCTTGGAGTTGTCTGTGTCATGTCTGTGAAGGGAGCTCAGGGTGGCCAACTTGGACTGATGCATCTGGTTTTTACAGGGTGGATCTCAACCTCGGTGTACGTTGACTAAGCTGTGGTCGGTACTCATGGCGTTACTACAGACAGAAGACACGGAGGCCCCTCGGACGGAGCGGGGCCGCCCGGGGCGGGCGGGGCCGTGCCTACCGGCGGGGCTGTGGGCGGCGCGGCGCCCCCGCAGTTTGGGCGGACCGGGCGGGCGGCCCCAGCAAATCAGTGCCGGGCGGCGTCACGCGGGCTCGGCCCCCGGCCCTGCGGCGCGGGGGGGGCTCTGCCTCTGCGGGCCCGGGCCCGCCCCGGCCCCGGGGGGCTCGCCCCATCCCGGGGTGCGGGGGGCAGGCGGGGAAGGAAGCCCCTGGGGCGGGGGGGGCGCCGCCGGAGCGGCTCTCCAGCCTGGCCCGGCCGGGGCACGCACCGGTGCGGGGGGTCCCGTTCGCCCCCCCCCGCCCCGTTCCCGCTGTCTGCAGACTGGAAAGGGCGACAGATCCCCGTTGCCATGGGAACACCACATTCTGCAGAAGAGCTGCCAACCTCCCCCCTCCCCCGGCAACGTGGGAGTTGTTTTGCTGGGAAAGGAGGGTGCTCTGGAAATGGAAGGAGGAGCTTGGCTTGGGCTTTGCTGAGGAAGGGGGGAGGTATTCCCCCTCCCCAAATGAGTAGAGCTCAGGGGCCTGACGAGGCCAGCCTGCACCAAGTCACCAAAGAGCCATGCAACACAGGTCTCCTCCATGTGGGAACTGGTGGTGGGAATGGCAGGAGACACAGCTGAAGGTCTGTCTGTGATGCCACTGGCCACAAGCCTTAAGTTTTAGACCTAGGGCTGGCGGCAGTGAGGATGCAAACAAGGGCTTGCTCCCTGCAGGCTCCTGTAGCTGCATGGTTGGGAAAGGGCTAAGCAGAGCTGCTTCTGCACAGGCAAAATGTCCTCGGACCCAGAAAGCAGCCTGGCAAAAGACCTCTTCCGTGCTCTTGGGCAAGGCGGAGACGACAGAGGAGGAGGGCAGCATCAGGGAGCTGCTCTCCCTGGGAGTTTGGGTCCCAAGGCACCCCAGGGAGGAGCAGCGGCATGCAGGATGGCCTGCCCTGTCCTCACCTCCTCTCATACCCCCTGGCTGGGCTCTGCAAAAAGGGCTGGCACTGTGAAAGTTGATATGAAAAGTCATACTGAATGAAGGGTTAAATCACTGACGGTCCCTGGCTGAGACCCTGCTGTGATACATAAAAGCTTTACTTGCATAGTTTTAGTTATTTGCTGAGCAGAGTTGATAATAGGATGTTTCAAGATGTGTAACTCCCTTCCTGACAAGATCAAATGGGCCTTGAGGTAGCTCGTTATGCCTCCTGAGTATATCATTGATAACAGGGACTCGGGACGTTTGTGTCAAGATAAGTGCCAAAGAACTAGTTCAAACTGACCCTTTTGTAACATTCCGAGGCCAAAGGATGGATGAGCCAATTCCATGACCATGTATGGACAAAGGAAGGCCAAAGTTCAACTAGCAGACAGCGTGAGGAAGACTATGAACGACCACCGGAGGGTGAAAAGACCCTAACCCTAATTTTACTGCGCATGCTTGGACTATGCAAATGAATTCCAGGAAGTCATTCACGTAAGACCGCCCTTTTTAGAATGCTGATGAATATGTATGATTTTTCTGTATAGGAACTGAGGTGCTTTGCTAACCCGTTGGAGCACTCGTGGTGGACGAATCCCCAGTGCTGCCCAGCGCTGTATTAAAGAATGCCTGCTTAATAACAAACTAGTTGTTACTGAGTTATTCATCTCGGAAAACCGTCCCGATCGCGGGCTCGGTACCGACTTTGTTGTTTCACTTCTGCATATCCCTGCTGCCTCCAAGGGTGCTCAAGGGCTGCGCCTCCCGCATTCCCTCCTCCTGTAGCACTCTGAGCATCCTGCAGGGCTGGAGGTCTTTGCTCAGCCTGGTCTGCTCACCAGCATGCCCTTTCTGGCCCTAGCATTTTGATCTAGCAGAAAACAACCAAATAGAGCTCACCAGGCCCAGCCTGGAGCTCAGCAATGTGGCAGCTGCAGAGACTGAGGGTCCCCTTGAGCTTCCATACAGCTCAGAGGTTTTCCCAGCGCACAGGGGCTTGAATTTGGCTCCCCTCCTACCTGTCCCCCAGCCAGGCAACGTCGTCCCCTGGCCAGGCACAACCTGTTTGCCAGCAAATGGCAAAGGAGCTGTGGTTGGCTGGGGTCTCCCAGCTGGAACCAGGGGTTTTCTGGCTGGAACGTTTTTGCCAGTAGCCAGCTCTGACCTGCTCAGTCCCAAAATAGGGAGTCAGGACTCCTGGTTTCCCCGCAAACAATTAAAATGCACCAAATAGGCCAGGGAAGGACTGATGCTGAATGAAAGTCTGCTGGACACTTTCAGAGATTCAGAAGAAAGGCATGAAAAAAGCCCACAAGATCAAAGAGTCAACAAGAACCTGCTGATGATTTTTACTAGACTGTCTGCAGGTATGCCCAGCACCTAGACCAGGGCAGGGCTACTTGCATTGCCAAGACACACAAGGAATGCAAACACTAGCCCTACTGCTGCAGCCCGTGTGTCCATCAGCTGAGGGTGGGGTCCCTTTAGCCTCTCAACACTGCCTGCCTCCCCACAGCACAGAAAGGCCTAACCCCCCCCTGACAAGCCTGAGCTCAGCTCCTCTCCGTGACCCTGGCAGGACCGTGTTTCTTGCTGTCCCTCCCCGGAGACACTGACTGCTCTGGCAAGCTCTGTACTCTATTTTTAATAAATTAGCCCTGACCTCCATTTGTGTGGATAAATACAGCATCAACCACACTGCCAAGCCATTTTTCTCTTGGTTAACACATTAATCCAAGCTGCTCTATTTGTCTTTCCTCCACAGACTCATACTGTTCTGGATTCATTTTGCCAAACAAATTGCACAAGCTGGACTGCCCATTTACCCAGTGCTGCTTGATTATAGGGGTTATTTATGAAACAGCAAGACGTATGGCATTAAGCTTCTTAATAATAATGAGAGAAGGGAAGGGGGAAAGTGTTTTTTATTGCAGACAAAAGCTCCTGCCACAGGTGATAAATTCCAGACACTTTTTCCAGTTGCTCTTGTGCTGTTGGCATGATGAATAGCACAGGTACCAGCACGCAGCTCGGCTGCAGGAGCATGGCCATGGGCTGCAAGGAAAGGAGGGAAATGCCAGAGCATACACACGTGGTGAGGCTGGCTGAGGTGTGCTGGGGCCACTGGCCAGGCGATACAGACCACACCCAGCCCTGCCTACCATCAGCACCATGCCTGGAGTCCCTCCCATTGCAGGCTCAGAGGAACCTCAGAGGCGGTGTGAGGGCAGGTGACATGGCCTTGCCAGTCACCTGCCGGCATTGCTCCTCCCAAAGCCCAGCTGCTACGATCAAGTGATTACTGGAGAACCCTGTGTTTGAGGAGCCAAATTATCCTCTAACTCTGGGGTTGCAAAGCAGAGCATGAAGAAAGAACATGGCACAGAGAAGAGAAAGCCTCAAGCTACTTACTACTGAGCACTCAAATCTGTAAAAACTGCATCTCCAGCCCAGTGAGAATCTAGGCCAGGTCCTCTCCTTCTCCTACACTGTTCCCATGTTGGATAGCCTCCATACATGCAGCTAGTTTTTCTACTGCAACCTGTATAATTTCTGGCCGGTACTCAGACTGCCCAAGATACTTAGTTTCTGCATAACTAAACTGCTTTTGAACCCATTTCCTCCTCTTCTCTCTGAGAAGTTTGGAACCACTCCATTCACCACAAGCAGAGCTCAGTTAGGTCTCTGAACTCATCCCCCTCTAACCTGGCCATCCTGGCTCTAGTGACAGCTTACTGCAATTCAATCAAAACTTCTTTCAAAGGGAGATGCTTGATTAAGGGCCTGGGAGACCTTGAAAGTACAGTCATTCCTTCAAGAGGAAGGTAATTAATTTTTTTAATCAGTGGGCACTGATCTCAAGGTCAGAGAACAGAGTCAGCAGCAAACTCACTCCCACAGGTACATAGCGGAGTCCTGCCACATTATTGGAGATTTCAGGGAAAGTGTTGGGAACTAGACTTGGTACACACCAACCTGCAGAGCTGCTGCATCATCTCATCCTTCTCCCTGGTGGGAGCAGTGTGGGCCATTCCCCTGGGGCAGAGGCACCTTGTGCTTTTTCCCCCCTCACCTCTGACGCAAGCAAAGCTCCTGGTCTTCCCTTCTCACCCTGTCCCAAAAAAGGAAAAACCACCAAGCTTGCAATCAGAGGCAGCATCAGACTCCAGAAATAATTCATTCCTTAGCAACCGAGACTCCCCTCACTGTCTTACAGGGCAGACCCTGGCAATGGGATAAACAAGCTCAAACGCTGAGACTAAAGGCTTTCCCCTGGCAGATGCAAATGGTTCTGCAGTACCAGCCTCAGCTTCTGCTTTCTTGTTCATCAGCTAGCACAGACCTGGGGATGCTGGGCAGGCAGAGTTAATCAGGCCTCTTCTGTGATTACAATGCACTCCTGCATTTCATGGCCTGCATCCTAAACCTGCTTTCTGATTCCCCAAGGGAGAGGGATTTACACTTTCAATTTTATGTCTAGTTAGTTAATGGTCCATTACTGTCAAAAGGATCAGTAGCTAGAAGTTAAATCCCACAGGATTTACGATAAGGAAGAACCAAAGGCTGCGGAAGAAAACGTGCCAGACAGAGGGCACGGGAAACACAGAGGGGCGTTTGCAGGTCCTCAGCGCTGTGACACTGGTGGCTGGACGCTGGCCCGGTGACAGCTCTAGAACAAGGTCCACCCCATCACACCCTGCTGGCTGCTTCTCCCTTATATACTGTACCAAGTTTCTGCCTCGAGTATCTCCTTGGAGAACATCTACCAGCAGGCTGCCAGGAGCTAGGGAGTTCAAGTAGAGTAAATTCCTCAACTTCCAGCAAGCAGGGATCTGAGTTGCCAGCCACAGAGAAAGGTCCCCGCTCTCCATATTGAGCCAGTTACCAGACCCCCATCCTCCAGCAGGATTCACCACCAAGACCAAGTTCAGCTGGGGCAAACAGGCACCATGCTGGCTCTGCGTATCTCCTCCCTGCGCCTATCTAGCAAACTCTAGGCAACCCCAAGTCTGCAGAAGACAGCGTGACCTTACTTGAGCATGGTCTGTCAGGGACTCTACTTCCCTACCGCTACAACTGGAGTAATAGTACTCCAAAACTGCTGGAAACTAGAGGGGCTGAGAAAGGCAATGCCATAGTACACGTACAGTACAAAACAGATTTTGATGGGACCTCCAGAGTCCAAGCTACCTCTCAGACAGGATTCTGCTTGTTCCCAACATAGTTCCGCTTTAGTCTCCCTCACGGAAAAATACAGAACTTGAGGATGGCATACTGCAGCCCTCACCTTCCCAAAACGATTCTCCAGAGCCTCTCGAGGGGGAAGCGAGGTCCTCTTTCCCCCACCCCACAAAAGAGTTTGCTTGGGCTTTTACCCCTACCCAGAGCTGAGCTAACATTGCAGACTCTGTAGGATTTGGCCCTTGAACCACTGGCCAGTATTGCTGAGTGACCTTGAAAGCTACTATATTTCCACACTCGAGCATCACTTAGGTGAAGGTAGGCCATGGCATCCCATTAAACTGCATGGGAAATCGGGTGGCCAACACTTTGTTAAGCTCTGGCCTACCTTCCATTAATGCCACTCACAGAAGGATCCCAAGCTCTGCTGTGGGTAGAAAATAATGCAGCTATCTCTGAAGCAGGACACCATCACTATTCCACAGCACAGAGAAGCAGCCCTTGCTGCAGGCAACCGGCGGCTCAAAGCAAACCAGTAGCTTTGGCAGGACTGGAACGGGTTTGCCTTGTTCATGTTGAATTCCTCCCCCCTCCCCACCAAGAGACACTGAAAGGTCTCCACTTCCTTAGCAAGATAAAGGCTTCTGTGAAGTATACACAAACCTGCCAATAGCTGAAAATGTCTGCCTGCTTCTGATCTCATCCCCTGAGATGCACGGTGTTGCTGCGGTCAGAGCAGAGGTATTAAAGCAGCTACGCTGAAAGCTCTGTCAATATTACAGACCTTGCTGTGCAGGGGTTTATAACCCGCCCATAAAAACCTCACTTCAAGCTGAAGCAGGGCAAACAAGGTCCCCATGCCCCTTGAGTGGGGTAGTGTTATTTTCTTTTTATTTTTGCAAACAAGGAAACAATTTTTTCTGCTGCCTGAAGTTTTTCTGAGTTGTACATGGTGCCAAAGAGACAGAGTTTGGCTAGATGGGGGATAGGAAAATATTTAAGTGATCAAAGAACAGTTACTGACTGTGTTTCGCAAGAGGCTGGAAATTATTTTATAGGTCAAGGTAGCTTGAGCTGCAGCCAGGCAGGCAGCACAGTGCAACTCTGAGGTCTACAGCCATCAAGGCAGGTTCAGGGTCCTTCCTCAGCCTGGTCCATACCTGCAAAAGAAGAACACATTAGGTCTGGAAAGACAATCCAGGAGAGCTCCCACTTCTAAGCCCCTCACTCCCTCACCACCAAACACAGGTATGCCAGCAGTGTGCTGGCCCTGGAAAGCCTGGGACAGAGAAGGCAGACTTTAACACCGTTCAGAGACACTACTACCAGTCTGGCTTTCCAGCAATGCTGTAACTCTCTCCCTGCCAGCACTCCCCACTGAAGTCTGCCTTGCCCCTTTGATACAACCATACAGCTTCCTGGAACTCATTACACACATGAGACACATCATTGCCAGCATTCAGAAGTTGTACTGCTATTACTTTTAACCATTTCATCTAGTAAGCTTCTAAGAGATCAGCATTTTTTAACTTCTTCCCACTCCCCCTTCCCATACAGCTCGGAGCAGTCCTCCCCACTGAAATCTGTGCTTCTCTGCTAAAAGCCTGCCGCAGTAACTTAGACCTACTAGCATAGACACAAAATAGAGCTGTAGGACTCATGACAAGGTGAGTCCATAAAGCTCACTTTCATCCCTCCTATCTACCCTACCAGGGAAGAAAAGGCTAAACCCTGAAAACCCAAGGATCATTAAAAAAAAAATCAAAACCCACCCTACCAATGGACTGCAGTCCATAAACAAAACATAGGACTTTCGGCTTCTACAATGCATTTCTTTTCACATGTAAGAACAGACCACGGCAGGACCTTAGGATCCAACCTGCTCCACCCCAACAAGCCTCACGATCCTTAGGGAAGACTGCAGCACTACGCTGGTTCTCACAAGCATACTCCAGCAAAAGGCAATGCTGCCCTCGGGCGCTTCCTAGCAGAATAACCGGTCTGCCCACCAGTCACCAGAGCTAACACAGGGGCTGCAGGCCACGGGTGTTAACATCACGCTGCTTCCCCCCCATCCCTCATACAGGCCAGCTTCCCTGTATCATGCAGCTTTATCATGGAGAGCCATAGCACCCTGGGCTCCCTAAAAGACTACACGGGGAAGAGATAACCGACCACGCTCACTGACCCCCCCCTCACCCCAATAACACAGACCACCTCTGCCAGGGAAAGCCATCAATTACACGCAGCAAGGTGCAAGGGGCTGTGCTCACTCTCACCCGTGCAGGCCAGGGAGCGGTTTTCTTCCCCTCCCCCTGTTAAAGCTGTTTCTGACTGAGCTGGTGTCAGCGTAAATTCCCTCCTGTATCTCAACAGCAAAAGCAATGAATGTCGTGTTAAGGAGAATGGAGGAAGAAGCTAGCTCTATCCAGTCATTGCTTTGCATGAGGAGGACACGTGGAGACTTCAGAGCAGTTTTTGTTGGCCCTTCACGCTTGATTAATTCATATTTACAAAGTTTGCTTTGGTTGAATACAGCTTTTTGTGATTTATTTCTAATATATTTTCAGAAGTGTAGCCCTGGCCTGCCAGCGCAGACAGGAATTGCATTAAAATAGGCTGTGGTTTAGTTCCTAGCATTTATTTACTGTTCTTGTAGTAAACAGCAGATTACATTGTTTGTGATGCTTCATAAATACCCTTTTTGTTAAGTGTGTGTTTGTATGTAAGTAGAACCTTCCCCTGTGTCTGTGTGCATGCATGATTATAGTAGCACTGTTTTCCTCTGACAGTAGGTGTTTTTCATCTAATTCTTTCCCTATCTTTCTCATTTTGCCCATCGCTCTGTCCCTGCCTCTGATTTTAACCGACAGAACTTTCCATTTTTCCTTTGGTTGCAAATAACTTGTTCTTCGGGGGGGTTCTGAGTGTCACACTAATGTGTGGCCTCAGAAATACCTATAAGTACTTCCTTCAAGTTAAGAAATAGCAAGAAAGAAAAGGAATCTTACTGAATAAGATGCTCAGAAACACGCATATTTCCCCCATGTAACAGCTGCATAAATTCCAATAACATCTATTTTGAGAAATATATTTTCTTTACTATTCCTAGCCCTAGCCTAGATTGTGGTCATGATCCTAAACATTGCTTTTTTGGAGTATCTTGCCCAACACACTTTTTGACTGAAATCTGAATCTCTTCAAAACAGGAATTCACAACATTAAAAAAAAAATCACAACCTAAAAAAAAATCTATCCTGTGTAAAGAGTAAAATGACACATCATGTTAGGACTGACTCATCACAAACACCCTCCACTGCTCACATAGTAAAGAACTATGTAAATAAACACAGTTTATATGTATATAAACATAGTAAATGAAGTATGTAAATAACCATAGTAAATAAAGTCAAACGATTGACTTTATCCGTGCAATAACAAGCTGAGAAACTTACTTGTTCAAAAGGTTTCTAAGCCAGCATATGAACTTAAGCAGCAATTTCTTTTTGTTTTTTAATAATCTCATGTTTATAAGCTTGTTTTATAAGCTTTATAATCTCATGATTTATAATCTTGTTTCAGGACTTTGAATGTCTCAGAGGGCTCAGTTTAGCAAGCTAGGAGAATATTGTGATACTCAGACTGGCCAGTGCTTTGTATCCAGGAATTTCAAGGCAAAGAAAAGTACAAATCCAGTTGCAGGGAGAGGAAGGATGCAGGCTTGAGAAGCAGAGCTAGGAGGAGATAGCATAAATCTTTTTGCCCACATTTTTTTCCTGCCATTGCACAGGAAGGGTGGAGAAGGGGGGCTTCTTGATAAGTTGTTTTTTAAAAGAAACTGAGGAGACTACTGAAAAATAGCAATAATTTCCTGGTCATATACTCTACAGTGACAGTATTTTTGCATGTTAAAGGGCCTAAAATATTTTGTTCAGAATTCAACTCCAGAATTATATAAATGCAAAGATTAATGGATCTGCTCAAGAAATCAGGCTGGGCTGCACCTGTATGCTATTAATTGTGCCTCAGATGCTGCCAATGAGGGCTTCTGCCTCTGGCACCCCAGGAATGCAGCTGGGATCCCTATAAGTAGCTTCCCAACAGTAGGTGAAGGTTTCTGCTTGTGCTGTGGTCTGGTGTGAGGGAGCTGAGAGGTGCTGGAAGAGTCCTCAGTGTGTTCAGGATTGAAGCTTCAGAGAAAAATGGGCTGATACAGGTATTTGGCTGGAGGTTGGGTCTAAGTGTTATTGGAAACAGAGTTCCCAAAATATTTTTTGGGGTTGTGGACTTCATGAAGGAGCTTACATTTTACTTAAGTGGTTACCTGGGGAGAGTAGGATATTTGTCAAATTTTTTCTAGCTCTGAGTTAACAACTACAATGCTGAGGGAGGGCCAGTGAGGCTGGGTGGTCCTGTAAGTGTTGTAATGCCAGTGGGAGCTGTGCCTGAGCAGGAAAGTCAGGTAGCTCATGGAAGGGGTACAAAGGGGTGGTGCTTCAGGCTTAGCTTAGCCTGGGTGATGCAGTGCCTGCTGTTGAAAAATGGATGGCTTGATGCCTGCCAAAATGTGGGCGCTTTAAAAACGTGGTAGAGGATCACTGTTCAAGAATGGCTTTGAGACCTCTTTGCAGGGTTCTATCTCCTTTTGGAGGTCTTCAGGGGCCTTGGGGGAGGCTAGGGCATTGCTGAAGGGATGCTGGTCCGCGCTGTAATTTAACATAGCAACAGACCATGATGATAAATCTCCCCCTTGCTTGGGAAGATTAGGGGTCAGCTGCTCTGAGTTTGTGGGCTATGCTGGTGGCCTGCTCTCCAGACCAGATTTGTCAGGCAATATAAATGGTCCTGGGGGATGCAGAGTCTAACCTGGGGGTGGGGGGAGGCGCTTTGCAGCACTGAGATGCACTTTGGGTGGTAAAGCCTGTGTTAGTAGCTTGCTTTGGCTTTATTTAGGTCAATTACCAGTGTGCTTACTCTGGGATAAACACTCATGTAACTTTTCCGAAGTGGTTTGACCCTGGAGGCTTGAGTCGGCATGTGGGGGCTGAGCTGCCCGCCTTCCCGGGTGCTCTCTGCTGCGCGTTGGGGCTGCGCTGCCTGTGCTGCCCCTTCCCCTTCCTAAGCAGCACTGGAGCCATAAGGGGCTCCGAGCACAGGAGGCTGGTCCCAGGCTGCCCCAGAGCTCTGGGCTCTGCCCATGCCTCCCCCAGGGCACAGGCCTGGAGCTTTCCAGGCAGCCTGCCTGCCTGGCCAAAGGCCTTGTCAATGGCTGCAGGCATAGGCACCTCTTACGGAGCTCACTGGGCACAAAATAATGCCATGAAAATCCTAGGGGGAAAAAAAACTGGAGAGAGAAGGCTGCTCTGCCAGACCTGGCATTGTGTGTTGCTGCTGGCATCTGCATTATTGTCTGCTATAAAGCTGTCCCCTGCCTTGAGACTGTTCCCTTCCAACAAAATTTCTAGTACCTTTTTAGAGTATAGCTGTAGCAGACTGCTGTTTTGCATTGATTAGTACTGGATCCACATGTGGTGGATCACCTGGCAATGAAGGTGTTACCTATACCAGTGCACAAACAGGTTTTGTCCCCTTTGCTGGCACATGCAGAGCTGTTTGTGCTGGCTGTGTCAGCTGCAGGAGCAGAGATGATAGCCCATCTGGCATAAACCTGCTGGGACAAATCTTCCTCTGTCAGACAAAATAATACACTGGAACACACCTGACTCAGCAGAGTGAACTTACACTGATTAAGAAGTTCATGTTGGCACAGTAACTCCAAGCTGGTAGCAGACACCCAGGGCCTGGATGTGAGCTTCCAGTTCCACTAGATGTCAGCTCTTTAGCTCATGAGAGTGCTAAGACTCTCTAGAGAAGATAATTCATGAATCGTCTATGGGGTCCTGCTTTGCCTTGCTCAGGGGTTCTTCTTGAGGCTCTTGAGTATTGGAAACTGAAGTGTCAAGTCCCCTGGAGCCGAGATCCCTAGATAGCTCACCACCTCACCCATGAGGCTACAATATAATCCTGGCCTGCCCGTTGCTATTGCGGTCAGCCTGGTCGTCAAAGCTGCTGTGCCGAGGTTGCAACAGCCCCGTGCAATGCATGGCATCCTGGCTTGTATCGGAAACAGTGTGGCCAGCAGGCCTAGGGAAGTGATGGTACCTTTGTACTTGGCACTGGTGAGGCTGTGCCTTGAGGTCTAGAGCACAACTCTTACGAGGAGCAGCTGAGGAAGCTGGGGTTGTTTAGCCTGGAGAAGAGGAGGCTGAGGGGAGGCCTTATTGCTCTCTACAACTACCTGAAAGGGGGCTGTAGAGGGGTGGGTGCTGGTCTCTTCTCCCAAGTGACAAGTGCTAGGACAAGAAGAAATGGCCTCAAGTTGCATCAGGGGAGGTTGAGATTGGATATTAGGAAAAACTTCTTCACTGAAAGGGTTGTCACACATGGGAATGGGCTGCCCAGGGAGGTGGTTGAGTCACTATCCCTGGAGATCTTTCAAAGACGTGTGGATGAGGTGCTTAGGGACATGGTTTAAGTGGCGGACTTAGCAGTGTTAGGTTAACGGTTGGACATGATGATCTTAACGGTCTTTTCCAACCTAAACGATTTTATGATGGAGTAGGGGGACTCAAATGTCACCCTGGTATTCAAAGTACACTGGCTCAGTGCTCTAAGTTCTCCCTTCTGTACCTACCTGAGCAAGCCGAAGGGTATGGCCAGCAGCTAGCCCTGTGGCGTTAGAGTGTCCTGAGTCAGTTTTATAGGCAGAGACCACTCAGCCCTGGTGCCTCTGCTGACTCGAGGTTGCTCGCGTTTGTCGCTGGCAGTTTTCCCCACCCCTTAAAATGACTACAGCAGTTGCCCAGTCAGGTAGGATCCCTGGGGAATTATCCACAGGGTTGCAGTCTGACCCAGGACCTTGTTTAAAGGAAAATGTACGTTTTCCTGCTAACCATGAGAACCTCTGTGCAGGTGGAAAGATCAGAGAGTTCTAGAAAATACGTGCTTAAAAATGCATAGGAAACCAGCCTTATTTCCTTAACTTTTATAGCTCTGTCTGACCACGCATTCCAGTGCAAAGACAGCATACTTACTCCCTTTGGAATTCTTACTGGCAGAGGAATGATACTGCCAAAGCGTTTGTTATGGGAAAACAGCAGCACAAATGTGGCAAAGATTAAAACGGATGTATTTATGTAAAAATCATCTTAAGTAGGCGCATGTGGTGAGAACTTGGGGGAAATCACATCAGAGCACATAATGCTTATTTGGAGTTTTAAAAAAAAATAAAGGAAATGAGAGGGCCTCTTGTGTCAAGCCAAGCTCTGGAGTAGCCTGTGGACTGCCGGGGGCTGGCTGGAGCAAGCCAGAGGACTCGGCCGGGGTCTAGCTAGGCAGGGCAGGTGGAAAGGCGATGAGAGGTGCTGGGGCCAGGATGCAGGTGCGGGAAGAGCTCACGCAGGGGTGGCGGTGGGGGACAGAGCGGGGACAGGCGGGGTGTGCGGGGAGGAGGGGGCAGAGCCGGTGGGCGGGGCCGGCCTCAGGTGAGAAGGGGTGGTGGGCTGCGAGCGGTCTGGGCGGGAGAGCCGATGGGGTGCCCGCGTGTCGCTGAGGGGGCTGTGAGTGTCCTGAGGGTCGCCAAGGGGCGGGGGGGTGCCCCGCGTGTCGCTGAGGGGGCTGTGAGTGTCCTGAGGGTGACAAAGGGGCGGGGGGTGCCCCGCGTGTCGCTGAGGGGGCTGTGAGTGTCCTGAGGGTGACAAAGGGGCGGGAGGTGCCCCGTGTGTCGCTGAGGGGGCTGTGAGTGTCCTGAGGGTGACAAAGGGGCGGGGGGTGCCCCGCGTGTCGCTGAGGGGGCTGTGAGTGTCCTGAGGGTCGCCAAGGGGCGGGGGGGTGCCCCGCGTGTCGCTGAGGGGGCTGTGAGTGTCCTGAGGGTGACAAAGGGGCGGGGGGTGCCCCGCGTGTCGCTGAGGGGGCTGTGAGTGTCCTGAGGGTGACAAAGGGGCGGGAGGTGCCCCGCGTGTCGCTGAGGGGGCTGTGAGTGTCCTGAGGGTGACAAAGGGGCGGGGGGTGCCCCGTGTGTCGCTGAGGGGACTGTGAGTGTCCTGAGGGTCACAAAGGGGCGGGGGGTGCCCGCGTGTCGCTGAGGGGGCTGTGAGTGTCCTGAGGGTCGCCAAGGGGCGGGGGGGTGCCCCGCGTGTCGCTGAGGGGGCTGTGAGTGTCCTGAGGGTCGCCAAGGGGCGGGAGGGTGCCCCGCGTGTCGCTGAGGGGGCTGTGAGTGTCCTGAGGGTGACAAAGGGGCGGGAGGTGCCCCGCGTGTCGCTGAGGGGGCTGTGAGTGTCCTGAGGGTCGCCAAGGGGCGGGGGGGTGCCCCGCGTGTCGCTGAGGGGGCTGTGAGTGTCCTGAGGGTGACAAAGGGGTGGGGGGTGCCCCGCGTGTTGCTGAGGGGGCTGTGAGTGTCCTGAGGGTGACAAAGGGGCGGGGGGTGCCCCGCGTGTCGCTGAGGGGGCTGTGAGTGTCCTGAGGGTGACAAAGGGGCGGGGGGTGCCCCGTGTGTCGCTGAGGGGGCTGTGAGTGTCCTGAGGGTGATAAAGGGGCGGGGGGTGCCCCGTGTGTCGCTGAGGGGGCTGTGAGTGTCCTGAGGGTGACAAAGGGGCGGGGGGTGCCCCGCGTGTCGCTGAGGGGGCTGTGAGTGTCCTGAGGGTCGCCAAGGGGCGGGGGGGTGCCCCGCGTGTCGCTGAGGGGGCTGTGAGTGTCCTGAGGGTGACAAAGGGGCGGGGGGTGCCCCGCGTGTCGCTGAGGGGGCTGTGAGTGTCCTGAGGGTGACAAAGGGGCGGGGGGTGCCCCGTGTGTCGCTGAGGGGGCTGTGAGTGTCCTGAGGGTCGCCAAGGGGGGGCGGCGGGTTGCTGCTGTGCCGCCGTGGGCTACGCGGGTGCATCGCTCCCGCGCGCCACAGGGGGGGCGCCTCTCGCCCTCAGCCGCGCCTGTGCCTGCCCTCCCTCAGCGGCGGGGCGGGGCGTGTCGCTTTCGCGCCGCCTTGGGCTCGTCAGGCGCCGACGGCGCCGGGTTTGAAACCGCGCTGCCTCACTGCTCCGCCGTTCAGCGAGAGGGACGGCAGCCACACGGGCTGAAATGCGCGCCTGCGGCTGGGGTGCGCTGTAATGGGTCTTGGAGTGGCCGTGGGGCAGGCTTTGGGCTGTTGCAGAGGGAGGGAGTGCTGGGCAGCTGCCTCAGGGGACAGCACAGTGTTTCAGTGCAATTTCTGAGGGAAAAGCTGAGGTAATTTAGAGGGGACAGTGAGCTTTATTGCGGGTGGGGGGAAGCTGAAGTAACTTAAAAGGGTCAGAGAGGGGACATCTTGAGGGTAAAATGTGAGATAATCTGTAGGGGACAGGATGAACTTACTGGCAGGAAAAGCTGAGGTAAGTTAGAGGGGACAGAGGTGACATTTTTGACAGAAAACCTGAGGTAATTTAGATGAAACAAAATGACCTTTTTTTGAGGGATGAATCTGGGGTGATTTAGAGGGGGAAAAATGAGCATTTCTGAGGGAAAGTGCTGTAACTCAGAGAAGACAGAGGCTGCATTTTCGACAGAAAATCTGGGATAACTTAGAGGGTATAGAGGTGATATTTCAAGCTGAATAGCTGGGGTAATTTAAAGGGGACAAAACAAGTGTTTTTGTAGGAAAACCTGAGGTAATGTAGAGGGGACAGGTGGCATTGGGGAGGGAATAGTTGAGGTAATTTAGAGGGGAACCACCAGACAGTTTTTTTTCCAGGTTGGACTCGATGATCTTACAGGTCTTTTCCAACCGTACTGATTCTGTGATTCTGTGATTTATGGAAAATCTGAGGCACCTCAAAATGGACGGAGTAAGCATTATCGGTGGAAAGCCTTAGGTTTCTTAAGAGGAACAGAAACAGTATTTTTGAGGGGCAAGCTTGAGGTAACTGAGATGATAGGGAAAGCACCAGGAGAGACCTCCATCATTTATCAGAGTAAAATTGAGGATGGTTAGGATGGGGTGAGCATGTTTGAGGGCAGTATATAAGGTACCTTAGGGAAGATATTGGCAGCATTTTTGTGGGAGAAGCTATGGTGTTGCAAGATGCTAAAAGTAGGAGGAAGGATGAAGATGTTAGGAGGTCAAGCTACATGATTTGTGTAGTTATTTAGGCTCTAAGGTGCAGGACAGCTGAAAAGAGGGTCATGGAAAGGGATTTTCATAAAAAAAAAAAGGCATCCGCATAGGACTTGATTCAAAATAACAACGTGGCAATGGTATTTTCTATTATTTAGAGTTCTGAAGCCCAGTTTTAACAGAAGTGCATGGACATAATCTTCCTGGAGGAAAGGAGATAAAGGATCAGCCGGTACTTAAGGGTGAGTTCAGCAAAAGGATTACTTGCAGTGAATGGGCAGGAGGGGTGGAGAGAGCGAGAACATGGGGCTGGGTAAGAAAGGAGAGGAGGATGCATGAAGCAAAAATTGTAGTGATACGGGTTGAAGACAGAACAGGGACTTAAAGTAATGCTGCTCCAGGAGTCAGTCCTTCTCCAGGCTTAGAAGGTAGGAGATGGCGCTTCTCAGGCCTAACTGTGTCCTCCTTCCTTGGCAGCAGCTGGCGGAGAAGAAAGAAGAGGCGTCGTGTGGAACGGCGAGGCAAGAGTGAGCGAGAAGAGGAGCGGCATCGGGCTGAAGAGGGGTCACGAGAAAGGCGCTCTGGGCAAAGGGACCTCCCTGTCAGCAGGGCGCGGTCACGTAAGAGCCTCGCGGGCACCTTTGGGGTGCCCTTGGCTGACGTTGCGCTGGGCGACCGCCCTGTAACCAGGGCTCGGTCTTTGCTTTTGCTGTTGTTGGCCTTTTGCCACCTTGCTCCTTTGGCTGCCCGGAGAGAGTGGCAACCCTGTAAGGAGGGTGAGAGCCACCGTCTCCGCACCCGAGGGGGAAATGGAGCTCTCTGGACCCCAAGCCCACCCTGTAAGCAGAGGAGGGCCCTTTCCCTGTCCCCCTCCTCTGGCCCCGCGGCTTTCTGCCTGCTGGCGGCCTGGCCCGCGTGACCCCCTGGAGTCGGGGCGTGTCACAGCGTTTGCCCCTTGGCCACCCGTGAAGCCCCTTGGCGTGTTGAGGCCCCTCTGGCCTCCACACAGCAGCCCGGGGGGCAGGTCTGAGGCTCTCCTCTCCTGCTCGGTGGTAGGGATGGCTCCCCAGCCATTGGCTGCACAGAGCTCGCGCTCCCTTCTGGGAAGTTCTGTCTGTGTGTCCTTGTCCTTGTTGGTGTGAGTGAGCTTGTCCTTTAGGCCCCTGTTAAAGTCGCTGCAGCTTAGCTTAAACTTCCCAGGAGGGAAAGAAGGGCTCTGTGCAGCTACGGGGAGTCCCCTCTGAGCCCGCGAGCGGAGGGAGAGTGCGGGCTTGCCCCTTCTTTCGAAGGACGGAGCGAAGCCGCTTAGTCGTAGCGCGGGCAACGCGACCCGCCTGTAGTCAGGGCCTGGGTCTCTGCCTGCGTGGCTGCCTGTCCTGCTGGCGACCTGCCAGCGTGACCCCCTGGAGTCGGGGCGTGTGTCACGAGCTGTGGAGCCCTCTGTCCCCAGGAGCAGCCCGACCTCCCTGTAAGCAGGGCCGGGGAGGCTCCTTTAGCCAGCCTACAGGAACGAGCCCTCCCTCGCCCTTTAGAGGGTGCAGGTTGAGGAAGCGCTGTGCCGGAGGGCGCAGTCCCGCCTTTGGCGCTGCTTTTGGCTGGGGCGACCTCCCCGCGGTTGGGGTCGAGGTCGCTCCCTGGGCTCCTGAAGATGTGGTGGTGTGCTGCAGCCAGGATGGCCAGCCCGTAACTCGGGCGCGGGTCGGAGCCTCGGGCTCCGTGGGGCTTGTTGGGAGTGTGTGACGAGCCGAGGGGGACCGCCCTGTAAGCAGGGCTGCGCGTGCCCCCCGTGCTTGGAGGGACCCCCTGTAAGCAGGCGGGTGCCCCTGGCCCCGGCCTTTCAGAGGCGTGGGGCCAGGATGCGTGGGGCCGGGCGTGTGCCCCCCCTGTTCTCGGGGCTGGGGCCCCGGCCTTTGGCCGTGAAGCTCCACTGCCTGGCTGTTGAGTCTCGTTCCTGTTGCTGCGGGGGAAGGCCGAGCTCTCTGGCTCCCTGGGTGTCGACCCGCCTGTAATTGGGGTCTGGGTCTGGGAGCCTTTGTGCTCAGCTGGCAGCCTGTGTGGGGTGACCGCCCCGTTAGCGGGGTGCGGGTCAGGGTGCCCCTGAATCCGGAGAGAAGGAGCCTCCGTGGGCCTTTGGGACCAGGGCTGCCCTGTAAGTCAGGGCCCGGCCAGCGCCCTGGAGTCCCGGGCGCTTTGCAGTCCAGGCAGCGGCTCGAGCCCCCTGTAAGCAGGGGTGCAGCCTCTTTGGCCGCTGCCTTGCATGCCCAGCTCCATTTGCCCAGGGTGCCCGCCTCTGAGGCCAGCTCCAGCACCGGCTGGGACTCTCTGCTGTGCGTCGCTTGGGTGAGACAAGCTGAAGTAGGAGGGGTGTTGTGGAGGTGGGGGCTCTGTGGGCGGGCGGGGGGGTGGGTGGCGGCTGGGTTTGTGCCTTGAGGAGCTCCCTCCAGGGGTAGGGGACCCTGTGTCCTTTGGGCGGAGGAGTTGGCGCTTCTCAGGCCTAACTGTGTCCTCCTTCCTTGGCAGCAGCTGGCGGAGAAGAAAGAAGAGGCGTCGTGTGGAACGGCGAGGCAAGAGTGAGCGAGAAGAGGAGTGGCGTCGGGCTGAAGAGGGGTCACGAGAAAGGCGCTCTGGGCAAAGGGACCTCCCTGTCAGCAGGGCGCGGTCACGTGAGAGCCTCGCGGGCACCTTTGGGGTGCCCTTGGCTGGCGTTGCGCTGGGCGACCGCCCTGTAACCAGGGCTCGGTCTTTGCTTTTGGTGTGTTGTTGGCCTTTTGCCACCTTGCTCCTTTGGCTGCCCGGAGAGAGTGGCAACCCTGTAAGGAGGGTGAGAGCCACCGTCTCCGCACCCGAGGGGGAAATGGAGCTCTCTGGACCCCAAGCCCACCCTGTAAGCAGAGGAGGGCCCTTTCCCTGTCCCCCTCCTCTGGCCCCGCGGCTTTCTGCCTGCCGGCGGCCTGGCCCGCGTGACCCCCTGGAGTCGGGGCGTGTCACAGCGTTAGCCCCTTGGCGTGTTGAGGCCCCTCTGGCCTCCACACAGCAGCCCGGGGGGCAGGTCTGAGGCTCTCCTCTCCTGCTCGGCGGTAGGGATGGCTCCCCAGCCATTGGCTGCACAGAGCTCGCGCTCCCTTCTGGGAAGTTCTGTCTGTGTGTCCTTGTCCTTGTTGGTGTGAGTGAGCTTGTCCTTTAGGCCCCTGTTAAAGTTGCTGCAGCTTAGCTTAAACTTCCCAGGAGGGAAAGAAGGGCTCTGTGCAGCTACGGGGGGAGTCCCCTCTGAGCCCGCGAGCGGAGGGAGAGTGCGGGCTTGCCCCTTCTTTCGAAGGACGGAGCGAAGCCGCTTAGTCGTAGCGCGGGCAACGCGACCCGCCTGTAGTCAGGGCCTGGGTCTCTGCCTGCGTGGCTGCCTGTCCTGCTGGCGACCTGCCAGCGTGACCCCCTGGAGTCAGGGCGTGTGTCACGAGCTGTGGAGCCCTCTGTCCCCAGGAGCAGCCCGACCTCCCTGTAAGCAGGGCCGGGGAGGCTCCTTTAGCCAGCCAACAGGAACGAGCCCTCCCTCGCCCTTTAGAGGGTGCAGGTTGAGGAAGCGCTGTGCCGGAGGGCGCAGTCCCGCCTTTGGCGCTGCTTTTGGCTGGGGCGACCTCCCCGTGGTTGGGGTCGAGGTCGCTCCCTGGGCTCCTGAAGATGTGGTGGTGTGCTGCAGCCAGGATGGCCAGCCCGTAACTCGGGCGCGGGTCGGAGCCTCGGGCTCCGTGGGGCTTGTTGGGAGTGTGTGACGAGCCGAGGGGGACCGCCCTGTAAGCAGGGCTGCGCGTGCCCCCCGTGCTTGGAGGGACCCCCTGTAAGCAGGCGGGTGCCCCTGGCCCCGACCTTTCAGAGGCGTGGGGCTGGGCGTGTGCCCCCCCGTTCTCGGGGCTGGGGCCCCGGCCCCCTGGCCTTTGGCTGTGAAGCTCCACTGCCTGGCTGTTGAGTCTCGTTCCTGTTGCTGCGGGGGAAGGCCGAGCTCTCTGGCTCCCTGGGTGTCGACCCACCTGTAATCGGGGTCTGGGTCTGGGAGCCTTTGTGCTCAGCTGGCAGCCTGTGTGGGGTGACCGCCCCGTTAGCGGGGTGCGGGTCAGGGTGCCCCTGAATCCGGAGAGAAGGAGCCTCCGTGGGCCTTTGGGACCAGGGCTGCCCTGTAAGTCAGGGCCCGGCCAGCGCCCTGGAGTCCCGGGCGCTTTGCAGTCCAGGCAGCAGCTCGAGCCCCCTGTAAGCAGGGGTGCAGCCTCTTTGGCCGCTGCCTTGCATGCCCAGCTCCATTTGCCCAGGGTGCCCGCCTCTGAGGCCAGCTCCAGCACCGGCTGGGACTCTCTGCTGTGCGTCGCTTGGGTGAGACAAGCTGAAGTAGGAGGGGTGTTGTGGAGGTGGGGGCTCTGTGGGCGGGCGGGGGGGTGGGTGGCGGCTGGGTTTGTGCCTTGAGGAGCTCCCTCCAGGGGTAGGGGACCCCGTGTCCTTTGGGCGGAGGAGTTGGCGCTTCTCAGGCCTAACTGTGTCCTCCTTCCTTGGCAGCAGCTGGCGGAGAAGAAAGAATTGGCATCGTGTGGAACGGCGAGGCAAGAGTGAGCGAGAAGAGGAGCGGCGTCGGGCTGAAGAGGGGTCACGAGAAAGGCGCTCTGGGCAAAGGGACCTCCCTGTCAGCAGGGCGCGGTCACGTGAGAGCCTCGCGGGCACCTTTGGGGTGCCCTTGGCTGGCGTTGCGCTGGGCGACCGCCCTGTAACCAGGGCTCGGTCTTTGCTTTTGGTGTGTTGTTGGCCTTTTGCCACCTTGCTCCTTTGGCTGCCCGGAGAGAGTGGCAACCCTGTAAGGAGGGTGAGAGCCACCGTCTCCGCACCCGAGGGGGAAATGGAGCTCTCTGGACCCCAAGCCCACCCTGTAAGCAGGGGAGGGCCCTTTCCCTGTCCCCCTCCTCTGGCCCCGCGGCTTTCCGCCTGCTGGCGGCCTGGCCCGCGTGACCCCCTGGAGTCGGGGCGTGTCACAGCGTTTGCCCCTTGGCCACCCGTGAAGCCCCTTGGCGTGTTGAGGCCCCTCTGGCCTCCATGCAGCAGCCCGGGGGGCAGGTCTGAGGCTCTCCTCTCCTGCTCGGCGGTAGGGATGGCTCCCCAGCCATTGGCTGCACAGAGCTCGCGCTCCCTTCTGGGAAGTTCTGTCTGTGTGTCCTTGTCCTTGTTGGTGTGAGTGAGCTTGTCCTTTAGGCCCCTGTTAAAGTCGCTGCAGCTTAGCTTAAACTTCCCAGGAGGGAAAGAAGGGCTCTGTGCAGCTACGGGGAGTCCCCTCTGAGCCCGCGAGCGGAGGGAGAGTGCGGGCTTGCCCCTTCTTTCGAAGGACGGAGCGAAGCCGCTTAGTCGTAGCGCGGGCAACGCGACCCGCCTGTAGTCAGGGCCTGGGTCTCTGCCTGCGTGGCTGCCTGTCCTGCTGGCGACCTGCCAGCGTGACCCCCTGGAGTCGGGGCGTGTGTCACGAGCTGTGGAGCCCTCTGTCCCCAGGAGCAGCCCGACCTCCCTGTAAGCAGGGCCGGGGAGGCTCCTTTAGCCAGCCTACAGGAACGAGCCCTCCCTCGCCCTTTAGAGGGTGCAGGTTGAGGAAGCGCTGTGCCGGAGGGCGCAGTCCCGCCTTTGGCGCTGCTTTTGGCTGGGGCGACCTCCCCGCGGTTGGGGTCGAGGTCGCTCCCTGGGCTCCTGAAGATGTGGTGGTGTGCTGCAGCCAGGATGGCCAGCCCGTAACTCGGGCGCGGGTCGGAGCCTCGGGCTCCGTGGGGCTTGTTGGGAGTGTGTGACGAGCCGAGGGGGACCGCCCTGTAAGCAGGGCTGCGCGTGCCCCCCGTGCTTGGAGGGACCCCCTGTAAGCAGGCGGGTGCCCCTGGCCCCGGCCTTTCAGAGGCGTGGGGCCAGGATGCGTGGGGCCGGGCGTGTGCCCCCCCTGTTCTCGGGGCTGGGGCCCCGGCCCCCTGGCCTTTGGCCGTGAAGCTCCACTGCCTGGCTGTTGAGTCTCGTTCCTGTTGCTGCGGGGGAAGGCCGAGCTCTCTGGCTCCCTGGGTGTCGACCCGCCTGTAATCGGGGTCTGGGTCTGGGAGCCTTTGTGCTCAGCTGGCAGCCTGTGTGGGGTGACCGCCCCGTTAGCGGGGTGCGGGTCAGGGTGCCCCTGAATCCGGAGAGAAGGAGCCTCCGTGGGCCTTTGGGACCAGGGCTGCCCTGTAAGTCAGGGCCCGGCCAGCGCCCTGGAGTCCCGGGCGCTTTGCAGTCCAGGCAGCGGCTCGAGCCCCCTGTAAGCAGGGGTGCAGCCTCTTTGGCCGCTGCCTTGCATGCCCAGCTCCATTTGCCCAGGGTGCCCGCCTCTGAGGCCAGCTCCAGCACCGGCTGGGACTCTCTGCTGTGCGTCGCTTGGGTGAGACAAGCTGAAGTAGGAGGGGTGTTGTGGAGGTGGGGGCTCTGTGGGCGGGCGGGGGGGGTGGGTGGCGGCTGGGTTTGTGCCTTGAGGAGCTCCCTCCAGGGGTAGGGGACCCCGTGTCCTTTGGGCGGAGGAGTTGGCGCTTCTCAGGCCTAACTGTGTCCTCCTTCCTTGGCAGCAGCTGGCGGAGAAGAAAGAAGAGGCGTCGTGTGGAACGGCGAGGCAAGAGTGAGCGAGAAGAGGAGTGGCGTCGGGCTGAAGAGGGGTCACGAGAAAGGCGCTCTGGGCAAAGGGACCTCCCTGTCAGCAGGGTGCGGTCACGTGAGAGCCTCGCGGGCACCTTTGGGGTGCCCTTGGCTGGCGTTGCGCTGGGCGACCGCCCTGTAACCAGGGCTCGGTCTTTGCTTTTGGTGTGTTGTTGGCCTTTTGCCACCTTGCTCCTTTGGCTGCCCGGAGAGAGTGGCAACCCTGTAAGGAGGGTGAGAGCCACCGTCTCCGCACCCGAGGGGGAAATGGAGCTCTCTGGACCCCAAGCCCACCCTGTAAGCAGGGGAGGGCCCTTTCCCTGTCCCCCTCCTCTGGCCCCGCGGCTTTCTGCCTGCTGGCGGCCTGGCCCGCGTGACCCCCTGGAGTCGGGGCGTGTCACAGCGTTTGCCCCTTGGCCACCCGTGAAGCCCCTTGGCGTGTTGAGGCCCCTCTGGCCTCCACACAGCAGCCCGGGGGGCAGGTCTGAGGCTCTCCTCTCCTGCTCGGCGGTAGGGATGGCTCCCCAGCCATTGGCTGCACAGAGCTCGCGCTCCCTTCTGGGAAGTTCTGTCTGTGTGTCCTTGTCCTTGTTGGTGTGAGTGAGCTTGTCCTTTAGGCCCCTGTTAAAGTCGCTGCAGCTTAGCTTAAACTTCCCAGGAGGGAAAGAAGGGCTCTGTGCAGCTACGGGGAGTCCCCTCTGAGCCCGCGAGCGGAGGGAGAGTGCGGGCTTGCCCCTTCTTTCGAAGGACGGAGCGAAGCCGCTTAGTCGTAGCGCGGGCAACGCGACCCGCCTGTAGTCAGGGCCTGGGTCTCTGCCTGCGTGGCTGCCTGTCCTGCTGGCGACCTGCCAGCGTGACCCCCTGGAGTCGGGGCGTGTGTCACGAGCTGTGGAGCCCTCTGTCCCCAGGAGCAGCCCGACCTCCCTGTAAGCAGGGCCGGGGAGGCTCCTTTAGCCAGCCAACAGGAACGAGCCCTCCCTCGCCCTTTAGAGGGTGCAGGTTGAGGAAGCGCTGTGCCGGAGGGCGCAGTCCCGCCTTTGGCGCTGCTTTTGGCTGGGGCGACCTCCCCGTGGTTGGGGTCGAGGTCGCTCCCTGGGCTCCTGAAGATGTGGTGGTGTGCTGCAGCCAGGATGGCCAGCCCGTAACTCGGGCGCGGGTCGGAGCCTCGGGCTCCGTGGGGCTTGTTGGGAGTGTGTGACGAGCCGAGGGGGACCGCCCTGTAAGCAGGGCTGCGCGTGCCCCCCGTGCTTGGAGGGACCCCCTGTAAGCAGGCGGGTGCCCCTGGCCCCGGCCTTTCAGAGGCGTGGGGCCAGGATGCGTGGGGCCGGGCGTGTGCCCCCCCTGTTCTCGGGGCTGGGGCCCCGGCCCCCTGGCCTTTGGCCGTGAAGCTCCACTGCCTGGCTGTTGAGTCTCGTTCCTGTTGCTGCGGGGGAAGGCCGAGCTCTCTGGCTCCCTGGGTGTCGACCCGCCTGTAATCGGGGTCTGGGTCTGGGAGCCTTTGTGCTCAGCTGGCAGCCTGTGTGGGGTGACCGCCCCGTTAGCGGGGTGCGGGTCAGGGTGCCCCTGAATCCGGAGAGAAGGAGCCTCCGTGGGCCTTTGGGACCAGGGCTGCCCTGTAAGTCAGGGCCCGGCCAGCGCCCTGGAGTCCCGGGCGCTTTGCAGTCCAGGCAGCGGCTCGAGCCCCCTGTAAGCAGGGGTGCAGCCTCTTTGGCCGCTGCCTTGCATGCCCAGCTCCATTTGCCCAGGGTGCCCGCCTCTGAGGCCAGCTCCAGCACCGGCTGGGACTCTCTGCTGTGCGTCGCTTGGGTGAGACAAGCTGAAGTAGGAGGGGTGTTGTGGAGGTGGGGGCTCTGTGGGCGGGCGGGGGGGTGGGTGGCGGCTGGGTTTGTGCCTTGAGGAGCTCCCTCCAGGGGTAGGGGACCCCGTGTCCTTTGGGCGGAGGAGTTGGCGCTTCTCAGGCCTAACTGTGTCCTCCTTCCTTGGCAGCAGCTGGCGGAGAAGAAAGAAGAGGCGTTGTGTGGAACGGCGAGGCAAGAGTGAGCGAGAAGAGGAGTGGCGTCGGGCTGAAGAGGGGTCACGAGAAAGGCGCTCTGGGCAAAGGGACCTCCCTGTCAGCAGGGCGCGGTCACGTGAGAGCCTCGCGGGCACCTTTGGGGTGCCCTTGGCTGGCGTTGCGCTGGGCGACCGCCCTGTAACCAGGGCTCGGTCTTTGCTTTTGGTGTGTTGTTGGCCTTTTGCCACCTTGCTCCTTTGGCTGCCCGGAGAGAGTGGCAACCCTGTAAGGAGGGTGAGAGCCACCGTCTCCGCACCCGAGGGGGAAATGGAGCTCTCTGGACCCCAAGCCCACCCTGTAAGCAGGGGAGGGCCCTTTCCCTGTCCCCCTCCTCTGGCCCCGCGGCTTTCCGCCTGCTGGCGGCCTGGCCCGCGTGACCCCCTGGAGTCGGGGCGTGTCACAGCGTTTGCCCCTTGGCCACCCGTGAAGCCCCTTGGCGTGTTGAGGCCCCTCTGGCCTCCACACAGCAGCCCGGGGGGCAGGTCTGAGGCTCTCCTCTCCTGCTCGGCGGTAGGGATGGCTCCCCAGCCATTGGCTGCACAGAGCTCGCGCTCCCTTCTGGGAAGTTCTGTCTGTGTGTCCTTGTCCTTGTTGGTGTGAGTGAGCTTGTCCTTTAGGCCCCTGTTAAAGTCGCTGCAGCTTAGCTTAAACTTCCCAGGAGGGAAAGAAGGGCTCTGTGCAGCTACGGGGAGTCCCCTCTGAGCCCGCGAGCGGAGGGAGAGTGCGGGCTTGCCCCTTCTTTCGAAGGACGGAGCGAAGCCGCTTAGTCGTAGCGCGGGCAACGCGACCTGCCTGTAGTCAGGGCCTGGGTCTCTGCCTGCGTGGCTGCCTGTCCTGCTGGCGACCTGCCAGCGTGACCCCCTGGAGTCGGGGCGTGTGTCACGAGCTGTGGAGCCCTCTGTCCCCAGGAGCAGCCCGACCTCCCTGTAAGCAGGGCCGGGGAGGCTCCTTTAGCCAGCCTACAGGAACGAGCCCTCCCTCGCCCTTTAGAGGGTGCAGGTTGAGGAAGCGCTGTGCCGGAGGGCGCAGTCCCGCCTTTGGCGCTGCTTTTGGCTGGGGCGACCTCCCCGTGGTTGGGGTCGAGGTCGCTCCCTGGGCTCCTGAAGATGTGGTGGTGTGCTGCAGCCAGGATGGCCAGCCCGTAACTCGGGCGCGGGTCGGAGCCTCGGGCTCCGTGGGGCTTGTTGGGAGTGTGTGACGAGCCGAGGGGGACCGCCCTGTAAGCAGGGCTGCGCGTGCCCCCCGTGCTTGGAGGGACCCCCTGTAAGCAGGCGGGTGCCCCTGGCCCCGGCCTTTCAGAGGCGTGGGGCCGGGCGTGTGCCCCCCCTGTTCTCGGGGCTGGGGCCCCGGCCCCCTGGCCTTTGGCCGTGAAGCTCCACTGCCTGGCTGTTGAGTCTCGTTCCTGTTGCTGCGGGGGAAGGCCGAGCTCTCTGGCTCCCTGGGTGTCGACCCGCCTGTAATCGGGGTCTGGGTCTGGGAGCCTTTGTGCTCAGCTGGCAGCCTGTGTGGGGTGACCGCCCCGTTAGCGGGGTGCGGGTCAGGGTGCCCCTGAATCCGGAGAGAAGGAGCCTCCGTGGGCCTTTGGGACCAGGGCTGCCCTGTAAGTCAGGGCCCGGCCAGCGCCCTGGAGTCCCGGGCGCTTTGCAGTCCAGGCAGCGGCTCGAGCCCCCTGTAAGCAGGGGTGCAGCCTCTTTGGCCGCTGCCTTGCATGCCCAGCTCCATTTGCCCAGGGTGCCCGCCTCTGAGGCCAGCTCCAGCACCGGCTGGGACTCTCTGCTGTGCGTCGCTTGGGTGAGACAAGCTGAAGTAGGAGGGGTGTTGTGGAGGTGGGGGCTCTGTGGGCGGGCGGGGGGGTGGGTGGCGGCTGGGTTTGTGCCTTGAGGAGCTCCCTCCAGGGGTAGGGGACCCCGTGTCCTTTGGGCGGAGGAGTTGGCGCTTCTCAGGCCTAACTGTGTCCTCCTTCCTTGGCAGCAGCTGGCGGAGAAGAAAGAAGAGGCATCGTGTGGAACGGCGAGGCAAGAGTGAGCGAGAAGAGGAGTGGCGTCGGGCTGAAGAGGGGTCACGAGAAAGGCGCTCTGGGCAAAGGGACCTCCCTGTCAGCAGGGCGCGGTCACGTGAGAGCCTCGCGGGCACCTTTGGGGTGCCCTTGGCTGGCGTTGCGCTGGGCGACCGCCCTGTAACCAGGGCTCGGTCTTTGCTTTTGGTGTGTTGTTGGCCTTTTGCCACCTTGCTCCTTTGGCTGCCCGGAGAGAGTGGCAACCCTGTAAGGAGGGTGAGAGCCACCGTCTCCGCACCCGAGGGGGAAATGGAGCTCTCTGGACCCCAAGCCCACCCTGTAAGCAGGGGAGGGCCCTTTCCCTGTCCCCCTCCTCTGGCCCCGCGGCTTTCCGCCTGCTGGCGGCCTGGCCCGCGTGACCCCCTGGAGTCGGGGCGTGTCACAGCGTTTGCCCCTTGGCCACCCGTGAAGCCCCTTGGCGTGTTGAGGCCCCTCTGGCCTCCACACAGCAGCCCGGGGGGCAGGTCTGAGGCTCTCCTCTCCTGCTCGGCGGTAGGGATGGCTCCCCAGCCATTGGCTGCACAGAGCTCGCGCTCCCTTCTGGGAAGTTCTGTCTGTGTGTCCTTGTCCTTGTTGGTGTGAGTGAGCTTGTCCTTTAGGCCCCTGTTAAAGTCGCTGCAGCTTAGCTTAAACTTCCCAGGAGGGAAAGAAGGGCTCTGTGCAGCTACGGGGAGTCCCCTCTGAGCCCGCGAGCGGAGGGAGAGTGCGGGCTTGCCCCTTCTTTCGAAGGACGGAGCGAAGCCGCTTAGTCGTAGCGCGGGCAACGCGACCCGCCTGTAGTCAGGGCCTGGGTCTCTGCCTGCGTGGCTGCCTGTCCTGCTGGCGACCTGCCAGCGTGACCCCCTGGAGTCGGGGCGTGTGTCACGAGCTGTGGAGCCCTCTGTCCCCAGGAGCAGCCCGACCTCCCTGTAAGCAGGGCCGGGGAGGCTCCTTTAGCCAGCCAACAGGAACGAGCCCTCCCTCGCCCTTTAGAGGGTGCAGGTTGAGGAAGCGCTGTGCCGGAGGGCGCAGTCCCGCCTTTGGCGCTGCTTTTGGCTGGGGCGACCTCCCCGTGGTTGGGGTCGAGGTCGCTCCCTGGGCTCCTGAAGATGTGGTGGTGTGCTGCAGCCAGGATGGCCAGCCCGTAACTCGGGCGCGGGTCGGAGCCTCGGGCTCCGTGGGGCTTGTTGGGAGTGTGTGACGAGCCGAGGGGGACCGCCCTGTAAGCAGGGCTGCGCGTGCCCCCCGTGCTTGGAGGGACCCCCTGTAAGCAGGCGGGTGCCCCTGGCCCCGGCCTTTCAGAGGCGTGGGGCCGGGCGTGTGCCCCCCCTGTTCTCGGGGCTGGGGCCCCGGCCCCCTGGCCTTTGGCCGTGAAGCTCCACTGCCTGGCTGTTGAGTCTCGTTCCTGTTGCTGCGGGGGAAGGCCGAGCTCTCTGGCTCCCTGGGTGTCGACCCGCCTGTAATCGGGGTCTGGGTCTGGGAGCCTTTGTGCTCAGCTGGCAGCCTGTGTGGGGTGACCGCCCCGTTAGCGGGGTGCGGGTCAGGGTGCCCCTGAATCCGGAGAGAAGGAGCCTCCGTGGGCCTTTGGGACCAGGGCTGCCCTGTAAGTCAGGGCCCGGCCAGCGCCCTGGAGTCCCGGGCGCTTTGCAGTCCAGGCAGCGGCTCGAGCCCCCTGTAAGCAGGGGTGCAGCCTCTTTGGCCGCTGCCTTGCATGCCCAGCTCCATTTGCCCAGGGTGCCCGCCTCTGAGGCCAGCTCCAGCACCGGCTGGGACTCTCTGCTGTGCGTCGCTTGGGTGAGACAAGCTGAAGTAGGAGGGGTGTTGTGGAGGTGGGGGCTCTGTGGGCGGGCGGGGGGGGTGGGTGGCGGCTGGGTTTGTGCCTTGAGGAGCTCCCTCCAGGGGTAGGGGACCCCGTGTCCTTTGGGCGGAGGAGTTGGCGCTTCTCAGGCCTAACTGTGTCCTCCTTCCTTGGCAGCAGCTGGCGGAGAAGAAAGAAGAGGCGTCGTGTGGAACGGCGAGGCAAGAGTGAGCGAGAAGAGGAGTGGCGTCGGGCTGAAGAGGGGTCACGAGAAAGGCGCTCTGGGCAAAGGGACCTCCCTGTCAGCAGGGCGCGGTCACGTGAGAGCCTCGCGGGCACCTTTGGGGTGCCCTTGGCTGGCGTTGCGCTGGGCGACCGCCCTGTAACCAGGGCTCGGTCTTTGCTTTTGGTGTGTTGTTGGCCTTTTGCCACCTTGCTCCTTTGGCTGCCCGGAGAGAGTGGCAACCCTGTAAGGAGGGTGAGAGCCACCGTCTCCGCACCCGAGGGGGAAATGGAGCTCTCTGGACCCCAAGCCCACCCTGTAAGCAGGGGAGGGCCCTTTCCCTGTCCCCCTCCTCTGGCCCCGCGGCTTTCTGCCTGCTGGCGGCCTGGCCCGCGTGACCCCCTGGAGTCGGGGCGTGTCACAGCGTTTGCCCCTTGGCCACCCGTGAAGCCCCTTGGCGTGTTGAGGCCCCTCTGGCCTCCACACAGCAGCCCGGGGGGCAGGTCTGAGGCTCTCCTCTCCTGCTCGGCGGTAGGGATGGCTCCCCAGCCATTGGCTGCACAGAGCTCGCGCTCCCTTCTGGGAAGTTCTGTCTGTGTGTCCTTGTCCTTGTTGGTGTGAGTGAGCTTGTCCTTTAGGCCCCTGTTAAAGTCGCTGCAGCTTAGCTTAAACTTCCCAGGAGGGAAAGAAGGGCTCTGTGCAGCTACGGGGAGTCCCCTCTGAGCCCGCGAGCGGAGGGAGAGTGCGGGCTTGCCCCTTCTTTCGAAGGACGGAGCGAAGCCGCTTAGTTGTAGCGTGGGCAACGCGACCCGCCTGTAGTCAGGGCCTGGGTCTCTGCCTGCGTGGCTGCCTGTCCTGCTGGCGACCTGCCAGCGTGACCCCCTGGAGTCGGGGCGTGTGTCACGAGCTGTGGAGCCCTCTGTCCCCAGGAGCAGCCCGACCTCCCTGTAAGCAGGGCCGGGGAGGCTCCTTTAGCCAGCCTACAGGAACGAGCCCTCCCTCGCCCTTTAGAGGGTGCAGGTTGAGGAAGCGCTGTGCCGGAGGGCGCAGTCCCGCCTTTGGCGCTGCTTTTGGCTGGGGCGACCTCCCCGCGGTTGGGGTCGAGGTCGCTCCCTGGGCTCCTGAAGATGTGGTGGTGTGCTGCAGCCAGGATGGCCAGCCCGTAACTCGGGCGCGGGTCGGAGCCTCGGGCTCCGTGGGGCTTGTTGGGAGTGTGTGACGAGCCGAGGGGGACCGCCCTGTAAGCAGGGCTGCGCGTGCCCCCCGTGCTTGGAGGGACCCCCTGTAAGCAGGCGGGTGCCCCTGGCCCCGGCCTTTCAGAGGCGTGGGGCCGGGCGTGTGCCCCCCCTGTTCTCGGGGCTGGGGCCCCGGCCCCCCGGCCTTTGGCCGTGAAGCTCCACTGCCTGGCTGTTGAGTCTCGTTCCTGTTGCTGCGGGGGAAGGCCGAGCTCTCTGGCTCCCTGGGTGTCGACCCGCCTGTAATCGGGGTCTGGGTCTGGGAGCCTTTGTGCTCAGCTGGCAGCCTGTGTGGGGTGACCGCCCCGTTAGCGGGGTGCGGGTCAGGGTACCCCTGAATCCGGAGAGAAGGAGCCTCCGTGGGCCTTTGGGACCAGGGCTGCCCTGTAAGTCAGGGCCCGGCCAGCGCCCTGGAGTCCCGGGCGCTTTGCAGTCCAGGCAGCGGCTCGAGCCCCCTGTAAGCAGGGGTGCAGCCTCTTTGGCCGCTGCCTTGCATGCCCAGCTCCATTTGCCCAGGGTGCCCGCCTCTGAGGCCAGCTCCAGCACCGGCTGGGACTCTCTGCTGTGCGTCGCTTGGGTGAGACAAGCTGAAGTAGGAGGGGTGTTGTGGGATGGTGGGGGTTGTTGTCAGACACACTGTAATGCAGGGAGTTCCTTTTGAGAGCTGCTTTTGCATCTCTTTTTCTGTACCATATATGCAGCTCTGGCCACGGGATATGCTGGTGTGATGGACGTTGTTTCTTCTGCAGAACTGTTTCTTTTAGGCCGTTTGCTATCTTTTAGATTAGACTGTGGTGTGTTTTATGTCTGAAATGTATGTTTTTATTGCAGCACCTCTATATCTGAGAATGCAGCTGGACTGTAGCATCCGGAGAAGCTGTTCCTGGACAGAAAGGAAAATGCATCTCTGACTTCCCTTTTCCCCCTTATTCGACCTTCTGGATTCTCAATAAAATGCTTTTTCAAACTCTGTGTTGTACGCATAGCAGTTTCAATATCCTTTTTTCATTTTACTCATAAGATTATGCTACACCTTTTTTTGCTTTTGCCACAGCAGTTGCAACTCTTGCTCTCACGAGGTGGTTGTGTATTTGACTCAGGTGCTTCCATGTGGACTCTTGGGTAGCTCAAGGTGTTGTCCAGCCGCATTACTTTTCAATACCTCAGTGGACAGTGCGGGGCAGAGCTGGTAGCTGTCTTGAAGTGCTCCACTGGTGGAGCACTGGTACCCCCTGCTCCGGCAGATTTGCTCCAACAGGAGGATGCACAAATTCCTTTCAAAAGCAAAAAAAGAGGCGGCATAGCTGCACTTTTGCACTTAGGCTTATTTATGTACGTGTTTTATTCTGCACTTGCTTTTAATTTGCTCTCAAAGCCTATACTCATAAATGTGCTGGAGCAGATGCAGGAGCAGTGAAATGAGGGACAGTGGGGGAGGCTGCATAGTTGTACTGCACTATTTCAGAGCTCTGGCGAGAGCTTAGCGGAACATGCTCGAAAGCAGGTGTGGTTCTGCAACTTCCACAGTGTCACAGCCTGCTGCTAGGTGCTTTGTTTACAAAAAAATACCAGGCTGTGCATTTAACATGTGGATAGTGGTGTTAGAAGCAATATTCAGATTAATAAATTTATTACTGAAACTGCTGAAGCTTAGTGGTTAGGGTTAGGATTAGGGATCTTAAACCAGCAGTAGAAAATAGCATACTGCCTGGGCGTAACAAAAATAAAAGAAACAAAACTTAAAAAAATAAGAACTCTGGTGCAGCAGTAGAAAATGGTTTGCTCCCTGGGAGAATTTTTTTTTTTCAATTTGTTCTAGAACCCCACCCCTCCCACTACACCTCTCTCCCTGTACTCCCATTTCATGAGAACCTAAACTACACTGTACTCACCCCACTGCTAACCCAAAAGAAAAACACACCACTGTCCAATCAGAATCAAAAATTACATAAACATGCTCCCTAAACAAATCACCAAATATTCCTAAACAAATAACTACACCTAACAAATTAAAACACTAAAAAAACTGAAAAAGGAATCACAACAAAGAAACAAACAAGCAAACAAAATTTTAAAAACCGCCATAACAGCTACTGCAACCCCCAACAATCCCGAAAACTCTATGATGGGGAAGTCCTCCAGTACCATAGAGATGGGCACTCTAGGATACAGAAGTCCTCCAGGGCCATAGAGATGGACACTCTAGGATACGGAAGTCCTCCAATACCACAGAGTCGGACGCTCTAGGATCCGCACGGCCTCTAGTACCATAGAGACGAACACTCTAGGATCCGGAAGCCCTCCAAGACCATAGAGCTGGACTCTCTAGGATCCGAAGTCCTCTAGTACCATAGAGAGGAACACTCTGGACCCGGAAGTCCTCCAAGGCCATAGAGAGGAACTCTCTAGGACCCAGAAGTTTTCCAGTACCATAGAGACGGCCATTCTAGGACCCGGAAGCCCTCTAATACCATCGAGACGGACACTCTAGGATCTGGAAGTCCTCCAAGATCACTGAGACGGACTCTGTAGGATCCGGAAGTCCTCCAGTACCATAGAGATGGACTCTCTAGGATCCGGAAGTCCTCCGATACCACAGAGTCAGACACTCTAGGATCCGCACGGCCTCCAGTACCATAGAGACGGAGATTATAGGACCCGAAAGGACTCTAATACCATCGAGACGGTCAGTCTAGGATACGGAAGTCCTCCAGAGCCATAGAGAGGAACTCTCTAGGACCCGGAAGGCCTCCAGTACCATAGAGATGAACACTCTAGACCCCGAAGTACTCCAAGACCATAGAGATAGACTCTGTAGGATCCGAAAGTCCTCCAGTGCCATAGAGACGGGCACTCTAGGATCCGGAAGTCCACCAGGACCATAGAGACGGACACTCTAGCATCCGGAAGTCCTCCAGGGCCATAGAGACGGACACTCTAGGACCCAAAAGTCCTTTAATACCATCGAGATGGACACTCTAGGATCTGCACCAGAACCATAGAGACGGACAGTCTAGGATCCGGAAGTCGTCAAAGACCATAGAGACAGACTCTCTAGGATCCAGGCAGCCTCCAGTACCATAGAGATGGACATTCTAGGACCCGGAAGCCCTCTAATACCATAGAGATGGATTCTCTAGGATCCGGAAGGCCTCCAGTACCATAGAGACGGACAATCTAGGACCTCAAAGCCCTCTAATACCATAGAGACAGACACTCTAGGATCCGGAAGTCCTCCAAGACCATGGAGACGGACACACTAGGGCCTTTGTTCTTATTCTGCGGTCCGTCAGACCACCTTCAATAACGGCACGCTCTCCGCGGCAGCAGGTCTGCTGGCGTCGGGTGGGATTCGCCTTTCTCGGAGTGGGAAGAGGCTCGTTGGCTCGTTGGCAGACCTACCTTCAAACTAGACTTGAGGCGGGGGGAGGGATTTAATGTCAGGCTTGCTCGGGACAAGCTGTGGGACCACGCGCCGAGGCTAGAGGGAGGGGCTGCTAGCGAGGGCCCTCAGTCGGTTGCTCTGGGACGTGCCGGGTACACTGGAGCGCGCTTGAAGTCTTACGGAGGTGAGCCGGGGGCTCCTCGGGTAGTAGGAGCCAACAGGGAAACACGGGTGGAGTACCTGAAGGGAGTTAAGAGGCGTTCCTCCGAGAAGGCAACATGGCCGACAGCCCAGCTGAAGTGCCTCTACCCTGATGCGCGCAGCACGGGCGGCAAACGGGAGGAGCCGCCAGCCACTGCGCCTCTAGAAAGCTACGACCTCGTGGCTGTTACTGAAACTTGGCGGGACGAATCCCGTGACTGGAGCGCGGCTGTCGATGGCTGCCGGCTGTTCAGAAGGGGCAGGCGAGGAAGGAGGGGCAGAGGGGTTGCCCTCCGCGTCAAGAAATGGATCGACTGTGAAGAGCTGTCTCTGACTAAGAGCCACGAGCAGGGTGAAAGCTTACGGGTAAGAATTAGAGACTGAGGGGACAAAGGGAGCCTCGTCGCTAGTGTTTCCTACAGGCCACCGGATCAAGGGGAGCCCTTCTCGCTCCGGCTGCGGGAGGAGGCGTCACACTCGCGGGCTCTTGCCCCGCCGGGGGACTTCAGCCACCCCGACATCTACTGGAAGAGTAGCACGGCGAGCTGTAGGCAGTGCAGGAGACTCCTGGAGCGCGCGGAGGACAACTTCTTAAGCCAGGTAATAGACGGCCCTACCAGAGGGGACGCGCGAGGCTGGGCCTGACGGTCACCAGCGCGAACGAGCTAGTCAGCGATGTCACGGTTGGAGGCAGCCTGGGCTGCAGCGATCGTGCACTGGTGGAGTTCTCGGTCCTGAGGGATGTGGGACAGGCGAGGAGTGAAGTCAGGACCCTGCACTGTAGGAAAGCAAACTTCCAACTGTTCAAGCAGTTAGTCAATAGGATCCTCTGGGCAACTGCCCACGGGGACGAGGGAGCGGAACAGGGCTGGCGGACCTTTAAGGACGCTTTCCAAAGAGTGCGAGAGCTCTCGATCCCCAGGGGTAAGCAATCGGGAAAGGAAGGCGAGAGACAGGCGTGGGTGAGTCGAGGCCTGCTGGTCAAACTAAAGGGCAAGAGGGAAGCGATGGTGCCCCTGTACTCGGCCCTGGTGAGGCCGCACCTCAAATGCTGTGTTCCGTTTTGGGCCCCTCACTACAAGAAGGACACTGAGGTGCTGGAGCGTGCCCAGAGAAGGGCCGTGAAGCTGGTGAGGGGTCTGGAGCACGAGCCTCACGAGGAGCGGCTGAGGGAGCTGGGGTTGTTCAGTCTGGAGAAGAGGAGGCTGAGGGGAGACCTTATCGCTCTCTACAACTGCCTGAAAAGGGGGTTGTGGTGAGGTGGGTGTTGGTCTCTTCTCCCAAGCGACAAGCGGTAGGACGAGAGGAAACGGCCTCGAGTTGCATCAGCAACGCCGGTAGCCCCTCTGGGATGACCTATTTAAGAAGGGCTAAAAAATGCTGCGCAGAAGCTGTGATAGAGAAAACGTGAGTGTGAAACAGCCCTGGAGATGGTGTGTAGCTATGTGGTTTGGTTTGTGTTGTGTCCCTGTCCACCCCCACCCCATCGTTCGTTGTCCCGGCTCCCTGTCCCTGTTGTTTCATTCCTCCCTCCCGGCCCTGTTCTTTGTTGCTTTTTTGTCTTTCTCTTTTTCTCTCTCTCTCTGTCCGGCTCCCTGTCCCTCTTCTTTTTTCCTCCCTCTCTGTCATGCTGCCCATCCCAGGTTTTTTTCTGCATCTCCGTCCTGCTCCCCGTCCTTCTTTGTCGGTCCCTGTCCCGCTCCCTCTCCCTCTTTCTGCTGCCTCTCTTCCTCTCTGCCTGCCGCTTCTTTCTCCATCCCTGTTGGGCTCCCTGTCTTTCTGTCGCTGGCCCAGTCCCTGTCTCACGCTTTCTCGCTACACCCCCGCTGCCCAGCCGGCTGCCGCTTTTCTCACGCCACCCTCCCCCGGCTTCTAGCGTCCCGCACCCCGCTCCTCCTCTTTGGCGGCCTTCACCTCTGCCCAGGAGCTGGTAGACCGACTGACGGTCTCTTCCCTGCCGGGTGATGAGTGTGGCTCTGGAAACGACTGCCGAGGTGTCCCAGGGCAGGGGGAGTCGTGGGGGCCTGGAGCAGACTGGCTCCCGGGACTGGGTATGTGTGTGACCGGATAAACCATCGCCATCTCCTTTGCACTCCCGGCCGCCTTTGCACTCCCTTTGCACTGGCTGAGGGCCTGCGACAGAGCCCCGGGGACGAGGTGACATGCCGTGAGGGTGGGGCCATGGCCCCTGTTCCCGCTGGGCTCCTTCCAGCTGGTGACTGGGGCTGCTGGTGCCCCAGGTGGGGCCAGTGAGGCTGCTGGTGATGGCCCCTCCCTGTAAAGGGGCTGCTGGGGAGGGGTTGCTGCCAGTGCTGCCCTGCCCCGGGTGGCCGTGGCAGGGTCGGTGTGAGCCGCAGGAGGAGTGGAGCGGAGCAGTCGCCGAGCGTGGCCAGGCTGCGGCTGCAGCGCGGGAGAAAAGGTGAGCGGGGCAGGGCGTCCCTTTTGGACCCCGAACGTCCCAGGCGGTGGTGGCCCCAGGGGTGGGGGGGGCGCCTCTGCGGGGGGCGGGTGCGGGGGGTTCGCTGGGGGCCAGGGAGCCCCTGCGGAGGGAGGGGCACTGGGTCTGGTGGCGGGGCTGTGCAGTGGACCGGCGGTTCCCGGAGAAAGCCCCGAGGAAGGTGGCGGGGCCGGCGGGGGCCATGTCGGATGCAAGGGGAAGCGGCGGGGCCGCGGCAGCTGAAGGGGGGGGTGGGCCGCGCCGTGCCGGAGCCGGAGCCGGAGCCGGGGCGGCTGGGGGGGCCGCGCCGTGCCGGAGCCGGAGCCGGGGCGGCTGGGGGGGCCGCGCCGTGCCGGAGCCGGAGCCGGGGCGGCTGGGGGGGGGCAGCCCGGAGCAGCGCTGGTGAGCGCGGGGCTGCGCTCGCGTCTCGGCGGGTCTTCCTGGTGCGGCGGAGGGCGGGTACGGTGTCCCTGCAGGGTCAGAAAGCATGGCGGGCCGCCTCTGGCGGCATGCCGGAAGCAGCGCGTCGGCTGGGGTGGTTCGCGGAGCACGCCGGGAGGCGTAGTCTTCCGGCAGGGGGCTGCCGGGCGGCCATGCTGTGTTTGCCAGTGCATGCCGGGAGGTGTAGTTTTTGCGGACTCGGCTGCCGGGCAGCCGCGCTGCTCTCGGGCGCGTGTCGGGAGACGCAGTCCTTGCTACCGGCAGGGCCCCCGCTGCGCGGCGCGAGGTGTCGTTTTTGTTGCCGCTTTCGTGTGGTTTTCTGCCGGCTTCCAGCGGTGCCCGCTTCCCGGCAAGCGGCACCGCGGCTTGGGCGCCGCGCATGCGCGGAGGGTGCTGCTGTGCTCCACGTTGCCGTCCGCCGCTACGGGCGACGCGGTGCCTGCGGGGTGATGCCCCCGCGCCCGTTGCTGCCCCCCGGTAGGGAAACGCCGCCGCCCGACGTGCACAGTGCCGGTGGGCGCTCGGGGCGCCCAGCAGGGTCCTGCAGCGGCGGCACTGCAGCCCGGCGTTGGCGCATCAGCAGTGGCCCCTCCGGTGCATGCGTGGTGCCCGAGAGCAGCGTGGTGGCGCGGCGGGTAAGGGCCGGGGCCGGGGCCGCGGCCGCCGGTGAGGCGCGAGGCCTTGGGCGCCTGCGGGGGTGTCTCCTGCCCGCCGGGCGGGAGGCTGCGAACCGGCCGCTGTGGCAGGCTCCCGCTCAGCTGGAGGCGGGCCGGGTCCGGGCAGCCCCCGGGAGCCAGGCGCGGGCTGGCAGAGGGGAAGGAGGCAGACAGCTGCCCAGGCGCAGCCCCCAGCTGTCCCGTAGCCCCAGGCCACCCGCAAGCCCTGTCCCGGCAGTGGCAAGCTGGCCCTCGAATGCGCTTGGCTCTCCCTTAAGGAGGCGGGTGCCGTTAGCAGCCGTGCGGGGAAGGAGCGGGGTCTCCAGAAGTCCCTGTGGAAGGAGGGCCTCCGGCTGTGCGGGGAAGGAGCTACGGTAATAACGGTCGCTGCTGCTTCTTTCCCTCTCCCAGAGGCCGCGCCGAGGGCAGGGTTGTCCGTTCCTCCCCCGGGGGTGCCGTTGACTGTGCCCGCCTCCGGCTTGCGTGGGTTGTCTCTGCCCGGCCTCGCTCTCCTCGCGGCGTGGAAAAGGGACGGGCGGAGCGCTTACTGGTTGTGGGCAGGGGCTGCCGCGGCTGAAGCCGGAGAGGCCGGCGGAAGGTAAAGCGGAAGAAATCGAAGGTCGTCCGGCTGGCAGCTGCCTCTCCCGCTGCAGGCAAGAGAGACCCTTCCTCTCCCTGTGCGGAAGGATCCCTCTTTGTAGTCCACGGGAGACCAGACCGCCGGTGTGCGCCGCAGGGTCTGTACGCGTCACCAAAAGCACGGTACGGCCGCGTATCGCGTGAGTGAGCGAGGCTACGCGTCTAGGAAGCCTCGTCTCGTAAGAGCTGCGAGATGCCCACGTATTCTCTTAGGTGGAGCACAGTCAAGCGACCGGAGGTACAGAAGAAGAAGGGAGGAGAGAAGGAGAAGGAAGCGTCTGAACTGTCCGAGTCTCCGGGCAGCGCCTAGAGCGAGAGCTGCAGTGAGTCCCGGGCCCTCGGGGCCCTGTCGCCCCTCTTCTGTGTCCTGGTCTCTCTCTTTCCCGTGCTGCTCTGATGATTTTTTTTTTCTTTTTTCCCTGCTTCCCTGTACTTCTTCTCTCTCTCTTTCTGTCCTGCCCCTTCTTCCTCTCTCTTGCTCTGCCGCTCCCTTTTCTTTTTCTCTCTGCACTTCTGTCCTGCTCCCTCTCCCTCCTTTTTTCCTCCTCTGTCGTCTCTGTCCTACAGCCCAGTGCTGTCGTTTCTTTTTCCATCCCTTTGCCCTGATCTGCGTCTGCCTCTTTTTTTCTCCCTAGAATTTCCCTTGCTTGCTCCCTGGCCTTCTTTTCCTCTCTACGCCCGTACGTGCCGCTCTGTGTCCCTGCCCTCCTATCTTTCGCCCTCTTTCCTTTTCTTTCTCTCGCTCTCTCTCCCCCCGGCCTTTGTCTTGCTCCCTGTCACTGTTTTTTTTTTTTTTTCTCATTCTGCATCTCGCTGTCCCTGTCCTCCTTCCTGTTCATCTCTTACTCTCTCTGACCCTTTGGGCTGCTCCCTGGTCCTCTTACTTGTTGCTTCGCTTCTCTGTCCCGCTTGCTGTCCCTGTTTTTTCTCTCGTTCCATTTCTCTGCCATTCTCTCTGTGGCTCTCGTGGGCTCTCTATCCCCGCGTCCTGCTCCCTGTCCCTCTCCCTTCCGCAGTATCCTGCTTCCTGGCTCCCTGTCCCTCACCTGTTTTCGATATCCCTCTGTCCTTCCCACTGTCTTTCCTTGTCCCTCTGGCCTGCTACCGTCGGGTTTTTTTATGGGGTTTTTTCCTTTCGTTTCTTTCTCCATCTCTCTGCCTTGGTCCTGCCACTCTCCTTCTCTCTCTGTCTCTAATGTTTCTTTCTCCACGTCTGCCCCGCTCCCTGTCTCTCTTCTCTTACTCTGTCCATTCTCCGTCCTGCCCGTGTTATCTCCGTACCGCTGCCTATCCCATCGTTCCTCACTCTGTCGCCTTGTCCAGCTCGCTGTCCCGTTATTCCCCTCTGTCCTGCTCCCGGGCCTTTGTTCTCATTCTGCGGTCCGTCAGACCACCTTCAATAACGGCACGCTCTCCGCGGCAGCAGGTCTGCTGGCGTCGGGTGGGATTCGCCTTTCTCGGAGTGGGAAGAGGGTCTTTGCTCGTGGGCTAGCGGGGCTCGTTGGCAGACCTACCTTCAAACTAGGCTTGAGGCGGGGGGAGGGATTTAATGTCAGGCTTGCTCGGGACAAGCTGTGGGACCACGCGCCGAGGCTAGAGGGAGGGGCTGCTAGCGAGGGCCCTCAGCCGGTTGCTCTGGGACGTGCCGGGTACACTGGAGCGCGCTTGAAGTCTTACGGAGGTGAGCCGGGGGCTCCTCGGGTAGTAGGAGCCAACAGGGAAACACGGGTGGAGTACCTGAAGGGAGTTAAGAGGCGTTCCTCCGAGAAGGCGACACGGCCGACAGCCCAGCTGAAGTGCTTCTACCCTGATGCGCGCAGCACGGGTGGCAAACGGGAGGAGCCGCCAGCCACCGTGCTGCTAGAAAGCTACGACCTTGTGGCCATTACTGAAACTTGGCGGGACGAATCCCGTGACTGGAGCGCGGCTGTCGATGGCTGCCGGCTGTTCAGAAGGGGCAGGCGAGGAAGGAGGGGCAGAGGGGTTGCCCTCCGCGTCAAGAAATGGATCGACTGTGAAGAGCTGTCTCTGACTAAGAGCCACGAGCAGGGTGAAAGCTTAGGGGTAAGAATGAGAGACTGAGGGGACAAAGGGAGCCTCGTCGCTGGTGTTTCCTACAGGCGAGCCCTTCTCGCTCCGGCTGCGGGAGGAGGCGTCGCGCTCGCGGGCTCTCGCCCCGCCGGGGGACTTCAGCCACCCCGACGTCTGCTGGAAGAGTTACACGGCGAGCTGTAGGCAACGCAGGAGACTCCTGGAGCGCGCGGAGGACAACTTCTTAAGCCAGGTAATAGACGGCCCTACCAGAGGGGACGCGCGAGGCTGGGCCTGACGGTCACCAGCGCGAACGAGGTAGTCAGCGATGTCACGGTGGGAGGCAGCCTGGGCTGCAGCGATCGTGCACTGGTGGAGTTCTCGGTCCTGAGGGATGTGGGACAGGCGAGGAGTGAAGTCAGGACCCTGCACTGTAGGAAAGCAAACTTCCAGCTGTTCAAGCAGTTAGTCAATAGGATCCTCTGGGCAACTGCCCACGGGGACGAGGGAGCGGAACAGGGCTGGCGGATCTTTAAGGACGCTTTCCAAAGAGTGCGAGAGCTCTCGATCCCCAGGGGTAAGCAATCGGGAAAGGAAGGCGAGAGACAGGCGTGGGTGAGTCGAGGCCTGCTGGTCAAACTAAAGGGCAAGAGGGAAGCGATGGTGCCCCTGTACTCGGCCCTGGTGAGGCCGCACCTCAAATGCTGTGTTCCGTTTTGGGCCCCTCACTACAAGAAGGACACTGAGGTGCTGGAGCGTGCCCAGAGAAGGGCCGTGAAGCTGGTGAGGGGTCTGGAGCACGAGCCTCACGAGGAGCGGCTGAGGGAGCTGGGGTTGTTCAGTCTGGAGAAGAGGAGGCTGAGAGGAGACCTTATCGCTCTCTACAACTGCCTGAAAAGGGGGTTGTGGTGAGGTGGGTGTTGGTCTCTTCTCCCAAGCGACAAGCGGTAGGACGAGAGGAAACGGCCTCGAGTTGCATCAGCAACGCCGGTAGCCCCTCTGGGATGACCTATTTAAGAAGGGCTAAAAAATGCTGCGCAGAAGCTGTGATAGAGAAAACGTGAGTGTGAAACAGCCCTGGAGATGGTGTGTAGCTATGTGGTTTGGTTTGTGTTGTGTCCCTGTCCACCCCCGCCCCATCGTTCGTTGTCCCGGCTCCCTGTCCCTGTTGTTTCATTCCTCCCTCCCTGCCCTGTTCTTTGTTGCTTTTTTGTCTTTCTCTTTTTCTCTCTCTCTCTGTCCGGCTCCCTGTCCCTCTTCTTTTTTCCTCCCTCTCTGTCATGCTGCCCATCCCGGGTTTTTTTCTGCATCTCCGTCCTGCTCCCCGTCCTTCTTTGTCGGTCCCTGTCCCGCTCCCTCTCCCTCTTTCTGCTGCCTCTCTTCCTCTCTGCCTGCCGCTTCTTTCTCCATCCCTGTTGGGCTCCCTGTCTTTCTGTCGCTGGCCCAGTCCCTGCCTCACGCTTTCTCGCTACACCCCCGCTGCCCAGCCGGCTGCCGCTTTTCTCACGCCACCCTCCCCCGGCTTCTAGCGTCCCGCACCCCGCTCCTCCTCTTTGGCGGCCTTCACCTCTGCCCAGGAGCCGGTAGACCGACTGACGGTCTCTTCCCTGCCGGGTGATGAGTGTGGCTCCAGAAATGACTGCCGAGGTGTCCCCGGGCAGGGGGAGTGGTGGGGGCCCAGAGCCCCGGAGCAGACTGGCTCCCAGGACTGGGTATGTGTATGACAGAGGAGGAGGGCAGCATCAGGGAGCTGCTCTCCCTGGGAGTTTGGGTCCCAAGGCACCCCAGGGAGGAGCAGCGGCATGCAGGATGGCCTGCCCTGTCCTCACCTCCTCTCATACCCCCTGGCTGGGCTCTGCAAAAAGGGCTGGCACTGTGAAAGTTGATATGAAAAGTCATACTGAATGAAGGGTTAAATCACTGACGGTCCCTGGCTGAGACCCTGCTGTGATACATAAAAGCTTTACTTGCATAGTTTTAGTTATTTGCTGAGCAGAGTTGATAATAGGATGTTTCAAGATGTGTAACTCCCTTCCTGACAAGATCAAATGGGCCTTGAGGTAGCTCGTTATGCCTCCTGAGTATATCATTGATAACAGGGACTCGGGACGTTTGTGTCAAGATAAGTGCCAAAGAACTAGTTCAAACTGACCCTTTTGTAACATTCCGAGGCCAAAGGATGGATGAGCCAATTCCATGACCATGTATGGACAAAGGAAGGCCAAAGTTCAACTAGCAGACAGCGTGAGGAAGACTATGAACGACCACCGGAGGGTGAAAAGACCCTAACCCTAATTTTACTGCGCATGCTTGGACTATGCAAATGAATTCCAGGAAGTCATTCACGTAAGACCGCCCTTTTTAGAATGCTGATGAATATGTATGATTTTTCTGTATAGGAACTGAGGTGCTTTGCTAACCCGTTGGAGCACTCGTGGTGGACGAATCCCCAGTGCTGCCCAGCGCTGTATTAAAGAATGCCTGCTTAATAACAAACTAGTTGTTACTGAGTTATTCATCTCGGAAAACCGTCCCGATCGCGGGCTCGGTACCGACTTTGTTGTTTCACTTCTGCATATCCCTGCTGCCTCCAAGGGTGCTCAAGGGCTGCGCCTCCCGCATTCCCTCCTCCTGTAGCACTCTGAGCATCCTGCAGGGCTGGAGGTCTTTGCTCAGCCTGGTCTGCTCACCAGCATGCCCTTTCTGGCCCTAGCATTTTGATCTAGCAGAAAACAACCAAATAGAGCTCACCAGGCCCAGCCTGGAGCTCAGCAATGTGGCAGCTGCAGAGACTGAGGGTCCCCTTGAGCTTCCATACAGCTCAGAGGTTTTCCCAGCGCACAGGGGCTTGAATTTGGCTCCCCTCCTACCTGTCCCCCAGCCAGGCAACGTCGTCCCCTGGCCAGGCACAACCTGTTTGCCAGCAAATGGCAAAGGAGCTGTGGTTGGCTGGGGTCTCCCAGCTGGAACCAGGGGTTTTCTGGCTGGAACGTTTTTGCCAGTAGCCAGCTCTGACCTGCTCAGTCCCAAAATAGGGAGTCAGGACTCCTGGTTTCCCCGCAAACAATTAAAATGCACCAAATAGGCCAGGGAAGGACTGATGCTGAATGAAAGTCTGCTGGACACTTTCAGAGATTCAGAAGAAAGGCATGAAAAAAGCCCACAAGATCAAAGAGTCAACAAGAACCTGCTGATGATTTTTACTAGACTGTCTGCAGGTATGCCCAGCACCTAGACCAGGGCAGGGCTACTTGCATTGCCAAGACACACAAGGAATGCAAACACTAGCCCTACTGCTGCAGCCCGTGTGTCCATCAGCTGAGGGTGGGGTCCCTTTAGCCTCTCAACACTGCCTGCCTCCCCACAGCACAGAAAGGCCTAACCCCCCCCCCGACAAGCCTGAGCTCAGCTCCTCTCCGTGACCCTGGCAGGACCATGTTTCTTGCTGTCCCTCCCCGGAGACACTGACTGCTCTGGCAAGCTCTGTACTCTATTTTTAATAAATTAGCCCTGACCTCCATTTGTGTGGATAAATACAGCATCAACCACACTGCCAAGCCATTTTTCTCTTGGTTAACACATTAATCCAAGCTGCTCTATTTGTCTTTCCTCCACAGACTCATACTGTTCTGGATTCATTTTGCCAAACAAATTGCACAAGCTGGACTGCCCATTTACCCAGTGCTGCTTGATTATAGGGGTTATTTATGAAACAGCAAGACGTATGGCATTAAGCTTCTTAATAATAATGAGAGAAGGGAAGGGGGAAAGTGTTTTTTATTGCAGACAAAAGCTCCTGCCACAGGTGATAAATTCCAGACACTTTTTCCAGTTGCTCTTGTGCTGTTGGCATGATGAATAGCACAGGTACCAGCACGCAGCTCGGCTGCAGGAGCATGGCCATGGGCTGCAAGGAAAGGAGGGAAATGCCAGAGCATACACACGTGGTGAGGCTGGCTGAGGTGTGCTGGGGCCACTGGCCAGGCGATACAGACCACACCCAGCCCTGCCTACCATCAGCACCATGCCTGGAGTCCCTCCCATTGCAGGCTCAGAGGAACCTCAGAGGCGGTGTGAGGGCAGGTGACATGGCCTTGCCAGTCACCTGCCGGCATTGCTCCTCCCAAAGCCCAGCTGCTACGATCAAGTGATTACTGGAGAACCCTGTGTTTGAGGAGCCAAATTATCCTCTAACTCTGGGGTTGCAAAGCAGAGCATGAAGAAAGAACATGGCACAGAGAAGAGAAAGCCTCAAGCTACTTACTACTGAGCACTCAAATCTGTAAAAACTGCATCTCCAGCCCAGTGAGAATCTAGGCCAGGTCCTCTCCTTCTCCTACACTGTTCCCATGTTGGATAGCCTCCATACATGCAGCTAGTTTTTCTACTGCAACCTGTATAATTTCTGGCCGGTACTCAGACTGCCCAAGATACTTAGTTTCTGCATAACTAAACTGCTTTTGAACCCATTTCCTCCTCTTCTCTCTGAGAAGTTTGGAACCACTCCATTCACCACAAGCAGAGCTCAGTTAGGTCTCTGAACTCATCCCCCTCTAACCTGGCCATCCTGGCTCTAGTGACAGCTTACTGCAATTCAATCAAAACTTCTTTCAAAGGGAGATGCTTGATTAAGGGCCTGGGAGACCTTGAAAGTACAGTCATTCCTTCAAGAGGAAGGTAATTAATTTTTTTAATCAGTGGGCACTGATCTCAAGGTCAGAGAACAGAGTCAGCAGCAAACTCACTCCCACAGGTACATAGCGGAGTCCTGCCACATTATTGGAGATTTCAGGGAAAGTGTTGGGAACTAGACTTGGTACACACCAACCTGCAGAGCTGCTGCATCATCTCATCCTTCTCCCTGGTGGGAGCAGTGTGGGCCATTCCCCTGGGGCAGAGGCACCTTGTGCTTTTTCCCCCCTCACCTCTGACGCAAGCAAAGCTCCTGGTCTTCCCTTCTCACCCTGTCCCAAAAAAGGAAAAACCACCAAGCTTGCAATCAGAGGCAGCATCAGACTCCAGAAATAATTCATTCCTTAGCAACCGAGACTCCCCTCACTGTCTTACAGGGCAGACCCTGGCAATGGGATAAACAAGCTCAAACGCTGAGACTAAAGGCTTTCCCCTGGCAGATGCAAATGGTTCTGCAGTACCAGCCTCAGCTTCTGCTTTCTTGTTCATCAGCTAGCACAGACCTGGGGATGCTGGGCAGGCAGAGTTAATCAGGCCTCTTCTGTGATTACAATGCACTCCTGCATTTCATGGCCTGCATCCTAAACCTGCTTTCTGATTCCCCAAGGGAGAGGGATTTACACTTTCAATTTTATGTCTAGTTAGTTAATGGTCCATTACTGTCAAAAGGATCAGTAGCTAGAAGTTAAATCCCACAGGATTTACGATAAGGAAGAACCAAAGGCTGCGGAAGAAAACGTGCCAGACAGAGGGCACGGGAAACACAGAGGGGCGTTTGCAGGTCCTCAGCGCTGTGACACTGGTGGCTGGACGCTGGCCCGGTGACAGCTCTAGAACAAGGTCCACCCCATCACACCCTGCTGGCTGCTTCTCCCTTATATACTGTACCAAGTTTCTGCCTCGAGTATCTCCTTGGAGAACATCTACCAGCAGGCTGCCAGGAGCTAGGGAGTTCAAGTAGAGTAAATTCCTCAACTTCCAGCAAGCAGGGATCTGAGTTGCCAGCCACAGAGAAAGGTCCCCGCTCTCCATATTGAGCCAGTTACCAGACCCCCATCCTCCAGCAGGATTCACCACCAAGACCAAGTTCAGCTGGGGCAAACAGGCACCATGCTGGCTCTGCGTATCTCCTCCCTGCGCCTATCTAGCAAACTCTAGGCAACCCCAAGTCTGCAGAAGACAGCGTGACCTTACTTGAGCATGGTCTGTCAGGGACTCTACTTCCCTACCGCTACAACTGGAGTAATAGTACTCCAAAACTGCTGGAAACTAGAGGGGCTGAGAAAGGCAATGCCATAGTACACGTACAGTACAAAACAGATTTTGATGGGACCTCCAGAGTCCAAGCTACCTCTCAGACAGGATTCTGCTTGTTCCCAACATAGTTCCGCTTTAGTCTCCCTCACGGAAAAATACAGAACTTGAGGATGGCATACTGCAGCCCTCACCTTCCCAAAACGATTCTCCAGAGCCTCTCGAGGGGGAAGCGAGGTCCTCTTTCCCCCACCCCACAAAAGAGTTTGCTTGGGCTTTTACCCCTACCCAGAGCTGAGCTAACATTGCAGACTCTGTAGGATTTGGCCCTTGAACCACTGGCCAGTATTGCTGAGTGACCTTGAAAGCTACTATATTTCCACACTCGAGCATCACTTAGGTGAAGGTAGGCCATGGCATCCCATTAAACTGCATGGGAAATCGGGTGGCCAACACTTTGTTAAGCTCTGGCCTACCTTCCATTAATGCCACTCACAGAAGGATCCCAAGCTCTGCTGTGGGTAGAAAATAATGCAGCTACCTCTGAAGCAGGACACCATCACTATTCCACAGCACAGAGAAGCAGCCCTTGCTGCAGGCAACCGGCGGCTCAAAGCAAACCAGTAGCTTTGGCAGGACTGGAACGGGTTTGCCTTGTTCATGTTGAATTCCTCCCCCCTCCCCACCAAGAGACACTGAAAGGTCTCCACTTCCTTAGCAAGATAAAGGCTTCTGTGAAGTATACACAAACCTGCCAATAGCTGAAAATGTCTGCCTGCTTCTGATCTCATCCCCTGAGATGCACGGTGTTGCTGCGGTCAGAGCAGAGGTATTAAAGCAGCTACGCTGAAAGCTCTGTCAATATTACAGACCTTGCTGTGCAGGGGTTTATAACCCGCCCATAAAAACCTCACTTCAAGCTGAAGCAGGGCAAACAAGGTCCCCATGCCCCTTGAGTGGGGTAGTGTTATTTTCTTTTTATTTTTGCAAACAAGGAAACAATTTTTTCTGCTGCCTGAAGTTTTTCTGAGTTGTACATGGTGCCAAAGAGACAGAGTTTGGCTAGATGGGGGATAGGAAAATATTTAAGTGATCAAAGAACAGTTACTGACTGTGTTTCGCAAGAGGCTGGAAATTATTTTATAGGTCAAGGTAGCTTGAGCTGCAGCCAGGCAGGCAGCACAGTGCAACTCTGAGGTCTACAGCCATCAAGGCAGGTTCAGGGTCCTTCCTCAGCCTGGTCCATACCTGCAAAAGAAGAACACATTAGGTCTGGAAAGACAATCCAGGAGAGCTCCCACTTCTAAGCCCCTCACTCCCTCACCACCAAACACAGGTATGCCAGCAGTGTGCTGGCCCTGGAAAGCCTGGGACAGAGAAGGCAGACTTTAACACCGTTCAGAGACACTACTACCAGTCTGGCTTTCCAGCAATGCTGTAACTCTCTCCCTGCCAGCACTCCCCACTGAAGTCTGCCTTGCCCCTTTGATACAACCATACAGCTTCCTGGAACTCATTACACACATGAGACACATCATTGCCAGCATTCAGAAGTTGTACTGCTATTACTTTTAACCATTTCATCTAGTAAGCTTCTAAGAGATCAGCATTTTTTAACTTCTTCCCACTCCCCCTTCCCATACAGCTAGGAGCAGTCCTCCCCACTGAAATCTGTGCTTCTCTGCTAAAAGCCTGCCGCAGTAACTTAGACCTACTAGCATAGACACAAAATAGAGCTGTAGGACTCATGACAAGGTGAGTCCATAAAGCTCACTTTCATCCCTCCTATCTACCCTACCAGGGAAGAAAAGGCTAAACCCTGAAAACCCAAGGATCATTAAAAAAAAAATCAAAACCCACCCTACCAATGGACTGCAGTCCATAAACAAAACATAGGACTTTCGGCTTCTACAATGCATTTCTTTTCACATGTAAGAACAGACCACGGCAGGACCTTAGGATCCAACCTGCTCCACCCCAACAAGCCTCACGATCCTTAGGGAAGACTGCAGCACTACGCTGGTTCTCACAAGCATACTCCAGCAAAAGGCAATGCTGCCCTCGGGCGCTTCCTAGCAGAATAACCGGTCTGCCCACCAGTCACCAGAGCTAACACAGGGGCTGCAGGCCACGGGTGTTAACATCACGCTGCTTCCCCCCCATCCCTCATACAGGCCAACTTCCCTGTATCATGCAGCTTTATCATGGAGAGCCATAGCACCCTGGGCTCCCTAAAAGACTACACGGGGAAGAGATAACCGACCACGCTCACTGACCCCCCCCTCACCCCAATAACACAGACCACCTCTGCCAGGGAAAGCCATCAATTACACGCAGCAAGGTGCAAGGGGCTGTGCTCACTCTCACCCGTGCAGGCCAGGGAGCGGTTTTCTTCCCCTCCCCCTGTTAAAGCTGTTTCTGACTGAGCTGGTGTCAGCGTAAATTCCCTCCTGTATCTCAACAGCAAAAGCAATGAATGTCGTGTTAAGGAGAATGGAGGAAGAAGCTAGCTCTATCCAGTCATTGCTTTGCATGAGGAGGACACGTGGAGACTTCAGAGCAGTTTTTGTTGGCCCTTCACGCTTGATTAATTCATATTTACAAAGTTTGCTTCGGTTGAATACAGCTTTTTGTGATTTATTTCTAATATATTTTCAGAAGTGTAGCCCTGGCCTGCCAGCGCAGACAGGAATTGCATTAAAATAGGCTGTGGTTTAGTTCCTAGCATTTATTTACTGTTCTTGTAGTAAACAGCAGATTACATTGTTTGTGATGCTTCATAAATACCCTTTTTGTTAAGTGTGTGTTTGTATGTAAGTAGAACCTTCCCCTGTGTCTGTGTGCATGCATGATTATAGTAGCACTGTTTTCCTCTGACAGTAGGTGTTTTTCATCTAATTCTTTCCCTATCTTTCTCATTTTGCCCATCGCTCTGTCCCTGCCTCTGATTTTAACCGACAGAACTTTCCATTTTTCCTTTGGTTGCAAATAACTTGTTCTTCGGGGGGGTTCTGAGTGTCACACTAATGTGTGGCCTCAGAAATACCTATAAGTACTTCCTTCAAGTTAAGAAATAGCAAGAAAGAAAAGGAATCTTACTGAATAAGATGCTCAGAAACACGCATATTTCCCCCATGTAACAGCTGCATAAATTCCAATAACATCTATTTTGAGAAATATATTTTCTTTACTATTCCTAGCCCTAGCCTAGATTGTGGTCATGATCCTAAACATTGCTTTTTTGGAGTATCTTGCCCAACACACTTTTTGACTGAAATCTGAATCTCTTCAAAACAGGAATTCACAACATTAAAAAAAAAATCACAACCTAAAAAAAAATCTATCCTGTGTAAAGAGTAAAATGACACATCATGTTAGGACTGACTCATCACAAACACCCTCCACTGCTCACATAGTAAAGAACTATGTAAATAAACACAGTTTATATGTATATAAACATAGTAAATGAAGTATGTAAATAACCATAGTAAATAAAGTCAAACGATTGACTTTATCCGTGCAATAACAAGCTGAGAAACTTACTTGTTCAAAAGGTTTCTAAGCCAGCATATGAACTTAAGCAGCAATTTCTTTTTGTTTTTTAATAATCTCATGTTTATAAGCTTGTTTTATAAGCTTTATAATCTCATGATTTATAATCTTGTTTCAGGACTTTGAATGTCTCAGAGGGCTCAGTTTAGCAAGCTAGGAGAATATTGTGATACTCAGACTGGCCAGTGCTTTGTATCCAGGAATTTCAAGGCAAAGAAAAGTACAAATCCAGTTGCAGGGAGAGGAAGGATGCAGGCTTGAGAAGCAGAGCTAGGAGGAGATAGCATAAATCTTTTTGCCCACATTTTTTTCCTGCCATTGCACAGGAAGGGTGGAGAAGGGGGGCTTCTTGATAAGTTGTTTTTTAAAAGAAACTGAGGAGACTACTGAAAAATAGCAATAATTTCCTGGTCATATACTCTACAGTGACAGTATTTTTGCATGTTAAAGGGCCTAAAATATTTTGTTCAGAATTCAACTCCAGAATTATATAAATGCAAGGATTAATGGATCTGCTCAAGAAATCAGGCTGGGCTGCACCTGTATGCTATTAATTGTGCCTCAGATGCTGCCAATGAGGGCTTCTGCCTCTGGCACCCCAGGAATGCAGCTGGGATCCCTATAAGTAGCTTCCCAACAGTAGGTGAAGGTTTCTGCTTGTGCTGTGGTCTGGTGTGAGGGAGCTGAGAGGTGCTGGAAGAGTCCTCAGTGTGTTCAGGATTGAAGCTTCAGAGAAAAATGGGCTGATACAGGTATTTGGCTGGAGGTTGGGTCTAAGTGTTATTGGAAACAGAGTTCCCAAAATATTTTTTGGGGTTGTGGACTTCATGAAGGAGCTTACATTTTACTTAAGTGGTTACCTGGGGAGAGTAGGATATTTGTCAAATTTTTTCTAGCTCTGAGTTAACAACTACAATGCTGAGGGAGGGCCAGTGAGGCTGGGTGGTCCTGTAAGTGTTGTAATGCCAGTGGGAGCTGTGCCTGAGCAGGAAAGTCAGGTAGCTCATGGAAGGGGTACAAAGGGGTGGTGCTTCAGGCTTAGCTTAGCCTGGGTGATGCAGTGCCTGCTGTTGAAAAATGGATGGCTTGATGCCTGCCAAAATGTGGGCGCTTTAAAAACGTGGTAGAGGATCACTGTTCAAGAATGGCTTTGAGACCTCTTTGCAGGGTTCTATCTCCTTTTGGAGGTCTTCAGGGGCCTTGGGGGAGGCTAGGGCATTGCTGAAGGGATGCTGGTCTGCCCTGTAATTTAACATAGCAACAGACCATGATGATAAATCTCCCCCTTGCTTGGGAAGATTAGGGGTCAGCTGCTCTGAGTTTGTGGGCTATGCTGGTGGCCTGCTCTCCAGACCAGATTTGTCAGGCAATATAAATGGTCCTGGGGGATGCAGAGTCTAACCTGGGGGTGGGGGGAGGCGCTTTGCAGCACTGAGATGCACTTTGGGTGGTAAAGCCTGTGTTAGTAGCTTGCTTTGGCTTTATTTAGGTCAATTACCAGTGTGCTTACTCTGGGATAAACACTCATGTAACTTTTCCGAAGTGGTTTGACCCTGGAGGCTTGAGTCGGCATGTGGGGGCTGAGCTGCCCGCCTTCCCGGGTGCTCTCTGCTGCGCGTTGGGGCTGCGCTGCCTGTGCTGCCCCTTCCCCTTCCTAAGCAGCACTGGAGCCATAAGGGGCTCCGAGCACAGGAGGCTGGTCCCAGGCTGCCCCAGAGCTCTGGGCTCTGCCCATGCCTCCCCCAGGGCACAGGCCTGGAGCTTTCCAGGCAGCCTGCCTGCCTGGCCAAAGGCCTTGTCAATGGCTGCAGGCATAGGCACCTCTTACGGAGCTCACTGGGCACAAAATAATGCCATGAAAATCCTAGGGGGAAAAAAAACTGGAGAGAGAAGGCTGCTCTGCCAGACCTGGCATTGTGTGTTGCTGCTGGCATCTGCATTATTGTCTGCTATAAAGCTGTCCCCTGCCTTGAGACTGTTCCCTTCCAACAAAATTTCTAGTACCTTTTTAGAGTATAGCTGTAGCAGACTGCTGTTTTGCATTGATTAGTACTGGATCCACATGTGGTGGATCACCTGGCAATGAAGGTGTTACCTATACCAGTGCACAAACAGGTTTTGTCCCCTTTGCTGGCACATGCAGAGCTGTTTGTGCTGGCTGTGTCAGCTGCAGGAGCAGAGATGATAGCCCATCTGGCATAAACCTGCTGGGACAAATCTTCCTCTGTCAGACAAAATAATACACTGGAACACACCTGACTCAGCAGAGTGAACTTACACTGATTAAGAAGTTCATGTTGGCACAGTAACTCCAAGCTGGTAGCAGACACCCAGGGCCTGGATGTGAGCTTCCAGTTCCACTAGATGTCAGCTCTTTAGCTCATGAGAGTGCTAAGACTCTCTAGAGAAGATAATTCATGAATCGTCTATGGGGTCCTGCTTTGCCTTGCTCAGGGGTTCTTCTTGAGGCTCTTGAGTATTGGAAACTGAAGTGTCAAGTCCCCTGGAGCCGAGATCCCTAGATAGCTCACCACCTCACCCATGAGGCTACAATATAATCCTGGCCTGCCCGTTGCTATTGCGGTCAGCCTGGTCGTCAAAGCTGCTGTGCCGAGGTTGCAACAGCCCCGTGCAATGCATGGCATCCTGGCTTGTATCGGAAACAGTGTGGCCAGCAGGCCTAGGGAAGTGATGGTACCTTTGTACTTGGCACTGGTGAGGCTGTGCCTTGAGGTCTAGAGCACAACTCTTACGAGGAGCAGCTGAGGAAGCTGGGGTTGTTTAGCCTGGAGAAGAGGAGGCTGAGGGGAGGCCTTATTGCTCTCTACAACTACCTGAAAGGGGGCTGTAGAGGGGTGGGTGCTGGTCTCTTCTCCCAAGTGACAAGTGCTAGGACAAGAAGAAATGGCCTCAAGTTGCATCAGGGGAGGTTGAGATTGGATATTAGGAAAAACTTCTTCACTGAAAGGGTTGTCACACATGGGAATGGGCTGCCCAGGGAGGTGGTTGAGTCACTATCCCTGGAGATCTTTCAAAGACGTGTGGATGAGGTGCTTAGGGACATGGTTTAAGTGGCGGACTTAGCAGTGTTAGGTTAACGGTTGGACATGATGATCTTAACGGTCTTTTCCAACCTAAACGATTTTATGATGGAGTAGGGGGACTCAAATGTCACCCTGGTATTCAAAGTACACTGGCTCAGTGCTCTAAGTTCTCCCTTCTGTACCTACCTGAGCAAGCCGAAGGGTATGGCCAGCAGCTAGCCCTGTGGCGTTAGAGTGTCCTGAGTCAGTTTTATAGGCAGAGACCACTCAGCCCTGGTGCCTCTGCTGACTCGAGGTTGCTCGCGTTTGTCGCTGGCAGTTTTCCCCACCCCTTAAAATGACTACAGCAGTTGCCCAGTCAGGTAGGATCCCTGGGGAATTATCCACAGGGTTGCAGTCTGACCCAGGACCTTGTTTAAAGGAAAATGTACGTTTTCCTGCTAACCATGAGAACCTCTGTGCAGGTGGAAAGATCAGAGAGTTCTAGAAAATACGTGCTTAAAAATGCATAGGAAACCAGCCTTATTTCCTTAACTTTTATAGCTCTGTCTGACCACGCATTCCAGTGCAAAGACAGCATACTTACTCCCTTTGGAATTCTTACTGGCAGAGGAATGATACTGCCAAAGCGTTTGTTATGGGAAAACAGCAGCACAAATGTGGCAAAGATTAAAACGGATGTATTTATGTAAAAATCATCTTAAGTAGGCGCATGTGGTGAGAACTTGGGGGAAATCACATCAGAGCACATAATGCTTATTTGGAGTTTTAAAAAAAAATAAAGGAAATGAGAGGGCCTCTTGTGTCAAGCCAAGCTCTGGAGTAGCCTGTGGACTGCCGGGGGCTGGCTGGAGCAAGCCAGAGGACTCGGCCGGGGTCTAGCTAGGCAGGGCAGGTGGAAAGGCGATGAGAGGTGCTGGGGCCAGGATGCAGGTGCGGGAAGAGCTCATGCAGGGGTGGCGGTGGGGGACAGAGCGGGGACAGGCGGGGTGTGCGGGGAGGAGGGGGCAGAGCCGGTGGGCGGGGCCGGCCTCAGGTGAGAAGGGGTGGTGGGCTGCGAGCGGTCTGGGCGGGAGAGCCGATGGGGTGCCCGCGTGTCGCTGAGGGGGCTGTGAGTGTCCTGAGGGTCGCCAAGGGGCGGGGGGGTGCCCCGCGTGTCGCTGAGGGGGCTGTGAGTGTCCTGAGGGTGACAAAGGGGCGGGGGGTGCCCCGCGTGTCGCTGAGGGGGCTGTGAGTGTCCTGAGGGTGACAAAGGGGCGGGAGGTGCCCCGTGTGTCGCTGAGGGGGCTGTGAGTGTCCTGAGGGTGACAAAGGGGCGGGGGGTGCCCCGCGTGTCGCTGAGGGGACTGTGAGTGTCCTGAGGGTGACAAAGGGGCGGGGGGTGCCCCGCGTGTCGCTGAGGGGACTGTGAGTGTCCTGAGGGTCACAAAGGGGCGGGGGGTGCCCGCGTGTCGCTGAGGGGGCTGTGAGTGTCCTGAGGGTCGCCAAGGGGCGGGGGGGTGCCCCGCGTGTTGCTGAGGGGGCTGTGAGTGTCCTGAGGGTGACAAAGGGGCGGGGGGTGCCCCGCGTGTCGCTGAGGGGGCTGTGAGTGTCCTGAGGGTGACAAAGGGGCGGGAGGTGCCCCGTGTGTCGCTGAGGGGGCTGTGAGTGTCCTGAGGGTGACAAAGGGGCGGGGGGTGCCCCGCGTGTCGCTGAGGGGACTGTGAGTGTCCTGAGGGTGACAAAGGGGCGGGGGGTGCCCCGCGTGTCGCTGAGGGGACTGTGAGTGTCCTGAGGGTCACAAAGGGGCGGGAGGTGCCCCGTGTGTCGCTGAGGGGGCTGTGAGTGTCCTGAGGGTGACAAAGGGGCGGGGGGTGCCCCGCGTGTCGCTGAGGGGACTGTGAGTGTCCTGAGGGTGACAAAGGGGCGGGGGGTGCCCCGCGTGTCGCTGAGGGGACTGTGAGTGTCCTGAGGGTCACAAAGGGGCGGGGGGTGCCCGCGTGTCACTGAGGGGGCTGTGAGTGTCCTGAGGGTGACAAAGGGGTGGGGGGTGCCCCGCGTGTCGCTGAGGGGGCTGTGAGTGTCCTGAGGGTGACAAAGGGGCGGGGGGTGCCCGCGTGTCGCTGAGGGGGCTGTGAGTGTCCTGAGGGTGACAAAGGGGCGGGGGGTGCCCCGTGTGTCACTGAGGGGGCTGTGAGTGTCCTGAGGGTGACAAAGGGGCGGGGGGTGCCCCGCGTGTCGCTGAGGGGGCTGTGAGTGTCCTGAGGGTGACAAAGGGGCGGGAGGTGCCCCGCGTGTCGCTGAGGGGGCTGTGAGTGTCCTGAGGGTGACAAAGGGGCGGGGGGTGCCCCGTGTGTCGCTGAGGGGACTGTGAGTGTCCTGAGGGTCACAAAGGGGCGGGGGGTGCCCGCGTGTCGCTGAGGGGGCTGTGAGTGTCCTGAGGGTGACAAAGGGGCGGGGGGTGCCCCGCGTGTCGCTGAGGGGGCTGTGAGTGTCCTGAGGGTGACAAAGGGGCGGGGGGTGCCCGCGTGTCGCTGAGGGGACTGTGAGTGTCCTGAGGGTGACAAAGGGGCGGGGGGTGCCCCGTGTGTCGCTGAGGGGGCTGTGAGTGTCCTGAGGGTGACAAAGGGGCGGGGGGTGCCCCGCGTGTCGCTGAGGGGGCTGTGAGTGTCCTGAGGGTGACAAAGGGGCGGGAGGTGCCCCGCGTGTCGCTGAGGGGGCTGTGAGTGTCCTGAGGGTCGCCAAGGGGCGGGGGGGTGCCCCGCGTGTCGCTGAGGGGGCTGTGAGTGTCCTGAGGGTGACAAAGGGGTGGGGGGTGCCCCGCGTGTTGCTGAGGGGGCTGTGAGTGTCCTGAGGGTGACAAAGGGGCGGGGGGTGCCCCGCGTGTCGCTGAGGGGGCTGTGAGTGTCCTGAGGGTGACAAAGGGGCGGGGGGTGCCCCGCGTGTCGCTGAGGGGGCTGTGAGTGTCCTGAGGGTGACAAAGGGGCGGGGGGTGCCCCGTGTGTCGCTGAGGGGGCTGTGAGTGTCCTGAGGGTCGCAGAGGGGCGGGGGGTGCCCCGCGTGTCGCTGAGGGGGCTGTGAGTGTCCTGAGGGTCGCCAAGGGGGGGCGGCGGGTTGCTGCTGTGCCGCCGTGGGCTACGCGGGTGCATCGCTCCCGCGCGCCACAGGGGGGGCGCCTCTCGCCCTCAGCCGCGCCTGTGCCTGCCCTCCCTCAGCGGCGGGGCGGGGCGTGTCGCTTTCGCGCCGCCTTGGGCTCGTCAGGCGCCGACGGCGCCGGGTTTGAAACCGCGCTGCCTCACTGCTCCGCCGTTCAGCGAGAGGGACGGCAGCCACACGGGCTGAAATGCGCGCCTGCGGCTGGGGTGCGCTGTAATGGGTCTTGGAGTGGCCGTGGGGCAGGCTTTGGGCTGTTGCAGAGGGAGGGAGTGCTGGGCAGCTGCCTCAGGGGACAGCACAGTGTTTCAGTGCAATTTCTGAGGGAAAAGCTGAGGTAATTTAGAGGGGACAGTGAGCTTTATTGCGGGTGGGGGGAAGCTGAAGTAACTTAAAAGGGTCAGAGAGGGGACATCTTGAGGGTAAAATGTGAGATAATCTGTAGGGGACAGGATGAACTTACTGGCAGGAAAAGCTGAGGTAAGTTAGAGGGGACAGAGGTGACATTTTTGACAGAAAACCTGAGGTAATTTAGATGAAACAAAATGACCTTTTTTTGAGGGATGAATCTGGGGTGATTTAGAGGGGGAAAAATGAGCATTTCTGAGGGAAAGTGCTGTAACTCAGAGAAGACAGAGGCTGCATTTTCGACAGAAAATCTGGGATAACTTAGAGGGTATAGAGGTGATATTTCAAGCTGAATAGCTGGGGTAATTTAAAGGGGACAAAACAAGTGTTTTTGTAGGAAAACCTGAGGTAATGTAGAGGGGACAGGTGGCATTGGGGAGGGAATAGTTGAGGTAATTTAGAGGGGAACCACCAGACAGTTTTTTTATGGAAAATCTGAGGCACCTCAAAATGGACGGAGTAAGCATTATCGGTGGAAAGCCTTAGGTTTCTTAAGAGGAACAGAAACAGTATTTTTGAGGGGCAAGTTTGAGGTAACTGAGATGATAGGGAAAGCACCAGGAGAGACCTCCATCATTTATCAGAGTAAAATTGAGGATGGTTAGGATGGGGTGAGCATGTTTGAGGGCAGTATATAAGGTACCTTAGGGAAGATATTGGCAGCATTTTTGTGGGAGAAGCTATGGTGTTGCAAGATGCTAAAAGTAGGAGGAAGGATGAAGATGTTAGGAGGTCAAGCTACATGATTTGTGTAGTTATTTAGGCTCTAAGGTGCAGGACAGCTGAAAAGAGGGTCATGGAAAGGGATTTTCATAAAAAAAAAAAAGGCATCCGCATAGGACTTGATTCAAAATAACAACGTGGCAATGGTATTTTCTATTATTTAGAGTTCTGAAGCCCAGTTTTAACAGAAGTGCATGGACATAATCTTCCTGGAGGAAAGGAGATAAAGGATCAACCGGTACTTAAGGGTGAGTTCAGCAAAAGGATTACTTGCAGTGAATGGGCAGGAGGGGTGGAGAGAGCGAGAACATGGGGCTGGGTAAGAAAGGAGAGGAGGATGCATGAAGCAAAAATTGTAGTTGATACGGGTTGAAGACAGAACAGGGACTTAAAGTAATGCTGCTCCAGGAGTCAGTCCTTCTCCAGGCTTAGAAGGTAGGAGATGGCGCTTCTCAGGCCTAACTGTGTCCTCCTTCCTTGGCAGCAGCTGGCGGAGAAGAAAGAAGAGGCGTCGTGTGGAACGGCGAGGCAAGAGTGAGCGAGAAGAGGAGCGGCATCGGGCTGAAGAGGGGTCACGAGAAAGGCGCTCTGGGCAAAGGGACCTCCCTGTCAGCAGGGCGCGGTCACGTAAGAGCCTCGCGGGCACCTTTGGGGTGCCCTTGGCTGACGTTGCGCTGGGCGACCGCCCTGTAACCAGGGCTCGGTCTTTGCTTTTGCTGTTGTTGGCCTTTTGCCACCTTGCTCCTTTGGCTGCCCGGAGAGAGTGGCAACCCTGTAAGGAGGGTGAGAGCCACCGTCTCCGCACCCGAGGGGGAAATGGAGCTCTCTGGACCCCAAGCCCACCCTGTAAGCAGAGGAGGGCCCTTTCCCTGTCCCCCTCCTCTGGCCCCGCGGCTTTCTGCCTGCTGGCGGCCTGGCCTGCGTGACCCCCTGGAGTCGGGGCGTGTCACAGCGTTTGCCCCTTGGCCACCCGTGAAGCCCCTTGGCGTGTTGAGGCCCCTCTGGCCTCCACACAGCAGCCCGGGGGGCAGGTCTGAGGCTCTCCTCTCCTGCTCGGCGGTAGGGATGGCTCCCCAGCCATTGGCTGCACAGAGCTCGCGCTCCCTTCTGGGAAGTTCTGTCTGTGTGTCCTTGTCCTTGTTGGTGTGAGTGAGCTTGTCCTTTAGGCCCCTGTTAAAGTCGCTGCAGCTTAGCTTAAACTTCCCAGGAGGGAAAGAAGGGCTCTGTGCAGCTACGGGGAGTCCCCTCTGAGCCCGCGAGCGGAGGGAGAGTGCGGGCTTGCCCCTTCTTTCGAAGGACGGAGCGAAGCCGCTTAGTCGTAGCGCGGGCAACGCGACCCGCCTGTAGTCAGGGCCTGGGTCTCTGCCTGCGTGGCTGCCTGTCCTGCTGGCGACCTGCCAGCGTGACCCCCTGGAGTCGGGGCGTGTGTCACGAGCTGTGGAGCCCTCTGTCCCCAGGAGCAGCCCGACCTCCCTGTAAGCAGGGCCGGGGAGGCTCCTTTAGCCAGCCTACAGGAACGAGCCCTCCCTCGCCCTTTAGAGGGTGCAGGTTGAGGAAGCGCTGTGCCGGAGGGCGCAGTCCCGCCTTTGGCGCTGCTTTTGGCTGGGGCGACCTCCCCGCGGTTGGGGTCGAGGTCGCTCCCTGGGCTCCTGAAGATGTGGTGGTGTGCTGCAGCCAGGATGGCCAGCCCGTAACTCGGGCGCGGGTCGGAGCCTCGGGCTCCGTGGGGCTTGTTGGGAGTGTGTGACGAGCCGAGGGGGACCGCCCTGTAAGCAGGGCTGCGCGTGCCCCCCGTGCTTGGAGGGACCCCCTGTAAGCAGGCGGGTGCCCCTGGCCCCGGCCTTTCAGAGGCGTGGGGCCGGGCGTGTGCCCCCCCTGTTCTCGGGGCTGGGGCCCCGGCCCCCCGGCCTTTGGCCGTGAAGCTCCACTGCCTGGCTGTTGAGTCTCGTTCCTGTTGCTGCGGGGGAAGGCCGAGCTCTCTGGCTCCCTGGGTGTCAACCCGCCTGTAATCGGGGTCTGGGTCTGGGAGCCTTTGTGCTCAGCTGGCAGCCTGTGTGGGGTGACCGCCCCGTTAGCGGGGTGCGGGTCAGGGTACCCCTGAATCCGGAGAGAAGGAGCCTCCGTGGGCCTTTGGGACCAGGGCTGCCCTGTAAGTCAGGGCCCGGCCAGTGCCCTGGAGTCCCGGGCGCTTTGCAGTCCAGGCAGCGGCTCGAGCCCCCTGTAAGCAGGGGTGCAGCCTCTTTGGCCGCTGCCTTGCATGCCCAGCTCCATTTGCCCAGGGTGCCCGCCTCTGAGGCCAGCTCCAGCACCGGCTGGGACTCTCTGCTGTGCGTCGCTTGGGTGAGACAAGCTGAAGTAGGAGGGGTGTTGTGGGATGGTGGGGGTTGTTGTCAGACACACTGTAATGCAGGGAGTTCCTTTTGAGAGCTTCTTTTGCATCTCTTTTTCTGTACCATATATGCAGCTCTGGCCACGGGATATGCTGGTGTGATGGACGTTGTTTCTTCTGCAGAACTGTTTCTTTTAGGCCGTTTGCTATCTTTTAGATTAGACTGTGGTGTGTTTTATGTCTGAAATGTATGTTTTTATTGCAGCACCTCTATATCTGAGAATGCAGCTGGACTGTAGCATCCGGAGAAGCTGTTCCTGGACAGAAAGGAAAATGCATCTCTGACTTCCCTTTTCCCCCTTATTCGACCTTCTGGATTCTCAATAAAATGCTTTTTCAAACTCTGTGTTGTACGCATAGCAGTTTCAATATCCTTTTTTCATTTTACTCATAAGATTATGCTACACCTTTTTTTGCTTTTGCCACAGCAGTTGCAACTCTTGCTCTCACGAGGTGGTTGTGTATTTGACTCAGGTGCTTCCATGTGGACTCTTGGGTAGCTCAAGGTGTTGTCCAGCCGCATTACTTTTCAATACCTCAGTGGACAGTGCGGGGCAGAGCTGGTAGCTGTCTTGAAGTGCTCCACTGGTGGAGCACTGGTACCCCCTGCTCCGGCAGATTTGCTCCAACAGGAGGATGCACAAATTCCTTTCAAAAGCAAAAAAAGAGGCGGCATAGCTGCACTTTTGCACTTAGGCTTATTTATGTACGTGTTTTATTCTGCACTTGCTTTTAATTTGCTCTCAAAGCCTATACTCATAAACGTGCTGGAGCAGATGCAGGAGCAGTGAAATGAGGGACAGTGGGGGAGGCTGCATAGTTGTACTGCACTATTTCAGAGCTCTGGCGAGAGCTTAGCGGAACATGCTCGAAAGCAGGTGTGGTTCTGCAACTTCCACAGTGTCACAGCCTGCTGCTAGGTGCTTTGTTTACAAAAAAATACCAGGCTGTGCATTTAACATGTGGATAGTGGTGTTAGAAGCAATATTCAGATTAATAAATTTATTACTGAAACTGCTGAAGCTTAGTGGTTAGGGTTAGGATTAGGGATCTTAAACCAGCAGTAGAAAATAGCATACTGCCTGGGCGTAACAAAAATAAAAGAAACAAAACTTAAAAAAATAAGAACTCTGGTGCAGCAGTAGAAAATGGTTTGCTCCCTGGGAGAATTTTTTTTTTTCAATTTGTTCTAGAACCCCACCCCTCCCACTACACCTCTCTCCCTGTACTCCCATTTCATGAGAACCTAAACTACACTGTACTCACCCCACTGCTAACCCAAAAGAAAAACACACCACTGTCCAATCGGAATCAAAAATTACATAAACATGCTCCCTAAACAAATCACCAAATATTCCTAAACAAATAACTACACCTAACAAATTAAAACACTAAAAAAACTGAAAAAGGAATCACAACAAAGAAACAAACAAGCAAACAAAATTTTAAAAACCGCCATAACAGCTACTGCAACCCCCAACAATCCCGAAAACTCTATGATGGGGAAGTCCTCCAGTACCATAGAGATGGGCACTCTAGGATACAGAAGTCCTCCAGGGCCATAGAGATGGACACTCTAGGATACGGAAGTCCTCCAATACCACAGAGTCGGACGCTCTAGGATCCGCACGGCCTCTAGTACCATAGAGACGAACACTCTAGGATCCGGAAGCCCTCCAAGACCATAGAGCTGGACTCTCTAGGATCCGAAGTCCTCTAGTACCATAGAGAGGAACACTCTGGACCCGGAAGTCCTCCAAGGCCATAGAGAGGAACTCTCTAGGACCCGGAAGTTTTCCAGTACCATAGAGACGGCCATTCTAGGACCCGGAAGCCCTCTAATACCATCGAGACGGACACTCTAGGATCTGGAAGTCCTCCAAGATCACTGAGACGGACTCTGTAGGATCCGGAAGTCCTCCGATACCACAGAGTCAGACACTCTAGGATCCGCACGGCCTCCAGTACCATAGAGACGGAGATTATAGGACCCGAAAGGACTCTAATACCATCGAGACGGTCAGTCTAGGATACGGAAGTCCTCCAGAGCCATAGAGAGGAACTCTCTAGGACCCGGAAGGCCTCCAGTACCATAGAGATGAACACTCTAGACCCCGAAGTACTCCAAGACCATAGAGATAGACTCTGTAGGATCCGAAAGTCCTCCAGTGCCATAGAGACGGGCACTCTAGGATCCGGAAGTCCACCAGGACCATAGAGACGGACACTCTAGCATCCGGAAGTCCTCCAGGGCCATAGAGACGGACACTCTAGGACCCAAAAGTCCTTTAATACCATCGAGATGGACACTCTAGGATCTGCACCAGAACCATAGAGACGGACAGTCTAGGATCCGGAAGTCGTCAAAGACCATAGAGACAGACTCTCTAGGATCCAGGCAGCCTCCAGTACCATAGAGATGGACATTCTAGGACCCGGAAGCCCTCTAATACCATAGAGATGGATTCTCTAGGATCCGGAAGGCCTCCAGTACCATAGAGACGGACAATCTAGGACCTCAAAGCCCTCTAATACCATAGAGACAGACACTCTAGGATCCGGAAGTCCTCCAAGACCATGGAGACGGACACACTAGGGCCTTTGTTCTTATTCTGCGGTCCGTCAGACCACCTTCAATAACGGCACGCTCTCCGCGGCAGCAGGTCTGCTGGCGTCGGGTGGGATTCGCCTTTCTCGGAGTGGGAAGAGGCTCGTTGGCTCGTTGGCAGACCTACCTTCAAACTAGACTTGAGGCGGGGGGAGGGATTTAATGTCAGGCTTGCTCGGGACAAGCTGTGGGACCACGCGCCGAGGCTAGAGGGAGGGGCTGCTAGCGAGGGCCCTCAGTCGGTTGCTCTGGGACGTGCCGGGTACACTGGAGCGCGCTTGAAGTCTTACGGAGGTGAGCCGGGGGCTCCTCGGGTAGTAGGAGCCAACAGGGAAACACGGGTGGAGTACCTGAAGGGAGTTAAGAGGCGTTCCTCCGAGAAGGCAACATGGCCGACAGCCCAGCTGAAGTGCCTCTACCCTGATGCGCGCAGCACGGGCGGCAAACGGGAGGAGCCGCCAGCCACTGCGCCTCTAGAAAGCTACGACCTCGTGGCTGTTACTGAAACTTGGCGGGACGAATCCCGTGACTGGAGCGCGGCTGTCGATGGCTGCCGGCTGTTCAGAAGGGGCAGGCGAGGAAGGAGGGGCAGAGGGGTTGCCCTCCGCGTCAAGAAATGGATCGACTGTGAAGAGCTGTCTCTGACTAAGAGCCACGAGCAGGGTGAAAGCTTACGGGTAAGAATTAGAGACTGAGGGGACAAAGGGAGCCTCGTCGCTAGTGTTTCCTACAGGCCACCGGATCAAGGGGAGCCCTTCTCGCTCCGGCTGCGGGAGGAGGCGTCACACTCGCGGGCTCTTGCCCCGCCGGGGGACTTCAGCCACCCCGACATCTACTGGAAGAGTAGCACGGCGAGCTGTAGGCAGTGCAGGAGACTCCTGGAGCGCGCGGAGGACAACTTCTTAAGCCAGGTAATAGACGGCCCTACCAGAGGGGACGCGCGAGGCTGGGCCTGACGGTCACCAGCGCGAACGAGCTAGTCAGCGATGTCACGGTTGGAGGCAGCCTGGGCTGCAGCGATCGTGCACTGGTGGAGTTCTCGGTCCTGAGGGATGTGGGACAGGCGAGGAGTGAAGTCAGGACCCTGCACTGTAGGAAAGCAAACTTCCAACTGTTCAAGCAGTTAGTCAATAGGATCCTCTGGGCAACTGCCCACGGGGACGAGGGAGCGGAACAGGGCTGGCGGACCTTTAAGGACGCTTTCCAAAGAGTGCGAGAGCTCTCGATCCCCAGGGGTAAGCAATCGGGAAAGGAAGGCGAGAGACAGGCGTGGGTGAGTCGAGGCCTGCTGGTCAAACTAAAGGGCAAGAGGGAAGCGATGGTGCCCCTGTACTCGGCCCTGGTGAGGCCGCACCTCAAATGCTGTGTTCCGTTTTGGGCCCCTCACTACAAGAAGGACACTGAGGTGCTGGAGCGTGCCCAGAGAAGGGCCGTGAAGCTGGTGAGGGGTCTGGAGCACGAGCCTCACGAGGAGCGGCTGAGGGAGCTGGGGTTGTTCAGTCTGGAGAAGAGGAGGCTGAGGGGAGACCTTATCGCTCTCTACAACTGCCTGAAAAGGGGGTTGTGGTGAGGTGGGTGTTGGTCTCTTCTCCCAAGCGACAAGCGGTAGGACGAGAGGAAACGGCCTCGAGTTGCATCAGCAACGCCGGTAGCCCCTCTGGGATGACCTATTTAAGAAGGGCTAAAAAATGCTGCGCAGAAGCTGTGATAGAGAAAACGTGAGTGTGAAACAGCCCTGGAGATGGTGTGTAGCTATGTGGTTTGGTTTGTGTTGTGTCCCTGTCCACCCCCACCCCATCGTTCGTTGTCCCGGCTCCCTGTCCCTGTTGTTTCATTCCTCCCTCCCGGCCCTGTTCTTTGTTGCTTTTTTGTCTTTCTCTTTTTCTCTCTCTCTCTGTCCGGCTCCCTGTCCCTCTTCTTTTTTCCTCCCTCTCTGTCATGCTGCCCGTCCCGGGTTTTTTTCTGCATCTCCGTCCTGCTCCCCGTCCTTCTTTGTCGGTCCCTGTCCCGCTCCCTCTCCCTCTTTCTGCTGCCTCTCTTCCTCTCTGCCTGCCGCTTCTTTCTCCATCCCTGTTGGGCTCCCTGTCTTTCTGTCGCTGGCCCAGTCCTGCCTCACGCTTTCTCGCTACACCCCCGCTGCCCAGCCGGCTGCCGCTTTTCTCACGCCACCCTCCCCCGGCTTCTAGCGTCCCGCACCCCGCTCCTCCTCTTTGGCGGCCTTCACCTCTGCCCAGGAGCTGGTAGACCGACTGACGGTCTCTTCCCTGCCGGGTGATGAGTGTGGCTCTGGAAACGACTGCCGAGGTGTCCCAGGGCAGGGGGAGTCGTGGGGGCCTGGAGCAGACTGGCTCCCGGGACTGGGTATGTGTGTGACCGGATAAACCATCGCCATCTCCTTTGCACTCCCGGCCGCCTTTGCACTCCCTTTGCACTGGCTGAGGGCCTGCGACAGAGCCCCGGGGACGAGGTGACATGCCGTGAGGGTGGGGCCATGGCCCCTGTTCCCGCTGGGCTCCTTCCAGCTGGTGACTGGGGCTGCTGGTGCCCCAGGTGGGGCCAGTGAGGCTACTGGTGCCCCAGGTGGGGCCAGTGAGGCTGCTGGTGATGGCCCCTCCCTGTAAAGGGGCTGCTGGGGAGGGGTTGCTGCCAGTGCTGCCCTGCCCCGGGTGGCCATGGCAGGGTCGGTGTGAGCCGCAGGAGGAGTGGAGCGGAGCAGTTGCCGAGCGTGGCCAGGCTGCGGCTGCAGCGCGGGAGAAAAGGTGAGCGGGGCAGGGCGTCCCTTTTGGACCCCGAACGTCCCAGGCAGTGGTGGCCCCGGGGGTGGGGGGGGCGCCTCTGCCGAGTGCTGGGGTCGGGTGCGGGGGGTTCGCTGGGGGCCAGGGAGCCCCTGCGGAGGGAGGGGCACTGGGTCTGGTGGCGGGGCTGCGCAGTGGACCGGCGGGTCCTGGGGAAAGCCCCGAGGAAGGTGCGGGGTCGGCAGGGGCCGTGTCGGATGCATGGGGCGGCGGCGGCGGGGATGCGGCGGGGCCGGGTCGGAGGCGGCGGCGGCTGTCCGGAGCCTGGCGGGGGGCCGCGCCTTGTCGGAGGCGGCGGCGGGGACTGCCCGGAGCAGCGCTGGCGAGCGCAGGGCTGCGCTCGCGCCACGGTGGGGCTTCCGGGTGCGGCGGAGGGTGGGTACGGTGTCCCTGCAGGGTCAGAAAGCATTGCGGGCTGCCTCCGGCGGCATGCCGGGAGCTGCGTGTCGGCTGGGGTGGTTCGCGGAGCACGCCGGGAGGCGTAGTCTTCCGGCAGGGGGCTGCCGGGCGGCCATGCTGTGCTTGCCAGTGCATGCCGGGAGGTGTAGTTTTTGCGGACTCGGTTGCCGGGCAGCCGCATTGCTCTCGGGCGCGTGCAGGGAGGCGTAGTCCTTGCTACCGCCGCGGCCCCCGCTGCGCGGCGCGAGGTGTCGTTTTTGTTGTCGGTTTCGTGTGGTTTTCTGCAGGTTTCAAGCTCTGCCCGCTTCTCGGTAAGCGGTGCCGCGGTAGCGCATGCGCGGTGGGGTGTCGCCCGGCATCCGGGCCCGCGCGCAACGCATGCGCGCTGGTGCGGAGCCCCGTGCGTTGCTGTTGCCTGGCGACCGCAAGTCGGTCCTGCTCAGTCCGACTTTGCGCATGCGCGGTGGGGCGCTCGCCCATGCTCACTGCTGCCGTCTGGCGTACACAAGCGGGTACTGCAGGCGGGGAGCCGCGGGTGCTGCCCCCCGGTAAGGAAACGCCGCTGCCGCCCGACGTGCGCGCTGTCGGCGGGTGCTGGGCGGGGCGCCGGTGCCAGGCAGGCGTGCAGCAGTGCCGCCGCCGCCGCCTCCCGGCGGTGGGCGAGGGCCGAGGCCAACGGTGAGGAGCGAGGCCTTGGGCGTGTGCCGGGGTATCTACTGCCCGCCGGCGCCCGGGGGTGGCGGGGCGGGAGGCTGCGAACCGCCCGCTGCGGCAGGCTGCTGCTCAGCTGGAGGCGGGCCGGGTCCGGGCAGCCCCCGGGAGCCAGCCGAGAGCTGGCAGAAGGGAAGAGGGGAAGGAGGCGGACACCGGCCCAGGCGCAGCCACCAGCTGCCCCCCCAACTCGCCAGACCTCCCCCTGCCCCGCAGCTGCACCTTGTGCAGCTGCCCCTGTTATCAGAAAAGTCGGTCCTAAAAGAACTCCCTGACACTTCTTTGTATGTTAGAAAGCAGGTCGTCTTTATTGTGGCGCTGGATGCACAGGGGATAATTCTATCTAGCATGCATACCTGAATAGTGTTAGTTTGTAGCTTACATTGGCCTATTACATACGTATGCGTTTGGTTTCCTGGTATTGTTATACGTATTCATCTTATTTTTGAGAACTTACTAACGTATGCTCGTGTCCTTCGTGCATGCTTGTTGGTGCATCTGGGTGTGCGTCGGGGGTCTTCAGATGAAGGCTCATACTCTTCTTTACTGTGTTCGCCAACTGATCTCTATTTCTGTGCGAGCTTAGTCCTGGAGTCATGTATACCATGTCTTTCAAGGCTGGTTTTGTACTCATCTTGCAGCTTGCTTATTTTTATGGTTCTGTGCATCTGTTCTTCTAAGGCCAAGCTGTCTAAAGTGAGATTACTCTCGAGCTCCCTATCTTACAACTATTCTAACTATTTCTAAGTTACAAAGATTTCCCTTCTGTTTTGGTTACATCTATTGAGCAATAGCTCTAACTGCCGGACTGCCTGAATTGGTACTGGTATCACGCCCAGCACCAGCACTTCCCCTGAAGCCTGTCCTGTAGCCCCAGGCCCCCCCCAAGCCCTGTTACAATGGTGGCAAGGTGGCCCTCGAACGTGCTTGATTCTCCCTTAACGCAGGTGCCGTTAGCAGCTGTGCTGGGAAGGGTCAGCATCTCTAGGAGTCACAGAATCATTAAGGTTGCCATGTCTACTTTTTTTTTTTTAATATATCCAGGGATGGTGACTCAACCATCTCCCTGAGCAGCCTTTTCCAATGTTTGACCACTCTCTCATTAAAGAAATTTTTCCTAATATCCAGTCTAAATCTCCCCTGATGCCATTTCTTCTCGTTCGCTAGTTACATGGGAGAAGAGACCAACACCCACCTCACCACAACCCCTTTTCAGGTAATCTGTCTGGAGGGGAGCTACAGTAATAATGGTTGCTACTTGTTCTTTCCCTCTTTCAGAGGCTGTGCTGAGGACATGGTTGTCCATTCCTCCCTTGGGGATGCTGTTGACTACACCCGCCTCAGGCTTGCGTGGGTTGTCTCTGCCCGGCCTTGCTCTCCTTGTGGTGTCGGGGCGAAAAGGGACAGGCGGAGCGCTTACTGGCTGTGGACAGTCATTCATATTCTTAGCACTTGTGTTATCCTCTTCCGAATGCCATTTTTTATTTGTTAAGATCGGGGTGTTGTATTCTGATTGGCATTCTTTTAATACCCCCAAATTTATCCTTTTCTTGCCTCTAATTTAATTGGATATTGTTTCCAGCTCACCGGTCTGGCATCTGGTTTCAACTGGATGATTACCGATTCTGCCTCTTGGATTGTCCTGGTGTTCCTGAAGCCCATAGTAGAGGTGTTAACAGCCTTTTCAGCTTCTTCTGGTATCTCCTATAACTCGGCTTCTTTCTGTAACATAAAAACATGGGCATCCAAAGCTTTATTTTCAGGAATATGGATTTGGATTTTTCTTTTTTTAAAAAGTAATTTGTACTTTCACTTATTATATCTTGTCCTATTGGCAACATCATAGGGCAATCTGGAATATAGAGGAATTGATGGGTTAGCACCCTTTTCCCAATTCCAAACCTCAAAGGCTGGAAAACCGGCCCATTTTCTATCCGCCCTGTGGCACCAACAATTGACGTGCTTTGACTACTCAAGTTATTCTTGCATGTATTCAATACTGAATAAGTAGCCCCCGTATCTACTAAAAAATTTTATTTTCTCATTCCCCAACTTTACTATAACCAGGGGTTCTGTTGAGGAGGGTTCCGATTCTTCCCCCAGTCCCCCCTCAACCTTAATCTAACGTCATCATGTTATCAGCCTGCCTCGGCATTTCCTCAAGGCCCTGCCGACTTAACTGTGGACACTCCCTTTTCCAGTGTCCTTTGTGCTTGCAGAAAGCACACTGATCTTTCTCCAATGGTATTCTGGCCCTTTGTGCTCCACTGGGAATCCTCCTTCCTCATCCAAATTATCTGAATCGCTATTTCTTTGTTCCCTTTTCCTTTGGCTCGCCCCCCTTTCAACCTGCTCTGCCATATCCTGCTCATTTCTCCTTGCTCCATTATCCCTTCTCGGTCCAACCAAAATCTCAACATCCTCCTCTTCTTCCCATTTCTCTTTATATTTGTTGCATCGCCTGCTGATGCTACGTGCTGAACAAGAATGCTTAGGTGCTTTCTTATTTTCTGCCTCTAGTGCTAATATGCCACTTTCATTCACTTGCAATCAAACCACGCTCATTACGTATATCATAATTATCCCGTAACGCAAAGAACAAATTCATGTACGGCATCTCATCCCATTTTCCTTTGTGTCTACAAAACAATGTTAATTGCAACACAGTATTGTAGTTTATACTTCTGTTCTTAGGCTATTTCTCCTGATCATCCAGAGTATACAAGGGCCACCAATAATTGCAATAGTCTACCAGCTTCTTCTGAGTGAGGGGGTCACCCCCAAACTTGCTCCAGTATTTTAATATACAACCCAAGGGCACTTAAGAATTCCACTAATTATATCCCATTCTGATATTTAAAATCCACTAAACCGCATTTCTTTGTTTTCCCAACCATTACTTAAAGCAAAAAAACCCAAATCTACATATGGAATCTCATCCCATTTATCAGTTCTACAAAACAACATCAGTTGCAGAATAGTATTTTAGGTTAAAGATCCATTTTCAGGACATTCTTTGCCATCTTCTAATTGAAATTGTGGCCACCATTGATTACAATATCTTTTCAATTTATCCTTAGTCGTGGGACACCCCCCCCCCCCAAATTTATTCCAAAATTTCAGGATGCATCCTACAGGGGAACAAGTGGGTGTTTCCTGAGAAGCAGTTAAACCCATTTTGGTACTGAAAATCAAACCAGTGTTTCCACACTAATTTTTAATATTGCGTATGCTCAATAAACCAGAAACCAGACCAGAGTGTGGGAACAAAATTATCCCTAATGTGCTACCCGTTAGCGCCTTATATAGGGTGAAATATTCTTTGTTGCGCAACTTTCCCAATGCCACCTTACACAAGGTAAATATTTCCCAGGATTATAAAAAGTTACCACGTACGCGTACCCAAACCAAAATCCGGACTCCGGGTGTCCCCGTGGCAGCGTACAGGTTACACAATAGTGCACTTCCACTACCAATAGCTCAACAACGTGCACTTAGTTCAGATACGACTTCCTTGTAAGCAGCCACTACCAAAACTTATAACCAATGTCATTAATCTCCCAGGTAGCCATCGTAGAAACTCACCTGACCAGGGAATCGGAGGGCCTCCCTGAAAATACTCCTGGCGCATTGGAGTCCTCACGATTCCTGCGGTCTGTCGAGACTCCAGAGAACTTGTCCCTTCTGGGTTGCCAAATTTCTGCTGCCGAAAATCGTAGACAAGAAAACTCTCCAAACCAAATGATAGTTTAGAAAGCCGACATTGGTTTATTGCAGTGCTGGGTGCATGGGGGATTTCTCCTCCTAGCATGCACACCGGGTTGAAGTAATGACAAGTATTTAAAACACTTAACAAAGTTTGTTACACCTACTGGTCGCACCCCTTAACTAACTAGTGGTCAGTACCTTTCTCACTTCAGCTTAAAGATACAGTTCTCTTTTAATTCACTACGCATGCCCAGAAAGTAGGGGGCTTATTTGGGTTGGAGGCGTCTTCTAGCTAGGAGGTGTGGTTTTCATGTTATAATGAAGCAGGTCAGCCTCAGGACACTATTTTGGCACTCTATTCTATTTTCCTAGAACTCGTCCTTGTGTTAATCCTTGTTTTTAGTTAGTGGAGAGAGGTTTTTATCTTTAGGATGTCTAAATACCAGGTGCATTCATTACAAAGTATGTTGTTTACATTCTTTCCATTCTTTTAACCTATTTTTGACCTTGTGTTTCAAGATGCTCTATAACAGGAGGAGGGAAGGAGAAAGAAGCGTCTGAAACTGTCACAGTCTCGAGTGAGAGCTGTGGTGAGTCCCAGGCCCTTGGGGCCCCGTCACCCTTCTTCTGCATCCTGGTCCCTCTCTTTCCCATGCTGCTGTGATGATATTCCCCCCCCCCCCCCCAATTCCCTGTACCTCTTCTCTCCATTCTTCTGTCCTGCTCCTTCTTCCTCTCTCTTGTTCTGCTGCTCCCTTTTATATTTCTCTCTGCGCTTTTGTCCTGCTCCCTCTCCCTCTTTTTTTTTTTTATCATCCTCTGTCTCTGTCCTGCAGCCCAGCGCTGTTGTTTGCTTTTCCATCTCTGTGTCCTGATCTCTGTCTTTCTCTCTTTTTCCCCAGAATTTCTCTGGCTTGCTGCCTGGCATTCTTCTTGTCTCTGCGCCCGTATGTGCCGTTCCATGTCCCTGCCCTCCTATCGTTTGCCCTGTTTCCTTTTCTTTCTCTCTCTCTCCCCCCTGCCTTTGTCTTGCTCACTGTCACTGTTTTTTTTCTCATTCTGCATCTCACTGTCCCTGTCCTCCTTCCTGTTCATCTCTTACTCTCTGACCCTTTGGGCTGCTGCCTGGTCCTCTTCTTTATTGCTTCACCTCTCTGTCCTGCTCGCTGTCCCTGTTTTTTCTCTCGTTCCATTTCTCTGCCATTCTCTCTGTTGCTCTCGTTGGCTCTCTATCCCAGTGTCCTGCTCCCGGTCCCTCACCTGTTTTCTATATCCCTCTGTCCATCTTCCTGTCTTTCCTTGTTCCTCTGGCCTGCTACCCATTGCTGTTGGGTTTTTTGTGGGTTGGTTTTTTTTTTTCTTTCTCCATCTCTCTGCCTTGGTCCTGTCACTCTCCTTCTCCCTATGTCTCTAGTGTTTCTTTCTCCATCTCTGCCCTGCTCCCTGTCTCTTTTCTCTTATTCTCTGTCCTCTCCCTAACTTTTTGCCTGTATATCTCCATACCGCTGCCTATCCCATCGTTCCTCACAGTGTCTCCCTGTCCAGTTCGCTGTCCTGTTATTCCCTCTGTCCTGCTCCCAGGCCTTTGTTCTCATTTTGCAGTCCATCAGAGCACCTTCAAAAACAGCACGGTCGACACGGCACCAGGCCTGCTTGCGTCGGATGGGATTCACCTTTGTCAACAGGGAAAGAGGGTCTTTGCTCATGGGCTAGCAGGGCTCGTTGACAGAGCTTTAAACTAGACTTGAAGGGCATAATGTCAGGCTTGCTTGTGACAAGCTGTGGGACAACACGCCAAGGCTAGAGGGATGGGGTGCTAGAAGGGCCTTCAGCCTCTCGCTCTGAGACATGCTAGGCACGCCAAGGTCAATGAAGAAGGAAGGGGAGGAGGTGCTCCAGGTGCCGGAGCAGAACTTCCACTGCAGCCCATGGTGAAGAGCATGGTGATGCAGGTTGTCTCCATGCAGCCCATGGAGGTCCACGGTGGAGCAGACATGGACCTGCAGTACATGGAGGACCCCATGCCGGAGCAGGTGCATGTGCCTGAATGAACCTGTGACCCAGTGGAGAGGAGCCCGTGCTGGAGCAGGTTTTCTGGCAGGACCTGTGGCCCCATGGCCCTGTGGGAGGGACCCCATACTGGAGGAGAAGAGGAGCATGAGCAAGAAGGAGCAACAGAGACAAGATCTGATGAACTGACTGATAGCCCTGCTTCCTCTTCCCCGCTGTTTCTTGCGGGGAGGAGGTAGAGAAGTCAGGAGTGAAGATGAGCCCAGGAAACAAGAGAGGCACAGGGGGAAGGTGTTTTTCAGATTTATTCTTATTTCTCATTATCCTGTTATGATTTTGATTGACAATAAATTAATTTCCCAAAGTCAAGTCTGTTTTGCTTGTGACAGTGATTGGCGAGTGATCTCTTTGTCCTTATCTTGACCTACAAGCTTTTTTGTTATATTTTGTCCCCCTGTCTTGTTGAGGAGAGGGAGTGATAGAGCGGATTGGTGGGCATCTGGTGGCCAGCCAAAGTCAGCCCCCCACAGTTTCCTTTTATCAGCCTCCCTGGCCCTATTCTTTAATTCTTGCCTATGTTTCTTGAACCCCATCACTTCTGAAACTTTCTTTCTATCTCTCCATCCCTATTTTTTTAATTCTTGCATATGTTTCTTGAACCCAGTAGGCTTTTAAATTTTCTTCATACCTTTCCCTCTTTATGTCACCCTGACCTAATTTTAACTTATTGCCTGTGTTTCTTGACCCTATTGCTTTTCAAATTTTCTTTTTATGTCTCCCTCTATGCAGCTCCGTGTACCTATTTAATTCTTGTCTACAATTCTTGTATCGTGTTGCTTTCAAAATTTTCTTTCTATGTCTCTGTCTATCCATCTCCCTGTCTCTCATTCTGAATTATTCCCGCTCTGTCCTGCACTCCATCACTTCTTACATTTTTCTTTCTACATCTCCCTCTTTCTATGCCCCGTCTCTATTTTTTTTTTTTAGTTCTTGACTATGTTTCTTGTACCCTGTCGCGCTTTGAAATTTTCTTTCTACATACATCTATATCTTGCTCCCTGTTTCTATTTTTTATTTCTTGCCTATGTTTCTTTCCCCCATCACTTTAGAGTTTTTCCCCATCCCTTGTCTTGTCTCTATCTTGTTGCCCTGCTGGTCCCTTCTGCCTCTGTCTCCTGCTCCCTGTCTCTCTTGCTTATTCCTCCTTTTTTTTTTTTTTGCTCAGTTTCTCCTCTCTCTACACTGTTGTACTGCTCCCCGTCCCTCTCTTGTTCCCAGTATCCTATTTTCTGTCTCCCTGTTCCACACCTCTTCTCTATGTCCCTCTGTCCTTCCTCCTGCTTTTCTCTTGCCTTTTTTTCTCTCTGTCTTGCTGCCTTTGGGCACTGAGCCTTGTAGTCAACTCACTGCTGGGATTTCTTACACGCATTGATGATTAAACTTTTCCTGCCTCCTCTGTGCCCCTGGATGTGTTTGCAGCCCCTGGGTACAGAGCTTGTGGCTGTGGACAGGTGCAGGAGAGGGGGTGATGTTCTGGGGGGCTTTGTTAATGGCCCCTATTCCTGACGGGCTCCAGCTGGGGCAGCCCCAGGTGTGGCCAGTGAGGCTGAGGATAGGGCTGGCCCTGCTGTGTAAAGGGACTTCAGCTGTAAATGGGGCTGCCTGAGCACACCTGCCTGAGGGAGCTGACAAAGGGGAACTGGCTGAGGAGGGAATCTAAGGGGGCTCTGCAGGCAGGTGCCTCTGGCCAGGCATGGCCAGTCCCTGCAGCAATGAAGGATCCCTCCAAGCTGTCCCTGACAAAGCTGACCCCAGCATGTGGTGCTGGGAGCCTGGTGCCTCCATCAGCTACGTGTATGAGCTGCCATGTGGTGAGGACCATCAAGGCATCTGCTGTGAGCTGCTGAGTGGGTGAAGGTCGGGCAAGCAGTACTGTGGAGGAGGAAGGGGCAGAGGCAGAGAGAGAAGCTTCAGGGTGGTGAAGGTCTCCTGCCAGCACAAGCAAATGCTGTGAGTCATGCATCCTATCCTCTGAGTGCTGGCCCATCTCTGCCACCCTTCTCCAAATGTCTGCCTGCCTCCCTTTCTCTGTCTCCATCTCTGCTCACTCACCTACCTGTATGGCTCCCAAAACCTTGTTGTTCTTCTGCTAACTCTGCCCAGTACCCCACTGCCTCTTAAATTTTTTCTATGTCTCTCTTTAACCGTCTCTCTCCCTATTTTTTAGTTTTTCTGCACTGCCTTGTACCCCATTACTTTTTAAATTTCATTTCTATGTCTCCCTGACCCTATTTTATATATACCTCCCTCTGCTCTGCACCCCATCACTTTTCAAACTTCCTTTCTATGCCTCCCTCTATTGGGCTCCTTTTTCCTATTTCTTATTTCTTTCCTTTACCCATTGGTTTTACAATTTTCTTTATATGTATTTCTCTCTCCAGCTCCCTGGTCTTATTTTTTAATTCTTGCCTGTGTGAATTGTACCCTGACACCTTTTGAATATTCTTTCTATTTCTATCTTCTTCCCTGTCCCTGTTTTAAAATTCTTCCCTGTGTTTCCTCTACCTCACTGCTTTCTAGTGTCCCTTTCTATGTATCCCTGTACCTGTCTCCCTGTCTTTACTTCTTAATGTTTTCCTACCTGTCCTGTACCCTGTCGCTTTTTAACTTTTACTTCTATGTCTCCCTCTATCCGGCTTACTGTCCCCATTTTTCAATTCTTCCCTTTAGCTGGGGAAGGGTCTGCCCAGGCATGCATACCTGAGGGAGCTGATGTAGGAAAACTGGCTGAGGAGGGAATCCGAGGGGGTCCTGCAGGCAGGTGGCTCCAGCAATGAATGTCCAGTCCCTGCAGCAATGAAGGATCCCACCGAGCAACAAAACTGGGGGTGGAGGTGGGTGGGGGGCCCCTGCTTGGGACTGGCTGGGCATCGGTCGGTTGGTGGTGAGCAATTATAATTTGCATCACTTGTTCTTCTTGGGTTTTATTTTCCTCTCTGTTGCTTGGGGTTTTTTTTAATTATTTTTTTTTTAATTGTTACACTGTTTTTGTATCAACCCAGGAGTGTCTGTCTCATGTTTACCCTTCCAGTTCTCCCCCCATCCCAGCTGTATGGTGCTTAGTTGCCAGCCAGGGTGAAACCACGATGCTGTGTCTACTTTTATGAAGCTGCCTATTGTTATTTTAAAAATACCTACATATTTTTTTATATTTTAAAATATTTTAAATATTTAAAAAGTCTCCCATGTACCCGGTCACTTTTAAAATTTTCTTTCTGTGTCTATTTTCATCTAGTCCACTGTCTTTATTTTTTAATTTGTTCCTCTATGTCCTGTGCCCCATCGCTTCTAAGTTTCCTTTCTATTTCTCAGTTCACTGTCACTATTTTCTTAATTTTTCCTGTCTGTCCTGTACCCAATCACTTTTAAAATTGTCCTTCTATGTCTACTTTTATCAAGCTGGGTATCACTGTTTATTAATTCTTTCCCGGCTACTGTGTAGCCTGACGCTTTTTACATTTTCTTTCTAATACTACTTTAACCTATTCACTGTCTTTATTATTACTTTATTTCCTTGATCACCATTGCTTTTAAAAATTTCTGTCTACTCTTATCCCATCTGCGGTCCTTATTTCACTGTCTTCCATTTTTAAAATTATTTCCTGTCTTTCCTTAATGCCGTCGCTTTTACATTTTTTTTTCTACCTGTTTTAGTCAACTGTTACTCTTTTTTTAATACTTCATTTATTGCCCTAATCCCCCTCACTTTTTAAATGCTCTTTTTGTGCCTACTTTTATTCCCTTTGCTGTCTTTTTTTTCCATTATTTCTTCTGTGCCATTGCTTTTTAGATATTCTTTCTGCGTCTTCGTTTTAGTTGGCTGTCGCTATTTTTACAGTTTTTCCTTATTTCCTTAATCCCCCTTGCTTTGAAAATTTTCTACGTTTATCTCGTTCGCTGTCTTTAGTTTTTAATTATTTTTCCTTGGTTTTCCTTAGTGCCATGGCTTTTTAGATTTTCTTTCGACGTCTCCATTTTAGTTCGCCGTCGCCACTTTTAAATTTTTTCCTCATTTCTTTAATCCCCGCTGCTTTTATCTACTTTTATCTACTTCTATCCTGTTTACTGTCTTTATTTCGTCATCTTTATTCTTTAATGATTTCTTCTCTTTCCTTAGTGCCGTCGCTTTTAAATTTTTCTTTCAACCTGTTTTAGTTTCCTGTCGCTGTTTGATTTTTTCCCTTTCCCCCCCTAATTCCCATCGCTTTTAAAATGTGTTTTCTACGCCTACTTTTTTTCCCTTCGATGTCTTTATTTTTAATTATGTCTTGTCTGTCCTTTGTGCTGTAGGCTTTTAAAATTGCTTTCTACTTCTCCATTTTAGTTCAATGTTGCTGTGTTTTAATTTTTCCCTTATTTCCTTAATCCCTGTTGCTTTTACAATTTTCTGTCTAATTTTATCCTGTTTGCCATCTTTATTTTTTAATTGCTACTTAGCTTTCTTTTGTGCCGCCCCTTTATAAATTTTCTTGCTACATCTGTTTCAGTTTGCTGTTCCTGTTTTTAAATTTTTTTTCCATTCATTTCTGTAATCCCCGTCGCTTTTAAATTTTCTACTTTTATCATGTTTGCTGTCTTTATTTTGCTGCGTTTTCTGTTATTTTTTTCTTCTCTTTCCCTAGTGCCCTTGCTTTTTAAAGTTTTTTTTTTCTACATCTCTCTTAGTTTACTGTCCCTATCTTTTATTTTTTCCCTTTATTTCCCTAATCCCCCTCGCTTTTTTAATGTTAGTTCTAGGCCTCCTTTTATTCCCTTCGTTATCTTCACTTCTCATTATTTCTTTACTTTCCTCAGTGCCGTTGCTTTTTAGATTTTCTTTCTACACCTCCGGTTTAGTTCACCGTCCCTTTTTTTAAATTTTTTCGTCATTTCTTCAGTCCCCATTGCTTTTAAGATTTTCAGTCTACTTTCATCCCGTCTACTGTTTTAATTGTTGCTTGCCTTTGATTAGTGCCGTCGCTTTTTAAATTTTCGTCGTACGTCACCATCTTAGTTTGCTGTCCCTATTTTTAATTCTTTTTTCTATTTCCCTAAACCCTGTTGCTTTTAAAATTTTCTGTCTACCTTTATCCCATTCACTGTCTTTATTCTTTAATTGTTTCTTGTCTTTCCTTAGTGCAGTTGCTCTTTACAATTTTGGTCTCTCTTTGTTTAGTTTGCAATTGCTATTTTTTTAATGCTTTTCTCTCTTAGTCCCTTGGCTTTGAAAGTTTTGCTTCTTTTATCTACTTTTATCCAGTTTGCTGTCTTTTTTTTTTTTCCCCAATTGTTTCCTGCTAGTCCTCTACCTAGTTGCTTTTGAAATAATTGTCTTTCTGTGTCAAGCTTCCTATCCGTATTTTTCAGCAGTTTTCAGTATGTTGTGTACCCCGTTGCTTTTTCAATGTACTTTGTATGTGTCTCTCCCTCTTTCTTTATTTTTTAGTTTTTTCTCATCTTTCCTAATAGAGGTGGCTTTTTAGTTTTTTCGATATCTAATTTTATTGTATCCAATGTGTTGATTTGTTAATTCTTTCCTGTCTGTCCTGCAGCCTGCGCTTCACTTAAGAAATTTTCTTCGTATGCCTCTGTTTATTTTGATCACTGTCTCTCTTCTTTGATTTTTTCCTCTCTTAATCCCTTGGCTTATCCAGTTCCCTACTGTGGAAAAATCCCCCTCCTCCGCCTCTCTGTCTCCTGCCTGTGGGTGTCTCCTCCTCTCTGTCCCTCTCTGCTGTCCTGTGGTCCTGCTCGGACCCTTCCATCTCTCACCCCTGCTCCCTCCCCCTCTTGTTTATGGCTCCATCTCCCTGTTCCTCTGGTTCTCGTGCTCCATCTCTCCATCCTCCTCCTCCTCGTTGCCCTCCATTTCTCTCTCTCTCCACCCTCGTGCGGCTCCCTGTCCCTCTTTTTTTGTTCCCAGCATCCCATTTTCTGGCTCCCTGTCCCACACCTCTTCTCTACCTTCCTTCCGCTTTCCGCTTCCCTTGTTTCCCTCTGTCCTGCTGCCTTGGGGCGCTGAGCCTTGGAGCCAGCTCACTGCCGGGATTCCCTATGATGTGCTTTAATGAATACACTTTTCCTGCCTCCTCTGTGCCCCTGGATGTGTTTGCAGCCCCTGGGTGCAGAGCTCGTGGCTGTGGACAGGTGCAGGGAGGGGGGGATGTGCTGGGGGCTTTGGCAGGGGCCCCTGTTGCCAATGGGCTCCAGCTGGGCCTGGAGCTGGGGCAGTCCCAGGTGTGGCCAGTGAGGCTGAGGGTGGGGCTGGCCCTGCTGTGTGAAGGGGCTCTAGCTGTAAAGGGGGCTGCCACCAGGGCATGCTTTCCTGAGGGAGCTGCCAAAGGGGAGCTGGCTGAGGAGGGAATCTGAGGGGGCCCCGCAGGCAGGTGCCTCTGGCCAGGCATGGCCAGTCCCTGCAGCAATGAAGGATCTCACCGAGCCGTCCCTGACAGAACGCACCACCAGCACACCGTGCTGGGAGCTCGGTGCCTCCATTGGCTGCATGTGTGAGCCACTGGGAAGCCTCAGAGCGGAGGAGCATCGAGGCGCCTGCTGCTGAGGCAGACTGAAAAGCCTTGGGGTGGTGAAGGTCTCCTGCCAGTGCCAGGAGCTGTGGTGAGTCACGTGTTCCCTCGTGTGCGTCCCGGCCCACCTCTGCCGCCCTTCCCCGGATCTCTGCCTGCCTCCCTGCCTGTCCCTGCTTCTGTCTCCCTCTCTGCCAGCCCACCTGCCGGTCTGCCTCCCCAAAACTTGTCACTCTTCTGCCAACTCTGCCCTGTACCACTTCACCTATCGATTTTTTGTTCTCTGTTTTCCTCTCGGCAGCTCCCTCGTCCTACTTTTTAATGCTTTCCTGTGTTCCTTGTACCCCGTTGCATTTTAAGTTATCTTTCTATGTTTACGTCTCTCCAACACCCTGTCCCTATTTTTTAATTTCTTTCACTCTCCTGGTCCCCATCGCTTTTTAAATTTTCTTTCTATGTTTCCTTCTATCCACCTCCCAGTCCCTGGTTTTTTAACACTCCTGTGTTTCTTGTACCCGATCACTGTTAAAATATTCTGTCTGCTTTGCCCTCCATCCATCTCCCTGTCCCTATGTTTTAATTCTTGTCTATGTTTCTTGTACTCAGTTGCTTTTTAAAATTCCTTCTACGTCTCCCTCTACCTGGCTCCTTTTCTTGAATTTTTTTTTTAATTCTTCCCTGTATTTCTTGTACCCCATCGTGATTTAATTTCTCTTTCAACAATTCCCTTTATTGGGTTCCCTTTCCCTAAATTTTAATTCCTTAGTCTTTCCTTAGTGCTGTCGCTTTTTAAATTTTCTTTCTACGTCTGTTTTAGTGTGCTGTTCCGATTTTGTAATATTTTCCTTTATTTCCCTAATGCCTACCGCTTTGACAAGTTGTTTCTATGCCTGCTTTCATTCCCTTTGCTGTCCTTTTTTACTATTTCTTCTCTGCCTTCTGTGCCATCGCTGTATAGGTTTTCTTTCTAGGCCTCTGTTGTAGTTTGCCGTCGCTATTTTTAAATCTTTTTCCCTATTTCCTTAATCACCGTTGCTTTTAAAATACGCTGTCTACTTTCATCCCATTCGCAGTCTTTTTTTTGTCTGCCTTTCTTTTTTAATCATTTCTTGTATTTCCTTCGTGCCCTCGCTTTTTGTATTTTCTCTCTATGTCTATATGTCACCATGATTTAGTCTTTTCCTTTATTTCCTCAATCTTTTTGCTTTTTAAATTTTTTTCTACGTTTGCTTTCATACAGTTCCTGTCCCTATTTTTAAATTCTCTCTTGTCTTTTGGGTACTCTCTCAATTTTTCGATTTTCTTTCTATGTCGCTGTTTATTTAGTTTGTTGTCCCTATTTTTTAACTTTTTCCTCCTTTAATGCCTTCATTTTTCAATTTTTTTCTATGCCTACTTTTATCTAGCTTTCTGTCCCTATTTTTACATTTTTTTCTCCTCTGCCTTGTCCCATTTTGCTTTTAAAATTTTCTTTCTATGTCTACCTTTAACAAACTGTACATCCCTGGCTTTTCATTCGTTTTTGTTTGTCACATACCTTGTTGCCTTTTAAATCTTCTTTGTGTCTTTTTTTTTTCTCTTCTCTCAGTTCATCCCGAGGCTTTAGACGGTCTCCTCGGCACGCTTTTATTTCTGGAGTGTAATTCGTACCCCCTTGGTTTGTTAGAACATCTCAGGTTATCCTTCTTCCTCAGAGTAGTGTTTTTGTCCTCTCCTCCATCTCGACGGCCTCCAATGGGTCAGTGTCTCCCTCACAACATCTGTACTCTGTTCAAATCCCCTCCCGAGTCCCTTTGTGCCCTCGAGCCTTCTCTCTGGCCACCTCAGCACCCCTCTATCTCTGTCCCAATGCTTCCTGTGAGCGTCCTTGCACTCCATGGCCATCCTTCAGTTCTGCAGCAGGCGTTGTGTCTTTCTTATCCAGAGACAACTCCTCCTCAGGCTTTCATTTTGCCCCAGAGCACTTTCTCACCTTCCCCTCTGCCATGTCCGATGCCTCCGTTTGGTCCCTGGTCCCCTGAGTACGTCTGTTCAGATCCCCTCTGGAGTACCTCATTGTGTCAGCAATCCTTTGCTTGTCTCTCTGTCCATGCTCAGCCGCGCCCCCAGCCCTCTTGTTCCTGTCGCGACGCCTCCCGAGACTGTCCTCGTGCCCCACGGCACCCCTGGAGCTCTGCAGCCCTCTTTGTAGCTCTCCTATTCAGACAGAACCCTTCCTCAGGCTGTCTCTGTGCCCCACGGCTCTTTTACCTTATTCAACGCCATCTACGTTGTCTCCATTCCGTCGCTCATCCCCTGAGCACATCTGTACGTTGCTGGGACACCTTCCCGAGTTTGGCATTGGGTCCCAGAGTCACTTTCTCTTTCACTCTCGGCACCCTTCTCCTGCCGTCATCGTGTCTCCCGAGCACAGCCTTGTGCCCCACAGCTCTCTTTTGGCTCTGCAGCACACTTGGTGCCCTTCTTGCTCCCTGGGAACCTTTCCCGATGCAGTCTTTCATCTCCAGAACACTCATGTTGTCTTCTGTGCTTGCTAGGATATCTCTGTTCAGTCCCTGGTCCCCTGAGGATATCTGTAGTCTGTTCAAATCCCCTCTGGACTTCTTCATCATGTCCTCAAGCCTTCTTTTGTCTGTCCCTCTCAGAACCCCTCTGCTACTGTCACGATGCCTCCTGATGTTCTCTGCAGCACACTTTTAGCTCTCTAAGCCCCCTTTGGACCCGTTCTGTTGCAATCGCACCTCTCCTAAGAATTCTGCTCTCAAAAGAGAGCATTCTTTTTCTTCTCTCTGCCATCTAGGATGCCTCCCGAGACCTTCCTTGTGCTCCACAGCATTGTGGTAGCACTCTGCCTCCCTTTTAATCTCTCTTATGTCTCCGAGCTTTTCATGACCTCTCTGCTCCTGTTGTAAAATCACTAAATTTAGTTAGGATAGAAGTAGAATGTTAGAATGTTGTTTGTTCTGAAACTTGCAACCATAGGACCCTTACCAAGTAGTCTCTGTTTCGGGTCAAGGATGAAACAATGAAGAATTGAATAGAGAAAGTTTTGTTGAGTTCTGTAATTATAGGAACCTGTTATGCACCAGTGATGCTGCTTGGAAATCCTTTCACCCTTCCCATCTTGATTAAAGAATCAAGGATGCCAATCAGTAGATATTAATAGACATGGTAAATGATTCATTTAAGTGTAGATATTGATAGAATTGTGTAAGAGAGCAATTAAGGAAAATAAAACCATGTATTTTGTGTAACGGTAACTAGGTATGATTTATATATCTTGTTTAATTATAAACTAACTGTTGAACAATGTGGCATTGTGAAGGAGCAGGATTCGCTTGTCAAGAGGGTGGTAGGTTGTAGGCCTGGTCAGTAAACTGAGAAAAACTTTACAAGATTCCAAGAATGGGCCTTTGCAACTGAGCTGAGCATGCGCAAACATCAGATTCAACTAGCGGACACCATGAGGAAGACTACCAGAGGACCTCAGACGACCACCTGTGTACCTGAAGGCGCATGTGTCACGAGTATTTACGTATATTAATGAGTTTCTGGAAATCATATGAATATGATAATAATTTCTTGGAAATACGGTGAATATGTCTATTTTGATTGTGTATAATTACTACAGTGGAGAAAGTAAGCACGCACACTAGGTGGAGCGATCCCCTGTGCGTCCAGTGCTGCAATAAAGAAGTGCCTGCTTTCTACACTTCAAATTTAGTCTTAGAAAGTTCGTATCTTGCCGACTTACGGTAACACTCCCAGTCACCATGCCTCCCGAGACCACCTTTGTGTACTGCAGCCCTGTTTTAGCTCCGTCACGGACTTTGATCCTCTCTCATTCCCTCAGAAACCCTTCCTCGGGTTTGTTAGTGCCTCAGAGTGCTCTTATCATCCTCTGGTGCCTCCATTAATTTCTCTTTCAACAATTGCCTTTATCGGGTTCCCTTTCCCTAAATTTTAATTCCTCCCATTTTTCCATATACCCTGTCACTTTTAAAATCTTCTTTCAACACTTCCTTCTCTTCTGCCCCCTGTTCTTATATTTCCTTTGTTTCTTGTAGCCCGTCACTTTTTTAAAATTTCTTTCTGCCTCCCTCTATCTGATTCCCTGTCCCTATTTTTTAATTCCTCCCTCTTGGTCCCGTACCCGGTTGCTTTAAATATTTTCTTTCTAGGTCTCCATTTATTTAGTTTCCTGTCCTTCTCTTTTAATTTTTTGCCATCTATACTATACTCTGTCAATTTTAAGTTTTGTTTCTGTGGCCACTTTTGTCCAGACCACCATCTTTATTTTCTAATTCTCTCCTGTCTGTCCTGTACTCTGTTGCTGCTTCAATTTTCTTTCTATGTCTACTTTTGTCAAGCTCCCCATCCATATTTTTTAATCCTTTCCTGTGTCATGTATCCCGTTGCTTTTCAAATTTACTTTTATGCGTGTCTCTTTTTTCCCCGTGTTCTTATTTTCTATTTATTCTTGTCTTTCCTTAAAGCCGTCGCATTCTAAGTTTTCTTTCTATGTCAAAGTTTATCCACTTTGCTCTCCCTATTTTTTATGTCGTCCTGTTTATCCTGTACCTCGTCGCTTTTGAAATTTTCTTTCCATGTCTACTTTAACCAATTCACTGTCTGTCTTTTTTATTTGTTTCCTGTCTGTCGTGTACCCCATTGCTTTTGAAGTTTTCTATGTCTCTCTGTGTATTTCTCCCTTTTCTATTTTGTAACTTGTTCTTGTCTTTCCTTAATGCCTTTGCTTTTATAATTTTCTTCCTGTGTCTCCCTCTCATCACCCTACCCCTATTTTACAATTTTTTTTCTGGTTTGTCTTTATTGCCTTTGCTTTTGAAACTTTCTTGCCATGTCAACTTTGACCCAATTTTTTGTTTCAATTTTTTTTTTTTCCCCTGGTTGTCCTTTACCCAGTGGCTTTTAAAATTTTCTTTCTGTGCCTACTTTAACCAATTCACTGTCTTTTTAGTTTTAATTTTTTTCCTGTCTGTCCGGAACCCCATTGCTTTTTCAGTTTCCATTCTATGTCTACCTTTATCAAGCTCCCTATCCACATGTTTGAATTTATTCCTGTCTGTCGTGTTCCACGTCACTTCAAAAAAATTTTCTTTCCATGTGAGTCTCTAATTTTTTTTTTTACCCTATCCTTATTTTTAAGTTTTTTTCTTAACGCCATCGCTTATTACATTTTCTTTCTATATCAACATTTATTATGTTTGCTGTGCCTGTTTTTCATTGTGTTCCTGTCTCTCCGGTACCCCATCACTTTTTAAACTTTCTTTCTACGCCTCTGTTTATCTAGTTTTCTGTCCCCCTTTTTAATTTTTTTTTTTTTTCCTGTGTTCCCTGTAGCACAACTTGTTAAATTTTATTTCTGTGTGTGCTGGTTTTGGATGGGATAGAGTTAGTTTTCTTCACAGTAGCTGGTACGGGGCTACGTTTTGGGGTTGTGCTGAAGACAGCATTGATAGCACAGGGAGATGTGTTAGTTACAGCTGAGCAGCGCTTGCCCAGCGTCAAGGGCTGCTCTGCTCCTCACCCTGCCCTGCAAGCAAGCATATTTTTTTTCCCTTTACGCCTACCGCGTTTGACAACTTGTTTCTATGCCTGCTTTTATTCCCTTTGCTGTCCTTTTTTACTTTTTTTCTCTTTCTTATGTGCAGTCGCTGTATAGGTTTTCTTTCTAGGTCTCTGTTGTAGTTTGCCGTTGCTATTTTTAAATCTTTTTCCCTATTTCCTTAATCACCGTTGCTTTTAAAATTTGCTGTCTACTTCCATCCCGTTTGCAGTCTTTTTTTTGTCTGCCTTTCTTTTTTAATTCTTTCTTGTCTTTCCTTCGTGCCCTCGCTTTTTGAATTTTCTGTCTCTGTCTGCTCTTGAAATGTTCTTTCTGTGCCTACTTTTATTCCCTTTGCTGTCTTTTTTTTCCATTATTTCTTCTCTGCCTTCTGTGCCATCGCTTTTTAGAGCTTCTTTCTGCGTCTTCGTTGTAGTTTGCCGTCGCTATTTTTTAAAGTTTTTCCTTATTTCCTTCATCCCCCTTGCTTTGAAAATTTTCTACGTTTATCTCGTTCGCTGTCTTTAGTTTTTAATTATTTTTCCTTGGTTTTCCTTAGTGCCATGGCTTTTTAGATTTTCTTTCGACGTCTCCCTTTTAGTTCGCCGTCACCACTTTTAAATTTTTTCCTCATTTCTTTAATCCCCGCTGCTTTTAACACTTTCTGTTTGACTTTTATGCCGTTCCCTGCCTTTATTCTTTAATGATTTCTTCTCTTTCCTTAGTGCCGCCGCTTTTAAATTTTTCTCTCAACCTCTGTTTTAGTTTGCTCTCCCTGTTTGGTTTTTTTTTCCCCCCCTTTCCCCCCCCCAATTCCCATCGCTTTTAAAATGTGTTTTCTACGCCTACTTTTTTTCCCTTCGATATCTTTCTTTCTAATTATTTCTTGTCTTTCCTTAGTGCCGTTGCCTTTTAGATTTTCTGTCCATGTCTGAGTTTCAGTTTGCTTTCCCTCTCGTCCAGTTCTTTCCTCTATTAATCTCTTGGCTTTTTAAATTTTCTACCTCTATCTCATTCACATTCTTTACTTTTGAAGTATTTTTTCTTGTTTTTCCTTAGTGCCCTTAGTTGCTTTTTAACTTTTCTGTCTACTTTTACTCTGTTTGCTCTCTTTTCAGTTATTTTTTCTTGGTTTGCCTCAGTGCCATCGCTTTTTAGAATTTTTCCCTACCTACCTGTTTTAGGTCAATGTTGCTACGCTTCAATTTCTTCCTTATTTCCCTAATCCTATTTGCTTCTAAAATTTTCCGTCTGCTTTTATTCCGTTCGCTGTCTTTATTTTTTAGTTATTTCTCGTCTTTATTAGCGCCGTGGCTTTTCAAATTTTCTTTCTACATCTCTTTTAGTTCGCTGTCCCGGCTTTTAAATTCTTTTGGTTTCTTTCCCTAATCCCCATTGCTTTTTACATTTTCTACGTCTATCCCGTTCGCTGTCTTTATTTCGCTGTCTCTTCTTTTAATTATTTCTCGTCTTTCCTCAGCGCAGTCGTTTTTTAAATTCTCTTTCTACGTCTCTTTGAGTTCGCGGTCCCTATTGCCTCATTTTTCTCTTGCTTTCCCAAATCCCCCACGCTTTTTAAATGTTCTTTCGATGCCCACTTTTATGCCCTTTGCTGGGTTTTTAAAATTATTTCTTGTCGTTCCTTAGTGCCCTCGCTTTTTAAATTTTCTTTCTGCATCTCTGTTTCACTTTGCTGTTCCGGTTTCGTAATTTTTTCCTTTATTTCCCTAATGCCTACCGTGTTTGACAAGTTGTTTCTATGCCTGCTTTTATTCCCTTTGCTGTCCTTTTTTACTATTTCTTCTCTGCCTTCTGTGCCATCGCTGCATAGGTTTTCTTTCTAGGTCTCTGTTGTAGTTTGCCGTTGCTATTTTTAAATCTTTTTCCCTATTTCCTTAATCACCGTTGCTTTTAAAATTTGCTGTCTACTTCCATCCCGTTTGCAGTCTTTTTTTTGTCTGCCTTTCTTTTTTAATTCTTTCTTGTCTTTCCTTCGTGCCCTCGCTTTTTGAATTTTCTGTCTCTGTCTGCTCTTGAAATGTTCTTTCTGTGCCTACTTTTATTCCCTTTGCTGTCTTTTTTTTCCATTATTTCTTCTCTGCCTTCTGTGCCATCGCTTTTTAGAGCTTCTTTCTGCGTCTTCGTTGTAGTTTGCCGTCGCTATTTTTTAAAGTTTTTCCTTATTTCCTTCATCCCCCTTGCTTTGAAAATTTTCTACGTTTATCTCGTTCGCTGTCTTTAGTTTTTAATTATTTTTCCTTGGTTTTCCTTAGTGCCATGGCTTTTTAGATTTTCTTTCGACGTCTCCCTTTTAGTTCGCCGTCGCCACTTTTAAATTTTTTCCTCATTTCTTTAATCCCCGCTGCTTTTAACACTTTCTGTTTGACTTTTATGCCGTTCCCTGCCTTTATTCTTTAATGATTTCTTCTCTTTCCTTAGTGCCGCCGCTTTTAAATTTTTCTCCCAACCTCTGTTTTAGTTTGCTCTCCCTGTTTGGTTTTTTTTTCCCCCCCTTTCCCCCCCCCAATTCCCATCGCTTTTAAAATGTGTTTTCTACGCCTACTTTTTTTCCCTTCGATATCTTTCTTTCTAATTATTTCTTGTCTTTCCTTAGTGCCGTTGCCTTTTAGATTTTCTGTCCATGTCTGAGTTTCAGTTTGCTTTCCCTCTCGTCCAGTTCTTTCCTCTATTAATCTCTTGGCTTTTAAAATTTTCTACCTCTATCTCATTCACATTCTTTACTTTTGAAGTATTTTTTCTTGTTTTTCCTTAGTGCCCTTAGTTGCTTTTTAACTTTTCTGTCTACTTTTACTCTGTTTGCTGTCTTTTCAGTTATTTTTTCTTGGTTTGCCTCAGTGCCATCGCTTTTTAGAATTTTTCCCTACCTACCTGTTTTAGGTCAATGTTGCTACGCTTCAATTTCTTCCTTATTTCCCTAATCCTATTTGCTTCTAAAATTTTCCGTCTGCTTTTATTCCGTTCGCTCTCTTTATTTTTTAGTTATTTCTCGTCTTTATTAGCGCCGTGGCTTTTCAAATTTTCTTTCTACATCTCTTTTAGTTCGCTGTCCCGGCTTTTAAATTCTTTTGGTTTCTTTCCCTAATCCCCATTGCTTTTTACATTTTCTACGTCTATCCCGTTCGCTGTCTTTATTTCGCTGTCTCTTCTTTTAATTATTTCTCGTCTTTCCTCAGCGCAGTCGTTTTTTAAATTCTCTTTCTACGTCTCTTTGAGTTCGCGGTCCCTATTTCCTCATTTTTCTCTTCCTTTCCCAAATCCCCCACGCTTTTTAAATGTTCTTTCGATGCCCACTTTTATGCCCTTTGCTGGGTTTTTAAAATTATTTCTTGTCGTTCCTTAGTGCCCTCGCTTTTTAAATTTTCTTTCTGCATCTCTGTTTCACTTTGCTGTTCCGATTTCGTAATTTTTTCCTTTATTTCCCTAATGCCTACCGTGTTTGACAAGTTGTTTCTATGCCTGCTTTTATTCCCTTTGCTGTCCTTTTTTACTATTTCTTCTCTGCCTTCTGTGCCATCGCTGCATAGGTTTTCTTTCTAGGTCTCTGTTGTAGTTTGCCGTTGCTATTTTTAAATCTTTTTCCCTATTTCCTTAATCACCGTTGCTTTTAAAATTTGCTGTCTACTTCCATCCCGTTTGCAGTCTTTTTTTTGTCTGCCTTTCTTTTTTAATTCTTTCTTGTCTTTCCTTCGTGCCCTCGCTTTTTGAATTTTCTGTCTCTGTCTGCTCTTGAAATGTTCTTTCTGTGCCTACTTTTATTCCCTTTGCTGTCTTTTTTTTCCATTATTTCTTCTCTGCCTTCTGTGCCATCGCTTTTTAGAGCTTCTTTCTGCGTCTTCGTTGTAGTTTGCCGTCGCTATTTTTTAAAGTTTTTCCTTATTTCCTTCATCCCCCTTGCTTTGAAAATTTTCTACGTTTATCTCGTTCGCTGTCTTTAGTTTTTAATTATTTTTCCTTGGTTTTCCTTAGTGCCATGGCTTTTTAGATTTTCTTTCGACGACTCCGTTTTAGTTCGCCGTCGCCACTTTTAAATTTTTTCCTCATTTCTTTAATCCCCGCTGCTTTTAACACTTTCTGTTTGACTTTTATGCCGTTCCCTGCCTTTATTCTTTAATGATTTCTTCTCTTTCCTTAGTGCCGCCGCTTTTAAATTTTTCTCCCAACCTCTGTTTTAGTTTGCTCTCCCTGTTTGGTTTTTTTTTCCCCCCCTTTCCCCCCCCCAATTCCCATCGCTTTTAAAATGTGTTTTCTACGCCTACTTTTTTTCCCTTCGATATCTTTCTTTCTAATTATTTCTTGTCTTTCCTTAGTGCCGTTGCCTTTTAGATTTTCTGTCCATGTCTGAGTTTCAGTTTGCTTTCCCTCTCGTCCAGTTCTTTCCTCTATTAATCTCTTGGCTTTTTAAATTTTCTACCTCTATCTCGTTCACATTCTTTACTTTTAAAGTATTTTTTCTTGTTTTTCCTTAGTGCCCTTAGTTGCTTTTTAACTTTTCTGTCTACTTTTACTCTGTTTGCTGTCTTTTCAGTTATTTTTTCTTGGTTTGCCTCAGTGCCATCGCTTTTTAGATTTTTTTCCCTACCTATCTGTTTTAGGTCAATGTTGCTACGCTTCAATTTCTTCCTTATTTCCCTAATCCTATTTGCTTTTAAAATTTCTGTCTGCTTTTATTCCGTTCGCTGTCTTTATTTTTTAGTTATTTCTCGTCTTTATTAGCGCCGTGGCTTTTCAAATTTTCTTTCTACATCTCTTTTAGTTCGCTGTCCCGGCTTTTAAATTCTTTTGGTTTCTTTCCCTAATCCCCATTGCTTTTTACATTTTCTACGTCTATCCCGTTCGCTGTCTTTCTTTCGCTGTCTCTTCCTTTAATTATTTCTCGTCTTTCCTCAGCGCAGTCGTTTTTTAAATTCTCTTTCTACGTCTCTTTGAGTTCGCGGTCCCTATTTCCTCATTTTTCTCTTCCTTTCCCAAATCCCCCACGCTTTTTAAATGTTCTTTCGATGCCCACTTTTATGCCCTTTGCTGGGTTTTTAAAATTATTTCTTGTCGTTCCTTAGTGCCCTCGCTTTTTAAATTTTCTTTCTGCATCTCTGTTTCACTTTGCTGTTCCGATTTCGTAATTTTTTCCTTTATTTCCCTAATGCCTACTGTGTTTGACAAGTTGTTTCTATGCCTGCTTTTATTCCCTTTGCTGTCCTTTTTTACTATTTCTTCTCTGCCTTCTGTGCCATCGCTGCATAGGTTTTCTTTCTAGGTCTCTGTTGTAGTTTGCCGTTGCTATTTTTAAATCTTTTTCCCTATTTCCTTAATCACCGTTGCTTTTAAAATTTGCTGTCTACTTCCATCCCGTTTGCAGTCTTTTTTTTGTCTGCCTTTCTTTTTTAATTCTTTCTTGTCTTTCCTTCGTGCCCTCGCTTTTTGAATTTTCTGTCTCTGTCTGCTCTTGAAATGTTCTTTCTGTGCCTACTTTTATTCCCTTTGCTGTCTTTTTTTTCCATTATTTCTTCTCTGCCTTCTGTGCCATCGCTTTTTAGAGCTTCTTTCTGCGTCTTCGTTGTAGTTTGCCGTCGCTATTTTTTAAAGTTTTTCCTTATTTCCTTCATCCCCCTTGCTTTGAAAATTTTCTACGTTTATCTCGTTCGCTGTCTTTAGTTTTTAATTATTTTTCCTTGGTTTTCCTTAGTGCCATGGCTTTTTAGATTTTCTTTCGACGTCTCGCTTTTAGTTCGCCGTCGCCACTTTTAAATTTTTTCCTCATTTCTTTAATCCCCGCTGCTTTTAACACTTTCTGTTTGACTTTTATGCCGTTCCCTGCCTTTATTCTTTAATGATTTCTTCTCTTTCCTTAGTGCCGCCGCTTTTAAATTTTTCTCCCAACCTCTGTTTTAGTTTGCTCTCCCTGTTTGGTTTTTTTTTCCCCCCCCTTTCCCCCCCCCAATTCCCATCGCTTTTAAAATGTGTTTTCTACGCCTACTTTTTTTCCCTTCGATATCTTTCTTTCTAATTATTTCTTGTCTTTCCTTAGTGCCGTTGCCTTTTAGATTTTCTGTCCATGTCTGAGTTTCAGTTTGCTTTCCCTCTCGTCCAGTTCTTTCCTCTATTAATCTCTTGGCTTTTTAAATTTTCTACCTCTATCTCATTCACATTCTTTACTTTTAAAGTATTTTTTCTTGTTTTTCCTTAGTGCCCTTAGTTGCTTTTTAACTTTTCTGTCTACTTTTACTCTGTTTGCTCTCTTTTCAGTTATTTTTTCTTGGTTTGCCTCAGTGCCATCGCTTTTTAGATTTTTTCCCTACCTACCTGTTTTAGGTCAATGTTGCTACGCTTCAATTTCTTCCTTATTTCCCTAATCCTATTTGCTTCTAAAATTTTCCGTCTGCTTTTATTCCATTCGCTGTCTTTATTTTTTAGTTATTTCTCGTCTTTATTAGCGCCGTGGCTTTTCAAATTTTCTTTCTACATCTCTTTTAGTTCGCTGTCCCGGCTTTTAAATTCTTTTGGTTTCTTTCCCTAATCCCCATTGCTTTTTACATTTTCTACGTCTATCCCGTTCGCTGTCTTTATTTCGCTGTCTCTTCTTTTAATTATTTCTCGTCTTTCCTCAGCGCAGTCGTTTTTTAAATTCTCTTTCTACGTCTCTTTGAGTTCGCGGTCCCTATTTCCTCATTTTTCTCTTCCTTTCCCAAATCCCCCACGCTTTTTAAATGTTCTTTCGATGCCCACTTTTATGCCCTTTGCTGGGTTTTTAAAATTATTTCTTGTCGTTCCTTAGTGCCCTCGCTTTTTAAATTTTCTTTCTGCATCTCTGTTTCACTTTGCTGTTCCGATTTCGTAATTTTTTCCTTTATTTCCCTAATGCCTACCGTGTTTGACAAGTTGTTTCTATGCCTGCTTTTATTCCCTTTGCTGTCCTTTTTTACTATTTCTTCTCTGCCTTCTGTGCCATCGCTGTATAGGTTTTCTTTCTAGGTCTCTGTTGTAGTTTGCCGTTGCTATTTTTAAATCTTTTTCCCTATTTCCTTAATCACCGTTGCTTTTAAAATTTGCTGTCTACTTCCATCCCGTTTGCAGTCTTTTTTTTGTCTGCCTTTCTTTTTTAATTCTTTCTTGTCTTTCCTTCGTGCCCTCGCTTTTTGAATTTTCTGTCTCTGTCTGCTCTTGAAATGTTCTTTCTGTGCCTACTTTTATTCCCTTTGCTGTCTTTTTTTTCCATTATTTCTTCTCTGCCTTCTGTGCCATCGCTTTTTAGAGCTTCTTTCTGCGTCTTCGTTGTAGTTTGCCGTCGCTATTTTTTAAAGTTTTTCCTTATTTCCTTCATCCCCCTTGCTTTGAAAATTTTCTACGTTTATCTCGTTCGCTGTCTTTAGTTTTTAATTATTTTTCCTTGGTTTTCCTTAGTGCCATGGCTTTTTAGATTTTCTTTCGACGTCTCCCTTTTAGTTTGCTGTCGCCACTTTTAAATTTTTTCCTCATTTCTTTAATCCCCGCTGCTTTTAACACTTTCTGTTTGACTTTTATGCCGTTCCCTGCCTTTATTCTTTAATGATTTCTTCTCTTTCCTTAGTGCCGCCGCTTTTAAATTTTTCTCTCAACCTCTGTTTTAGTTTGCTCTCCCTGTTTGGTTTTTTTTTCCCCCCCTTTACCCCCCCAATTCCCATCGCTTTTAAAATGTGTTTTCTACGCCTACTTTTTTTCCCTTCGATATCTTTCTTTCTAATTATTTCTTGTCTTTCCTTAGTGCCGTTGCCTTTTAGATTTTCTGTCCATGTCTGAGTTTCAGTTTGCTTTCCCTCTCGTCCAGTTCTTTCCTCTATTAATCTCTTGGCTTTTAAAATTTTCTACCTCTATCTCATTCACATTCTTTACTTTTAAAGTATTTTTTCTTGTTTTTCCTTAGTGCCCTTAGTTGCTTTTTAACTTTTCTGTCTACTTTTACTCTGTTTGCTGTCTTTTCAGTTATTTTTTCTTGGTTTGCCTCAGTGCCATCGCTTTTTAGATTTTTTTCCCTACCTATCTGTTTTAGGTCAATGTTGCTACGCTTCAATTTCTTCCTTATTTCCCTAATCCTATTTGCTTCTAAAATTTCTGTCTGCTTTTATTCCGTTCGCTGTCTTTATTTTTTAGTTATTTCTCGTCTTTATTAGCGCCGTGGCTTTTCAAATTTTCTTTCTACATCTCTTTTAGTTCGCTGTCCCGGCTTTTAAATTCTTTTGGTTTCTTTCCCTAATCCCCATTGCTTTTTACATTTTCTACGTCTATCCCGTTCGCTGTCTTTATTTCGCTGTCTCTTCTTTTAATTATTTCTCGTCTTTCCTCAGCGCAGTCGTTTTTTAAATTCTCTTTCTACGTCTCTTTGAGTTCGCGGTCCCTATTTCCTCATTTTTCTCTTCCTTTCCCAAATCCCCCACGCTTTTTAAATGTTCTTTCGATGCCCACTTTTATGCCCTTTGCTGGGTTTTTAAAATTATTTCTTGTCGTTCCTTAGTGCCCTCGCTTTTTAAATTTTCTTTCTGCATCTCTGTTTCACTTTGCTGTTCCGATTTCGTAATTTTTTCCTTTATTTCCCTAATGCCTACCGTGTTTGACAAGTTGTTTCTATGCCTGCTTTTATTCCCTTTGCTGTCCTTTTTTACTATTTCTTCTCTGCCTTCTGTGCCATCGCTGTATAGGTTTTCTTTCTAGGTCTCTGTTGTAGTTTGCCGTTGCTATTTTTAAATCTTTTTCCCTATTTCCTTAATCACCGTTGCTTTTAAAATTTGCTGTCTACTTCCATCCCGTTTGCAGTCTTTTTTTTGTCTGCCTTTCTTTTTTAATTCTTTCTTGTCTTTCCTTCGTGCCCTCGCTTTTTGAATTTTCTGTCTCTGTCTGCTCTTGAAATGTTCTTTCTGTGCCTACTTTTATTCCCTTTGCTGTCTTTTTTTTCCATTATTTCTTCTCTGCCTTCTGTGCCATCGCTTTTTAGAGCTGCTTTCTGCGTCTTCGTTGTAGTTTGCCGTCGCTATTTTTTAAAGTTTTTCCTTATTTCCTTCATCCCCCTTGCTTTGAAAATTTTCTACGTTTATCTCGTTCGCTGTCTTTAGTTTTTAATTATTTTTCCTTGGTTTTCCTTAGTGCCATGGCTTTTTAGATTTTCTTTCGACGACTCCGTTTTAGTTCGCCGTCGCCACTTTTAAATTTTTTCCTCATTTCTTTAATCCCCGCTGCTTTTAACACTTTCTGTTTGACTTTTATGCCGTTCCCTGCCTTTATTCTTTAATGATTTCTTCTCTTTCCTTAGTGCCGCCGCTTTTAAATTTTTCTCTCAACCTCTGTTTTAGTTTGCTCTCCCTGTTTGGTTTTTTTCCCCCCCCTTTCCCCCCCCCAATTCCCATCGCTTTTAAAATGTGTTTTCTACGCCTACTTTTTTTCCCTTCGATATCTTTCTTTCTAATTATTTCTTGTCTTTCCTTAGTGCCGTTGCCTTTTAGATTTTCTGTCCATGTCTGAGTTTCAGTTTGCTTTCCCTCTCGTCCAGTTCTTTCCTCTATTAATCTCTTGGCTTTTTAAATTTTCTACCTCTATCTCATTCACATTCTTTACTTTTAAAGTATTTTTTCTTGTTTTTCCTTAGTGCCCTTAGTTGCTTTTTAACTTTTCTGTCTACTTTTACTCTGTTTGCTGTCTTTTCAGTTATTTTTTCTTGGTTTGCCTCAGTGCCATCGCTTTTTAGATTTTTTCCCTACCTACCTGTTTTAGGTCAATGTTGCTACGCTTCAATTTCTTCCTTATTTCCCTAATCCTATTTGCTTCTAAAATTTTCCGTCTGCTTTTATTCCGTTCGCTGTCTTTATTTTTTAGTTATTTCTCGTCTTTATTAGCGCCGTGGCTTTTCAAATTTTCTTTCTACATCTCTTTTAGTTCGCTGTCCCGGCTTTTAAATTCTTTTGGTTTCTTTCCCTAATCCCCATTGCTTTTTACATTTTCTACGTCTATCCCGTTCGCTGTCTTTATTTCGCTGTCTCTTCTTTTAATTATTTCTCGTCTTTCCTCAGCGCAGTCGTTTTTTAAATTCTCTTTCTACGTCTCTTTGAGTTCGCGGTCCCTATTTCCTCATTTTTCTCTTCCTTTCCCAAATCCCCCACGCTTTTTAAATGTTCTTTCGATGCCCACTTTTATGCCCTTTGCTGGGTTTTTAAAATTATTTCTTGTCGTTCCTTAGTGCCCTCGCTTTTTAAATTTTCTTTCTGCATCTCTGTTTCACTTTGCTGTGTCCGATTTCGTAATTTTTTCCTTTATTTCCCTAATGCCTACCGTGTTTGACAAGTTGTTTCTATGCCTGCTTTTATTCCCTTTGCTGTCCTTTTTTACTATTTCTTCTCTGCCTTCTGTGCCATCGCTGTATAGGTTTTCTTTCTAGGTCTCTGTTGTAGTTTGCCGTTGCTATTTTTAAATCTTTTTCCCTATTTCCTTAATCACCGTTGCTTTTAAAATTTGCTGTCTACTTCCATCCCGTTTGCAGTCTTTTTTTTTGTCTGCCTTTCTTTTTTAATTCTTCTTCTGTCTTTCCTTCGTGCCCTCGCTTTTTGAATTTTCTGTCTCTGTCTGCTCTTGAAATGTTCTTTCTGTGCCTACTTTTATTCCCTTTGCTGTCTTTTTTTTCCATTATTTCTTCTCTGCCTTCTGTGCCATCGCTTTTTAGAGCTGCTTTCTGCGTCTTCGTTGTAGTTTGCCGTCGCTATTTTTAAAGTTTTTCCTTATTTCCTTCATCCCCCTTGCTTTGAAAATTTTCTACGTTTATCTCGTTCGCTGTCTTTAGTTTTTAATTATTTTTCCTTGGTTTTCCTTAGTGCCATGGCTTTTTAGATTTTCTTTCGACGTCTCCCTTTTAGTTTGCTGTCGCCACTTTTAAATTTTTTCCTCATTTCTTTAATCCCCGCTGCTTTTAACACTTTCTGTTTGACTTTTATGCCGTTCCCTGCCTTTATTCTTTAATGATTTCTTCTCTTTCCTTAGTGCCGCCGCTTTTAAATTTTTCTCTCAACCTCTGTTTTAGTTTGCTCTCCCTGTTTGGTTTTTTTCCCCCCCCCCTTTTCCCCCCCCCAATTCCCATCGCTTTTAAAATGTGTTTTCTACGCCTACTTTTTTTCCCTTCGATATCTTTCTTTCTAATTATTTCTTGTCTTTCCTTAGTGCCGTTGCCTTTTAGATTTTCTGTCCATGTCTGAGTTTCAGTTTGCTTTCCCTCTCGTCCAGTTCTTTCCTCTATTAATCTCTTGCTTTTAAAATTTTCTACCTCTATCTCATTCACATTCTTTACTTTTAAAGTATTTTTTCTTGTTTTTCCTTAGTGCCCTTAGTTGCTTTTTAACTTTTCTGTCTACTTTTACTCTGTTTGCTGTCTTTTCAGTTATTTTTTCTTGGTTTGCCTCAGTGCCATCGCTTTTTAGATTTTTTTCCCTACCTATCTGTTTTAGGTCAATGTTGCTACGCTTCAATTTCTTCCTTATTTCCCTAATCCTATTTGCTTCTAAAATTTCTGTCTGCTTTTATTCCGTTCGCTGTCTTTATTTTTTAGTTATTTCTCGTCTTTATTAGCCGTGGCTTTTCAAATTTTCTTTCTACATCTCTTTTAGTTCGCTGTCCCGGCTTTTAAATTCTTTTGGTTTCTTTCCCTAATCCCCATTGCTTTTTACATTTTCTACGTCTATCCCGTTCGCTGTCTTTATTTCGCTGTCTCTTCTTTTAATTATTTCTCGTCTTTCCTCAGCGCAGTCGTTTTTTAAATTCTCTTTCTACGTCTCTTTTAGTTCGCGGTCCCTATTTCCTCATTTTTCTCTTCCTTTCCCAAATCCCCCACGCTTTTTAAATGTTCTTTCGATGCCCACTTTTATGCCCTTTGCTGGGTTTTTAAAATTATTTCTTGTCGTTCCTTAGTGCCCTCGCTTTTTAAATTTTCTTTCTGCATCTCTGTTTCACTTTGCTGTTCCGATTTCGTAATTTTTTCCTTTATTTCCCTAATGCCTACCGTGTTTGACAAGTTGTTTCTATGCCTGCTTTTATTCCCTTTGCTGTCCTTTTTTACTATTTCTTCTCTGCCTTCTGTGCCATCGCTGTATAGGTTTTCTTTCTAGGTCTCTGTTGTAGTTTGCCGTTGCTATTTTTAAATCTTTTTCCCTATTTCCTTAATCACCGTTGCTTTTAAAATTTGCTGTCTACTTCCATCCCGTTTGCAGTCTTTTTTTTGTCTGCCTTTCTTTTTTAATTCTTTCTTGTCTTTCCTTCGTGCCCTCGCTTTTTGAATTTTCTGTCTCTGTCTGCTCTTGAAATGTTCTTTCTGTGCCTACTTTTATTCCCTTTGCTGTCTTTTTTTTCCATTATTTCTTCTCTGCCTTCTGTGCCATCGCTTTTTAGAGCTTCTTTCTGCGTCTTCGTTGTAGTTTGCCGTCGCTATTTTTTAAAGTTTTTCCTTATTTCCTTCATCCCCCTTGCTTTGAAAATTTTCTACGTTTATCTCGTTCGCTGTCTTTAGTTTTTAATTATTTTTCCTTGGTTTTCCTTAGTGCCATGGCTTTTTAGATTTTCTTTCGACGTCTCCCTTTTAGTTTGCTGTCGCCACTTTTAAATTTTTTCCTCATTTCTTTAATCCCCGCTGCTTTTAACACTTTCTGTTTGACTTTTATGCCGTTCCCTGCCTTTATTCTTTAATGATTTCTTCTCTTTCCTTAGTGCCGCCGCTTTTAAATTTTTCTCTCAACCTCTGTTTTAGTTTGCTCTCCCTGTTTGGTTTTTTCCCCCCCCCCCCCCCTTTCCCCCCCCCAATTCCCATCGCTTTTAAAATGTGTTTTCTACGCCTACTTTTTTTTCCCTTCGATATCTTTCTTTCTAATTATTTCTTGTCTTTCCTTAGTGCCGTTGCTTTTTAGATTTTCTGTCCATGTCTGAGTTTCAGTTTGCTTTCCCTCTCGTCCAGTTCTTTCCTCTATTAATCTCTTGGCTTTTTAAATTTTCTACCTCTATCTCGTTCACATTCTTTACTTTTAAAGTATTTTTTCTTGTTTTTCCTTAGTGCCCTTAGTTGCTTTTTAACTTTTCTGTCTACTTTTACTCTGCTGTCTTTTCAGTTATTTTTTCTTGGTTTGCCTCAGTGCCATCGCTTTTTAGATTTTTTTCCCTACCTATCTGTTTTAGGTCAATGTTGCTACGCTTCAATTTCTTCCTTATTTCCCTAATCCTATTTGCTTCTAAAATTTCTGTCTGCTTTTATTCCGTTCGCTGTCTTTATTTTTTAGTTATTTCTCGTCTTTATTAGCGCCGTGGCTTTTCAAATTTTCTTTCTACATCTCTTTTAGTTCGCTGTCCCGGCTTTTAAATTCTTTTGGTTTCTTTCCCTAATCCCCATTGCTTTTTACATTTTCTACGTCTATCCCGTTCGCTGTCTTTATTTCGCTGTCTCTTCTTTTAATTATTTCTCGTCTTTCCTCAGCACAGTCGTTTTTTAAATTCTCTTTCTACGTCTCTTTTAGTTCGCGGTCCCTATTTCCTCATTTTTCTCTTCCTTTCCCAAATCCCCCACGCTTTTTAAATGTTCTTTCGATGCCCACTTTTATGCCCTTTGCTGGGTTTTTAAAATTATTTCTTGTCGTTCCTTAGTGCCCTCGCTTTTTAAATTTTCTTTCTGCATCTCTGTTTCACTTTGCTGTTCCGATTTCGTAATTTTTTCCTTTATTTCCCTAATGCCTACCGTGTTTGACAAGTTGTTTCTATGCCTGCTTTTATTCCCTTTGCTGTCCTTTTTTACTATTTCTTCTCTGCCTTCTGTGCCATCGCTGCATAGGTTTTCTTTCTAGGTCTCTGTTGTAGTTTGCCGTTGCTATTTTTAAATCTTTTTCCCTATTTCCTTAATCACCGTTGCTTTTAAAATTTGCTGTCTACTTCCATCCTGTTTGCAGTCTTTTTTTTGTCTGCCTTTCTTTTTTAATTCTTTCTTGTCTTTCCTTTGTGCCCTCGCTTTTTGAATTTTCTGTCTCTGTCTGCTCTTGAAATGTTCTTTCTGTGCCTACTTTTATTCCCTTTGCTGTCTTTTTTTTCCATTATTTCTTCTCTGCCTTCTGTGCCATCGCTTTTTAGAGCTTCTTTCTGCGTCTTCGTTGTAGTTTGCCGTCGCTATTTTTTAAAGTTTTTCCTTATTTCCTTCATCCCCCTTGCTTTGAAAATTTTCTACGTTTATCTCGTTCGCTGTCTTTAGTTTTTAATTATTTTTCCTTGGTTTTCCTTAGTGCCATGGCTTTTTAGATTTTCTTTCGACGTCTCCCTTTTAGTTCGCCGTCGCCACTTTTAAATTTTTTCCTCATTTCTTTAATCCCCGCTGCTTTTAACACTTTCTGTTTGACTTTTATGCCGTTCCCTGCCTTTATTCTTTAATGATTTCTTCTCTTTCCTTAGTGCCGCCGCTTTTAAATTTTTCTCCCAACCTCTGTTTTAGTTTGCTCTCCCTGTTTGGTTTTTTTTTCCCCCCCTTCCCCCCCCCCAATTCCCATCGCTTTTAAAATGTGTTTTCTACGCCTACTTTTTTTCCCTTCGATATCTTTCTTTCTAATTATTTCTTGTCTTTCCTTAGTGCCGTTGCCTTTTAGATTTTCTGTCCATGTCTGAGTTTCAGTTTGCTTTCCCTCTCGTCCAGTTCTTTCCTCTATTAATCTCTTGGCTTTTTAAATTTTCTACCTCTATCTCATTCACATTCTTTACTTTTAAAGTATTTTTTCTTGTTTTTCCTTAGTGCCCTTAGTTGCTTTTTAACTTTTCTGTCTACTTTTACTCTGTTTGCTGTCTTTTCAGTTATTTTTTCTTGGTTTGCCTCAGTGCCATCGCTTTTTAGATTTTTTTCCCTACCTATCTTTTTTAGGTCAATGTTGCTACGCTTCAATTTCTTCCTTATTTCCCTAATCCTATTTGCTTCTAAAATTTTCCGTCTGCTTTTATTCCGTTCGCTCTCTTTATTTTTTAGTTATTTCTCGTCTTTATTAGCGCCGTGGCTTTTCAAATTTTCTTTCTACATCTCTTTTAGTTCGCTGTCCCGGCTTTTAAATTCTTTTGGTTTCTTTCCCTAATCCCCATTGCTTTTTACATTTTCTACGTCTATCCCGTTCGCTGTCTTTATTTCGCTGTCTCTTCTTTTAATTATTTCTCGTCTTTCCTCAGCGCAGTCGTTTTTTAAATTCTCTTTCTACGTCTCTTTTAGTTCGCGGTCCCTATTTCCTTATTTTTCTCTTCCTTTCCCAAATCCCCCACGCTTTTTAAATGTTCTTTCGATGCCCACTTTTATGCCCTTTGCTGGGTTTTTAAAATTATTTCTTGTCGTTCCTTAGTGCCCTCGCTTTTTAAATTTTCTTTCTGCATCTCTGTTTCACTTTGCTGTTCCGATTTCGTAATTTTTTCCTTTATTTCCCTAATGCCTACCGTGTTTGACAAGTTGTTTCTATGCCTGCTTTTATTCCCTTTGCTGTCCTTTTTTACTATTTCTTCTCTGCCTTCTGTGCCATCGCTGCATAGGTTTTCTTTCTAGGTCTCTGTTGTAGTTTGCCGTTGCTATTTTTAAATCTTTTTCCCTATTTCCTTAATCACCGTTGCTTTTAAAATTTGCTGTCTACTTCCATCCTGTTTGCAGTCTTTTTTTTGTCTGCCTTTCTTTTTTAATTCTTTCTTGTCTTTCCTTTGTGCCCTCGCTTTTTGAATTTTCTGTCTCTGTCTGCTCTTGAAATGTTCTTTCTGTGCCTACTTTTATTCCCTTTGCTGTCTTTTTTTTCCATTATTTCTTCTCTGCCTTCTGTGCCATCGCTTTTTAGAGCTTCTTTCTGCGTCTTCGTTGTAGTTTGCCGTCGCTATTTTTTAAAGTTTTTCCTTATTTCCTTCATCCCCCTTGCTTTGAAAATTTTCTACGTTTATCTCGTTCGCTGTCTTTAGTTTTTAATTATTTTTCCTTGGTTTTCCTTAGTGCCATGGCTTTTTAGATTTTCTTTCGACGTCTCCCTTTTAGTTCGCCGTCGCCACTTTTAAATTTTTTCCTCATTTCTTTAATCCCCGCTGCTTTTAACACTTTCTGTTTGACTTTTATGCCGTTCCCTGCCTTTATTCTTTAATGATTTCTTCTCTTTCCTTAGTGCCGCCGCTTTTAAATTTTTCTCCCAACCTCTGTTTTAGTTTGCTCTCCCTGTTTGGTTTTTTTTTCCCCCCCTTCCCCCCCCCAATTCCCATCGCTTTTAAAATGTGTTTTCTACGCCTACTTTTTTTCCCTTCGATATCTTTCTTTCTAATTATTTCTTGTCTTTCCTTAGTGCCGTTGCCTTTTAGATTTTCTGTCCATGTCTGAGTTTCAGTTTGCTTTCCCTCTCGTCCAGTTCTTTCCTCTATTAATCTCTTGGCTTTTTAAATTTTCTACCTCTATCTCATTCACATTCTTTACTTTTAAAGTATTTTTTCTTGTTTTTCCTTAGTGCCCTTAGTTGCTTTTTAACTTTTCTGTCTACTTTTACTCTGTTTGCTGTCTTTTCAGTTATTTTTTCTTGGTTTGCCTCAGTGCCATCGCTTTTTAGATTTTTTTCCCTACCTATCTTTTTTAGGTCAATGTTGCTACGCTTCAATTTCTTCCTTATTTCCCTAATCCTATTTGCTTCTAAAATTTTCCGTCTGCTTTTATTCCGTTCGCTCTCTTTATTTTTTAGTTATTTCTCGTCTTTATTAGCGCCGTGGCTTTTCAAATTTTCTTTCTACATCTCTTTTAGTTCGCTGTCCCGGCTTTTAAATTCTTTTGGTTTCTTTCCCTAATCCCCATTGCTTTTTACATTTTCTACGTCTATCCCGTTCGCTGTCTTTATTTCGCTGTCTCTTCTTTTAATTATTTCTCGTCTTTCCTCAGCGCAGTCGTTTTTTAAATTCTCTTTCTACGTCTCTTTTAGTTCGCGGTCCCTATTTCCTTATTTTTCTCTTCCTTTCCCAAATCCCCCACGCTTTTTAAATGTTCTTTCGATGCCCACTTTTATGCCCTTTGCTGGGTTTTTAAAATTATTTCTTGTCGTTCCTTAGTGCCCTCGCTTTTTAAATTTTCTTTCTGCATCTCTGTTTCACTTTGCTGTTCCGATTTCGTAATTTTTTCCTTTATTTCCCTAATGCCTACCGTGTTTGACAAGTTGTTTCTATGCCTGCTTTTATTCCCTTTGCTGTCCTTTTTTACTATTTCTTCTCTGCCTTCTGTGCCATCGCTGTATAGGTTTTCTTTCTAGGTCTCTGTTGTAGTTTGCCGTTGCTATTTTTAAATCTTTTTCGCTATTTCCTTAATCACCGTTGCTTTTAAAATTTGCTGTCTACTTCCATCCCGTTTGCAGTCTTTTTTTTGTCTGCCTTTCTTTTTTAATTCTTTCTTGTCTTTCCTTCGTGCCCTCGCTTTTTGAATTTTCTGTCTCTGTCTGCTCTTGAAATGTTCTTTCTGTGCCTACTTTTATTCCCTTTGCTGTCTTTTTTTTCCCATTATTTCTTCTCTGCCTTCTGTGCCATCGCTTTTTAGAGCTTCTTTCTGCGTCTTCGTTGTAGTTTTGCCGTCGCTATTTTTTAAAGTTTTTCCTTATTTCCTTCATCCCCCTTGCTTTGAAAATTTTTCTACGTTTATCTCGTTCGCTGTCTTTAGTTTTTAATTATTTTTCCTTGGTTTTCCTTAGTGCCATGGCTTTTTAGATTTTCTTTCGACGACTCCGTTTTAGTTCGCCGTCGCCACTTTTAAATTTTTTTCCTCATTTCTTTAATCCCCGCTGCTTTTAAACACTTTCTGTTTGACTTTTATGCCGTTCCCTGCCTTTATTCTTTAATGATTTCTTCTCTTTCCTTAGTGCCGCCGCTTTTAAATTTTTCTCTCAACCTCTGTTTTAGTTTGCTCTCCCTGTTTGGTTTTTTTTCCCCCCCCCTTTTCCCCCCCCCCAATTCCCATCGCTTTTAAAATGTGTTTTCTACGCCTACTTTTTTTTCCCTTCGATATCTTTCTTTCTAATTATTTTCTTGTCTTTCCTTAGTGCCGTTGCCTTTTAGATTTTCTGTCCATGTCTGAGTTTCAGTTTGCTTTCCCTCTCGTCCAGTTCTTTCCTCTATTAATCTCTTGGCTTTTTAAATTTTCTACCTCTATCTCATTCACATTCTTTACTTTTAAAGTATTTTTTTCTTGTTTTTCCTTAGTGCCCTTAGTTGCTTTTTAACTTTTCTGTCTACTTTTTACTCTGTTTGCTGTCTTTTTCAGTTATTTTTTCTTGGTTTGCCTCAGTGCCATCGCTTTTTAGATTTTTTTCCCTACCTACCTGTTTTAGGTCAATGTTGCTACGCTTCAATTTCTTCCTTATTTCCCTAATCCTATTTGCTTCTAAAAATTTTTCCGTCTGCTTTTATTCCGTTCGCTGTCCTTTATTTTTTTAGTTATTTCTCGTCTTTATTAGCGCCGTGGCTTTTCAAATTTTCTTTCTACATCTCTTTTTAGTTCGCTGTCCCGGCTTTTAAATTCTTTTGGTTTCTTTCCCTAATCCCCCATTGCTTTTTACATTTTTCTACGTCTATCCCGTTCGCTGTCTTTATTTCGCTGTCTCTTCTTTTTAATTATTTCTCGGTCTTTCCTCAGCGCAGTCGTTTTTTTAAATTCTCTTTCTACGTCTCTTTGAGTTCGCGGTCCCTATTTCCTCATTTTTCTCTTCCTTTCCCAAATCCCCCACGCTTTTTAAATGTTCTTTCGATGCCCACTTTTTATGCCCTTTGCTGGGTTTTTAAAATTATTTCTTGTCGTTCCTTAGTGCCCTCGCTTTTTAAATTTTCTTTCTGCATCTCTGTTTCACTTTGCTGTTCCGATTTCGTAATTTTTTCCTTTATTTCCCTAATGCCTACCGTGTTTGACAAGTTGTTTCTATGCCTGCTTTTATTCCCTTTGCTGTCCTTTTTTACTATTTCTTCTCTGCCTTCTGTGCCATCGCTGTATAGGTTTTCTTTCTAGGTCTCTGTTGTAGTTTTGCCGTTGCTATTTTTAAAATCTTTTTTCCCTATTTCCTTAATCACCGTTGCTTTTAAAATTTGCTGTCTACTTCCATCCCGTTTGCAGTCTTTTTTTTGTCTTTTCCATCCCGTTTGCAGTCTTTTTTTTGTCTGCCTTTCTTTTTTAATTATTTCTTGTCTTTCCTTCGTGCCCTCGCTTTTTGAATTTTCTGTCTCTGTCTGCTCTTGAAATGTTCTTTCTGTGCCTACTTTTATTCCCTTTGCTGTCTTTTTTTTTCCATTATTTCTTCTCTGCCTTCTGTGCCATCGCTTTTTAGAGCTTCTTTCTGCGTCTTCGTTGTAGTTTGCCGTCGCTATTTTTAAAGTTTTTCCTTATTTCCTTCATCCCCCTTGCTTTGAAAATTTTCTACGTTTATCTCGTTCGCTGTCTTTAGTTTTTAATTATTTTTCCTTGGTTTTCCTTAGTGCCATGGCTTTTTAGATTTTCTTTCGACGTCTCCCTTTTAGTTCGCCGTCGCCACTTTTAAATTTTTTCCTCATTTCTTTAATCCCCGCTGCTTTTAACACTTTCTGTTTGACTTTTATGCCGTTCCCTGCCTTTATTCTTTAATGATTTCTTCTCTTTCCTTAGTGCCGCCGCTTTTAAATTTTTCTCTCAACCTCTGTTTTAGTTTGCTCTCCCTGTTTGGTTTTTTTTTCCCCCCCTTTCCCCCCCCCAATTCCCATCGCTTTTAAAATGTGTTTTCTACGCCTACTTTTTTTCCCTTCGATATCTTTCTTTCTAATTATTTCTTGTCTTTCCTTAGTGCCGTTGCCTTTTAGATTTTCTGTCCATGTCTGAGTTTCAGTTTGCTTTCCCTCTCGTCCAGTTCTTTCCTCTATTAATCTCTTGGCTTTTTAAATTTTCTACCTCTATCTCGTTCACATTCTTTACTTTTAAAGTATTTTTTCTTGTTTTTCCTTAGTGCCCTTAGTTGCTTTTTAACTTTTCTGTCTACTTTTACTCTGTTTGCTGTCTTTTCAGTTATTTTTTCTTGGTTTGCCTCAGTGCCATCGCTTTTTAGATTTTTTTCCCTACCTATCTGTTTTAGGTCAATGTTGCTACGCTTCAATTTCTTCCTTATTTCCCTAATCCTATTTGCTTCTAAAATTTTCCGTCTGCTTTTATTCCGTTCGCTGTCTTTATTTTTTAGTTATTTCTCGTCTTTATTAGCGCCGTGGCTTTTCAAATTTTCTTTCTACATCTCTTTTAGTTCGCTGTCCCGGCTTTTAAATTCTTTTGGTTTCTTTCCCTAATCCCCATTGCTTTTTACATTTTCTACGTCTATCCCGTTCGCTGTCTTTATTTCGCTGTCTCTTCTTAATTATTTCTCGTCTTTCCTCAGCGCAGTCGTTTTTTAAATTCTCTTTCTACGTCTCTTTGAGTTCGCGGTCCCTATTTCCTCATTTTTCTCTTCCTTTCCCAAATCCCCCACGCTTTTTAAATGTTCTTTCGATGCCCACTTTTATGCCCTTTGCTGGGTTTTTAAAATTATTTCTTGTCGTTCCTTAGTGCCCTCGCTTTTTAAATTTTCTTTCTGCATCTCTGTTTCACTTTGCTGTTCCGATTTCGTAATTTTTTCCTTTATTTCCCTAATGCCTACTGTGTTTGACAAGTTGTTTCTATGCCTGCTTTTATTCCCTTTGCTGTCCTTTTTTACTATTTCTTCTCTGCCTTCTGTGCCATCGCTGTATAGATTTTCTTTCTAGGTCTCTGTTGTAGTTTGCCGTTGCTATTTTTAAATCTTTTTCCCTATTTCCTTAATCACCGTTGCTTTTAAAATTTGCTGTCTACTTCCATCCCGTTTGCAGTCTTTTTTTTGTCTGCCTTTCTTTTTTAATTCTTTCTTGTCTTTCCTTCGTGCCCTCGCTTTTTGAATTTTCTGTCTCTGTCTGCTCTTGAAATGTTCTTTCTGTGCCTACTTTTATTCCCTTTGCTGTCTTTTTTTCCCATTATTTCTTCTCTGCCTTCTGTGCCATCGCTTTTTAGAGCTTCTTTCTGCGTCTTCGTTGTAGTTTGCCGTCGCTATTTTTTAAAGTTTTTCCTTATTTCCTTCATCCCCCTTGCTTTGAAAATTTTCTACGTTTATCTCGTTCGCTGTCTTTAGTTTTTAATTATTTTTCCTTGGTTTTCCTTAGTGCCATGGCTTTTTAGATTTTCTTTCGACGTCTCCCTTTTAGTTCGCCGTCGCCACTTTTAAATTTTTTCCTCATTTCTTTAATCCCCGCTGCTTTTAACACTTTCTGTTTGACTTTTACGCCGTTCCCTGCCTTTATTCTTTAATGATTTCTTCTCTTTCCTTAGTGCCACCGCTTTTAAATTTTTCTCCCAACCTCTGTTTTAGTTTGCTCTCCCTGTTTGGTTTTTTTTTCCCCCCCTTTCCCCCCCCAATTCCCATCGCTTTTAAAATGTGTTTTCTACGCCTACTTTTTTTCCCTTCGATATCTTTCTTTCTAATTATTTCTTGTCTTTCCTTAGTGCCGTTGCCTTTTAGATTTTCTGTCCATGTCTGAGTTTCAGTTTGCTTTCCCTCTCGTCCAGTTCTTTCCTCTATTAATCTCTTGGCTTTTTAAATTTTCTACCTCTATCTCATTCACATTCTTTACTTTTAAAGTATTTTTTCTTGTTTTTCCTTAGTGCCCTTAGTTGCTTTTTAACTTTTCTGTCTACTTTTACTCTGTTTGCTGTCTTTTCAGTTATTTTTTCTTGGTTTGCCTCAGTGCCATCGCTTTTTAGATTTTTTCCCTACCTACCTGTTTTAGGTCAATGTTGCTACGCTTCAATTTCTTCCTTATTTCCCTAATCCTATTTGCTTCTAAAATTTTCCGTCTGCTTTTATTCCGTTCGCTGTCTTTATTTTTTAGTTATTTCTCGTCTTTATTAGCGCCGTGGCTTTTCAAATTTTCTTTCTACATCTCTTTTAGTTCGCTGTCCCGGCTTTTAAATTCTTTTGGTTTCTTTCCCTAATCCCCATTGCTTTTTACATTTTCTACGTCTATCCCATTCGCTGTCTTTATTTCGCTGTCTCTTCTTTTAATTATTTCTCGTCTTTCCTCAGCGCAGTCGTTTTTTAAATTCTCTTTCTACGTCTCTTTTAGTTCGCGGTCCCTATTTCCTCATTTTTCTCTTCCTTTCCCAAATCCCCCACGCTTTTTAAATGTTCTTTCGATGCCCACTTTTATGCCCTTTGCTGGGTTTTTAAAATTATTTCTTGTCGTTCCTTAGTGCCCTCGCTTTTTAAATTTTCTTTCTGCATCTCTGTTTCACTTTGCTGTTCCGATTTCGTAATTTTTTCCTTTATTTCCCTAATGCCTACCGTGTTTGACAAGTTGTTTCTATGCCTGCTTTTATTCCCTTTGCTGTCCTTTTTTACTATTTCTTCTCTGCCTTCTGTGCCATCGCTGTATAGGTTTTCTTTCTAGGTCTCTGTTGTAGTTTGCCGTTGCTATTTTTAAATCTTTTTCCCTATTTCCTTAATCACCGTTGCTTTTAAAATTTGCTGTCTACTTCCATCCCGTTTGCAGTCTTTTTTTTGTCTGCCTTTCTTTTTTAATTCTTTCTTGTCTTTCCTTCGTGCCCTCGCTTTTTGAATTTTCTGTCTCTGTCTGCTCTTGAAATGTTCTTTCTGTGCCTACTTTTATTCCCTTTGCTGTCTTTTTTTTCCATTATTTCTTCTCTGCCTTCTGTGCCATCGCTTTTTAGAGCTTCTTTCTGCGTCTTCGTTGTAGTTTGCCGTCGCTATTTTTTAAAGTTTTTCCTTATTTCCTTCATCCCCCTTGCTTTGAAAATTTTCTACGTTTATCTCGTTCGCTGTCTTTAGTTTTTAATTATTTTTCCTTGGTTTTCCTTAGTGCCATGGCTTTTTAGATTTTCTTTCGACGTCTCCCTTTTAGTTTGCTGTCGCCACTTTTAAATTTTTTCCTCATTTCTTTAATCCCCGCTGCTTTTAACACTTTCTGTTTGACTTTTATGCCGTTCCCTGCCTTTATTCTTTAATGATTTCTTCTCTTTCCTTAGTGCCGCCGCTTTTAAATTTTTCTCTCAACCTCTGTTTTAGTTTGCTCTCCCTGTTTGGTTTTTTTTTCCCCCCCTTTCCCCCCCCAATTCCCATCGCTTTTAAAATGTGTTTTCTACGCCTACTTTTTTTCCCTTCGATATCTTTCTTTCTAATTATTTCTTGTCTTTCCTTAGTGCCGTTGCCTTTTAGATTTTCTGTCCATGTCTGAGTTTCAGTTTGCTTTCCCTCTCGTCCAGTTCTTTCCTCTATTAATCTCTTGGCTTTTTAAATTTTCTACCTCTATCTCGTTCACATTCTTTACTTTTAAAGTATTTTTTCTTGTTTTTCCTTAGTGCCCTTAGTTGCTTTTTAACTTTTCTGTCTACTTTTACTCTGTTTGCTGTCTTTTCAGTTATTTTTTCTTGGTTTGCCTCAGTGCCATCGCTTTTTAGATTTTTTCCCTACCTATCTGTTTTAGGTCAATGTTGCTACGCTTCAATTTCTTCCTTATTTCCCTAATCCTATTTGCTTCTAAAATTTTCCGTCTGCTTTTATTCCGTTTGCTGTCTTTATTTTTTAGTTATTTCTCGTCTTTATTAGCGCCGTGGCTTTTCAAATTTTCTTTCTACATCTCTTTTAGTTCGCTGTCCCGGCTTTTAAATTCTTTTGGTTTCTTTCCCTAATCCCCATTGCTTTTTACATTTTCTACGTCTATCCCGTTCGCTGTCTTTATTTCGCTGTCTCTTCTTTTAATTATTTCTCGTCTTTCCTCAGCGCAGTCGTTTTTTAAATTCTCTTTCTACGTCTCTTTTAGTTCGCGGTCCCTATTTCCTCATTTTTCTCTTCCTTTCCCAAATCCCCCACGCTTTTTAAATGTTCTTTCGATGCCCACTTTTATGCCCTTTGCTGGGTTTTTAAAATTATTTCTTGTCGTTCCTTAGTGCCCTCGCTTTTTAAATTTTCTTTCTGCATCTCTGTTTCACTTTGCTGTTCCGATTTCATAATTTTTTCCTTTATTTCCCTAATGCCTACCGTGTTTGACAAGTTGTTTCTATGCCTGCTTTTATTCCCTTTGCTGTCCTTTTTTACTATTTCTTCTCTGCCTTCTGTGCCATCGCTGTATAGGTTTTCTTTCTAGGTCTCTGTTGTAGTTTGCCGTTGCTATTTTTAAATCTTTTTCCCTATTTCCTTAATCACCGTTGCTTTTAAAATTTGCTGTCTACTTCCATCCCGTTTGCAGTCTTTTTTTTGTCTGCCTTTCTTTTTTAATTATTTCTTGTCTTTCCTTCGTGCCCTCACTTTTTGAATTTTCTGTCTCTGTCTGCTCTTGAAATGTTCTTTCTGTGCCTACTTTTATTCCCTTTGCTGTCTTTTTTTCCCATTATTTCTTCTCTGCCTTCTGTGCCATCGCTTTTTAGAGCTTCTTTCTGCGTCTTCGTTGTAGTTTGCCGTCGCTATTTTTTAAAGTTTTTCCTTATTTCCTTCATCCCCCTTGCTTTGAAAATTTTCTACGTTTATCTCGTTCGCTGTCTTTAGTTTTTAATTATTTTTCCTTGGTTTTCCTTAGTGCCATGGCTTTTTAGATTTTCTTTCGACGTCTCCCTTTTAGTTCGCCGTCGCCACTTTTAAATTTTTTCCTCATTTCTTTAATCCCCGCTGCTTTTAACACTTTCTGTTTGACTTTTATGCCGTTCCCTGCCTTTATTCTTTAATGATTTCTTCTCTTTCCTTAGTGCCGCCGCTTTTAAATTTTTCTCCCAACCTCTGTTTTAGTTTGCTCTCCCTGTTTGGTTTTTTTTCCCCCCCCTTCCCCCCCCCAATTCCCATCGCTTTTAAAATGTGTTTTCTACGCCTACTTTTTTTCCCTTCGATATCTTTCTTTCTAATTATTTCTTGTCTTTCCTTAGTGCCGTTGCCTTTTAGATTTTCTGTCCATGTCTGAGTTTCAGTTTGCTTTCCCTCTCGTCCAGTTCTTTCCTCTATTAATCTCTTGGCTTTTTAAATTTTCTACCTCTATCTCATTCACATTCTTTACTTTTAAAGTATTTTTTCTTGTTTTTCCTTAGTGCCCTTAGTTGCTTTTTAACTTTTCTGTCTACTTTTACTCTGTTTGCTGTCTTTTCAGTTATTTTTTCTTGGTTTGCCTCAGTGCCATCGCTTTTTAGATTTTTTCCCTACCTACCTGTTTTAGGTCAATGTTGCTACGCTTCAATTTCTTCCTTATTTCCCTAATCCTATTTGCTTCTAAAATTTTCCGTCTGCTTTTATTCCGTTCGCTGTCTTTATTTTTTAGTTATTTCTCGTCTTTATTAGCGCCGTGGCTTTTCAAATTTTCTTTCTACATCTCTTTTAGTTCGCTGTCCCGGCTTTTAAATTCTTTTGGTTTCTTTCCCTAATCCCCATTGCTTTTTACATTTTCTACGTCTATCCCGTTCGCTGTCTTTATTTCGCTGTCTCTTCTTTTAATTATTTCTCGTCTTTCCTCAGCGCAGTCGTTTTTTAAATTCTCTTTCTACGTCTCTTTGAGTTCGCGGTCCCTATTTCCTCATTTTTCTCTTCCTTTCCCAAATCCCCCACGCTTTTTAAATGTTCTTTCGATGCCCACTTTTATGCCCTTTGCTGGGTTTTTAAAATTATTTCTTGTCGTTCCTTAGTGCCCTCGCTTTTTAAATTTTCTTTCTGCATCTCTGTTTCACTTTGCTGTTCCGATTTCGTAATTTTTTCCTTTATTTCCCTAATGCCTACCGTGTTTGACAAGTTGTTTCTATGCCTGCTTTTATTCCCTTTGCTGTCCTTTTTTACTATTTCTTCTCTGCCTTCTGTGCCATCGCTGTATAGGTTTTCTTTCTAGGTCTCTGTTGTAGTTTGCCGTTGCTATTTTTAAATCTTTTCCCCTATTTCCTTAATCACCGTTGCTTTTAAAATTTGCTGTCTACTTCCATCCCGTTTGCAGTCTTTTTTTTGTCTGCCTTTCTTTTTTAATTCTTTCTTGTCTTTCCTTCGTGCCCTCGCTTTTTGAATTTTCTGTCTCTGTCTGCTCTTGAAATGTTCTTTCTGTGCCTACTTTTATTCCCTTTGCTGTCTTTTTTTTCCATTATTTCTTCTCTGCCTTCTGTGCCATCGCTTTTTAGAGCTTCTTTCTGCGTCTTCGTTGTAGTTTGCCGTCGCTATTTTTTAAAGTTTTTCCTTATTTCCTTCATCCCCCTTGCTTTGAAAATTTTCTACGTTTATCTCGTTCGCTGTCTTTAGTTTTTAATTATTTTTCCTTGGTTTTCCTTAGTGCCATGGCTTTTTAGATTTTCTTTCGATGACTCCGTTTTAGTTCGCCGTCGCCACTTTTAAATTTTTTCCTCATTTCTTTAATCCCCGCTGCTTTTAACACTTTCTGTTTGACTTTTATGCCGTTCCCTGCCTTTATTCTTTAATGATTTCTTCTCCTTCCTTAGTGCCGCTGCTTTTAAATTTTTCTCCCAACCTCTGTTTTAGTTTGCTCTCCCTGTTTGGTTTTTTTTCCCCCCCCTTTCCCCCCCCCAATTCCCATCGCTTTTAAAATGTGTTTTCTACGCCTACTTTTTTTCCCTTCGATATCTTTCTTTCTAATTATTTCTTGTCTTTCCTTAGTGCCGTTGCCTTTTAGATTTTCTGTCCATGTCTGAGTTTCAGTTTGCTTTCCCTCTTGTCCAGTTCTTTCCTCTATTAATCTCTTGGCTTTTTAAATTTTCTACCTCTATCTCATTCACATTCTTTACTTTTAAAGTATTTTTTCTTGTTTTTCCTTAGTGCCCTTAGTTGCTTTTTAACTTTTCTGTCTACTTTTACTCTGTTTGCTCTCTTTTCAGTTATTTTTTCTTGGTTTGCCTCAGTGCCATCGCTTTTTAGATTTTTTCCCTACCTACCTGTTTTAGGTCAATGTTGCTACGCTTCAATTTCTTCCTTATTTCCCTAATCCTATTTGCTTCTAAAATTTCTGTCTGCTTTTATTCCGTTCGCTGTCTTTATTTTTTAGTTATTTCTCGTCTTTATTAGCGCCGTGGCTTTTCAAATTTTCTTTCTACATCTCTTTTAGTTCGCTGTCCCGGCTTTTAAATTCTTTTGGTTTCTTTCCCTAATCCCCATTGCTTTTTACATTTTCTACGTCTATCCCGTTCGCTGTCTTTATTTCGCTGTCTCTTCTTTTAATTATTTCTCGTCTTTCCTCAGCGCAGTCGTTTTTTAAATTCTCTTTCTACGTCTCTTTGAGTTCGCGGTCCCTATTTCCTCATTTTTCTCTTCCTTTCCCAAATCCCCCACGCTTTTTAAATGTTCTTTCGACGCCCACTTTTATGCCCTTTGCTGGGTTTTTAAAATTATTTCTTGTCGTTCCTTAGTGCCCTCGCTTTTTAAATTTTCTTTCTGCATCTCTGTTTCACTTTGCTGTTCCGATTTCGTAATTTTTTCCTTTATTTCCCTAATGCCTACCGTGTTTGACAAGTTGTTTCTATGCCTGCTTTTATTCCCTTTGCTGTCCTTTTTTACTATTTCTTCTCTGCCTTCTGTGCCATCGCTGTATAGGTTTTCTTTCTAGGTCTCTGTTGTAGTTTGCCGTTGCTATTTTTAAATCTTTTTCCCTATTTCCTTAATCACCGTTGCTTTTAAAATTTGCTGTCTACTTCCATCCCGTTTGCAGTCTTTTTTTTGTCTGCCTTTCTTTTTTAATTCTTTCTTGTCTTTCCTTCGTGCCCTCGCTTTTTGAATTTTCTGTCTCTGTCTGCTCTTGAAATGTTCTTTCTGTGCCTACTTTTATTCCCTTTGCTGTCTTTTTTTCCCATTATTTCTTCTCTGCCTTCTGTGCCATCGCTTTTTAGAGCTTCTTTCTGCGTCTTCGTTGTAGTTTGCCGTCGCTATTTTTTAAAGTTTTTCCTTATTTCCTTCATCCCCCTTGCTTTGAAAATTTTCTACGTTTATCTCGTTCGCTGTCTTTAGTTTTTAACTATTTTTCCTTGGTTTTCCTTAGTGCCATGGCTTTTTAGATTTTCTTTCGACGTCTCCCTTTTAGTTCGCCGTCGCCACTTTTAAATTTTTTCCTCATTTCTTTAATCCCCGCTGCTTTTAACACTTTCTGTTTGACTTTTATGCCGTTCCCTGCCTTTATTCTTTAATGATTTCTTCTCTTTCCTTAGTGCCGCCGCTTTTAAATTTTTCTCCCAACCTCTGTTTTAGTTTGCTCTCCCTGTTTGGTTTTTTTTTCCCCCCCTTTCCCCCCCCCAATTCCCATCGCTTTTAAAATGTGTTTTCTACGCCTACTTTTTTTCCCTTCGATATCTTTCTTTCTAATTATTTCTTGTCTTTCCTTAGTGCCGTTGCCTTTTAGATTTTCTGTCCATGTCTGAGTTTCAGTTTGCTTTCCCTCTCGTCCAGTTCTTTCCTCTATTAATCTCTTGGCTTTTTAAATTTTCTACCTCTATCTCGTTCACATTCTTTACTTTTAAAGTATTTTTTCTTGTTTTTCCTTAGTGCCCTTAGTTGCTTTTTAACTTTTCTGTCTACTTTTACTCTGTTTGCTGTCTTTTCAGTTATTTTTTCTTGGTTTGCCTCAGTGCCATCGCTTTTTAGATTTTTTCCCTACCTATCTGTTTTAGGTCAATGTTGCTACGCTTCAATTTCTTCCTTATTTCCCTAATCCTATTTGCTTCTAAAATTTTCCGTCTGCTTTTATTCCGTTCGCTGTCTTTATTTTTTAGTTATTTCTCGTCTTTATTAGCGCCGTGGCTTTTCAAATTTTCTTTCTACATCTCTTTTAGTTCGCTGTCCCGGCTTTTAAATTCTTTTGGTTTCTTTCCCTAATCCCCATTGCTTTTTACATTTTCTACGTCTATCCCGTTCGCTGTCTTTATTTCGCTGTCTCTTCTTTTAATTATTTCTCGTCTTTCCTCAGCGCAGTCGTTTTTTAAATTCTCTTTCTACGTCTCTTTTAGTTCGCGGTCCCTATTTCCTCATTTTTCTCTTCCTTTCCCAAATCCCCCACGCTTTTTAAATGTTCTTTCGATGCCCACTTTTATGCCCTTTGCTGGGTTTTTAAAATTATTTCTTGTCGTTCCTTAGTGCCCTCGCTTTTTAAATTTTCTTTCTGCATCTCTGTTTCACTTTGCTGTTCCGATTTCATAATTTTTTCCTTTATTTCCCTAATGCCTACCGTGTTTGACAAGTTGTTTCTATGCCTGCTTTTATTCCCTTTGCTGTCCTTTTTTACTATTTCTTCTCTGCCTTCTGTGCCATCGCTGTATAGGTTTTCTTTCTAGGTCTCTGTTGTAGTTTGCCGTTGCTATTTTTAAATCTTTTTCCCTATTTCCTTAATCACCGTTGCTTTTAAAATTTGCTGTCTACTTCCATCCCGTTTGCAGTCTTTTTTTTGTCTGCCTTTCTTTTTTAATTCTTTCTTGTCTTTCCTTCGTGCCCTCGCTTTTTGAATTTTCTGTCTCTGTCTGCTCTTGAAATGTTCTTTCTGTGCCTACTTTTATTCCCTTTGCTGTCTTTTTTTTCCATTATTTCTTCTCTGCCTTCTGTGCCATCGCTTTTTAGAGCTTCTTTCTGCGTCTTCGTTGTAGTTTGCCGTCGCTATTTTTTAAAGTTTTTCCTTATTTCCTTCATCCCCCTTGCTTTGAAAATTTTCTACGTTTATCTCGTTCGCTGTCTTTAGTTTTTAATTATTTTTCCTTGGTTTTCCTTAGTGCCATGGCTTTTTAGATTTTCTTTCGACGACTCCGTTTTAGTTCGCCGTCGCCACTTTTAAATTTTTTCCTCATTTCTTTAATCCCCGCTGCTTTTAACACTTTCTGTTTGACTTTTATGCCGTTCCCTGCCTTTATTCTTTAATGATTTCTTCTCCTTCCTTAGTGCCGCTGCTTTTAAATTTTTCTCCCAACCTCTGTTTTAGTTTGCTCTCCCTGTTTGGTTTTTTTTCCCCCCCCTTTCCCCCCCCCAATTCCCATCGCTTTTAAAATGTGTTTTCTACGCCTACTTTTTTTCCCTTCGATATCTTTCTTTCTAATTATTTCTTGTCTTTCCTTAGTGCCGTTGCCTTTTAGATTTTCTGTCCATGTCTGAGTTTCAGTTTGCTTTCCCTCTTGTCCAGTTCTTTCCTCTATTAATCTCTTGGCTTTTTAAATTTTCTACCTCTATCTCATTCACATTCTTTACTTTTAAAGTATTTTTTCTTGTTTTTCCTTAGTGCCCTTAGTTGCTTTTTAACTTTTCTGTCTACTTTTACTCTGTTTGCTGTCTTTTCAGTTATTTTTTCTTGGTTTGCCTCAGTGCCATCGCTTTTTAGATTTTTTCCCTACCTACCTGTTTTAGGTCAATGTTGCTACGCTTCAATTTCTTCCTTATTTCCCTAATCCTATTTGCTTCTAAAATTTCTGTCTGCTTTTATTCCGTTCGCTGTCTTTATTTTTTAGTTATTTCTCGTCTTTATTAGCGCCGTGGCTTTTCAAATTTTCTTTCTACATCTCTTTTAGTTCGCTGTCCCGGCTTTTAAATTCTTTTGGTTTCTTTCCCTAATCCCCATTGCTTTTTACATTTTCTACGTCTATCCCGTTCGCTGTCTTTATTTCGCTGTCTCTTCTTTTAATTATTTCTCGTCTTTCCTCAGCGCAGTCGTTTTTTAAATTCTCTTTCTACGTCTCTTTGAGTTCGCGGTCCCTATTTCCTCATTTTTCTCTTCCTTTCCCAAATCCCCCACGCTTTTTAAATGTTCTTTCGACGCCCACTTTTATGCCCTTTGCTGGGTTTTTAAAATTATTTCTTGTCGTTCCTTAGTGCCCTCGCTTTTTAAATTTTCTTTCTGCATCTCTGTTTCACTTTGCTGTTCCGATTTCGTAATTTTTTCCTTTATTTCCCTAATGCCTACCGTGTTTGACAAGTTGTTTCTATGCCTGCTTTTATTCCCTTTGCTGTCCTTTTTTACTATTTCTTCTCTGCCTTCTGTGCCATCGCTGTATAGGTTTTCTTTCTAGGTCTCTGTTGTAGTTTGCCGTTGCTATTTTTAAATCTTTTTCCCTATTTCCTTAATCACCGTTGCTTTTAAAATTTGCTGTCTACTTCCATCCCGTTTGCAGTCTTTTTTTTGTCTGCCTTTCTTTTTTAATTCTTTCTTGTCTTTCCTTCGTGCCCTCGCTTTTTGAATTTTCTGTCTCTGTCTGCTCTTGAAATGTTCTTTCTGTGCCTACTTTTATTCCCTTTGCTGTCTTTTTTTCCCATTATTTCTTCTCTGCCTTCTGTGCCATCGCTTTTTAGAGCTTCTTTCTGCGTCTTCGTTGTAGTTTGCCGTCGCTATTTTTTAAAGTTTTTCCTTATTTCCTTCATCCCCCTTGCTTTGAAAATTTTCTACGTTTATCTCGTTCGCTGTCTTTAGTTTTTAACTATTTTTCCTTGGTTTTCCTTAGTGCCATGGCTTTTTAGATTTTCTTTCGACGTCTCCCTTTTAGTTCGCCGTCGCCACTTTTAAATTTTTTCCTCATTTCTTTAATCCCCGCTGCTTTTAACACTTTCTGTTTGACTTTTATGCCGTTCCCTGCCTTTATTCTTTAATGATTTCTTCTCTTTCCTTAGTGCCGCCGCTTTTAAATTTTTCTCCCAACCTCTGTTTTAGTTTGCTCTCCCTGTTTGGTTTTTTTTTCCCCCCCTTTCCCCCCCCCAATTCCCATCGCTTTTAAAATGTGTTTTCTACGCCTACTTTTTTTCCCTTCGATATCTTTCTTTCTAATTATTTCTTGTCTTTCCTTAGTGCCGTTGCCTTTTAGATTTTCTGTCCATGTCTGAGTTTCAGTTTGCTTTCCCTCTCGTCCAGTTCTTTCCTCTATTAATCTCTTGGCTTTTTAAATTTTCTACCTCTATCTCATTCACATTCTTTACTTTTAAAGTATTTTTTCTTGTTTTTCCTTAGTGCCCTTAGTTGCTTTTTAACTTTTCTGTCTACTTTTACTCTGTTTGCTGTCTTTTCAGTTATTTTTTCTTGGTTTGCCTCAGTGCCATCGCTTTTTAGATTTTTTCCCTACCTATCTGTTTTAGGTCAATGTTGCTACGCTTCAATTTCTTCCTTATTTCCCTAATCCTATTTGCTTCTAAAATTTTCCGTCTGCTTTTATTCCGTTCGCTGTCTTTATTTTTTAGTTATTTCTCGTCTTTATTAGCGCCGTGGCTTTTCAAATTTTCTTTCTACATCTCTTTTAGTTCGCTGTCCCGGCTTTTAAATTCTTTTGGTTTCTTTCCCTAATCCCCATTGCTTTTTACATTTTCTACGTCTATCCCGTTAGCTGTCTTTATTTCGCTGTCTCTTCTTTTAATTATTTCTCGTCTTTCCTCAGCGCAGTCGTTTTTTAAATTCTCTTTCTACGTCTCTTTGAGTTCGCGGTCCCTATTTCCTCATTTTTCTCTTCCTTTCCCAAATCCCCCACGCTTTTTAAATGTTCTTTCGATGCCCACTTTTATGCCCTTTGCTGGGTTTTTAAAATTATTTCTTGTCGTTCCTTAGTGCCCTCGCTTTTTAAATTTTCTTTCTGCATCTCTGTTTCACTTTGCTGTTCCGATTTCATAATTTTTTCCTTTATTTCCCTAATGCCTACCGTGTTTGACAAGTTGTTTCTATGCCTGCTTTTATTCCCTTTGCTGTCCTTTTTTACTATTTCTTCTCTGCCTTCTGTGCCATCGCTGTATAGGTTTTCTTTCTAGGTCTCTGTTGTAGTTTGCCGTTGCTATTTTTAAATCTTTTTCCCTATTTCCTTAATCACCGTTGCTTTTAAAATTTGCTGTCTACTTCCATCCCGTTTGCAGTCTTTTTTTTGTCTGCCTTTCTTTTTTAATTCTTTCTTGTCTTTCCTTCGTGCCCTCGCTTTTTGAATTTTCTGTCTCTGTCTGCTCTTGAAATGTTCTTTCTGTGCCTACTTTTATTCCCTTTGCTGTCTTTTTTTTCCATTATTTCTTCTCTGCCTTCTGTGCCATCGCTTTTTAGAGCTTCTTTCTGCGTCTTCGTTGTAGTTTGCCGTCGCTATTTTTTAAAGTTTTTCCTTATTTCCTTCATCCCCCTTGCTTTGAAAATTTTCTACGTTTATCTCGTTCGCTGTCTTTAGTTTTTAATTATTTTTCCTTGGTTTTCCTTAGTGCCATGGCTTTTTAGATTTTCTTTCGACGTCTCCCTTTTAGTTTGCTGTCGCCACTTTTAAATTTTTTCCTCATTTCTTTAATCCCCGCTGCTTTTAACACTTTCTGTTTGACTTTTATGCCGTTCCCTGCCTTTATTCTTTAATGATTTCTTCTCTTTCCTTAGTGCCGCCGCTTTTAAATTTTTCTCTCAACCTCTGTTTTAGTTTGCTCTCCCTGTTTGGTTTTTTTTCCCCCCCCTTTCCCCCCCCCAATTCCCATCGCTTTTAAAATGTGTTTTCTACGCCTACTTTTTTTCCCTTCGATATCTTTCTTTCTAATTATTTCTTGTCTTTCCTTAGTGCCGTTGCCTTTTAGATTTTCTGTCCATGTCTGAGTTTCAGTTTGCTTTCCCTCTCGTCCAGTTCTTTCCTCTATTAATCTCTTGGCTTTTTAAATTTTCTACCTCTATCTCGTTCACATTCTTTACTTTTAAAGTATTTTTTCTTGTTTTTCCTTAGTGCCCTTAGTTGCTTTTTAACTTTTCTGTCTACTTTTACTCTGTTTGCTGTCTTTTCAGTTATTTTTTCTTGGTTTGCCTCAGTGCCATCGCTTTTTAGATTTTTTCCCTACCTATCTGTTTTAGGTCAATGTTGCTACGCTTCAATTTCTTCCTTATTTCCCTAATCCTATTTGCTTCTAAAATTTTCCGTCTGCTTTTATTCCGTTCGCTGTCTTTATTTTTTAGTTATTTCTCGTCTTTATTAGCGCCGTGGCTTTTCAAATTTTCTTTCTACATCTCTTTTAGTTCGCTGTCCCGGCTTTTAAATTCTTTTGGTTTCTTTCCCTAATCCCCATTGCTTTTTACATTTTCTACGTCTATCCCGTTCGCTGTCTTTATTTCGCTGTCTCTTCTTTTAATTATTTCTCGTCTTTCCTCAGCGCAGTCGTTTTTTAAATTCTCTTTCTACGTCTCTTTTAGTTCGCGGTCCCTATTTCCTCATTTTTCTCTTCCTTTCCCAAATCCCCCACGCTTTTTAAATGTTCTTTCGATGCCCACTTTTATGCCCTTTGCTGGGTTTTTAAAATTATTTCTTGTCGTTCCTTAGTGCCCTCGCTTTTTAAATTTTCTTTCTGCATCTCTGTTTCACTTTGCTGTTCCGATTTCGTAATTTTTTCCTTTATTTCCCTAATGCCTACCGTGTTTGACAAGTTGTTTCTATGCCTGCTTTTATTCCCTTTGCTGTCCTTTTTTACTATTTCTTCTCTGCCTTCTGTGCCATCGCTGTATAGGTTTTCTTTCTAGGTCTCTGTTGTAGTTTGCCGTTGCTATTTTTAAATCTTTTTCCCTATTTCCTTAATCACCGTTGCTTTTAAAATTTGCTGTCTACTTCCATCCCGTTTGCAGTCTTTTTTTTGTCTGCCTTTCTTTTTTAATTCTTTCTTGTCTTTCCTTCGTGCCCTCGCTTTTTGAATTTTCTGTCTCTGTCTGCTCTTGAAATGTTCTTTCTGTGCCTACTTTTATTCCCTTTGCTGTCTTTTTTTTCCATTATTTCTTCTCTGCCTTCTGTGCCATCGCTTTTTAGAGCTTCTTTCTGCGTCTTCGTTGTAGTTTGCCGTCGCTATTTTTTAAAGTTTTTCCTTATTTCCTTCATCCCCCTTGCTTTGAAAATTTTCTACGTTTATCTCGTTCGCTGTCTTTAGTTTTTAATTATTTTTCCTTGGTTTTCCTTAGTGCCATGGCTTTTTAGATTTTCTTTCGACGTCTCCCTTTTAGTTTGCTGTCGCCACTTTTAAATTTTTTCCTCATTTCTTTAATCCCCGCTGCTTTTAACACTTTCTGTTTGACTTTTATGCCGTTCCCTGCCTTTATTCTTTAATGATTTCTTCTCTTTCCTTAGTGCCGCCGCTTTTAAATTTTTCTCTCAACCTCTGTTTTAGTTTGCTCTCCCTGTTTGGTTTTTTTTTCCCCCCCTTTCCCCCCCCCCAATTCCCATCGCTTTTAAAATGTGTTTTCTACGCCTACTTTTTTTCCCTTCGATATCTTTCTTTCTAATTATTTCTTGTCTTTCCTTAGTGCCGTTGCCTTTTAGATTTTCTGTCCATGTCTGAGTTTCAGTTTGCTTTCCCTCTCGTCCAGTTCTTTCCTCTATTAATCTCTTGGCTTTTTAAATTTTCTACCTCTATCTCGTTCACATTCTTTACTTTTAAAGTATTTTTTCTTGTTTTTCCTTAGTGCCCTTAGTTGCTTTTTAACTTTTCTGTCTACTTTTACTCTGTTTGCTGTCTTTTCAGTTATTTTTTCTTGGTTTGCCTCAGTGCCATCGCTTTTTAGATTTTTTCCCTACCTATCTGTTTTAGGTCAATGTTGCTACGCTTCAATTTCTTCCTTATTTCCCTAATCCTATTTGCTTCTAAAATTTTCCGTCTGCTTTTATTCCGTTCGCTGTCTTTATTTTTTAGTTATTTCTCGTCTTTATTAGCGCCGTGGCTTTTCAAATTTTCTTTCTACATCTCTTTTAGTTCGCTGTCCCGGCTTTTAAATTCTTTTGGTTTCTTTCCCTAATCCCCATTGCTTTTTACATTTTCTACGTCTATCCCGTTCGCTGTCTTTATTTCGCTGTCTCTTCTTTTAATTATTTCTCGTCTTTCCTCAGCGCAGTCGTTTTTTAAATTCTCTTTCTACGTCTCTTTTAGTTCGCGGTCCCTATTTCCTCATTTTTCTCTTCCTTTCCCAAATCCCCCACGCTTTTTAAATGTTCTTTCGATGCCCACTTTTATGCCCTTTGCTGGGTTTTTAAAATTATTTCTTGTCGTTCCTTAGTGCCCTCGCTTTTTAAATTTTCTTTCTGCATCTCTGTTTCACTTTGCTGTTCCGATTTCGTAATTTTTTCCTTTATTTCCCTAATGCCTACCGTGTTTGACAAGTTGTTTCTATGCCTGCTTTTATTCCCTTTGCTGTCCTTTTTTACTATTTCTTCTCTGCCTTCTGTGCCATCGCTGTATAGGTTTTCTTTCTAGGTCTCTGTTGTAGTTTGCCGTTGCTATTTTTAAATCTTTTTCCCTATTTCCTTAATCACCGTTGCTTTTAAAATTTGCTGTCTACTTCCATCCCGTTTGCAGTCTTTTTTTTGTCTGCCTTTCTTTTTTAATTCTTTCTTGTCTTTCCTTCGTGCCCTCGCTTTTTGAATTTTCTGTCTCTGTCTGCTCTTGAAATGTTCTTTCTGTGCCTACTTTTATTCCCTTTGCTGTCTTTTTTTTCCATTATTTCTTCTCTGCCTTCTGTGCCATCGCTTTTTAGAGCTTCTTTCTGCGTCTTCGTTGTAGTTTGCCGTCGCTATTTTTTAAAGTTTTTCCTTATTTCCTTCATCCCCCTTGCTTTGAAAATTTTCTACGTTTATCTCGTTCGCTGTCTTTAGTTTTTAATTATTTTTCCTTGGTTTTCCTTAGTGCCATGGCTTTTTAGATTTTCTTTCGACGACTCCGTTTTAGTTCGCCGTCGCCACTTTTAAATTTTTTCCTCATTTCTTTAATCCCCGCTGCTTTTAACACTTTCTGTTTGACTTTTATGCCGTTCCCTGCCTTTATTCTTTAATGATTTCTTCTCCTTCCTTAGTGCCACTGCTTTTAAATTTTTCTCCCAACCTCTGTTTTAGTTTGCTCTCCCTGTTTGGTTTTTTTTCCCCCCCCTTTCCCCCCCCCAATTCCCATCGCTTTTAAAATGTGTTTTCTACGCCTACTTTTTTTCCCTTCGATATCTTTCTTTCTAATTATTTCTTGTCTTTCCTTAGTGCCGTTGCCTTTTAGATTTTCTGTCCATGTCTGAGTTTCAGTTTGCTTTCCCTCTTGTCCAGTTCTTTCCTCTATTAATCTCTTGGCTTTTTAAATTTTCTACCTCTATCTCATTCACATTCTTTACTTTTAAAGTATTTTTTCTTGTTTTTCCTTAGTGCCCTTAGTTGCTTTTTAACTTTTCTGTCTACTTTTACTCTGTTTGCTGTCTTTTCAGTTATTTTTTCTTGGTTTGCCTCAGTGCCATCGCTTTTTAGATTTTTTCCCTACCTACCTGTTTTAGGTCAATGTTGCTACGCTTCAATTTCTTCCTTATTTCCCTAATCCTATTTGCTTCTAAAATTTCTGTCTGCTTTTATTCCGTTCGCTGTCTTTATTTTTTAGTTATTTCTCGTCTTTATTAGCGCCGTGGCTTTTCAAATTTTCTTTCTACATCTCTTTTAGTTCGCTGTCCCGGCTTTTAAATTCTTTTGGTTTCTTTCCCTAATCCCCATTGCTTTTTACATTTTCTACGTCTATCCCGTTCGCTGTCTTTATTTCGCTGTCTCTTCTTTTAATTATTTCTCGTCTTTCCTCAGCGCAGTCGTTTTTTAAATTCTCTTTCTACGTCTCTTTGAGTTCGCGGTCCCTATTTCCTCATTTTTCTCTTCCTTTCCCAAATCCCCCACGCTTTTTAAATGTTCTTTCGACGCCCACTTTTATGCCCTTTGCTGGGTTTTTAAAATTATTTCTTGTCGTTCCTTAGTGCCCTCGCTTTTTAAATTTTCTTTCTGCATCTCTGTTTCACTTTGCTGTTCCGATTTCGTAATTTTTTCCTTTATTTCCCTAATGCCTACCGTGTTTGACAAGTTGTTTCTATGCCTGCTTTTATTCCCTTTGCTGTCCTTTTTTACTATTTCTTCTCTGCCTTCTGTGCCATCGCTGTATAGGTTTTCTTTCTAGGTCTCTGTTGTAGTTTGCCGTTGCTATTTTTAAATCTTTTTCCCTATTTCCTTAATCACCGTTGCTTTTAAAATTTGCTGTCTACTTCCATCCCGTTTGCAGTCTTTTTTTTGTCTGCCTTTCTTTTTTAATTCTTTCTTGTCTTTCCTTCGTGCCCTCGCTTTTTGAATTTTCTGTCTCTGTCTGCTCTTGAAATGTTCTTTCTGTGCCTACTTTTATTCCCTTTGCTGTCTTTTTTTCCCATTATTTCTTCTCTGCCTTCTGTGCCATCGCTTTTTAGAGCTTCTTTCTGCGTCTTCGTTGTAGTTTGCCGTCGCTATTTTTTAAAGTTTTTCCTTATTTCCTTCATCCCCCTTGCTTTGAAAATTTTCTACGTTTATCTCGTTCGCTGTCTTTGGTTTTTAACTATTTTTCCTTGGTTTTCCTTAGTGCCATGGCTTTTTAGATTTTCTTTCGACGTCTCCCTTTTAGTTCGCCGTCGCCACTTTTAAATTTTTTCCTCATTTCTTTAATCCCCGCTGCTTTTAACACTTTCTGTTTGACTTTTATGCCGTTCCCTGCCTTTATTCTTTAATGATTTCTTCTCTTTCCTTAGTGCCGCCGCTTTTAAATTTTTCTCCCAACCTCTGTTTTAGTTTGCTCTCCCTGTTTGGTTTTTTTTTCCCCCCCTTTCCCCCCCCCAATTCCCATCGCTTTTAAAATGTGTTTTCTACGCCTACTTTTTTTCCCTTCGATATCTTTCTTTCTAATTATTTCTTGTCTTTCCTTAGTGCCGTTGCCTTTTAGATTTTCTGTCCATGTCTGAGTTTCAGTTTGCTTTCCCTCTCGTCCAGTTCTTTCCTCTATTAATCTCTTGGCTTTTTAAATTTTCTACCTCTATCTCATTCACATTCTTTACTTTTAAAGTATTTTTTCTTGTTTTTCCTTAGTGCCCTTAGTTGCTTTTTAACTTTTCTGTCTACTTTTACTCTGTTTGCTGTCTTTTCAGTTATTTTTTCTTGGTTTGCCTCAGTGCCATCGCTTTTTAGATTTTTTCCCTACCTATCTGTTTTAGGTCAATGTTGCTACGCTTCAATTTCTTCCTTATTTCCCTAATCCTATTTGCTTCTAAAATTTTCCGTCTGCTTTTATTCCGTTTGCTGTCTTTATTTTTTAGTTATTTCTCGTCTTTATTAGCGCCGTGGCTTTTCAAATTTTCTTTCTACATCTCTTTTAGTTCGCTGTCCCGGCTTTTAAATTCTTTTGGTTTCTTTCCCTAATCCCCATTGCTTTTTACATTTTCTACGTCTATCCCGTTCGCTGTCTTTCTTTCGCTGTCTCTTCTTTTAATTATTTCTCGTCTTTCCTCAGCGCAGTCGTTTTTTAAATTCTCTTTCTACGTCTCTTTGAGTTCGCGGTCCCTATTTCCTCATTTTTCTCTTCCTTTCCCAAATCCCCCACGCTTTTTAAATGTTCTTTCGATGCCCACTTTTATGCCCTTTGCTGGGTTTTTAAAATTATTTCTTGTCGTTCCTTAGTGCCCTCGCTTTTTAAATTTTCTTTCTGCATCTCTGTTTCACTTTGCTGTTCCGATTTCGTAATTTTTTCCTTTATTTCCCTAATGCCTACCGTGTTTGACAAGTTGTTTCTATGCCTGCTTTTATTCCCTTTGCTGTCCTTTTTTACTATTTCTTCTCTGCCTTCTGTGCCATCGCTGTATAGGTTTTCTTTCTAGGTCTCTGTTGTAGTTTGCCGTTGCTATTTTTAAATCTTTTTCCCTATTTCCTTAATCACCGTTGCTTTTAAAATTTGCTGTCTACTTCCATCCCGTTTGCAGTCTTTTTTTTGTCTGCCTTTCTTTTTTAATTATTTCTTGTCTTTCCTTCGTGCCCTCGCTTTTTGAATTTTCTGTCTCTGTCTGCTCTTGAAATGTTCTTTCTGTGCCTACTTTTATTCCCTTTGCTGTCTTTTTTTTCCATTATTTCTTCTCTGCCTTCTGTGCCATCGCTTTTTAGAGCTTCTTTCTGCGTCTTCGTTGTAGTTTGCCGTCGCTATTTTTTAAAGTTTTTCCTTATTTCCTTCATCCCCCTTGCTTTGAAAATTTTCTACGTTTATCTCGTTCGCTGTCTTTAGTTTTTAATTATTTTTCCTTGGTTTTCCTTAGTGCCATGGCTTTTTAGATTTTCTTTCGACGTCTCCCTTTTAGTTTGCTGTCGCCACTTTTAAATTTTTTCCTCATTTCTTTAATCCCCGCTGCTTTTAACACTTTCTGTTTGACTTTTATGCCGTTCCCTGCCTTTATTCTTTAATGATTTCTTCTCTTTCCTTAGTGCCGCCGCTTTTAAATTTTTCTCTCAACCTCTGTTTTAGTTTGCTCTCCCTGTTTGGTTTTTTTTCCCCCCCCTTTCCCCCCCCAATTCCCATCGCTTTTAAAATGTGTTTTCTACGCCTACTTTTTTTCCCTTCGATATCTTTCTTTCTAATTATTTCTTGTCTTTCCTTAGTGCCGTTGCCTTTTAGATTTTCTGTCCATGTCTGAGTTTCAGTTTGCTTTCCCTCTCGTCCAGTTCTTTCCTCTATTAATCTCTTGGCTTTTTAAATTTTCTACCTCTATCTCGTTCACATTCTTTACTTTTAAAGTATTTTTTCTTGTTTTTCCTTAGTGCCCTTAGTTGCTTTTTAACTTTTCTGTCTACTTTTACTCTGTTTGCTGTCTTTTCAGTTATTTTTTCTTGGTTTGCCTCAGTGCCATCGCTTTTTAGATTTTTTCCCTACCTATCTGTTTTAGGTCAATGTTGCTACGCTTCAATTTCTTCCTTATTTCCCTAATCCTATTTGCTTCTAAAATTTTCCGTCTGCTTTTATTCCGTTCGCTGTCTTTATTTTTTAGTTATTTCTCGTCTTTATTAGCGCCATGGCTTTTCAAATTTTCTTTCTACATCTCTTTTAGTTCGCTGTCCCGGCTTTTAAATTCTTTTGGTTTCTTTCCCTAATCCCCATTGCTTTTTACATTTTCTACGTCTATCCCGTTCGCTGTCTTTATTTCGCTGTCTCTTCTTTTAATTATTTCTCGTCTTTCCTCAGCGCAGTCGTTTTTTAAATTCTCTTTCTACGTCTCTTTTAGTTCGCGGTCCCTATTTCCTCATTTTTCTCTTCCTTTCCCAAATCCCCCACGCTTTTTAAATGTTCTTTCGATGCCCACTTTTATGCCCTTTGCTGGGTTTTTAAAATTATTTCTTGTCGTTCCTTAGTGCCCTCGCTTTTTAAATTTTCTTTCTGCATCTCTGTTTCACTTTGCTGTTCCGATTTCATAATTTTTTCCTTTATTTCCCTAATGCCTACCGTGTTTGACAAGTTGTTTCTATGCCTGCTTTTATTCCCTTTGCTGTCCTTTTTTACTATTTCTTCTCTGCCTTCTGTGCCATCGCTGTATAGGTTTTCTTTCTAGGTCTCTGTTGTAGTTTGCCGTTGCTATTTTTAAATCTTTTTCCCTATTTCCTTAATCACCGTTGCTTTTAAAATTTGCTGTCTACTTCCATCCCGTTTGCAGTCTTTTTTTTGTCTGCCTTTCTTTTTTAATTATTTCTTGTCTTTCCTTCGTGCCCTCGCTTTTTGAATTTTCTGTCTCTGTCTGCTCTTGAAATGTTCTTTCTGTGCCTACTTTTATTCCCTTTGCTGTCTTTTTTTTCCATTATTTCTTCTCTGCCTTCTGTGCCATCGCTTTTTAGAGCTTCTTTCTGCGTCTTCGTTGTAGTTTGCCGTCGCTATTTTTTAAAGTTTTTCCTTATTTCCTTCATCCCCCTTGCTTTGAAAATTTTCTACGTTTATCTCGTTCGCTGTCTTTAGTTTTTAATTATTTTTCCTTGGTTTTCCTTAGTGCCATGGCTTTTTAGATTTTCTTTCGACGTCTCCCTTTTAGTTCGCCGTCGCCACTTTTAAATTTTTTCCTCATTTCTTTAATCCCCGCTGCTTTTAACACTTTCTGTTTGACTTTTATGCCGTTCCCTGCCTTTATTCTTTAATGATTTCTTCTCTTTCCTTAGTGCCGCCGCTTTTAAATTTTTCTCCCAACCTCTGTTTTAGTTTGCTCTCCCTGTTTGGTTTTTTCCCCCCCCCCCTTCCCCCCCCCAATTCCCATCGCTTTTAAAATGTGTTTTCTACGCCTACTTTTTTTCCCTTCGATATCTTTCTTTCTAATTATTTCTTGTCTTTCCTTAGTGCCGTTGCCTTTTAGATTTTCTGTCCATGTCTGAGTTTCAGTTTGCTTTCCCTCTCGTCCAGTTCTTTCCTCTATTAATCTCTTGGCTTTTTAAATTTTCTACCTCTATCTCATTCACATTCTTTACTTTTAAAGTATTTTTTCTTGTTTTTCCTTAGTGCCCTTAGTTGCTTTTTAACTTTTCTGTCTACTTTTACTCTGTTTGCTGTCTTTTCAGTTATTTTTTCTTGGTTTGCCTCAGTGCCATCGCTTTTTAGATTTTTTCCCTACCTACCTGTTTTAGGTCAATGTTGCTACGCTTCAATTTCTTCCTTATTTCCCTAATCCTATTTGCTTCTAAAATTTTCCGTCTGCTTTTATTCCGTTCGCTGTCTTTATTTTTTAGTTATTTCTCGTCTTTATTAGCGCCGTGGCTTTTCAAATTTTCTTTCTACATCTCTTTTAGTTCGCTGTCCCGGCTTTTAAATTCTTTTGGTTTCTTTCCCTAATCCCCATTGCTTTTTACATTTTCTACGTCTATCCCGTTCGCTGTCTTTATTTCGCTGTCTCTTCTTTTAATTATTTCTCGTCTTTCCTCAGCGCAGTCGTTTTTTAAATTCTCTTTCTACGTCTCTTTTAGTTCGCGGTCCCTATTTCCTCATTTTTCTCTTCCTTTCCCAAATCCCCCACGCTTTTTAAATGTTCTTTCGATGCCCACTTTTATGCCCTTTGCTGGGTTTTTAAAATTATTTCTTGTCGTTCCTTAGTGCCCTCGCTTTTTAAATTTTCTTTCTGCATCTCTGTTTCACTTTGCTGTTCCGATTTCGTAATTTTTTCCTTTATTTCCCTAATGCCTACCGTGTTTGACAAGTTGTTTCTATGCCTGCTTTTATTCCCTTTGCTGTCCTTTTTTACTATTTCTTCTCTGCCTTCTGTGCCATCGCTGTATAGGTTTTCTTTCTAGGTCTCTGTTGTAGTTTGCCGTTGCTATTTTTAAATCTTTTTCCCTATTTCCTTAATCACCGTTGCTTTTAAAATTTGCTGTCTACTTCCATCCCGTTTGCAGTCTTTTTTTTGTCTGCCTTTCTTTTTTAATTATTTCTTGTCTTTCCTTCGTGCCCTCGCTTTTTGAATTTTCTGTCTCTGTCTGCTCTTGAAATGTTCTTTCTGTGCCTACTTTTATTCCCTTTGCTGTCTTTTTTTTCCATTATTTCTTCTCTGCCTTCTGTGCCATCGCTTTTTAGAGCTTCTTTCTGCGTCTTCGTTGTAGTTTGCCGTCGCTATTTTTTAAAGTTTTTCCTTATTTCCTTCATCCCCCTTGCTTTGAAAATTTTCTACGTTTATCTCGTTCGCTGTCTTTAGTTTTTAATTATTTTTCCTTGGTTTTCCTTAGTGCCATGGCTTTTTAGATTTTCTTTCGACGTCTCCCTTTTAGTTTGCTGTCGCCACTTTTAAATTTTTTCCTCATTTCTTTAATCCCCGCTGCTTTTAACACTTTCTGTTTGACTTTTATGCCGTTCCCTGCCTTTATTCTTTAATGATTTCTTCTCTTTCCTTAGTGCCGCCGCTTTTAAATTTTTCTCTCAACCTCTGTTTTAGTTTGCTCTCCCTGTTTGGTTTTTTTCCCCCCCCCTTTCCCCCCCCCAATTCCCATCGCTTTTAAAATGTGTTTTCTACGCCTACTTTTTTTCCCTTCGATATCTTTCTTTCTAATTATTTCTTGTCTTTCCTTAGTGCCGTTGCCTTTTAGATTTTCTGTCCATGTCTGAGTTTCAGTTTGCTTTCCCTCTCGTCCAGTTCTTTCCTCTATTAATCTCTTGGCTTTTTAAATTTTCTACCTCTATCTCGTTCACATTCTTTACTTTTAAAGTATTTTTTCTTGTTTTTCCTTAGTGCCCTTAGTTGCTTTTTAACTTTTCTGTCTACTTTTACTCTGTTTGCTGTCTTTTCAGTTATTTTTTCTTGGTTTGCCTCAGTGCCATCGCTTTTTAGATTTTTTCCCTACCTATCTGTTTTAGGTCAATGTTGCTACGCTTCAATTTCTTCCTTATTTCCCTAATCCTATTTGCTTCTAAAATTTTCCGTCTGCTTTTATTCCGTTCGCTGTCTTTATTTTTTAGTTATTTCTTGTCTTTATTAGCGCCGTGGCTTTTCAAATTTTCTTTCTACATCTCTTTTAGTTCGCTGTCCCGGCTTTTAAATTCTTTTGGTTTCTTTCCCTAATCCCCATTGCTTTTTACATTTTCTACGTCTATCCCGTTCGCTGTCTTTATTTCGCTGTCTCTTCTTTTAATTATTTCTCGTCTTTCCTCAGCGCAGTCGTTTTTTAAATTCTCTTTCTACGTCTCTTTTAGTTCGCGGTCCCTATTTCCTCATTTTTCTCTTCCTTTCCCAAATCCCCCACGCTTTTTAAATGTTCTTTCGATGCCCACTTTTATGCCCTTTGCTGGGTTTTTAAAATTATTTCTTGTCGTTCCTTAGTGCCCTCGCTTTTTAAATTTTCTTTCTGCATCTCTGTTTCACTTTGCTGTTCCGATTTCATAATTTTTTCCTTTATTTCCCTAATGCCTACCGTGTTTGACAAGTTGTTTCTATGCCTGCTTTTATTCCCTTTGCTGTCCTTTTTTACTATTTCTTCTCTGCCTTCTGTGCCATCGCTGTATAGGTTTTCTTTCTAGGTCTCTGTTGTAGTTTGCCGTTGCTATTTTTAAATCTTTTTCCCTATTTCCTTAATCACCGTTGCTTTTAAAATTTGCTGTCTACTTCCATCCCGTTTGCAGTCTTTTTTTTGTCTGCCTTTCTTTTTTAATTATTTCTTGTCTTTCCTTCGTGCCCTCGCTTTTTGAATTTTCTGTCTCTGTCTGCTCTTGAAATGTTCTTTCTGTGCCTACTTTTATTCCCTTTGCTGTCTTTTTTTTCCATTATTTCTTCTCTGCCTTCTGTGCCATCGCTTTTTAGAGCTTCTTTCTGCGTCTTCGTTGTAGTTTGCCGTCGCTATTTTTTAAAGTTTTTCCTTATTTCCTTCATCCCCCTTGCTTTGAAAATTTTCTACGTTTATCTCGTTCGCTGTCTTTAGTTTTTAATTATTTTTCCTTGGTTTTCCTTAGTGCCATGGCTTTTTAGATTTTCTTTCGACGTCTCCCTTTTAGTTCGCCGTCGCCACTTTTAAATTTTTTCCTCATTTCTTTAATCCCCGCTGCTTTTAACACTTTCTGTTTGACTTTTATGCCGTTCCCTGCCTTTATTCTTTAATGATTTCTTCTCTTTCCTTAGTGCCGCCGCTTTTAAATTTTTCTCCCAACCTCTGTTTTAGTTTGCTCTCCCTGTTTGGTTTTTCCCCCCCCCCCCTTCCCCCCCCCAATTCCCATCGCTTTTAAAATGTGTTTTCTACGCCTACTTTTTTTCCCTTCGATATCTTTCTTTCTAATTATTTCTTGTCTTTCCTTAGTGCCGTTGCCTTTTAGATTTTCTGTCCATGTCTGAGTTTCAGTTTGCTTTCCCTCTCGTCCAGTTCTTTCCTCTATTAATCTCTTGGCTTTTTAAATTTTCTACCTCTATCTCATTCACATTCTTTACTTTTAAAGTATTTTTTCTTGTTTTTCCTTAGTGCCCTTAGTTGCTTTTTAACTTTTCTGTCTACTTTTACTCTGTTTGCTGTCTTTTCAGTTATTTTTTCTTGGTTTGCCTCAGTGCCATCGCTTTTTAGATTTTTTCCCTACCTACCTGTTTTAGGTCAATGTTGCTACGCTTCAATTTCTTCCTTATTTCCCTAATCCTATTTGCTTCTAAAATTTTCCGTCTGCTTTTATTCCGTTCGCTGTCTTTATTTTTTAGTTATTTCTCGTCTTTATTAGCGCCGTGGCTTTTCAAATTTTCTTTCTACATCTCTTTTAGTTCGCTGTCCCGGCTTTTAAATTCTTTTGGTTTCTTTCCCTAATCCCCATTGCTTTTTACATTTTCTACGTCTATCCCGTTCGCTGTCTTTATTTCGCTGTCTCTTCTTTTAATTATTTCTCGTCTTTCCTCAGCGCAGTCGTTTTTTAAATTCTCTTTCTACGTCTCTTTTAGTTCGCGGTCCCTATTTCCTCATTTTTCTCTTCCTTTCCCAAATCCCCCACGCTTTTTAAATGTTCTTTCGATGCCCACTTTTATGCCCTTTGCTGGGTTTTTAAAATTATTTCTTGTCGTTCCTTAGTGCCCTCGCTTTTTAAATTTTCTTTCTGCATCTCTGTTTCACTTTGCTGTTCCGATTTCGTAATTTTTTCCTTTATTTCCCTAATGCCTACCGTGTTTGACAAGTTGTTTCTATGCCTGCTTTTATTCCCTTTGCTGTCCTTTTTTACTATTTCTTCTCTGTCTTCTGTGCCATCGCTGTATAGGTTTTCTTTCTAGGTCTCTGTTGTAGTTTGCCGTTGCTATTTTTAAATCTTTTTCCCTATTTCCTTAATCACCGTTGCTTTTAAAATTTGCTGTCTACTTCCATCCCGTTTGCAGTCTTTTTTTTGTCTGCCTTTCTTTTTTAATTATTTCTTGTCTTTCCTTTGTGCCCTCGCTTTTTGAATTTTCTGTCTCTGTCTGCTCTTGAAATGTTCTTTCTGTGCCTACTTTTATTCCCTTTGCTGTCTTTTTTTTCCATTATTTCTTCTCTGCCTTCTGTGCCATCGCTTTTTAGAGCTTCTTTCTGCATCTTCGTTGTAGTTTGCCGTCGCTATTTTTTAAAGTTTTTCCTTATTTCCTTCATCCCCCTTGCTTTGAAAATTTTCTACGTTTATCTCGTTCGCTGTCTTTAGTTTTTAATTATTTTTCCTTGGTTTTCCTTAGTGCCATGGCTTTTTAGATTTTCTTTCGACGTCTCCCTTTTAGTTCGCCGTCGCCACTTTTAAATTTTTTCCTCATTTCTTTAATCCCCGCTGCTTTTAACACTTTCTGTTTGACTTTTATGCCGTTCCCTGCCTTTATTCTTTAATGATTTCTTCTCTTTCCTTAGTGCCGCCGCTTTTAAATTTTTCTCTCAACCTCTGTTTTAGTTTGCTCTCCCTGTTTGGTTTTTTTTTCCCCCCCTTTCCCCCCCCAATTCCCATCGCTTTTAAAATGTGTTTTCTACGCCTACTTTTTTTCCCTTCGATATCTTTCTTTCTAATTATTTCTTGTCTTTCCTTAGTGCCGTTGCCTTTTAGATTTTCTGTCCATGTCTGAGTTTCAGTTTGCTTTCCCTCTCGTCCAGTTCTTTCCTCTATTAATCTCTTGGCTTTTTAAATTTTCTACCTCTATCTCATTCACATTCTTTACTTTTAAAGTATTTTTTCTTGTTTTTCCTTAGTGCCCTTAGTTGCTTTTTAACTTTTCTGTCTACTTTTACTCTGTTTGCTGTCTTTTCAGTTATTTTTTCTTGGTTTGCCTCAGTGCCATCGCTTTTTAGATTTTTTCCCTACCTACCTGTTTTAGGTCAATGTTGCTACGCTTCAATTTCTTCCTTATTTCCCTAATCCTATTTGCTTCTAAAATTTTCCGTCTGCTTTTATTCCGTTCGCTGTCTTTATTTTTTAGTTATTTCTCGTCTTTATTAGCGCCGTGGCTTTTCAAATTTTCTTTCTACATCTCTTTTAGTTCGCTGTCCCGGCTTTTAAATTCTTTTGGTTTCTTTCCCTAATCCCCATTGCTTTTTACATTTTCTACGTCTATCCCGTTCGCTGTCTTTCTTTCGCTGTCTCTTCCTTTAATTATTTCTCGTCTTTCCTCAGCGCAGTCGTTTTTTAAATTCTCTTTCTACGTCTCTTTGAGTTCGCGGTCCCTATTTCCTCATTTTTCTCTTCCTTTCCCAAATCCCCCACGCTTTTTAAATGTTCTTTCGACGCCCACTTTTATGCCCTTTGCTGGGTTTTTAAAATTATTTCTTGTCGTTCCTTAGTGCCCTCGCTTTTTCAATTTTCTTTCTGCATCTCTGTTTCACTTTGCTGTTCCGATTTCATAATTTTTTCCTTTATTTCCCTAATGCCTACCGTGTTTGACAAGTTGTTTCTATGCCTGCTTTTATTCCCTTTGCTGTCCTTTTTTACTATTTCTTCTCTGCCTTCTGTGCCATCGCTGTATAGGTTTTCTTTCTAGGTCTCTGTTGTAGTTTGCCGTTGCTATTTTTAAATCTTTTTCCCTATTTCCTTAATCACCATTGCTTTTAAAATTTGCTGTCTACTTCCATCCCGTTTGCAGTCTTTTTTTTGTCTGCCTTTCTTTTTTAATTCTTTCTTGTCTTTCCTTCGTGCCCTCGCTTTTTGAATTTTCTGTCTCTGTCTGCTCTTGAAATGTTCTTTCTGTGCCTACTTTTATTCCCTTTGCTGTCTTTTTTTTTCCATTATTTCTTCTCTGCCTTCTGTGCCATCGCTTTTTAGAGCTTCTTTCTGCGTCTTCGTTGTAGTTTGCCGTCGCTATTTTTTAAAGTTTTTCCTTATTTCCTTCATCCCCCTTGCTTTGAAAATTTTCTACGTTTATCTCGTTCGCTGTCTTTAGTTTTTAATTATTTTTCCTTGGTTTTCCTTAGTGCCATGGCTTTTTAGATTTTCTTTCGACGTCTCCCTTTTAGTTCGCCGTCGCCACTTTTAAATTTTTTCCTCATTTCTTTAATCCCCGCTGCTTTTAACACTTTCTGTTTGACTTTTATGCCGTTCCCTGCCTTTATTCTTTAATGATTTCTTCTCTTTCCTTAGTGCCGCCGCTTTTAAATTTTTCTCCCAACCTCTGTTTTAGTTTGCTCTCCCTGTTTGTTTTTTTTTTCCCCCCCTTCCCCCCCCAATTCCCATCGCTTTTAAAATGTGTTTTCTACGCCTACTTTTTTTCCCTTCGATATCTTTCTTTCTAATTATTTCTTGTCTTTCCTTAGTGCCGTTGCCTTTTAGATTTTCTGTCCATGTCTGAGTTTCAGTTTGCTTTCCCTCTCGTCCAGTTCTTTCCTCTATTAATCTCTTGGCTTTTTAAATTTTCTACCTCTATCTCATTCACATTCTTTACTTTTAAAGTATTTTTTCTTGTTTTTCCTTAGTGCCCTTAGTTGCTTTTTAACTTTTCTGTCTACTTTTACTCTGTTTGCTGTCTTTTCAGTTATTTTTTCTTGGTTTGCCTCAGTGCCATCGCTTTTTAGATTTTTTCCCTACCTACCTGTTTTAGGTCAATGTTGCTACGCTTCAATTTCTTCCTTATTTCCCTAATCCTATTTGCTTCTAAAATTTTCCGTCTGCTTTTATTCCGTTCGCTGTCTTTATTTTTTAGTTATTTCTCGTCTTTATTAGCGCCGTGGCTTTTCAAATTTTCTTTCTACATCTCTTTTAGTTCGCTGTCCCGGCTTTTAAATTCTTTTGGTTTCTTTCCCTAATCCCCATTGCTTTTTACATTTTCTACGTCTATCCCGTTCGCTGTCTTTATTTCGCTGTCTCTTCTTTTAATTATTTCTCGTCTTTCCTCAGCGCAGTCGTTTTTTAAATTCTCTTTCTACGTCTCTTTTAGTTCGCGGTCCCTATTTCCTCATTTTTCTCTTCCTTTCCCAAATCCCCCACGCTTTTTAAATGTTCTTTCGATGCCCACTTTTATGCCCTTTGCTGGGTTTTTAAAATTATTTCTTGTCGTTCCTTAGTGCCCTCGCTTTTTAAATTTTCTTTCTGCATCTCTGTTTCACTTTGCTGTTCCGATTTCGTAATTTTTTCCTTTATTTCCCTAATGCCTACCGTGTTTGACAAGTTGTTTCTATGCCTGCTTTTATTCCCTTTGCTGTCCTTTTTTACTATTTCTTCTCTGTCTTCTGTGCCATCGCTGTATAGGTTTTCTTTCTAGGTCTCTGTTGTAGTTTGCCGTTGCTATTTTTAAATCTTTTTCCCTATTTCCTTAATCACCGTTGCTTTTAAAATTTGCTGTCTACTTCCATCCCGTTTGCAGTCTTTTTTTTGTCTGCCTTTCTTTTTTAATTATTTCTTGTCTTTCCTTTGTGCCCTCGCTTTTTGAATTTTCTGTCTCTGTCTGCTCTTGAAATGTTCTTTCTGTGCCTACTTTTATTCCCTTTGCTGTCTTTTTTTTCCATTATTTCTTCTCTGCCTTCTGTGCCATCGCTTTTTAGAGCTTCTTTCTGCATCTTCGTTGTAGTTTGCCGTCGCTATTTTTTAAAGTTTTTCCTTATTTCCTTCATCCCCCTTGCTTTGAAAATTTTCTACGTTTATCTCGTTCGCTGTCTTTAGTTTTTAATTATTTTTCCTTGGTTTTCCTTAGTGCCATGGCTTTTTAGATTTTCTTTCGACGTCTCCCTTTTAGTTCGCCGTCGCCACTTTTAAATTTTTTCCTCATTTCTTTAATCCCCGCTGCTTTTAACACTTTCTGTTTGACTTTTATGCCGTTCCCTGCCTTTATTCTTTAATGATTTCTTCTCTTTCCTTAGTGCCGCCGCTTTTAAATTTTTCTCTCAACCTCTGTTTTAGTTTGCTCTCCCTGTTTGGTTTTTTTTTCCCCCCCTTTCCCCCCCCCAATTCCCATCGCTTTTAAAATGTGTTTTCTACGCCTACTTTTTTTCCCTTCGATATCTTTCTTTCTAATTATTTCTTGTCTTTCCTTAGTGCCGTTGCCTTTTAGATTTTCTGTCCATGTCTGAGTTTCAGTTTGCTTTCCCTCTCGTCCAGTTCTTTCCTCTATTAATCTCTTGGCTTTTTAAATTTTCTACCTCTATCTCATTCACATTCTTTACTTTTAAAGTATTTTTTCTTGTTTTTCCTTAGTGCCCTTAGTTGCTTTTTAACTTTTCTGTCTACTTTTACTCTGTTTGCTGTCTTTTCAGTTATTTTTTCTTGGTTTGCCTCAGTGCCATCGCTTTTTAGATTTTTTCCCTACCTATCTGTTTTAGGTCAATGTTGCTACGCTTCAATTTCTTCCTTATTTCCCTAATCCTATTTGCTTCTAAAATTTTCCGTCTGCTTTTATTCCGTTCGCTGTCTTTATTTTTTAGTTATTTCTCGTCTTTATTAGCGCCGTGGCTTTTCAAATTTTCTTTCTACATCTCTTTTAGTTCGCTGTCCCGGCTTTTAAATTCTTTTGGTTTCTTTCCCTAATCCCCATTGCTTTTTACATTTTCTACGTCTATCCCGTTCGCTGTCTTTCTTTCGCTGTCTCTTCCTTTAATTATTTCTCGTCTTTCCTCAGCGCAGTCGTTTTTTAAATTCTCTTTCTACGTCTCTTTGAGTTCGCGGTCCCTATTTCCTCATTTTTCTCTTCCTTTCCCAAATCCCCCACGCTTTTTAAATGTTCTTTCGACGCCCACTTTTATGCCCTTTGCTGGGTTTTTAAAATTATTTCTTGTCGTTCCTTAGTGCCCTCGCTTTTTCAATTTTCTTTCTGCATCTCTGTTTCACTTTGCTGTTCCGATTTCATAATTTTTTCCTTTATTTCCCTAATGCCTACCGTGTTTGACAAGTTGTTTCTATGCCTGCTTTTATTCCCTTTGCTGTCCTTTTTTACTATTTCTTCTCTGCCTTCTGTGCCATCGCTGTATAGGTTTTCTTTCTAGGTCTCTGTTGTAGTTTGCCGTTGCTATTTTTAAATCTTTTTCCCTATTTCCTTAATCACCGTTGCTTTTAAAATTTGCTGTCTACTTCCATCCCGTTTGCAGTCTTTTTTTTGTCTGCCTTTCTTTTTTAATTCTTTCTTGTCTTTCCTTCGTGCCCTCGCTTTTTGAATTTTCTGTCTCTGTCTGCTCTTGAAATGTTCTTTCTGTGCCTACTTTTATTCCCTTTGCTGTCTTTTTTTTCCATTATTTCTTCTCTGCCTTCTGTGCCATCGCTTTTTAGAGCTTCTTTCTGCGTCTTCGTTGTAGTTTGCCGTCGCTATTTTTTAAAGTTTTTCCTTATTTCCTTCATCCCCCTTGCTTTGAAAATTTTCTACGTTTATCTCGTTCGCTGTCTTTAGTTTTTAATTATTTTTCCTTGGTTTTCCTTAGTGCCATGGCTTTTTAGATTTTCTTTCGACGTCTCCCTTTTAGTTCGCCGTCGCCACTTTTAAATTTTTTCCTCATTTCTTTAATCCCCGCTGCTTTTAACACTTTCTGTTTGACTTTTATGCCGTTCCCTGCCTTTATTCTTTAATGATTTCTTCTCTTTCCTTAGTGCCGCCGCTTTTAAATTTTTCTCCCAACCTCTGTTTTAGTTTGCTCTCCCTGTTTGGTTTTTTCCCCCCCCCCTTCCCCCCCCCAATTCCCATCGCTTTTAAAATGTGTTTTCTACGCCTACTTTTTTTCCCTTCGATATCTTTCTTTCTAATTATTTCTTGTCTTTCCTTAGTGCCGTTGCCTTTTAGATTTTCTGTCCATGTCTGAGTTTCAGTTTGCTTTCCCTCTCGTCCAGTTCTTTCCTCTATTAATCTCTTGGCTTTTTAAATTTTCTACCTCTATCTCATTCACATTCTTTACTTTTAAAGTATTTTTTCTTGTTTTTCCTTAGTGCCCTTAGTTGCTTTTTAACTTTTCTGTCTACTTTTACTCTGTTTGCTGTCTTTTCAGTTATTTTTTCTTGGTTTGCCTCAGTGCCATCGCTTTTTAGATTTTTTCCCTACCTACCTGTTTTAGGTCAATGTTGCTACGCTTCAATTTCTTCCTTATTTCCCTAATCCTATTTGCTTCTAAAATTTTCCGTCTGCTTTTATTCCGTTCGCTGTCTTTATTTTTTAGTTATTTCTCGTCTTTATTAGCGCCGTGGCTTTTCAAATTTTCTTTCTACATCTCTTTTAGTTCGCTGTCCCGGCTTTTAAATTCTTTTGGTTTCTTTCCCTAATCCCCATTGCTTTTTACATTTTCTACGTCTATCCCGTTCGCTGTCTTTCTTTCGCTGTCTCTTCCTTTAATTATTTCTCGTCTTTCCTCAGCGCAGTCGTTTTTTAAATTCTCTTTCTACGTCTCTTTGAGTTCGCGGTCCCTATTTCCTCATTTTTCTCTTCCTTTCCCAAATCCCCCACGCTTTTTAAATGTTCTTTCGACGCCCACTTTTATGCCCTTTGCTGGGTTTTTAAAATTATTTCTTGTCGTTCCTTAGTGCCCTCGCTTTTTCAATTTTCTTTCTGCATCTCTGTTTCACTTTGCTGTTCCGATTTCATAATTTTTTCCTTTATTTCCCTAATGCCTACCGTGTTTGACAAGTTGTTTCTATGCCTGCTTTTATTCCCTTTGCTGTCCTTTTTTACTATTTCTTCTCTGCCTTCTGTGCCATCGCTGTATAGGTTTTCTTTCTAGGTCTCTGTTGTAGTTTGCCGTTGCTATTTTTAAATCTTTTTCCCTATTTCCTTAATCACCATTGCTTTTAAAATTTGCTGTCTACTTCCATCCCGTTTGCAGTCTTTTTTTTGTCTGCCTTTCTTTTTTAATTCTTTCTTGTCTTTCCTTCGTGCCCTCGCTTTTTGAATTTTCTGTCTCTGTCTGCTCTTGAAATGTTCTTTCTGTGCCTACTTTTATTCCCTTTGCTGTCTTTTTTTTTCCATTATTTCTTCTCTGCCTTCTGTGCCATCGCTTTTTAGAGCTTCTTTCTGCGTCTTCGTTGTAGTTTGCCGTCGCTATTTTTTAAAGTTTTTCCTTATTTCCTTCATCCCCCTTGCTTTGAAAATTTTCTACGTTTATCTCGTTCGCTGTCTTTAGTTTTTAATTATTTTTCCTTGGTTTTCCTTAGTGCCATGGCTTTTTAGATTTTCTTTCGACGTCTCCCTTTTAGTTCGCCGTCGCCACTTTTAAATTTTTTCCTCATTTCTTTAATCCCCGCTGCTTTTAACACTTTCTGTTTGACTTTTATGCCGTTCCCTGCCTTTATTCTTTAATGATTTCTTCTCTTTCCTTAGTGCCGCCGCTTTTAAATTTTTCTCCCAACCTCTGTTTTAGTTTGCTCTCCCTGTTTGTTTTTTTTTTCCCCCCCTTCCCCCCCCCAATTCCCATCGCTTTTAAAATGTGTTTTCTACGCCTACTTTTTTTCCCTTCGATATCTTTCTTTCTAATTATTTCTTGTCTTTCCTTAGTGCCGTTGCCTTTTAGATTTTCTGTCCATGTCTGAGTTTCAGTTTGCTTTCCCTCTCGTCCAGTTCTTTCCTCTATTAATCTCTTGGCTTTTTAAATTTTCTACCTCTATCTCATTCACATTCTTTACTTTTAAAGTATTTTTTCTTGTTTTTCCTTAGTGCCCTTAGTTGCTTTTTAACTTTTCTGTCTACTTTTACTCTGTTTGCTGTCTTTTCAGTTATTTTTTCTTGGTTTGCCTCAGTGCCATCGCTTTTTAGATTTTTTCCCTACCTACCTGTTTTAGGTCAATGTTGCTACGCTTCAATTTCTTCCTTATTTCCCTAATCCTATTTGCTTCTAAAATTTTCCGTCTGCTTTTATTCCGTTCGCTGTCTTTATTTTTTAGTTATTTCTCGTCTTTATTAGTGCCGTGGCTTTTCAAATTTTCTTTCTACATCTCTTTTAGTTCGCTGTCCCGGCTTTTAAATTCTTTTGGTTTCTTTCCCTAATCCCCATTGCTTTTTACATTTTCTACGTCTATCCCGTTCGCTGTCTTTATTTCGCTGTCTCTTCTTTTAATTATTTCTCGTCTTTCCTCAGCGCAGTCGTTTTTTAAATTCTCTTTCTACGTCTCTTTTAGTTCGCGGTCCCTATTTCCTCATTTTTCTCTTCCTTTCCCAAATCCCCCACGCTTTTTAAATGTTCTTTCGATGCCCACTTTTATGCCCTTTGCTGGGTTTTTAAAATTATTTCTTGTCGTTCCTTAGTGCCCTCGCTTTTTAAATTTTCTTTCTGCATCTCTGTTTCACTTTGCTGTTCCGATTTCGTAATTTTTTCCTTTATTTCCCTAATGCCTACCGTGTTTGACAAGTTGTTTCTATGCCTGCTTTTATTCCCTTTGCTGTCCTTTTTTACTATTTCTTCTCTGTCTTCTGTGCCATCGCTGTATAGGTTTTCTTTCTAGGTCTCTGTTGTAGTTTGCCGTTGCTATTTTTAAATCTTTTTCCCTATTTCCTTAATCACCGTTGCTTTTAAAATTTGCTGTCTACTTCCATCCCGTTTGCAGTCTTTTTTTTGTCTGCCTTTCTTTTTTAATTATTTCTTGTCTTTCCTTTGTGCCCTCGCTTTTTGAATTTTCTGTCTCTGTCTGCTCTTGAAATGTTCTTTCTGTGCCTACTTTTATTCCCTTTGCTGTCTTTTTTTTCCATTATTTCTTCTCTGCCTTCTGTGCCATCGCTTTTTAGAGCTTCTTTCTGCATCTTCGTTGTAGTTTGCCGTCGCTATTTTTTAAAGTTTTTCCTTATTTCCTTCATCCCCCTTGCTTTGAAAATTTTCTACGTTTATCTCGTTCGCTGTCTTTAGTTTTTAATTATTTTTCCTTGGTTTTCCTTAGTGCCATGGCTTTTTAGATTTTCTTTCGACGTCTCCCTTTTAGTTCGCCGTCGCCACTTTTAAATTTTTTCCTCATTTCTTTAATCCCCGCTGCTTTTAACACTTTCTGTTTGACTTTTATGCCGTTCCCTGCCTTTATTCTTTAATGATTTCTTCTCTTTCCTTAGTGCCGCCGCTTTTAAATTTTTCTCTCAACCTCTGTTTTAGTTTGCTCTCCCTGTTTGGTTTTTTTTTCCCCCCCTTTCCCCCCCCAATTCCCATCGCTTTTAAAATGTGTTTTCTACGCCTACTTTTTTTCCCTTCGATATCTTTCTTTCTAATTATTTCTTGTCTTTCCTTAGTGCCGTTGCCTTTTAGATTTTCTGTCCATGTCTGAGTTTCAGTTTGCTTTCCCTCTCGTCCAGTTCTTTCCTCTATTAATCTCTTGGCTTTTTAAATTTTCTACCTCTATCTCATTCACATTCTTTACTTTTAAAGTATTTTTTCTTGTTTTTCCTTAGTGCCCTTAGTTGCTTTTTAACTTTTCTGTCTACTTTTACTCTGTTTGCTGTCTTTTCAGTTATTTTTTCTTGGTTTGCCTCAGTGCCATCGCTTTTTAGATTTTTTCCCTACCTATCTGTTTTAGGTCAATGTTGCTACGCTTCAATTTCTTCCTTATTTCCCTAATCCTATTTGCTTCTAAAATTTTCCGTCTGCTTTTATTCCGTTCGCTGTCTTTATTTTTTAGTTATTTCTCGTCTTTATTAGCGCCGTGGCTTTTCAAATTTTCTTTCTACATCTCTTTTAGTTCGCTGTCCCGGCTTTTAAATTCTTTTGGTTTCTTTCCCTAATCCCCATTGCTTTTTACATTTTCTACGTCTATCCCGTTCGCTGTCTTTCTTTCGCTGTCTCTTCCTTTAATTATTTCTCGTCTTTCCTCAGCGCAGTCGTTTTTTAAATTCTCTTTCTACGTCTCTTTGAGTTCGCGGTCCCTATTTCCTCATTTTTCTCTTCCTTTCCCAAATCCCCCACGCTTTTTAAATGTTCTTTCGACGCCCACTTTTATGCCCTTTGCTGGGTTTTTAAAATTATTTCTTGTCGTTCCTTAGTGCCCTCGCTTTTTCAATTTTCTTTCTGCATCTCTGTTTCACTTTGCTGTTCCGATTTCATAATTTTTTCCTTTATTTCCCTAATGCCTACCGTGTTTGACAAGTTGTTTCTATGCCTGCTTTTATTCCCTTTGCTGTCCTTTTTTACTATTTCTTCTCTGCCTTCTGTGCCATCGCTGTATAGGTTTTCTTTCTAGGTCTCTGTTGTAGTTTGCCGTTGCTATTTTTAAATCTTTTTCCCTATTTCCTTAATCACCATTGCTTTTAAAATTTGCTGTCTACTTCCATCCCGTTTGCAGTCTTTTTTTTGTCTGCCTTTCTTTTTTAATTCTTTCTTGTCTTTCCTTCGTGCCCTCGCTTTTTGAATTTTCTGTCTCTGTCTGCTCTTGAAATGTTCTTTCTGTGCCTACTTTTATTCCCTTTGCTGTCTTTTTTTTTCCATTATTTCTTCTCTGCCTTCTGTGCCATCGCTTTTTAGAGCTTCTTTCTGCGTCTTCGTTGTAGTTTGCCGTCGCTATTTTTTAAAGTTTTTCCTTATTTCCTTCATCCCCCTTGCTTTGAAAATTTTCTACGTTTATCTCGTTCGCTGTCTTTAGTTTTTAATTATTTTTCCTTGGTTTTCCTTAGTGCCATGGCTTTTTAGATTTTCTTTCGACGTCTCCCTTTTAGTTCGCCGTCGCCACTTTTAAATTTTTTCCTCATTTCTTTAATCCCCGCTGCTTTTAACACTTTCTGTTTGACTTTTATGCCGTTCCCTGCCTTTATTCTTTAATGATTTCTTCTCTTTCCTTAGTGCCGCCGCTTTTAAATTTTTCTCCCAACCTCTGTTTTAGTTTGCTCTCCCTGTTTGTTTTTTTTTTCCCCCCCTTCCCCCCCCAATTCCCATCGCTTTTAAAATGTGTTTTCTACGCCTACTTTTTTTCCCTTCGATATCTTTCTTTCTAATTATTTCTTGTCTTTCCTTAGTGCCGTTGCCTTTTAGATTTTCTGTCCATGTCTGAGTTTCAGTTTGCTTTCCCTCTCGTCCAGTTCTTTCCTCTATTAATCTCTTGGCTTTTTAAATTTTCTACCTCTATCTCATTCACATTCTTTACTTTTAAAGTATTTTTTCTTGTTTTTCCTTAGTGCCCTTAGTTGCTTTTTAACTTTTCTGTCTACTTTTACTCTGTTTGCTGTCTTTTCAGTTATTTTTTCTTGGTTTGCCTCAGTGCCATCGCTTTTTAGATTTTTTCCCTACCTACCTGTTTTAGGTCAATGTTGCTACGCTTCAATTTCTTCCTTATTTCCCTAATCCTATTTGCTTCTAAAATTTTCCGTCTGCTTTTATTCCGTTCGCTCTCTTTATTTTTTAGTTATTTCTCGTCTTTATTAGCGCCGTGGCTTTTCAAATTTTCTTTCTACATCTCTTTTAGTTCGCTGTCCCGGCTTTTAAATTCTTTTGGTTTCTTTCCCTAATCCCCATTGCTTTTTACATTTTCTACGTCTATCCCGTTCGCTGTCTTTATTTCGCTGTCTCTTCTTTTAATTATTTCTCGTCTTTCCTCAGCGCAGTCGTTTTTTAAATTCTCTTTCTACGTCTCTTTTAGTTTGCGGTCCCTATTTCCTCATTTTTCTCTTCCTTTCCCAAATCCCCCACGCTTTTTAAATGTTCTTTCGATGCCCACTTTTATGCCCTTTGCTGGGTTTTTAAAATTATTTCTTGTCGTTCCTTAGTGCCCTCGCTTTTTAAATTTTCTTTCTGCATCTCTGTTTCACTTTGCTGTTCCGATTTCGTAATTTTTTCCTTTATTTCCTTAATGCCTACCGTGTTTGACAAGTTGTTTCTATGCCTGCTTTTATTCCCTTTGCTGTCCTTTTTTACTATTTCTTCTCTGCCTTCTGTGCCATCGCTGTATAGGTTTTCTTTCTAGGTCTCTGTTGTAGTTTGCCGTTGCTATTTTTAAATCTTTTTCCCTATTTCCTTAATCACCGTTGCTTTTAAAATTTGCTGTCTACTTCCATCCCGTTTGCAGTCTTTTTTTTGTCTGCCTTTCTTTTTTAATTCTTTCTTGTCTTTCCTTCGTGCCCTCGCTTTTTGAATTTTCTGTCTCTGTCTGCTCTTGAAATGTTCTTTCTGTGCCTACTTTTATTCCCTTTGCTGTCTTTTTTTTCCATTATTTCTCCTCTGCCTTCTGTGCCATCGCTTTTTAGAGCTTCTTTCTGCGTCTTCGTTGTAGTTTGCCGTCGCTATTTTTTAAAGTTTTTCCTTATTTCCTTCATCCCCCTTGCTTTGAAAATTTTCTACGTTTATCTCGTTCGCTGTCTTTAGTTTTTAATTATTTTTCCTTGGTTTTCCTTAGTGCCATGGCTTTTTAGATTTTCTTTCGACGTCTCCCTTTTAGTTCGCCGTCGCCACTTTTAAATTTTTTCCTCATTTCTTTAATCCCCGCTGCTTTTAACACTTTCTGTTTGACTTTTATGCCGTTCCCTGCCTTTATTCTTTAATGATTTCTTCTCTTTCCTTAGTGCCGCCGCTTTTAAATTTTTCTCCCAACCTCTGTTTTAGTTTGCTCTCCCTGTTTGTTTTTTTTTTCCCCCCCTTCCCCCCCCAATTCCCATCGCTTTTAAAATGTGTTTTCTACGCCTACTTTTTTTCCCTTCGATATCTTTCTTTCTAATTATTTCTTGTCTTTCCTTAGTGCCGTTGCCTTTTAGATTTTCTGTCCATGTCTGAGTTTCAGTTTGCTTTCCCTCTCGTCCAGTTCTTTCCTCTATTAATCTCTTGGCTTTTTAAATTTTCTACCTCTATCTCATTCACATTCTTTACTTTTAAAGTATTTTTTCTTGTTTTTCCTTAGTGCCCTTAGTTGCTTTTTAACTTTTCTGTCTACTTTTACTCTGTTTGCTCTCTTTTCAGTTATTTTTTCTTGGTTTGCCTCAGTGCCATCGCTTTTTAGATTTTTTCCCTACCTACCTGTTTTAGGTCAATGTTGCTACGCTTCAATTTCTTCCTTATTTCCCTAATCCTATTTGCTTCTAAAATTTTCCGTCTGCTTTTATTCCGTTCGCTCTCTTTATTTTTTAGTTATTTCTCGTCTTTATTAGCGCCGTGGCTTTTCAAATTTTCTTTCTACATCTCTTTTAGTTCGCTGTCCCGGCTTTTAAATTCTTTTGGTTTCTTTCCCTAATCCCCATTGCTTTTTACATTTTCTACGTCTATCCCGTTCGCTGTCTTTATTTCGCTGTCTCTTCTTTTAATTATTTCTCGTCTTTCCTCAGCGCAGTCGTTTTTTAAATTCTCTTTCTACGTCTCTTTTAGTTTGCGGTCCCTATTTCCTCATTTTTCTCTTCCTTTCCCAAATCCCCCACGCTTTTTTAAATGTTCTTTCGATGCCCACTTTTATGCCCTTTGCTGGGTTTTTAAAATTATTTCTTGTCGTTCCTTAGTGCCCTCGCTTTTTAAATTTTCTTTCTGCATCTCTGTTTCACTTTGCTGTTCCGATTTCGTAATTTTTTCCTTTATTTCCCTAATGCCTACCGTGTTTGACAAGTTGTTTCTATGCCTGCTTTTATTCCCTTTGCTGTCCTTTTTTACTATTTCTTCTCTGCCTTCTGTGCCATCGCTGTATAGGTTTTCTTTCTAGGTCTCTGTTGTAGTTTGCCGTTGCTATTTTTAAATCTTTTTCCCTATTTCCTTAATCACCGTTGCTTTTAAAATTTGCTGTCTACTTCCATCCCGTTTGCAGTCTTTTTTTTGTCTGCCTTTCTTTTTTAATTCTTTCTTGTCTTTCCTTCGTGCCCTCGCTTTTTTGAATTTTCTGTCTCTGTCTGCTCTTGAAATGTTCTTTCTGTGCCTACTTTTATTCCCTTTGCTGTCTTTTTTTTCCATTATTTCTCCTCTGCCTTCTGTGCCATCGCTTTTTAGAGCTTCTTTCTGCGTCTTCGTTGTAGTTTGCCGTCGCTATTTTTTAAAGTTTTTCCTTATTTCCTTCATCCCCCTTGCTTTGAAAATTTTCTACGTTTATCTCGTTCGCTGTCTTTAGTTTTTAATTATTTTTCCTTGGTTTTCCTTAGTGCCATGGCTTTTTAGATTTTCTTTCGACGTCTCCCTTTTAGTTCGCCGTCGCCACTTTTAAATTTTTTCCTCATTTCTTTAATCCCCGCTGCTTTTAACACTTTCTGTTTGACTTTTATGCCGTTCCCTGCCTTTATTCTTTAATGATTTCTTCTCTTTCCTTAGTGCCGCCGCTTTTAAATTTTTCTCCCAACCTCTGTTTTAGTTTGCTCTCCCTGTTTGGTTTTTTTTTCCCCCCCTTTCCCCCCCCCAATTCCCATCGCTTTTAAATGTGTTTTCTATGCCTACTTTTTTTCCCTTCGATATCTTTCTTTCTAATTATTTCTTGTCTTTCCTTAGTGCCGTTGCCTTTTAGATTTTCTGTCCATGTCTGAGTTTCAGTTTGCTTTCCCTCTCGTCCAGTTCTTTCCTCTATTAATCTCTTGGCTTTTTAAATGTTCTACCTCTATCTCATTCACATTCTTTACTTTTAAAGTATTTTTTCTTGTTTTTCCTTAGTGCCCTTAGTTGCTTTTTAACTTTTCTGTCTACTTTTACTCTGTTTGCTGTCTTTTCAGTTATTTTTTCTTGGTTTGCCTCAGTGCCATCGCTTTTTAGATTTTTTCCCTACCTACCTGTTTTAGGTCAATGTTGCTACGCTTCAATTTCTTCCTTATTTCCCTAATCCTATTTGCTTCTAAAATTTTCCGTCTGCTTTTATTCCGTTCGCTGTCTTTATTTTTTAGTTATTTCTCGTCTTTATTAGCGCCGTGGCTTTTCAAATTTTCTTTCTACATCTCTTTTAGTTCGCTGTCCCGGCTTTTAAATTCTTTTGGTTTCTTTCCCTAATCCCCATTGCTTTTTACATTTTCTACGTCTATCCCGTTCGCTGTCTTTATTTCGCTGTCTCTTCTTTTAATTATTTCTCGTCTTTCCTCAGCGCAGTCGTTTTTTAAATTCTCTTTCTACGTCTCTTTTAGTTCGCGGTCCCTATTTCCTCATTTTTCTCTTCCTTTCCCAAATCCCCCACGCTTTTTAAATGTTCTTTCGATGCCCACTTTTATGCCCTTTGCTGGGTTTTTAAAATTATTTCTTGTCGTTCCTTAGTGCCCTCGCTTTTTAAATTTTCTTTCTGCATCTCTGTTTCACTTTGCTGTTCCGATTTCGTAATTTTTTCCTTATTTCCCTAATGCCTACCGTGTTTGACAAGTTGTTTCTATGCCTGCTTTTATTCCCTTTGCTGTCCTTTTTTACTATTTCTTCTCTGCCTTCTGTGCCATCGCTGTATAGGTTTTCTTTCTAGGTCTCTGTTGTAGTTTGCCGTTGCTATTTTTAAATCTTTTTCCCTATTTCCTTAATCACCGTTGCTTTTAAAATTTGCTGTCTACTTCCATCCCGTTTGCAGTCTTTTTTTTGTCTGCCTTTCTTTTTTAATTCTTTCTTGTCTTTCCTTCGTGCCCTCGCTTTTTGAATTTTCTGTCTCTGTCTGCTCTTGAAATGTTCTTTCTGTGCCTACTTTTATTCCCTTTGCTGTCTTTTTTTTCCATTATTTCTCCTCTGCCTTCTGTGCCATCGCTTTTTAGAGCTTCTTTCTGCGTCTTCGTTGTAGTTTGCCGTCGCTATTTTTTAAAGTTTTTCCTTATTTCCTTCATCCCCCTTGCTTTGAAAATTTTCTACGTTTATCTCGTTCGCTGTCTTTAGTTTTTAATTATTTTTCCTTGGTTTTCCTTAGTGCCATGGCTTTTTAGATTTTCTTTCGACGTCTCCCTTTTAGTTCGCCGTCGCCACTTTTAAATTTTTTCCTCATTTCTTTAATCCCCGCTGCTTTTAACACTTTCTGTTTGACTTTTATGCCGTTCCCTGCCTTTATTCTTTAATGATTTCTTCTCTTTCCTTAGTGCCGCCGCTTTTAAATTTTTCTCTCAACCTCTGTTTTAGTTTGCTCTCCCTGTTTGGTTTTTTTTTCCCCCCCTTTCCCCCCCCCAATTCCCATCGCTTTTAAAATGTGTTTTCTACGCCTACTTTTTTTCCCTTCGATATCTTTCTTTCTAATTATTTCTTGTCTTTCCTTAGTGCCGTTGCCTTTTAGATTTTCTGTCCATGTCTGAGTTTCAGTTTGCTTTCCCTCTCGTCCAGTTCTTTCCTCTATTAATCTCTTGGCTTTTTAAATTTTCTACCTCTATCTCATTCACATTCTTTACTTTTAAAGTATTTTTTCTTGTTTTTCCTTAGTGCCCTTAGTTGCTTTTTAACTTTTCTGTCTACTTTTACTCTGTTTGCTGTCTTTTCAGTTATTTTTTCTTGGTTTGCCTCAGTGCCATCGCTTTTTAGATTTTTTCCCTACCTACCTGTTTTAGGTCAATGTTGCTACGCTTCAATTTCTTCCTTATTTCCCTAATCCTATTTGCTTCTAAAATTTTCCGTCTGCTTTTATTCCGTTCGCTGTCTTTATTTTTTAGTTATTTCTTGTCTTTATTAGCGCCGTGGCTTTTCAAATTTTCTTTCTACATCTCTTTTAGTTCGCTGTCCCGGCTTTTAAATTCTTTTGGTTTCTTTCCCTAATCCCCATTGCTTTTTACATTTTCTACGTCTATCCCGTTCGCTGTCTTTATTTCGCTGTCTCTTCTTTTAATTATTTCTCATCTTTCCTCAGCGCAGTCGTTTTTTAAATTCTCTTTCTACGTCTCTTTTAGTTCGCGGTCCCTATTTCCTCATTTTTCTCTTCCTTTCCCAAATCCCCCACGCTTTTTAAATGTTCTTTCGATGCCCACTTTTATGCCCTTTGCTGGGTTTTTAAAATTATTTCTTGTCGTTCCTTAGTGCCCTCGCTTTTTAAATTTTCTTTCTGCATCTCTGTTTCACTTTGCTGTTCCGATTTCGTAATTTTTTCCTTTATTTCCCTAATGCCTACCGTGTTTGACAAGTTGTTTCTATGCCTGCTTTTATTCCCTTTGCTGTCCTTTTTTACTATTTCTTCTCTGCCTTCTGTGCCATCGCTGTATAGGTTTTCTTTCTAGGTCTCTGTTGTAGTTTGCCGTTGCTATTTTTAAATCTTTTTCCCTATTTCCTTAATCACCGTTGCTTTTAAAATTTGCTGTCTACTTCCATCCCGTTTGCAGTCTTTTTTTTGTCTGCCTTTCTTTTTTAATTCTTTCTTGTCTTTCCTTCGTGCCCTCGCTTTTTGAATTTTCTGTCTCTGTCTGCTCTTGAAATGTTCTTTCTGTGCCTACTTTTATTCCCTTTGCTGTCTTTTTTTTCCATTATTTCTTCTCTGCCTTCTGTGCCATCGCTTTTTAGAGCTTCTTTCTGCGTCTTCGTTGTAGTTTGCCGTCGCTATTTTTTAAAGTTTTTCCTTATTTCCTTCATCCCCCTTGCTTTGAAAATTTTCTACGTTTATCTCGTTCGCTGTCTTTAGTTTTTAATTATTTTTCCTTGGTTTTCCTTAGTGCCATGGCTTTTTAGATTTTCTTTCGACGTCTCCCTTTTAGTTCGCCGTCGCCACTTTTAAATTTTTTCCTCATTTCTTTAATCCCCGCTGCTTTTAACACTTTCTGTTTGACTTTTATGCCGTTCCCTGCCTTTATTCTTTAATGATTTCTTCTCTTTCCTTAGTGCCGCCGCTTTTAAATTTTTCTCTCAACCTCTGTTTTAGTTTGCTCTCCCTGTTTGGTTTTTTTTTCCCCCCCCTTTCCCCCCCCCAATTCCCATCGCTTTTAAAATGTGTTTTCTACGCCTACTTTTTTTCCCTTCGATATCTTTCTTTCTAATTATTTCTTGTCTTTCCTTAGTGCCGTTGCCTTTTAGATTTTCTGTCCATGTCTGAGTTTCAGTTTGCTTTCCCTCTCGTCCAGTTCTTTCCTCTATTAATCTCTTGGCTTTTTAAATTTTCTACCTCTATCTCATTCACATTCTTTACTTTTAAAGTATTTTTTCTTGTTTTTCCTTAGTGCCCTTAGTTGCTTTTTAACTTTTCTGTCTACTTTTACTCTGTTTGCTGTCTTTTCAGTTATTTTTTCTTGGTTTGCCTCAGTGCCATCGCTTTTTAGATTTTTTCCCTACCTACCTGTTTTAGGTCAATGTTGCTACGCTTCAATTTCTTCCTTATTTCCCTAATCCTATTTGCTTCCAAAATTTTCCGTCTGCTTTTATTCCGTTCGCTCTCTTTATTTTTTAGTTATTTCTTGTCTTTATTAGCGCCGTGGCTTTTCAAATTTTCTTTCTACATCTCTTTTAGTTCGCTGTCCCGGCTTTTAAATTCTTTTGGTTTCTTTCCCTAATCCCCATTGCTTTTTACATTTTCTACGTCTATCCCGTTCGCTGTCTTTATTTCGCTGTCTCTTCTTTTAATTATTTCTCGTCTTTCCTCAGCGCAGTCGTTTTTTAAATTCTCTTTCTACGTCTCTTTTAGTTCGCGGTCCCTATTTCCTCATTTTTCTCTTCCTTTCCCAAATCCCCCATGCTTTTTAAATGTTCTTTCGATGCCCACTTTTATGCCCTTTGCTGGGTTTTTAAAATTATTTCTTGTCGTTCCTTAGTGCCCTCGCTTTTTAAATTTTCTTTCTGCATCTCTGTTTCACTTTGCTGTTCCGATTTCGTAATTTTTTCCTTTATTTCCCTAATGCCTACCGTGTTTGACAAGTTGTTTCTATGCCTGCTTTTATTCCCTTTGCTGTCCTTTTTTACTATTTCTTCTCTGCCTTCTGTGCCATCGCTGTATAGGTTTTCTTTCTAGGTCTCTGTTGTAGTTTGCCGTTGCTATTTTTAAATCTTTTTCCCTATTTCCTTAATCACCGTTGCTTTTAAAATTTGCTGTCTACTTCCATCCCGTTTGCAGTCTTTTTTTTGTCTGCCTTTCTTTTTTAATTCTTTCTTGTCTTTCCTTCGTGCCCTCGCTTTTTGAATTTTCTGTCTCTGTCTGCTCTTGAAATGTTCTTTCTGTGCCTACTTTTATTCCCTTTGCTGTCTTTTTTTTCCATTATTTCTTCTCTGCCTTCTGTGCCATCGCTTTTTAGAGCTTCTTTCTGCGTCTTCGTTGTAGTTTGCCGTCGCTATTTTTTAAAGTTTTTCCTTATTTCCTTCATCCCCCTTGCTTTGAAAATTTTCTACGTTTATCTCGTTCGCTGTCTTTAGTTTTTAATTATTTTTCCTTGGTTTTCCTTAGTGCCATGGCTTTTTAGATTTTCTTTCGACGTCTCCCTTTTAGTTCGCCGTCGCCACTTTTAAATTTTTTCCTCATTTCTTTAATCCCCGCTGCTTTTAACACTTTCTGTTTGACTTTTATGCCGTTCCCTGCCTTTATTCTTTAATGATTTCTTCTCTTTCCTTAGTGCCGCCGCTTTTAAATTTTTCTCTCAACCTCTGTTTTAGTTTGCTCTCCCTGTTTGGTTTTTCCCCCCCCCAATTCCCATCGCTTTTAAAATGTGTTTTCTACGCCTACTTTTTTTCCCTTCGATATCTTTCTTTCTAATTATTTCTTGTCTTTCCTTAGTGCCGTTGCCTTTTAGATTTTCTGTCCATGTCTGAGTTTCAGTTTGCTTTCCCTCTCGTCCAGTTCTTTCCTCTATTAATCTCTTGGCTTTTTAAATGTTCTACCTCTATCTCATTCACATTCTTTACTTTTAAAGTATTTTTTCTTGTTTTTCCTTAGTGCCCTTAGTTGCTTTTTAACTTTTCTGTCTACTTTTACTCTGTTTGCTGTCTTTTCAGTTATTTTTTCTTGGTTTGCCTCAGTGCCATCGCTTTTTAGATTTTTTCCCTACCTACCTGTTTTAGGTCAATGTTGCTACGCTTCAATTTCTTCCTTATTTCCCTAATCCTATTTGCTTCCAAAATTTTCCGTCTGCTTTTATTCCGTTCGCTCTCTTTATTTTTTAGTTATTTCTTGTCTTTATTAGCGCCGTGGCTTTTCAAATTTTCTTTCTACATCTCTTTTAGTTCGCTGTCCCGGCTTTTAAATTCTTTTGGTTTCTTTCCCTAATCCCCATTGCTTTTTACATTTTCTACGTCTATCCCGTTCGCTGTCTTTATTTCGCTGTCTCTTCTTTTAATTATTTCTCGTCTTTCCTCAGCGCAGTCGTTTTTTAAATTCTCTTTCTACGTCTCTTTTAGTTCGCGGTCCCTATTTCCTCATTTTTCTCTTCCTTTCCCAAATCCCCCACGCTTTTTAAATGTTCTTTCGATGCCCACTTTTATGCCCTTTGCTGGGTTTTTAAAATTATTTCTTGTTGTTCCTTAGTGCCCTCGCTTTTTAAATTTTCTTTCTGCATCTCTGTTTCACTTTGCTGTTCCGATTTCGTAATTTTTTCCTTTATTTCCCTAATGCCTACCGTGTTTGACAAGTTGTTTCTATGCCTGCTTTTATTCCCTTTGCTGTCCTTTTTTACTATTTCTTCTCTGCCTTCTGTGCCATCGCTGTATAGGTTTTCTTTCTAGGTCTCTGTTGTAGTTTGCCGTTGCTATTTTTAAATCTTTTTCCCTATTTCCTTAATCACCGTTGCTTTTAAAATTTGCTGTCTACTTCCATCCCGTTTGCAGTCTTTTTTTTGTCTGCCTTTCTTTTTTAATTCTTTCTTGTCTTTCCTTCGTGCCCTCGCTTTTTGAATTTTCTGTCTCTGTCTGCTCTTGAAATGTTCTTTCTGTGCCTACTTTTATTCCCTTTGCTGTCTTTTTTTTCCATTATTTCTCCTCTGCCTTCTGTGCCATCGCTTTTTAGAGCTTCTTTCTGCGTCTTCGTTGTAGTTTGCCGTCGCTATTTTTTAAAGTTTTTCCTTATTTCCTTCATCCCCCTTGCTTTGAAAATTTTCTACGTTTATCTCGTTCGCTGTCTTTAGTTTTTAATTATTTTTCCTTGGTTTTCCTTAGTGCCATGGCTTTTTAGATTTTCTTTCGACGTCTCCCTTTTAGTTCGCCGTCGCCACTTTTAAATTTTTTCCTCATTTCTTTAATCCCCGCTGCTTTTAACACTTTCTGTTTGACTTTTATGCCGTTCCCTGCCTTTATTCTTTAATGATTTCTTCTCTTTCCTTAGTGCCGCCGCTTTTAAATTTTTCTCTCAACCTCTGTTTTAGTTTGCTCTCCCTGTTTGGTTTTTTTTTCCCCCCCTTTCCCCCCCCAATTCCCATCGCTTTTAAAATGTGTTTTCTACGCCTACTTTTTTTCCCTTCGATATCTTTCTTTCTAATTATTTCTTGTCTTTCCTTAGTGCCGTTGCCTTTTAGATTTTCTGTCCATGTCTGAGTTTCAGTTTGCTTTCCCTCTCGTCCAGTTCTTTCCTCTATTAATCTCTTGGCTTTTTAAATTTTCTACCTCTATCTCATTCACATTCTTTACTTTTAAAGTATTTTTTCTTGTTTTTCCTTAGTGCCCTTAGTTGCTTTTTAACTTTTCTGTCTACTTTTACTCTGTTTGCTGTCTTTTCAGTTATTTTTTCTTGGTTTGCCTCAGTGCCATCGCTTTTTAGATTTTTTCCCTACCTACCTGTTTTAGGTCAATGTTGCTACGCTTCAATTTCTTCCTTATTTCCCTAATCCTATTTGCTTCTAAAATTTTCCGTCTGCTTTTATTCCGTTCGCTCTCTTTATTTTTTAGTTATTTCTCGTCTTTATTAGCGCCGTGGCTTTCAAATTTTCTTTCTACATCTCTTTTAGTTCGCTGTCCCGGCTTTTAAATTCTTTTGGTTTCTTTCCCTAATCCCCATTGCTTTTTACATTTTCTACGTCTATCCCGTTCGCTGTCTTTATTTCGCTGTCTCTTCTTTTAATTATTTCTCATCTTTCCTCAGCGCAGTCGTTTTTTAAATTCTCTTTCTACGTCTCTTTTAGTTCGCGGTCCCTATTTCCTCATTTTTCTCTTCCTTTCCCAAATCCCCCACGCTTTTTAAATGTTCTTTCGATGCCCACTTTTATGCCCTTTGCTGGGTTTTTAAAATTATTTCTTGTCGTTCCTTAGTGCCCTCGCTTTTTAAATTTTCTTTCTGCATCTCTGTTTCACTTTGCTGTTCCGATTTCATAATTTTTTCCTTTATTTCCCTAATGCCTACCGTGTTTGACAAGTTGTTTCTATGCCTGCTTTTATTCCCTTTGCTGTCCTTTTTTACTATTTCTTCTCTGCCTTCTGTGCCATCGCTGTATAGGTTTTCTTTCTAGGTCTCTGTTGTAGTTTGCCGTTGCTATTTTTAAATCTTTTTCCCTATTTCCTTAATCACCGTTGCTTTTAAAATTTGCTGTCTACTTCCATCCCGTTTGCAGTCTTTTTTTTGTCTGCCTTTCTTTTTTAATTATTTCTTGTCTTTCCTTCGTGCCCTCGCTTTTTGAATTTTCTGTCTCTGTCTGCTCTTGAAATGTTCTTTCTGTGCCTACTTTTATTTTATTTCCCTTTGCTGTCTTTTTTTTCCATTATTTTCTCCTCTGCCTTCTGTGCCATCGCTTTTTAGAGCTTCTTTCTGCGTCTTCGTTGTAGTTTGCCGTCGCTATTTTTTAAAGTTTTTCCTTATTTCCTTCATCCCCCTTGCTTTGAAAATTTTCTACGTTTATCTCGTTCGCTGTCTTTAGTTTTTAATTATTTTTCCTTGGTTTTCCTTAGTGCCATGGCTTTTTAGATTTTCTTTCGACGTCTCCCTTTTAGTTCGCCGTCGCCACTTTTAAATTTTTTCCTCATTTCTTTAATCCCCGCTGCTTTTAACACTTTCTGTTTGACTTTTATGCCGTTCCCTGCCTTTATTCTTTAATGATTTCTTCTCTTTCCTTAGTGCCGCCGCTTTTAAATTTTTCTCCCAACCTCTGTTTTAGTTTGCTCTCCCTGTTTGGTTTTTCCCCCCCCCCCTTCCCCCCCCCAATTCCCATCGCTTTTAAAATGTGTTTTCTACGCCTACTTTTTTTCCCTTCGATATCTTTCTTTCTAATTATTTCTTGTCTTTCCTTAGTGCCGTTGCCTTTTAGATTTTCTGTCCATGTCTGAGTTTCAGTTTGCTTTCCCTCTCGTCCAGTTCTTTCCTCTATTAATCTCTTGGCTTTTTAAATTTTCTACCTCTATCTCATTCACATTCTTTACTTTTAAAGTATTTTTTCTTGTTTTTCCTTAGTGCCCTTAGTTGCTTTTTAACTTTTCTGTCTACTTTTACTCTGTTTGCTGTCTTTTCAGTTATTTTTTCTTGGTTTGCCTCAGTGCCATCGCTTTTTAGATTTTTTCCCTACCTATCTGTTTTAGGTCAATGTTGCTACGCTTCAATTTCTTCCTTATTTCCCTAATCCTATTTGCTTCTAAAATTTTCCGTCTGCTTTTATTCCGTTCGCTGTCTTTATTTTTTAGTTATTTCTCGTCTTTATTAGCGCCGTGGCTTTTCAAATTTTCTTTCTACATCTCTTTTAGTTCGCTGTCCCGGCTTTTAAATTCTTTTGGTTTCTTTCCCTAATCCCCATTGCTTTTTACATTTCTCTACGTCTATCCCGTTCGCTGTCTTTCTTTCGCTGTCTCTTCTTTTAATTATTTCTCGTCTTTCCTCAGCGCAGTCGTTTTTTAAATTCTCTTTCTACGTCTCTTTGAGTTCGCGGTCCCTATTTCCTCATTTTTCTCTTCCTTTCCCAAATCCCCCACGCTTTTTAAATGTTCTTTCGATGCCCACTTTTATGCCCTTTGCTGGGTTTTTAAAATTATTTCTTGTCGTTCCTTAGTGCCCTCGCTTTTAAAATTTTCTTTCTGCATCTCTGTTTCACTTTGCTGTTCCGATTTCATAATTTTTTCCTTTATTTCCCTAATGCCTACCGTGTTTGACAAGTTGTTTCTATGCCTGCTTTTATTCCCTTTGCTGTCCTTTTTTACTATTTCTTCTCTGCCTTCTGTGCCATCGCTGTATAGGTTTTCTTTCTAGGTCTCTGTTGTA